>NC_072791.1:104532822-105157822 GCF_028583425.1 Eublepharis macularius | reverse complement strand
AGCAACAATGAGCCTACCCCTTCCTGATGATGGCAGAAGGGTCCTGCTCCTTTCAACCACAGAAGCAAGAGCCAGTGTTTCGTCCTTGGCTGATTTCTCTTTGGCTTATGAAACACCAGGCCCATCCTGAGAACAGTTCCTTTGGAGGCTCCAACTCTGTGAAACTCCCATAGTATCTGAGTAATTGTCATTAGAAGTTGCTCCACCAATGCATAAATCAAACAACTAAGGAAAAACAGTCTCCCACAGGAAAACTGTTTTTGCCATATATCAAAGGAATCACTGATCAGATGGGAAAGCTTATGAAAAAGCACAACCTACAAACAGTATTCAGACCCGCCAGAAAAATACAACAGATGCTACGATCAGCAAAAGACAGTAGAGACCCCTCATCTCTGCAGGAGTATACAGCATACCCTGCAGCTGTGGACAAGTTTACGTCGGGACCACACAGCGTAGCATCCAGACAAGAATAAAAGAACATGAAAGACGCTGCAGATTTGGCCAACCTGAAAAATCAGCAGTGGCTGAACATAGCCTAACTCAAACAGGACACAGTATCTTATTCCAGGACACTAAAATACTGGACAACACTTCCAACTACTTTGTCAGATTGCACACGGAAGCCATTGAAATTCATAAGCATAAGCACAACTTCAACAGGAAAGAAGAGACTTTAAGAATGAATAGAGCATGGTTTCCAGTCCTGCAAAACACCAGGCTAACAAAATACTCTACATCTTACAATAGCCCTGCAGATAAGATTAGCATATCAAGCACCAATCCATATGCAAAAGAACCTCCTCAGGATACAGTGAAGAATTAGCATTCCATTAGCATTCCACGTCCTGGGAAACTCTTACAGGATGACGCAACCCAAACCCACCTTCCTGAGTAGATATAAATTACCTGCTAATATCTTCTCCACAGTTTGACACTGAGAGATCTCTGTCTTTCGGTGCTACACCTCCTGAAGATGCCAGTCACAGCTGCTGGTGAAATATCAGGAACTACAATGCCAAGACCATGGCGATACAGCCCGGAAAATCCACAACAACCATCGTTCTCCAGCCGTGAAAGCCTTCGACAATGCATCTCAGCTGCGACATTCCCATGTTTCTTTAACCTTGGCTTAAGGCTGCCTCCTGGATGATTCTCAGGCAGTGGGCTATTAAAGGGCCAGTCATTGCCAACAGCTGATGTACAGGCATTGCCTTAAAGGCACTGTGCATGATGCTGATTTGGTGAGTGGATGCAGAGAATGACTGCTTGAATTCCCACAGAGTTGTGAAGCTCTAGGGTTCCTTTGGACCCAGACATTCTCAAGCAATAGTGCTTTAAGATTTTTAGTGACATTTTGACTTGGTTGCATGGTCTACTGTTGGAAGAAAAGCCCAATGTTATCAAGGTCCAAATGGGGGTGTGGGTACACTTTACAGGGATCTATGGCACCTAAGCTCCTTATACCAAGATATGGTCTATTTCTCTCCTTTCACAAATATAATAGATCTCTTTTTATTTTAATACTAATGAGATTGCATATATCAGGGTTGGATAATGTGAGACAGCAGGAGATGCTATAACACAAATTCGTACTGGGCCCAGAAAAATGGGTGAATGCACCCATCATATATAATAACAGTTGTGAATGGACTGCAAGCAGAGGCTGCCTTTCCAATCTTCCTCATACTAGCACAGGCCAGTCATGGTACGTGGTCCTTCTTACCAAGCACATCCAACCTATTCTGATTGACATTTTGCTTGTTAAAATTGAAAATTAGGGGTGTGCATAACAGAAAAAAAAGAGCCAAAATTACACAGAGAACTCACTGGTTCAGCTGGTCAAAGCAGCTTCCAGAATGCTGAACCAAACCCAGGAAACTAAATTGTAATGAATCCCTTCTGCCAAAAAGTGTGTGTTTTCTTTCATTTTATACTTTCCAGCAGCAGGCAGGCAGCTTGCTTTCCTGAACAGAGCCAATCAAATCCAAAGAGGTGAAACATCTTACGTTATTAATTAACTCTGTTGGCAGGAAGGGGGAATGAGACTCACCTCCAACTTATAGCAAACCCTATGAATGGAAGATCTCCAAAATCTGCATAGTTAAAGTAAACAACAGCTTACAGGAATAAAATTAAAAACACATATACATGGGGAAAAATAAGACAAAAAATCCTGTCCGGATCAAGTACAGTATATTTCAGTTTTGTTCTCTTTGATCTGCTGGGCTCCATCTTTCAACCTGATCAGGAGCAAGTCTACTTTGATTCACATTTTCCGTTCCTGGACTGTTTTACCTTCCTAGTCTTGGCAGTAGACTTGAGGTCTGTAACTTGGGCATACCAGCAACGCAAGGCAGGACAACCTGGCACTGAGAAACAATTTGTTTGGCACTTTTATGTGATATTCATGGTACTGTACCTAGAGACTGTTTATTAAGCAATGGGAATCTCTACAAAAACAAAACACTTCTCTGCAGTTGCTGGACAGTGAGAACAGCAACTCATCAGGAGAACAGCTATTGTTGTGGGTGTGCACAAACATTTATTCTAGTTAAGATGGCTCCATGCCAAGTCCCTGATATTTGAGATTGTCTATTCACCAGTAGGAAGGTAAATTAACAAAGTAATACTGAAGCCTGAGTGGAGAAAATTCCATTTATGGGCCAACAGAAAAAGATATCCATGTGCTAAAAGAATTACTTATCTTGTATGAGGAAACATATATTTGTGGGGTTTTTTTTGGTTTTGAGTTTTATTTGAAAAGGAAAAAAATAACAGTAGAAAGTACATAGAAACTTATACAAAATACAAAATACTAAATTTAAACTACAACATAAAAGTATATTTAAAATATGTGGCAACACAACTAGATTGTGGGATGGTTCTCCTCTCCCTATCCTTAATTGCTTACATCTAAAATTTAATATCAATAGTTTTTAATCAGTCATCTCTTTCATATTTTATAATCAACATTTTTAAGATCTCTATATTATGATTACTCTATATTAATATTAACTAGTAAGCAGCTACTCTTAATTTCTTTTAGCTTCAACCTATCTTTCCACTTTTTCTGTAATTCCGATATTGGTTTTTTATGGACATAAGAAGTTAATTTAGCTGTCAATGTATATTCATACACTTTATTTTGTTGACGTTGCTGTTCCTTAAATTAACTGTTTTGCTAACTTCTCCACTGGGAGATGAAGGATTTGGAATGCATTTCTGATAGCACAGATGGAAAAGTCCAACCCAATTTTGTGAAACTTGATTCTTCCGTTTTTAAAAGGCCAAGTAACAGGTGACAGCATTTTAAAGTATTTTAGGGCTAATTTAGGGAAAGCCAATTTTTGTTTGTTTTATGCTATTATATGACATACGACACAGGTGTTAATCTTAAAATTTCTATTAAATATCATTAATAAGTTCAGAAAGGTGTAGTTTTGTCTGGAGTATGATGAAGCCATAGGATAAATTTGATTTTTTAAACTGAAGCAACATCAATGCCCCTTTCCATGCTGCTGCAAAGTGGCAGGGAAAGGGGCATTTAAACCTGCAGATCAGCTGCTTATCGGGGAGATCATTTAAACAGTGGGGCTTGGCTGGCCGGCCGGGAGTTCTGGGCCAGCCAGCCAAGCCCCAATGTTTAAATGGCCATTTCCCCACCGCTCTGAGACATTTAAACTGTGGGCTGGGTGGGGCTTGGCTGGCTGGTCGAGAGTTCCAGGCCGGTCAGCCAAGCCCCACCCACAGTTTAAATGGCTATTTCCCCGCTGCTCAGAGCAGCCATTTAAACAGCCCCACTGTTTAAATGATCAGTTGCTTGTCAGGGATCTCCCCGACAAGCAGCTGTTCCAGGGTTTAAATGCCCCTTCCCCTGCCACTGCTAAGTGGCTGGAAAGGGGCAGTTAAACCCCATGAACCACGAACCATAAACCAGTTTGTGAACTTGCCTCTGTTCATGGAAGTTTGTGGTTCCTGGTCTGTGAAAATGCCACAAACCACAAACTGCATGGTTCTTTTTTTTGCAGTTCGTGCCCACCTCTATTGTTGACCTGTCTATTTATCTTGTTTTCACAAAGAGTTGTGGGCTTTATTGAGATCTTAGCATCGGATTTTCTTTTGAGAGTTTGGTCGTCTTGCTGTTTGTGTGCCTATCTCTGTAAATAGGCAACTGAGGAACGGTGAGAAACTTAAACAAAAGAATATTTTATTTCAGTCATCTTAGAAGGATGGAACTCTGATTGGGATTGCAGTGCCCGTTCTTTAATGACAGGAATATTTTCCTGACGGTCAAAATCTCTGTCCAAACTTCACCCTCAGATTAGACGGTGGGACAGAACAGTTTGGAACTTAATTCTATCCTTATTAGTCTACAGTAGAAAAAGAATAAACAGGAATCTAAAGATTGGAATTTAAGAGACTATTAAGAACTGAAGAACAGAAGAAGAGCCTCCTGGATCAGACCAGTGATCCATTTGGTCTAGCATTCTGTCTCACATGGGGATCAATCAGTTCCACTGGAGGACTAACAACAGGGCATAGAGCCCAAGGCCTTTCCTGGTTGTGGCCTTCTAGCACTGGTAGAGTTCTATGCCTCTGAATGTGGAGGTTCTCTTTAGTCACTATAGCTAGCAGCTACTGATAGACCTGTACTCCATAAATCTGTCTAATCTGTTTTAAAACTGTCTATCAAAACAAAAAGGAGAAAAAAGAGGGGAACGGTCCAAAACCACAAGAAGGAGAGACGTCGAAAAACGAGTCAACAGGCCGTATAGAACTGCTTCAATTGTATTTGTAATAGAGGCACAAAAAAAAACCATGGGCAAAGAAAACAAAGGGAGAGCGCCTGGATTTCACGGCTGCTCTCAACAGCAATTAAGCAAGGACAAAAAAACAAAGGGAAAGTACTCAAATTTCTCGGCTACTCCCAAATAAAGCGCCCCGACTTGGCGGCTGCTTTCAACAGGAATTAGGCAAAGAAAACAGAAAACAAGGGGAGAGCACTGGGGTTTCTCGGCTACTCCCGACGGGAAAATGGCAACGGGCTTGCCAGGCTATACTTTATCCCGTTTCGCACAAAATTAAGCTTCTTCAGCAGCCAAAATCATAAATTCCTGAAAACACACAAAACACAATACTTTACATGGTGAGCCCTAATTAAACAGTAAGAATGTAACAACATCATGAAATTATTTTGTGTAAATATTTACCATTACATCATGTACTTCTACATAACAAATAAAAGTTGCTGGCCGGCAGACAGGAAATAAACGTTTCTTCTCAGTTTCAAATCAACTGTGGTTTCTTCCATCCATCTGCAAACCCTAGTACGTGGGTGTAACCTAAATAGAACGCCCAGCATACCTAATAGAGACAGCCCCAACAAATTAAAGGGCACATAGCACCAATGCACAAAGCTTAATGAAGAAGTTGGGAGTAGCCGAGAAATTTGAGTACTCTCCCTTTGTTTTTTTGTCCTTGCTTAATTGCTGTTGAGAGCAGCCGTGAAATCCGGGCGCTCTCCCTTTGTTTTCTTTGCCCATGGCTTTTTTTGTGCCTCTATTACAAATACAATTGAAGCAGTTCTATACGGTCTGTTGACTCGTTTTTTGACGTCTCTCCTTCTTGTGATTTTGGACCGTTCCCCTCTTTTTTCTCCTTTTTGTTTTGGGGACCATGGATTGCACGGATACCTTTGCACGAGAGAGGAGAGGGAGCGGATTTTGGCCATTGCACAGGATATTCCAGCAAACACTTCAGCTCCATCCTCTGAAGATTGGGACTCTTTAGAGACTTTGATGCAGAAGAAAACCAGATTCCGTGCCCACGCTACATCATTGATTGAGTACTGTAAATTGAATATGATTCCCAGGGGCCTCAGGATTCACAAGCCTCCGGGTATGTTTAAGGACAATAATACCTTTACTCAACGGTGGGCTTCTATTTTAAATCGTTGTTCCTTTGATTTGATGTTATTGATTATAGAGACAGCCTTCATGGAGGCTGATAACATTACCATTGAAATCAATGAGTTGAAGGACAAAATTAAGGGTACAGTGCCCGAAGATGTATTTCTGACTAGAACCAGTGAAATAGAACGTTTGATTAAGGAATGTGAGAGTAAATTACGTGATATCAAACAGAAGAAATTGACTAGAGACCGCAGGGACTACACGAGTGGCAATATTTATTTTTGGGGGGAGTCAAGCAGTTACAAATTCCAACAGAGGCAGCCCTAGTTACGATGGATGTGGAATAATTGTACACCTCGATTCCACATGAGGGCGCCAGATCAGTGATTGAGAAGGTACTTCTAGCTAGAACCTCCGAACCCCCCCCCCCCCCACCACCAATTTTTTGTTACAACTGTTAGATATTATTTTGGAGAAAAACTACTTTTGATTTAGGGATCAATTTTTCTTCCAATGTAAGGGAGTCGCCATGGGGTGTCCAGCTGCCCCTAGCATTGCAGTATTATATATGGCAGACTTGGAGGAATCGTATCTTTTGAATCCAGGAGTGAATCCTTTTTATGAGGAAATTATTTACTACAAGAGATACATAGATGATGTGGCCATGATCCTGAGGGATAACACTTGCGTAGATGCCTTAGGTGAGTGGATGAACTCAGTGGACAATAACATCAAATTTACATGGCAATCTCACCAACACTGTATTAATTTTTTGGATGTTGTGATTTATAAGAACACAGCCCACACATTAGGTGTAAAACCATACAGAAAACCAACGGACAGGTGGGCTTACTTGCATTATTCTTTGCATCACAACATAAGTTTGATCAGGAACAAACCCTTTGGTCAATTCTTGCGGATCAAACGCAACTCCACTGATAGGCAAGATTACGATAGAGAGGCGGTTAGACTACAGAGGGCATTTATTGAGAGGGGTTATCCACATAGTGTAGTTAAAGGAGCCAGATTAAAAGCCAGTAGGGTTTCTAGGTGTTCTTTATTAACCTCCACTGGAAAGAAAGGACTCAGCAGCATAGCATGGTCCATTGACTATTCTCCCGTAGCCATGCCAATCGCCAAGATCGTTAGACGCAATTAGCATATTATTCAGAGTATAACTGGTTGTGCTCAACCTCCTGTCATTGGATTTCGGAAATCCAAGAGTATAAAGGATTTAGTGGTGCACTCTGATTTTAGGAAGACCATGCCCTTTGCCAGGACCCAAAGACCAGTTGGCCACTTTAAATGTGGCCATTGTAACATTTGTCAGTTCTATGTAAATGTGGACACTATTAATCATCCAGTAACTGGGAAAAAGTTGTTCACAAAAAGTTTTTCCACATGTAGTACCTCAGGGGTAGTTTATGCCATCAGGTATACCTGTGATCTGCTTTACATTGGCAGCACCATTCAACCTGTGAAGCTCCAGATTCAAGAGCACATGTTGAAAATTAGGAATGTTGCTATTGAGGCACCACTCACTGAACATTTTATAGCACATCACAAAAATGAGTGAGAATTTTGTTACACTGTACTCCAAGTTTTAGATATGAGAGGGAGCAATGTAGATCGTAAAACTCTCCTTCGTTTGGAAGCCAAAGGGATTTTTAATCTTAGGACTGTGGTACCCAG
Source organism: Eublepharis macularius (assembly GCF_028583425.1). NCBI lineage: Eukaryota > Metazoa > Chordata > Lepidosauria > Squamata > Eublepharidae > Eublepharis > Eublepharis macularius. The sequence goes on along the minus strand of NC_072791.1, from coordinate 105,150,215 downwards.
TGGTCTCAATCAGGAGATAGATTTCTCTCCATTTTTGGTATAATGGGATTTTTCACTGGCTTTGTTGGATTTTTGTTTCTTGTCCAACTTCTTCATTAAGCTTTGTGCATTGGTGCTATGTGCCCTTTAATTTGTTGGGGCTGTCTCTATTAGGTATGCTGGGCATTCTATTTAGGTTACACCTACGTACTAGGGTTTGCAGATGGATGGAAGAAACCACAGTTGATTTGAAACTGAGAAGAAACGTTTATTTCCTGTCTGCCGGCCAGCAACTTTTATTTGTTATGTAGAAGTACATGATGTAATGGTAAATATTTACACAAAATAATTTCATGATGTTGTTACATTCTTACTGTTTAATTGGGGCTCACCATGTAAAGTATTGTGTTTTGTGTGTTTTCAGGAATTTATGATTTTGGCTGCTGAAGAAGCTTAATTTTGTGCGAAACGGGATAAAGTATAGCCTGGCAAACCCGTTGCCATTTTCCCGTCGGGAGTAGCCGAGAAACCCCAGTGCTCTCCCCTTGTTTTCTGTTTTCTTTGCCTAATTCCTGTTGAAAGCAGCTGCCAAGTTATCTCTGTCAACTCTATCTTGCGCATGATTTTATAAACCTTTGTCATATCTCTTCCCCTCATTCCCCCCCGGTTGCCTCTTTTATATTGTTAAACTAATGGTTAAAGTTTGGAGCACGTTTTACAGAATTCAGACATAGGGAAATTAGGAAATAAAGATTATGAGATGGATTCAGCAATCATGCACAGAAGGGGCTGACTAGAGATGGGCATGAACCGGGGAAAAAACCCCATGTGGTTCGTGGTCCATCGCATTTCATGAACCATAAACATTCACAAACCTGCCCTGGTTCATTAACTGGTTTGTTTGGTTCGTGAAAATGTCACATCCAGGTCAGCAAATTGTCACTTCCAGGTCAGCAGAAGGTCTGCAGGAAGTCCATACCCTATTGCCTAGGAAACTGATTGATCGGCGCCAGGCTGTCTGCGGTGATAAAGCAAAAAAAACGAACCAAACAAACCAGCCTAAAGTTCGTGTAATGAGCACCAGGATGCAACTTCGGGAAGTCTAACATAAGTCTCTTCCAGGGAAGAGTGATGTTTTGTGGGATGCCAGTGGTGAATGGTTAGGTGCTTTCCCTCCTGTCGATAAAATGATTCCCTTATTGCCTGTACTGTTTTTCTGTGTTTATCAGTAATATCAAGGGAACTGGTTCAGAGGACACATTGTTTTTTGTATGTGATGGTGAAAAGACTTAAAATTTTCAAGATATTTCACTGGCAGTGGTCTGACTCTCACCATGTTATGTTGTTGTGGCTCTATCCTTGCTCCTAGTTGCATGGGAGAATGAATTCACATGTCGTAAAAAAGATCCAGCTGGTGCATAAAAGAGCCCATCTGCTTAGCAACACCCCTCCGATTTGCTTTTTATACTGATTCTTATTCAGAATGGTTCAGAGCATCTGTCCTCTAATTTAAAGCCTGTTGAGATACTGGCTTAAATCCCTCTCTCTGTACCTAATGGACAAGGGCCGCCCCCTGTGTAAATAAGGAAATCTGTAAACTAGGAAAGCCACAGCTAAAAGCTATGGCTCAATATACACTGGAGAACCTCCTAGGTTTGCAAAAAGAAAAAAAATCAGACTTAAAAACATCAGGGTTAACGCTCTCCTAAAAACTTGATAGTGACATGTACAGGCATTAAAAAAAAACACTGAGAGCAGAAAGTAAGGAATAGAGAGCAAGAACTGGGTGGAAAGAAGATCCAATGGAAGCAGTGGTATGGGTAGGACAATCCATGGTCGAGGGGAGCCAGTGGTGAGGGGGGTAATGGACAAATCTTCATGGGTCCCACCTTGTAAATCCTGGTTTCTAGAACGACCTTTTCTTCTCACAAGTGTGCAATCCTACCAGTGATATAACCTACTACAAAAATTAAGACTTACAAACCTGAGAAAAATTAACAGAAGACAACCTATATTGTTCATGCTTTCATTTTAAAAAATCCAGAATATTTAAGCCATTTCTTACACAAATACATGGACTATAAAAATGCACTGGCCACATTCAGATGTCACAATAACTGTCTGTGATGGGTGCAAACGTAAGTTGTTCTTGTGTCTGCCTTTCCCTACCTTGTTCCCTAGCTACCAAACACAACTGGAGACTTTCTCATTTAGGGCATCTTGAATCAAACTCCAGTGCTCCATGAGGTGTGAATGTGAGTGCCTTATTGGAGATTGTTTGTGTCATGCCATTAAATCATATTTCCATTAAGGCAACTGTGCTACAATCTGGCTTTTCCATTGATCGGAATCTGTTAGCAGGTGCCATTTTTTTTCTATTTTAGGACTACTGTGCATTGTCTAATCTTATACTTTGCTTTTAGAGTAATATGTTAAACTGACCAGGCAGGGCTAACATACTAAATGTGAACAGCTTTTAGAGATTCTCCATTTTGTAATGGTACGTATTTTAAAAAAAATATTTGTTTAATCCATGCCAGCAGAATGCTTAAAATAACAGGACACCCAATGCTCAAATTTCTAAATGCTTCTCTCAATAACTTGATAGTTCTTCTCAACATGTGAGACTAAACTGATGCTTATTGGAAGATGTTAGAAGTTTTGCTATTCTTTCAGAATTAAATTGTCAACTGCTTGCAGTGGGAATAGTTTTAATACAATGAAACTGACATTTTAAAAATACTATTCAGATAAAAATTGATGACTCCAGAATAGAATATTTATTTTCATAGAACTGATATCCAGAAGCTGAAATCTGCAGAGCAACACAAAGTAAAGAATCCTAAATGTGATCTGTAAATGGAACTTGCCAGCTTTAAGAAAAAGAAAATAGGGATCATGTATTGCCCCATCTCTGATTAACACTAGCCCTCAAGGAGAAGATGACTGTGTTTTTCTCCCAGTATTAACTGTTCAGTTAGGTTAGTTATTGAAACTGGAATGGAGGTATACATTTAAACCCTTTATTTCCCTTGTATCATGGTCCAGGTCAAACCCTGCCTGGCTGCTCATTTTCTCTAAAATCAAAACAGGTTGAAACTGAGGAATGAGGGAGAAGCTTGAATTTGTGGCGGCGGCGGCGGCGGGGTGTGTGTGTGAATAGGCACCCTGACTAATAGCTGATAGGTCCTGTGAGAGGTTTCAATCAAGGCAAACCTTTAAAACTTGTATCATCTACTACCAGATAAGAGAAGAAGTACTGTCCAATAGCAAGCCATTATTGTGAAAAGTTTCTGGAGCAAAGCCAATTTTCTATTAGATTGTATGTACTCATCCAGACTGACTTTGGGAGCATCTTTTCACCGACTTCTAAATAGGACTGAGCTGCATAGTGGGGGTAGGGGTGGAAAGTGTTTCCTGTTTTTTTCATTGACTATGCCAGAGAAGGGAGTTTTAAAGCATTGTATTTCTTGCATGTTTGCAGCAGAATGGGGATACTGTGCTCCTGCCAACAGGTAAAGTGGTTGTAGTGTCTTTTTCCTGGCAGGAGCTGCCCCATCTCCTCAGGTAGTTGTGTCTTCAGAAAAAGCCTCTTTGCAGAACCAATAAACTGCTGTTATGGACCAGGACTCTGTCCCCTCCATATAGGTGGGGTGATTCAAAAAGGTAGAGGAGGCCACCAATCCAAAAGGCAGACACTGAGGCTAACGCTAGTTGTTACAACTTTTAACAAGTTGGATCTGGGTTCCCTAATATTGTGGCATGAGGCAGAGGGATTCCTGCATTCTCCTTTGTGCTGTTCTTCCGAGCAGAAACAACCCTGCAGGACATTATTTGCCTCATCTGGGAGCTGTGTGTGCAGTATTTAGTGCAAGTGTAGCTCCCAAATTGGGCAAAAAAATCACCACAGTGGCCATTTTGGCTCAGGAAAATGGTGCATGGGTGTGGGAAATGGATTTAATGAAAGAGATTTTATATACCTTTTCTGTGTCTTTCAGTATTACGCACTTTTATTATTCTCAGGAGCTAAAGTAGAACTTGTAACACAACTTACAAGGAAATGAAACTTGAACCAAAAGGCCAAAACAGAATGTATGTAAATCACTGTGAAATGTAAGATCAAAGCACTGTGATGCTTGCTATCAGTAGATTGCGCTCAATCCATTTGATGAGCACCTGTTTGATTCCTGACACCTGTTACTTACTCGATATAGAAATCCCCTTTGTAGAACTGTCTATGCAAAATGTAGCAATAAGAGCAAGCTAAGACTCGGAACATCTCTCAAGGCTGAGAAACCACAAAAATGAGATGGGGGGACTTAATGAAACCACAAGCGCATTCCAGCAACTTTCCACCCATGGAACTCAGCTTGCTCGAAGCCCCCAAGGTTGCAAGAAACGACACTGGGGCACCGTTGTTAAGTGTTACAATTGACCAAAGGAGGGGGCATGAATGAGAAGCTCATGAGAGAGATGTGTGAGAAAGGAAGGAAGATGTTCCTTCCAGAGATAAGACCAAGGACAGATAAGAAATTGCAATCTTGTAATTCTGTAACTATAGAGTTGACCTAAGTTGTATCTTCCAATCAGAATGCTCCTAGACACTTGTATCATGATAGGTGGTCCCCCTCCTCTTCCAATAAGGGACCACTGTACTCTTTGAGCCAATCAGATAACAAATATTATAATTCACCAAAAGGTATTAATTTCTTTGTACTGCTATTGTAGCTCTGATGAGCTTTGGGCACGAGGAGACCTTTTGTTCTCAGTGTAAGCATTGCTCATCCATTGCTTAATAAACAATTTTAGATTACTTCCTCTACAGGACTCCTGTGTGTCTCTTATCATTGGCTAGAGGGACATTCAAGGTACCAAGATTTGTACCACATGGGGAAAGAGGAGGCCCCTCCCCCCATTCTGTGGTCCCCAGTAGAGTTGGGCCCTATGAATCTTTAAAAGGCAGTTCCTCACAATTCCTCATTAAAAGTTATGATGTCTAGTTTGAGCCTTACTGAAGTAGATTTCCCTCTAGAGAACCTCCTAAGAGAGCAAAGAGAGTTCTATGACATTGAGACACTACTCTCAGCCTGCTCCTGTGGAAACAGCCTGACTCACATGCTTGGATTATGATAACCCCAGAACCATTTGCAGCGCCAGATTATAATACCAGATTCTCCATTAACACACCTGGTGTCAGAATAGTATGACTCATTAGAGCCTAATTGAAGTGCTCGCCTTCACTACTAAATGTGGCCTCTAAATTCCAGTCTCCATCAAGCAACCAGAACAAAAAGCCCACATCATACTATAGTGCTACTAAAGCTCCTATTGGACTCTATTTTATAATCATGCTATGAGCTTCCTGTTAACTAGAGATCTTGCATCTAGCTATTGTCCTAACTATTGCTGACTCCTCTATCAGTTACCATGTTGCCTCACCAGGATGCCCCTGTAGACAGCATTCCAAAGCTGGAAAGTTGCTGCTTCAGTGCCATTTAAAGCAAAACAAATCCCCCTTCTCTTCTTTGTTATCATTTAGCCAATGAGATCTGGCTATGGGATGATTTCACTGATGGCAAATTAAACTACTTCATAGTGGCAGTGTGATCATTTGTTCCAAGAGCAGAAGACTTGGGGAAAGAAAGCTACTGCCAAAGTGGAGATTGGGAACAGTAACAAATGGATGTGGAAGAGGCAATCAGGCATAAGAGTTTTGGGAACATTTCAAACCCCTTGCGTACTTTGATTAAAAAATGCTACAGAATTCTCAGCATGGCCTTGGTTCTAACATCAGATGATCAGGACTATAAGCAGCTTTCCTCAACAACTTTCAGAACAATTTGTCCTTGAGGGGATAACAAGATCGCAGCCTTCTCACCCTCAGCAACTTTGTTAGCCAAGTGGATGCTAGTCCTTTTGTGCCTATTGCATCTCCAACACTGCCATGGAATGAGAGGATTGTTCCACGGATTTGCATGACTAAAGAAAGAACTTCTATGGTTTTTGAACTCAAGAAGAAATCTCAATAAAATATGCTCAGTATCATCAGCAGATAGAACACATTTGTTGAAGGCATGGGCTCCCATGCAAGTAAATAGGTCAAGAAGCTACCTATAATCTTACTATATAATTGAGCAAGTGTGTTTCAGATGACTCACTTTATACCCTGGTGCACCACCAGAGGGCGCTGCTGCAGTGAAAAGCCCAGGTAAATTACCATATCACTCCAGAAAACATGCTGTGGTGGGAAGCTGAGGCAGGGAACAGGAGCGGAGCAGGTGGCAATGCTCTCCCCATGCCTTAACCTGGCTGGTATTAGGTGTGGAGCAGGTGGCAATGCCCACCCCCACCTTAACCCAGATAATATTAGGAGCAGAGAAGGTGGCAATGCACGCCCCCCCTTCAGCCAGCTTGTATTAGGAGAGGAACAGGTGGTAATATCCACCACCACGTTAACCCAGCTGGTATTAGTATTATAGAAGGTGGCAATGCCTGCCTCCTTCAGGCAGCTGGTATTAGGAGTGCAACAAACAATAGCCTAGGGAAAATGAATCAAAGAAACAACAATAAATACCAAAATGAAAACGCACAGTGTAATTCTAAAGTATTAAACAGTGAAATATAAGTCCAAACGAAATTTCAAAGAACCATCTCAGTTGAATAAGTACAGAGACCAGTCTTAGTCGATTTCAAAAGACCGTGCCTCCCAATACTGAAAACACAGCACTAGAAACAAAGTCAATCAAATGAACGTCTGTTTGTTCTAAAGTCCTTTCAAAGTTCAAGTGTCCATGTAGTTCAAGAGCCATCGACAACGTAGTAGTAGGTAATGTGGAACCAAATTGGTGGACAGTAATCCTCTGATTCAGAGGATCAGCTACCTGCTGCATGTCTGATACAGGCCTGGTAAAGGGGGGCAGGCATTGCCACTTGCTCCACTCCTGATCCCAGCCAGGTGAAGGGAAAATGGGCATTACCTTCTGCTCTGTGCCTGATCATGGCTAGGTGAAGGGGGGCAGGCATTACTGCTTGCTCCAAGCCTGATCCCAGCTGGGTGAAGGGGGGTAGGCATTGCCACCTATTCCTTGTCGGGTGAAGGGAGGAGTGAGAAATACCTTCTGCTCCTCACCTGATCCCAACAGGTGAAGGCAGGTGGTGGGCTTTGCTACATGCTCCGCTTCTGATCTCAACTGGGTGAAGGAGGTGCGGGCATTGCCACCTTCTCTGCTCCTGATACCGACAGGTTGAAGGGGAGTATAGATTGCTGCCTGCATGGCTCCTGATTCTGACAGGGTAAAGAATAAGACCACCTTCTCAGTGCCTTATTCTTGTAGATTGAAGGAGGCGGGCATTTCCACCTGCTCTGCTTCTTGTGGAGCACTACCTAACTGGAGAGCCAGTTTGGTGTAGTGGTTAAGAGTGCAAGACTCTAATCTGGGGAACCAGGTTTGATTCCTCATTCCTCCACTTGAAGCCAGCTGGGTGACCTTGGGCTAGTCATGGCTCTCTGGTGCTCTCTCAGCCCCACCCACCTCACAGGGTGTTTTGTTGTGGGGATAATAGTAACATACTTTGTAAACCGTTCTGAATGGGTGTGAAGTCATCTTGAAGGGTTGTATATAAATCAAATGTTGTTGTTGTTGCTGCTGCTGTTGTTATTGTCCTGGCTGGAAGAAGGGAATTGCCTCCTACTCTGTGCCTGAACCCACCCAGGTGAAGGCACTGGGCGGGCATTGGCACCTGCTCCACTCCTGATACCAACTGGGTGAAAGGGGTGGGCATTGCCATCTGCTCTGCTCCTGATCCTAGCTGGGTGAAGGGGGGTGGGCATTGCCACCTGCTCCGCACCTAATACCAGCTGGTTTAAGGCAGGGAGTGGACATTGCCACCTGCTCTGCTCCTAATACCAGCTGGCTTAAGGCACAGGGAGGGCATTGCCACTTACTCCGCTCCTGTTCCCTGCCTGGGCTTCTCACCACAGCATGTTTTCTGGAGTGATATGGTAATTTACCTGGGCTTTCCACTGCAGCAGCGTCCTCTGGTGGTGCACCAGGGTATAAAGTGAGCCGTCTGAAACATGCTTACTCATCTTACTATATAGTAAGATATTCTACTTCTTATAGAATATTGGCAGGTACATAAAATGTGAAAATATATTGTTTTAAAAATAAATGCAAGATTTTAAAATAATAATGATGGTAACAACAGCAGTATGCTTATATACCCTTTTCTAGACAGATTAGTGCCCCACTCAAGAGTGGTGAACAAGATCAGTGTTATTATCTCCACAATACAGCTGGGGAACTGGGGCTGGGAGGAATGGCTTAACCAAGGCCACTTGCTAAACTCATGGCTGTGCTGGGATTAGAACCAGCAGAGTGCAGACTTGCAGCCCAACCACTCATCCACTGTGCTACAGTTACGCTACTATTAAGTATATCCCACAGACTTCTCTGCAATCTGAGAGCGGAACTACAAGTGACAAAAGGCACAGATTGGACACTTGTCAGCTTCCCTCAAGTTTTGATGGGAAATGTAGGCATCCTAGTCTTGCAGCTTGGCTCTCCAACTGCTGTCCAATGAACTTTTCAACTGTCACTTGTCCAACATTCCGCCAAGCTGCCTACATTTCCCATCAAAACTTGAGGGAAGCTGACAAGTGTCCAATCTGTACCTTTTGTCACTTGTAGTTCTGCTCTGAGTCTCTGTGTTTGAATTGGCCACATAAAAGGAATAAGATATACATGAACTGAAGGAACCAAAGCTGAATTAAACTGTGCATGAACCAGTACTGGAATTAATTCCAGATTTTCTCTTATTAAACTGAAATTTAGGAGGAGTAGAACACGGGGCAGAGTGAAGGACAGGGCTACCAGTCACTCCTACTGCTTAGTCATTCCCCTCTCATCTTAGTGTTTCAATGACCGGTGAAAACCTTTCTGTATATGACACCTATTACTGAAATATGACTGCATATCATGTTAGTTTGATGCTGCCATTCTGCTAAATTATTGGTTATACATTATGTTTTTCATTGTTTCTCTGATTAGCATTTATGGTTTCAATTTCTTTTCCTTTCATTTCCTTAGAAACTCACGGATTAACAAATCTTGAGCAGCAAAAAATTCTTGTCCATCATTTCTTCGACTCAATGGACAGAAAGACTGAAACAAATTTCGCAATCGCCAAAGTAATCTCATGACAATTATCTCTAAGCAGATAAAACAGTGTTTTTGAGGTGTAGGGGGTTATTGATCAGTATACTGGCTTAATATAATAATCTCTGTTATTCTCATACAAACAGCATTCAAGCAGAACATGTTAAAGATGTATCAATCCTATAAAAATCACAAGGGCAGATTCGATCAGAATAAGGCCTATTTTAAACTCTTCCTTCTAAAACCAAAAGGTATAATATTCAATCTTGCAAATAAGAAAGTTCTACAATAGCATAGAATAGTCAAATCTATATATATAAAGACAAGTGTCCTGACTGACTCATCAACACCCAGCCCAAATCCCTGGACCTAGAACCGTGAAATTTGGGGAGGACGCTTCTTTTGTGATGAAGGGGCTCACTAAGAAGGGATTTTAAGAAATTTGCCCCCAAAGAGGGTAAAAAGGGGTAAAATGTGTTTTCCCATAGGGATACAGCTTCCCTGTGTGGCTGGGAGGCTGCTCATCCCCCTCCTCCCCCACCAACTGCCAACTCAGCCACTCTGCCCTAAGGTCATTTGCATATGCAACCTTGATTGGCCATCAGCCCAACATTCTAAACAGCAGGCAGGACACATGTAGTACTCAGAACACATTGAATGACGTCCCAGTCATTGAACGTGTCCTGAGGTAAAAAATACACCTCCCATCTAGGGTTGCCAATCTCCGTGTGGGGCTTGGCTTTCCTGTGTGGCTGGCAGGCTGATGGGGCAGCTGTGGAATGGTGTTCTGAGGTAAAAATTACGTCAAGGAAACTGCAGACAGTTAAAGAAAGACAGTACAAGGCTCCTGAAAAATGATTTTATATAAAAGTCAGTATGGCAACGGGGGCGATGGTGCACGACCTTTCTAGAGGTCATTTCAATGCGAACCTCTCACATGAACCTGCCAAAGGGCCTACCATATCACTCCTCTCTCAGTCCAATTCCACCTCACACCTCTTGCAGCCATCACCTCTTACTGCCCCCAAGAAGCCTCTTGGCAGACATTGTGCAAAATATACCGATGCTAAAAGGAGGAAGTTTTAAACATCAACATACTTCGCTTTATTAAAACACTTTTGTGAAGCTCGGGTACTATGCTATTATACTATAAAACCAATGCAACCTCCCCCCCCCCAAACCAAAAATGTTACTTATCCATAAATATTATAATTGGATTTATAGTTAAATACTGTAGCGAAGCATGGGCATCAAGCTAGTCTATATATATATAAAGACAAGTGGCCTGACTGACTAATCAATGCCCAGCCCAAACCCCTGGAACTAGAAACGTGAAATTTGGGCAGGACATTCCTTTTCTGGTGTAGGGGCTCACTAAGAAGGGATTTTAAGAAATTCACCCTGTAAGGGGGTAAAAAGGGGTAAAATATGTTTTCCCATAGGGATACAGCTTCCCTGTGTGGCTGGGAGGCTGCTCATCCCCCTCCCCCCGCCAACTGCCAACTCAGCTGCCCTGAGGTCATTTGCATATGCAGCCTTAATTGGTCATCATCCCAACATTATAACCAGTAAGAAGGACACATGCAGTACCTCAGGACACATTCAATGACTCAGTCGTTGAATGTGTCCTGAGGTAAAATACAACTCCCAGTCTGCCCCTCTTGAACTGCCAGTCTCCCTGTGGGGCCTGGCTTTCCTGTGTGGTTGGCATGGTGATGGGTCAGCTGTGGAACTCTGTGTTCTGAGGAAAAAATCAGGCAAAGGAAACTGCAGACAGTTGAAGAAAAACAGTGCAAGACTCCTAAATAGGGATTTTATATAAAAGTCAGTATGGCAGCTGAGTTTTTAAATGTTCATGGGGAGATGGTACACAACCTTTCTAGGGGCCATTTCAATGCAAACCTCTCACATGAACCTGCCAAAGTGCCCACCACACCACCCCTCCCTCAATCCAACTCCACCTCACACCTCTTGCAGCCATCACCTCTTACTGCTGCCAAGAAGCTTTCTTGCAGATGTCGTGCAAGATTCACCAATGCTAAAAAGAGTAAGCAACTTAGAGATGCGGCAAGGAAATATGCATGTCCTGCTCCTGTGGTGCACCAAGCAGCAGTGGCTAAGTAACAGCAAGATCACCCCAAAGTGCACAGAGTGGCAGAGTCTCTCTATGAACAAAGCAATCCTGGAAGAAAAGTAGATCAATAAGGGTCACATATAATCACCCCCTTTTAAAGGATGAATACATGTCAGCCAGATGGCAGAGAACAAGGTAGTGGTCAGAAGTTGAGGAGTCCCATTTGAAACCAATCTGTTCATAACTCACCACAGCTTCTGATTCTATCTAATGTAGAAGTTTCCTAAGTAAGTAAAAGGAGTACAGCTTTCCCAATGAAGAAAGAAGGCTAATTGGCTGATAGCAGCATGGATCCAATCTGGACCCCTTTTAAAATATTGGGACTATAATGAATGTCTCCATGTGTTAGATGTCTGGCCAGATGAATTAATTAAAGTGAACACTGAGGTATGGTTTCACTGTAACTTGGTAGGTAAGGGTCTCACCACACGAGACAAAATACACTCAAATTACTCAGGTAATTTGAGTGTATTTTGTAATTTGAGTGTATTTGAGCGTAATTCGAGTGTAATTCAAGTTCATTTTGTCTTGTGTGGTTTGACCTTAAGTCAGGGCCTTTGAGCAGAGTGAACAGCTAAAGAATAAAATAACATTATATATGGATATTCATATAATGATCATTGGCTGTTTGGCCCCAGGCTTCCTGATCTGATGATCTCCTGGAGAGCCAGGACTTACCGTCTTACTCTTTTTTCTAGGTTAAATAAACTGCTGTTTATTACCTAGCAGGGTCTAAGTACAGGAGTGAGTAAGGATCTGGTGCTGCTTATAAACCCCAAGGGCTATATCCTTAACATTGAACTACCAGAGCTCTCTGCTTACCCCAGGACTTAAATATCCTGAAAGACAAGCAGCTCCACCTGTTCCTGGGCTTTGTATGGCCAGGGCTTGATTGAACCCTGATCCTGCAAAGCAGTGGGTGCACTTAGGCAGTATCTGGCTCAGTAGCTGGAACACAGGCTGCAAGCCTGGTGCTTCTTCATCACTGCATTGACTCCTCATTCTGGCACTGGTAGTCCAGGACCTGCCCCTGCAAGGCAGGGGACTGGCTGCCCTGAATTCTGGCATGGAGCTGAGCCTTTGGGGTCAGGCCTTGGCCTGAGGCTTCACGATCTGGAAGAATCTGCTCCTGAGTATGGTTCAGGCAGGTTCATGACTAGAGAAGGGCACGAACCGCATTACGAACTTCAAAAACCCACAAAATTGGCGATCGCGCAATTGCGATCCAGCGGTTTGTGATTGTCCTTGTCCAACGAACCTGCATTCGGAAGAAGCTTGGTTTGGTGCATTTGGCCGTGGTTCGGGAAGCCAGACAGTCAGGCACCAGCAATCAATTCCCTTGGAAACGGAGCTGGGGGAATGCCTGAACTCTGTCTGCATGCCTTCTGTCGCCCTGGAAACACGAATGGAAGCCCAGCTTACCTTGATCGGCAGGTCTTCCTTCCAACCACGGTGCTGCAAAACGGTTACAAGTTGGGAGAAGATGCCCAGGGGAGGGAGGGGGAAGGGGGTGTTCTGTAGCCATGGGCACTCCAATCTCATTCCTGCAAACCCTGATAGGCAGCTTTGACGGCCAAACACAGACCTCCTGTGTTGCTCAATGGGATCTGTGCTTATAAATAGCCGTAGGCTCCCAGGCTGGGTTTCACTTTCAGCGAGTAGTGGAGTGGGATAGAGCTCTTGCTTGCCACTTGCTAGCCTTTGGGGAGAGAGACTAAGAGTATAATTCATCTTGGATTTTTGTGGGAGTTTCCTGGGGGCCTTGGATTGGAGAGGGTATAACTCCAAGACCCCTTTTGCAATCTTGTCCAAACTTGGGTGATGGCTGTAGGAGACCTTGCAAAACACTCCCCGGGAATATGGGCTCTCTAAGTGCCACGGGGGCCGTTCTGCACCCCACAACTGCGAACTGCAAACTGGTTCGGCAATGGAAAATGTTTGTTGCAGCTCACGACTTTGGGATCGTCGTCAGCACTGAACCATGAACCGCAGAGTTGTTAAATGTTTTTGGTTCGTACCCATGTCTATTCATGACACCAAATTTGCTCTAATGCTAACTAATGTATTCATGTGATTAATGCTAGAGCTCCCTTTCATAAGCAGGGTAGCATGAGATCTGTGTTGGGCTATGGGGAGTTGGAATGGTGAGGACGTTTTGCCCACACTGTAACGCTTACCCCCAAGTACATCCTTTTATTTTTTTCTCCATAGGAAAAACCATGCTCATAAAGTAAAATAAAATAAAGACACATCCTGGGAGAGAAGCTTAATATACACTCAACATGCTCCTTGGTCTCCGGTGGTCTCAGTGACTGAATGATAATTAAACTATACCTCCTCTCAACTTTCATCCCAAGAGTCCTTTTTCTCATCATCAGAATCTAAACACAGAGGCCTGGCTGGATAAAATGAAAACAAACAAGAAAAGAATGTGTCTGTGGCTTTTTATCAGGTGTGTTCTAGGAAATATTTGAAAGTGGTTATTTTTAATTTCCATGACTTGCTTTTTCAGAACAACCAGGGACCTGTTTCCAGTGTTAATTAGTGCCTGCTTTAAAAAATCTGAAAACAAACACTTCTGTAATCCACAGTGGTGGTGTAGGCAAGCACATCTACTGGTATTACTTAAATTTCCAACTAATGTTGAGTCAAACAAGTACAGTCAAAGTTATTTAAATTAACTGAAAAGATAATCTAGAGAGACAGATTATCATGAAACAATAACATTGCTTCATTGGAGTTACTAACTTCAAATCATTTACTGACATTTTCCTGGAAAAGTGATGCTGCTAATTCCAAAAGGAGGCTGGATCAATTTCTCAGCATACTTCATGAATGCCATTTGCACATTTAAAACAAACAGGCACACCCAAATCTAGCAAGTTTAGGAACTCTTGTATATTATGCAGAATTTCAGGATGGCACCCAAAATAGTTTGGCCAGTAAACTGTCACTCCAATTTGATGAAACATGGTATACTCTCTCTCTCTCTCTCTCTCTCTCTCTCTCTCTCTCTCTCTCTCTCTCTCTCTCTCAGATGAATGATAGCCACAGACCACATACTCAGCTGGAATACCTCACAACTCTGGTACCAATATCGGAGAATTATTTTCAATTTTTCATGAGAACTGCAAAGGTCTACCTAGAAATACTATATTATTCATTACTGATGGAAGAATCATATAGACATTTTAGCTTCCTACCAAACATCTGCTTGCAATATTAAACATTACATTAGAGGCTGACAGATCCCGAGAGAGGCTTAAGGTAATGAGGAGAAATACATGCATTGAGAATCCCTTGCCAGCATACACACACACATACACAAATCCACAAGCATCCTGATATTCACCCTGTTTAACCCAAGCACTCAATAAAGTGGCTTTACAGAGAGATGGAATCTGGCTCAGAAACAATTGCCAACCTTTTTTATATAAAAGTGGATAGAGCAGTATCTAGGCCTTCCTGAAAACGATAATAGTAATGCCTGTAACACAGGAAGTTTTGAGATAAAGACAAAGGTTTAAGGTCATTTTGCTGTGGCATGGGGAGGGGGGTGCAGAGTACTGCAGTAATAACCCAGACTGCCTAATAAACTTGTGGAATCCTCAATCGTGCAATGTTTCTAGAAAAAAGAGAAGAACAGAGTCCTCATAAATGTTTTGGCATATGGCACTTTGCCTTATGTGGTGTTTCCCCAGTTCTATGATTCGTGAGGCTGATTATATGACATGAAATGTAACTATGGTGTTTTTCTGTAAAAACTGTAGAGCTAACTCAAATGATATCCTCCTCCTTCCCAGTAAAAAGTCATGTAGCACCTTGAAGACTAACCAACTTTATTGTATTGGAGGCCACTGAAAAATGCTTCCACACCCTAACAACTTTGCATAGGCTTTCCCAAGTGACCAACCTGGTTGTATAGAAAGTATCCTTGGCCAGGGCACACATTCCTGGCAGCTTCAGATGCTGGCAAGAAGACTGTCTCTTTAATCTACTCAACCTATATGGTAAACAGAATATAAATATTATGGATTCCAATGACAAAGGATGAAGAACAGATCAAAGCATTTTTGAGTGATTTCCAGTTTCTCCTGTCCCCAGTTGACATCAAAAACTTACAGTCTCTTTTGTTCCTAGCTCCTAAGGTAGGTGGTCTGGCCAACTAGACAACCCCTCCCTAGCATGGGCTGGCCATTATAGGCTATAGCCACTGTGACTTTTCCAGTGGGACAATGGCCTTGAGAATTGGGGGGTAGAGGCTGGAAGAAGTGGGGTTTGGGGAGAAGAAAACTTCAATAGGATATAATGCCATAGTGTCCACCCTTCAAAGCAGCCATTTTCTCAAAGGGAATTGATCTCTGTAGTCTAGAGATCACTTGTAATTCCAGGAGATCGCCAGGCTCCACTTGGATGTTGGTAACACTGACAGTGCCTGATCCGCCTGATCTCATGCAGTGAGGGGGAGGCTGCACCTATTCTGCTGGGCTGGCAGGCTGTGTCCCTGTGCCTCCCTCTGGGGACTGGTGGGTCCCTCTCCCAGGGCTATTTTTCTATCCCAGTCATAGGTGTAAACTATGGGGGGCAGCTTTCACCTGCCTGGGAGGCCCCAAACCTGTGAAGGGAGGTTCAGGATGGGTGGCAAGGGTGTGAAAGGCTGAGCGGGTCATCACGATAAAGTGTTGGATCAGTGGTGGTATAAGTTGTCAGCCCTGGCCTTCACCATATTTGATACACATTTAAAACAAGCCTGTGATATAAAAAATCACAGGGCCCCTGAATTAATGCAGCATGGTCTACATCAGGGGAAATTCCAAGCTGGTTAGGCAGAATGTTGCTGGACCCAGGTATGCCTGGAATGTGCATGCAAATGCAAAGGACCAAGGTGATTGGATTTACTTCCCAGCAACTGGCTTGAGACCATGACAATAGCGGGCTGTGCTGTGTCACCCCATTAGCACATTCCAATGCCCTCTTCTCGTGATTACATTTCCCACCCCAAACTTGTAAGCAATCAATCAGCATCCATAAGTTAATTTCTATCTCTGGGAACTTATATCTCATATCTAAAGTCATCAACTCAGCTCTGGTGGATTCATTAACAAACTTCCCCTTTTTTTGCAATTCCAGGAGAGACTTTGCATTTCCTTTCACACACCCCACCAGCAAGTAATCAAGGTAATCAAATCTTTGTAATTCCCAGAGACTGACCTTTATGGTCTTTGTCCCAATGGCTGAGGAACTCCCACAACCTCGGGACACATTTTGCCCTATAAGAACAGGGCTCTAGCCCCACTCAAAGTGTGCACGCTGCACCTCCAGATCTGAATGTCGTACACTTGGGGTCACTGCCCTCAGTCTCTCTCACTCTCTCCTGGCAGAGAAACGATGGATGTTTGAATCTCTCTTCCTCCGTGGACTACCTTACTCTCCAGGATTGGTAAATATACTTCCCCTCCCTCATTCTATTCCACCTTCTGCCTAGCTTCCTAGGACTCTGTTTGTGTGCAGCCATTTTATTATTTACTCCTGTGTGCGTGTGTATTTTCCTCTTTTAATAAAAGCTTGCTCTTTGAACTTAAAGCACCAGTCTCATCGGCTGTCTTGGGGAAGGGACTCCGTAAACACTGGTGGAGATTTCCTGATGTTACCCCTCCTATATAGTCTTACTCCTTGCGGCTATTTCCCCCCACAATTTGCTTACTTTAATAATAAAAGTTTTGTTTAAAAAGAAATATAGAAATGACAGTAGAAAGTGCATAGAAACTTATATAAAATACAAAGCAGTACATTTGAGTTACATTTGAGCTACAACAGAAAAGTATATTCAAAATATGTAACAGCACAACTAGCTTATATAATAGTTCTGTTCCCCTCTCCTTGATTTCTTATACCCACACTTTAATATCAATAATTTTTAATCCATCACCTCTACCATATTTTGCCTCTATATTATGATTACCTTAATTTATCTTATTTTTGACCTAAGTAAGCAAATATTTTTTTTCCATTTTTTCTGGAATTCTGATATTAGTCTATTGTGCACATAGGAAGTTAATTTAGCCATTGATGCATATTCATACAGCTTGTCTATCCACTCAGGCATATCAAGGCAAGAATTTGTTTTCCATTTTGCTGCATATCATAGTCTTGTTGCTGTCATCGTATACCAGAAGAGATCTCCCTGTTCTTTTGTGACATTTGGTAAGATATTTAACTGCTTATGGTAGGTAGACTCTATGGCATTATATCCTGCTGAGATCCCTCTCCTCCCCAAACCCCACCCTCTTCCAGCCCCACCCTCAAATCTCCAAGAATTTCCCTACCTGGAGCTGGAACCCGAAGTGATTTTCAGTCTGGGAAACTATGTGGTTCCTTGCAAGTTTGTTGTAGGGTCCTATGGCTGACAAGACTCCATGAAAGACAGCTTTGCCTCCACCACAGAGTTTTTCCCAATGTACAACCAGAGGATATGATTTTGTTTGTTCTGTATCACATCTGCAGTTCATGAAGTGAAGGGAGGTCTAAAGCAGACTAGGTCAACATCTGGCACAAACTGAGCATGCACCCTAGAATAAAGCCCAGGTTCCTCTTCTAATGCAGAGGTTTCCTTAGTATAAAAATTGAAATGAAAAGATTCTCAGAAGATACAAAGTTTGAAAACTGCTGGCTTGCCTCTATCTACAACTGTGAACAAATTAATATTTTATTGAGATCAGGGATCAGAGCTGCTGCTTCAGTGCAGTTCTTCATCTAGCTCCAGACTTTATACCTTGATATTAATGTATACAATGTGGCTGTGTGACTATCTTGGGGTTAGTGCACATAATAACACAAATGATGAAGATTACATTCTCTGTTTACATTCCTGTTTTATGTTTACAACTCTTCAAAAAGTCCAGCAATCAAAACCCATATCTTTTCCTTTTAACTATTCTTGCTGAGAATTTCAACTCACCCATTCCTGTCACTTCCATAAAATGAAGTGACTTCCATTTTACTTCCATTTGTACTTCCATAAAATGGAAGTACAAAGGTCTCTAAAACAAAGCTTTCCGCCTGCACAAGTCATCACTCCCAGTTATGTCTTTACTTTCCAGCCACAGATTTTTTTCCCCTACGGCTGCTGCCCCTTCCAGATACCCTATAACAACCAACATAGGCTAAGCTGGTTGGTTTTTTGTTTTGTTTTTTGGGACCAAGCAGGAATTTGGGTGATTCCTTGGCTTGAAAGAAGGCCTTTCACACTTACTCTGTATTGTTTTCAGAGGGTGAGTGTTAATTTAATCAAAGTGGGGATTCAGTGTTTACAATGTTATAAAGGTTAATTTGACATTAAAATACACTACTAGTCCTGATTGTGTGATGCTGTTTCTACTTTAGCTCTCAAACAGCAAAAACTAAGATAAATTTGCAAAAGAAGCATAGAGTGTAGCAGTTTGTAGCTCTGTCTCTGTCTCTCTCTCTCCCTAGTCTTGAGTAGATTCATAACTATGCTTGTAGAAAACTAAGAATGTATACATTTATCAGTGCGTTCCAAGAGTAAGGCTAAGCAAAGTAACACCAAACCATTGACTTCAGTGGGCTCAAAATAGTATAACTGTGTTTAGGATTGCATTGTGAATTCCATAAATATATCAAGTAGTAAACTTCTATATGCTAAGTTATAATAATAATAACATTCGATTTATATACCACCCTTCAGGACAACTTAATGCCCACTCAGAGTGGTATGTTACTATTATCCCCACAACAAAACACCCTGTGAGGTGGGTGGGGCTGAGAGAGCTCCAGAGAACTGTGACTGACCCAAGGGCACCCAGCTGGCTTCAAGTGGAGGAGTGGGGAATCAAACATGGCTCTCCAGATTAGAGTCTTGTGCTCTTAACCACTACACCAAACTGGCTCTAAGTTATAAATGATATATTTTGCATTAAAGCGAGAAAATAAATATAGGGCCAACAAGGAAGTAAATATTTCCATTTCTTCCTAAGTGTTTGGGATTTTTTGTTCAAAATTTCCAGGATTTTTACATCTTTAGCCTGGTCATTAGAGACTGAACAGGTCTAAACTAGGTATGGCATTAGCAGGAATAGTGCAGCTTGCTAGCAGCAGGGATAATGGGCAAGTACCTGGAGGAATCCAAAGATTGAGGGAAATTTCTCAAGCCAGATGCTCATTGGCTATGCACCTGAGTGGCTGAGGAGCAGTTGAACCTTTAATGGGTGCCCAATTATGCACCTCTTAGAACAGGGTTGTTTCCACATGTCCTGGCATAACGCTAAACAAATGCAATGAAGGTGTCTTCCTGGTATGATTTCTGACATCATCACATGATCCCATTTTTGTGGCGCAACGATGCCAGAAATCATGCCAAGAAGACGTCCTTGTTGCATTTGTTTAGTGCTATTCCGGGACATGTGGAAACAACCCAGGTTTATTATAAATGTGCACAAATATAGATTAAAAACAAGTTATAAATATAAGGCCTGAACGGCAGGCTACATGTATATGCTAAAACATGCTAAAACATCTCAGGCCTTCCTCAGTGGTTAATTGTAAACAATTTATAATCACACACAGCCACACATATAGAAACCAATCATGAAATGCTCCCGGTGTTTTACCTAGAGCTGTAACGAAAAAAAAAGGGGGGGTTAATATAATATAGTCTATTCTTATGCACAAAATCACCAGGATTTAGAGGGAAAACACCAATTAAGTAGGCAACTGAAAGAGGCAAAATTTTGTATTATAATAGCCTCAATTAACATTGATTAACAAAAGCCATGATAACCAATGAACTCAATTTAGAGACAATAATCCAAATGCTCAGCAGGCAAAAGTCATTCCTATTTTAGCTGACTGTGTCTTAGTGAAGAGATTTGGAGATCAAGCCAAAAATGTTTACCACTTGATATACAATTGGCCTAACCTAGTAAAATGAAACCATGACCTTGTGAAATGTGTGTTGTTAATATTTATTTGCCCTTTGTCTAATAAGCATTGTTCTATATATTTGTTTAATTACCCTTTTAGTAGCTTGAAGAAGCCTCAGCTACATGGCCCTGTTCAGTTGAGCTCTTGCCCTTGGAAAGCCTGATCCCTGTCAAAGCAAGAGCTTAAAACTCTCTTGAATTTCCCCCCCCAATACATTTGGTGTCATTTTATGACCCTCTATGTTCAGCAAACAGGTGATTATTTTCATTATATTTTTGAAGGGCTTTACAGGATAAGTGGATGCTGACAACAAAGAAGTACTTAAAACATCTCTTTTGCTGTTGCAAGATGATCCCAAAGAACTTGTAGAAGGCTAATCAGAGAACTTTTCAGTCAGGATTAAATTTCAGAGGTCATACAATATGATAGGTTTATTGCTATAAATCAAGTACATTCAGTTCTATATACTATTTATCATTTGTTATAATCTGTTTTCAGTACTAAAGTGATTAGAGCTGAATGAATAGTACCATCCATTTTCCCTCCTCCAAACATAGATGCACATATAGGAGGGAACATCAAAGGCCGCTATTGCTCTCCCCCCTCCTTCTTAGGTTGTGCTGGCAATCAGCAGGTACCTAAACTCCTCACTTATTCTTTTAGCCTTCACTCTATCAATTATGGTATTGGGTAAACCAGGCATGCCAGTTTTCTGAGCTCTACCTTTTGATCTGCCTTGACTACCTAAACTTCCCTGCTCCACCTCCCAATTTCTCAGTTCCAAAATTGCCCATATTGTTCTGCAGGGTGCAAATATGCATTTGAAACCTTGCTGGAGGTGGGGGGACAGTACAAGTAGGTAGCAAATTGGGGAAGGGATGGGCAGGGAAATCCCTCCCACTGTTTGTCCATGCCCAAATGCCCCTGCAAAGCAGCATATTTTAAAAAAGGGTTATTTGTGCATTGGTCCCTACAGAGTTTCCCATTGGAAGAAAGTACCAGGATACTGCAGTGTTTCTTACATTAAATACACACAGATGACAGCAGGTAGGAAAGAGAGAGCAAGGTCTAAATGCCACAAAAGAGTTCTCTTCCATGTGGACAGCTACATATCAAGCTACATTTAGAAATATATGATTTCCAGCTCCTTTCCTAATGTACATACCTATCTTGATCCTTTTCAGGCCTTCTTAAGGTCATGGTAAGAGGCTCTAAGTGTCTTCCTTCACCTAACATATCAGCACATAGGTTCAGACTCATTGGCACTGCCATGACATCATTGCTGTCTTGCTTTTGTTTCCTCCCTTCTGTGCTGTATTCTTCTGCTACACTCTTTTTGGATAAAAGTACTGAAGACTCCACTAGCCTTGCTGAAGAATTTATCCCAGCAGGGAAACTGCTGTCTGTGAGCACTGCCCCCACATTGATATAACGCAGAAACTATTGCTGTTTTGAAGAGATTGCCCTAGGTCAACTGGCATATCAGCTGGAATCCACACAGCATACATGCAGCAAAGCCAAGCTTAGACACTATATGGAGCAAATTCTATATGTTCCTCTAAAAACATACTGGTCAGTAATCATCATGGCTGAGAACGGATTTAAATCTACATTCAAATGAAGTCTAATCATCTACCTGCCTTACCTCAATAAATCTCATTCATTTAGAAAGTTCCTATTAGGCTAAGAGTGCGATGAGGACATAGTACTCATAGTACTCATAGTACCCATAGTACCCATCCACTCATACCCTTGAGCATTAGCCATATCCCTTAGACTGAACATCCCCTGATGCTGAAGGCTGGGAGCTGGGCAATGGAGAACCAGATATCTTCACCCAGTTCCAAAGCCCTGACTAGGGATCCCATGCCCACGGTGGGGGCAGAGGACCCCCTGCTTTTACCCCTCCCCCCACTTCCACTTACCTGGCTGTCAGGGGAGGAAGACATGGGAAGGGGCCTCACAGGCATGCTCCTAGGGTGGCATAACGACATCACTGACATCTCCAGTGGCTTGTTTGAGGCCCAAATCAGCCTGCTGTGCAGCGCGCATGCACTCTTATATCTGCATGGTGACATCACTGGAAATTATGTCATCATGCAGATACAGGAGTGAATGTGCATTGTGTGCACAGGTAAAGCATGAAGAAGGAAGGAAGAGGTAAGAGCTAGATCTTTCCCACTCCCGCTGGGAGGGTAAGGGGACCTAGCAACCCTAGCCCTGACCCAGACCTGCACAGCCACTTCCTGGATGAATCATATGTTATCTGGAAAATAATCGTTCCACAGGGACTAGAAAGGATCTCTTAGTTGCAATTATTTGTATGTACATAATTTTTGATATGGAACTGAGCTTCTGGTTAGAGATGCATAAACTATTTTGAAATAAAATTAGTAATGAGCTTTAGGGTGAGTGTCAAATACTTTTCTTGTGTACATCATTCTTGCTTTGGGCTGATAGCTGACATCAACATTTTTCTTGTCTTTAAAGATGCATAAAATTTGTCATCAGTCAAGCTTTCAAGGAAATATGGACATTTATATAATAAGTGGAACCTTAGAAAGGTTCCACTTTTTTTTAACTTTTTTAAAAAACAAGCCAGAAAGATAACAGTTAGGTGTGACTATCTATAATATCCCATTGAAAGCAAAATATTTGAACCCAACCTTGTTAAGTAAGGGAAGATAATCACATGGATATCTTGATATTATCAGTTAACAGAATAATCAATAAATTTTCCTGCCTTTTATGGTAATGATTAGAAGTACACACCAAAGAAACGAGGATTAGTTTGTTTCTCACAAACATCTCTTTCCACTTGTAGAGCTGCTCCCCCCTCCTTTCCTTCTGTTTTCCTGACAGGTGGTGGAAATTTACAGAATTGTTTTCTATTCTCTGCAGAATTTGGGGCAGCGTTTCCAAAAGAGTGGGAGGGTGTGCAAATGTTTAATGACTGCACCTATCAGCTTTCAGAAAGCTCCACTTGCTTGTACAACATGAAACACTGTGTTCGTAGAGGCACATGCAAGACTCACTCAGGACATAAAAAATATCAATTTCAATGCAAAGTGTGAGTTTGTTGTTGTTATAAATGGACACTGGGCATTCTGGTGGAAACGTACTTTTAGGCTGATCTGTTAGAAGCAGCACACTCCTGAACAGAGTTACACCCATCTAAGTCAATTGAAGTCAGCTCTGCTTAGGGTTACCCTACAATCCCCAGCCTTAAATACAATCCAAGTATTAACTTAATTGTATTTTACCCTTACATTTTTCAAAGACTTGTATGCCATAAATGCCAGAAACAAACAGAACATCAAATATAATAAAAGTTTGTGGTCTATCCTGAAATATGCTAGGTTTATGCAAGAACCAAAGTGCTAGAGAATTGACTTAAAATCCAGTTGCAATACAGAAATTTCTAGAATGTAATAATCTTTTGATACTACTACGTGAAAATCTTGTGCATGCAATAAATGTGTTTATATTAATGTATATTTAATGTAAATGTTATGAGGCTGATAAGGACTGCATCTAATAATAAAGTGGCTGGTTCCAGTCCCAAGTGGATGAGGAAAGTAGCAAAATGAGGCCATCTATGGACAAAATAGTGGTCTCTATTTACCCAAGAGACTTGTCAGGTATGAAGAAATACACTACCATATAAATTAACCAAAAGGAACAACAGGCTTAATGCACCAGCCTGATAAGAACTACATTTAAACTGCCCCTTTAAGGGACTTGAAAAGGCAGGTCCCTTTAACTGCTAAAACGCCAGCCCTCCCTATCCCCTACCCCTCGCCCCCAAGCCCCAGTCCCACACTTACCTTGAGGACTCCTGTGACCTGCGGTGTCCTCCCACTCCTACTGTGAGGGGCAGCAAGGCTGTTTTTCGCAGGCCCGCAGAAGGACGGAGGAGGCTGAAAACGGCCTTGCTGCCCCTCAAATGGCTGTGCCATGCACAGCCATTTGAGGGGCAGCAAGGCCATTTTTGGCATCCTCCTCCCCTGTGCAGGCCTGCAGAGGGACGGAGGAGACTGAAAATGGCCTCCTCCGCCCCTGTGCAGGCCCACAGAGGGACGGAGGAGGCCGAAAATGGGCCTCAAATGGCGTGGCACAGCCATCTGAGGGGCAGCAAGGCCGTTTTCGGCCTCCTCCATCCCTCTGCGGGCCTGCGCAGGGGCAGAAGAGGCCGAAAACCCTCGTGGGAGGAGAGGGTGGACCCCGCAATACAGGGGAAGGTAAGTGTGGGCCTGGGGCAGGGGTTGCGGCTGGGGGGGTGGGGAGTGGGGGATTGTGGGGGGGCTGGGGTTAGGGCAGTTTAAAGGGCCCTGCTACTGGTAGGTCCTGTTAAACTAACAGCTGGCAGTCGGCAGGGGGGATCCCCCCTGCCAGCTGCTAGTTTAAAGGGATCTGCTGCTTGCAAAGCAGGAAAGGGCCCTTTAAACTGTTAAATGCCCTTTCCCTGCCACTGCTAAGTGTCTCAAATGGGGCATTTAAACCCCACAAAGAACAAACTGGGTCGTAACTGGCCCCAGTTTCATGCCAGTTCATGGTTTTTGGTCTGTTAAAATCCAAGAACCACGAATCTCATGGTTTGGGTTTTTTTGGTCCATGCCCATGTCTAGTTGTGAGTCAGTTAAAGGGAAAGAGGTGGACAAAAAATCAGCTTACTAAAGCCCCTTAAACAACAGAATTTTGAAGGGGAAGATTTGTAGGGGTAAGGTGGGATTTCCAAATTGCTTGCCCCCTCCCATGCTACTTCATGGGCCCCTAATCTTTCATTATAAGATCATGAAAACATGGAAATCATGAAAACAGAAGAACCAGGTCATCATAAACAATGTATGGGTCTCTAGCTACTGGGTGTGTATGTAGGGGGAGTAATCTCCACAGATGGAGAAAATTTGAGTTTGTAAATTATCCAAAGGACACCTCCCTCAAAATTATGAAGAAGATTTGGAGCAGCTAGGGGTTAGTTAACGAGAGGGGAATATAGCCTGTTCAAGTACCAGATAGCTTATAGAATTCAGAAGGGAAAGATTTAGACGGAGGATTTCCAGTTTATTTCTTCCTCCTATGATTCTTCGAGTCTCCCTCTTGCTAGCTACAAATAGATCCACCAAATATAAAAGTAAATTATCAAGCAGCAATTACTTCAAGTAGCCCTCAAAATATGGCCCTGAAAAGCAAGCACTGATAAAAGCTTATCAGCAATGGCTGTGGGAAGATGTTAGAGCCCTCACCCTGGCAAGCAATTAAGGGAAAGGATATCACAATTGTGAAAGCAGTTTCCAGCAATGTCTTTTTGCCTGTTCTTGTCACTGGTATCTTGTGTATTCTTTATGGGCAGATCTAAGAGACTTTGACAGGATATAGTGATGTCACACTGAAGCAGCTGAACACCTTATAGATCAAAAGCAGAAATCTAGAACTGTATCTAGAAAATAGCGCATTCCACTATTACACAGTTGCCAGCATTCAGAATATTACTTTCTAGATCAGTAAGGCTTTTAAAATCCAATCATGCGTAAAGTCATCTGACTGCTTTTGCAAAGATATTACTCTCTTTATGTGTGTATGGCACTGTACACAAAACAAAAAAAATCAGCCCCCTGCTTCAATAACTTTGCAGTCTAATATTTGACATGGGACATTACATAGGCAGGAGAGGGAGATGGGAATAAACAGGGAAAGAATGCATAACCATTGTAGTTATGTGTATGTAGGCTTTTTTTTTCATAAGAGAAAGGAGGTTGTTCCAGAGGGATCATAGAAAAAGTGGGTTTTGAGGGGAAATTTCAAGGAGCTGAGAGATGTAACATTATACAGGTGTTCTGGGAAGTGCTTCTCAAAATAAAAGGGCAACAAACCCTCCCTTGCCCAGCAGCAGCCTGATCCTGGCTGTTTTGAGCCCAGATTGGGCTGGAACAGGCACAGGATTGGGCCTGAATCAGCCTGAATGGGCCGCTACTGCACGGGAGAGCACTCCCGCACCTGGCAATGGCCCAATCCTGGCCTTTTTGGACCCAAATAGACACCAGTCACAGGAGTATTTTTAAGAGGTGCCAGAAAGCCGTTCCGCAACATTCTGGCTGAAAAAAAGCCCTGAATTCTTCCAATCCTTTTGCAGACAGGGCTTAACAACACAGAGCTTCAAGCTAGTGTGCAGGACCCAGATTTGAACCCCACAACACAAGGAAAAGAAAGGGTAAAATATCCTGTCGTGGAGGAGAAGCTGTTTGCCTTAGGAAAATACACACCTATGTGAACCCTATCACTAAAAACTTCAGATTGCTCTCACAATGAAAAGTAATGACCCATATGATGATGGATGTTTGAGAATTGCAGTGAGCATGTACCTGATGGCTAGCTTGTCACCAGGGATCCAGGATGGATAACTTTTAATGACTCCATCTTGGAACCATACAAACCATTGATGCAAAATTGTGGGACTGGGGAATGCAGGTTTGGTTGGACTTGTGGAGCCACCCCACAAAGTAAGGACTGGCCCCATTGAGCCCCTCCTAGCTGAGAAGCAAAGGGTTAGAACAGTCTGTCTATTTGGGGGAAGTGCACCAAAGCAGGGAGGGGCAGTTGAGAGCAAAGGCTCATGCTGTGTACCAAGGCTGGAGAGCCACCTTTTTGTTAAGTCATTGTCATTTTATGCCCACTTCGGGGGGGAAAATGCCTAGGTAAGATTGTGCCAATTAGCTATTCTCTTTTGAGTTTTAGTATAATGATGATGATGACGACAATGATGATGATGATAACTGCATTTATATACCACTCTTCTAGACAGATTAGGGCCTCACCCAGACTGCTGAAAAAGTTAGTGTTATTATTATCCCCACAATACAGCTGAGGATCTGGGCTGAGAGGAGTGGCTTACCCAAGGCCACCTGCTGAGCTCACAGCAGTAGTGGGATTTGAACCAGCAGAGTACTGATTTGTAGCCAAATCACTTACCACTGTGCTACAGCAGCTCATATCTGTCCACTTCTAACTGTATGCTGGTATTTACCCATTTCAACTGTGATATACATTCTGTAGGATGTATACTAGTTAATAATAGCATTTTCTTATAAGGGGGTCTGACTGCACTAAACCTCTTACCCAGTTCCCTTGGATACACTCAAGCACATGCATATGCATACATCATGTTTTTGATGACTCAAGGCACTGGAGGGGGTCAGCTGAGAACATGAGATATCTTGAGTGGTGGCAACCTATAGAAAAAGCAACAACCCAAAACAACAACCTTGGAGAGAGGGCTTGGGGAGGAAGGTAATTCCCCAAAAGGGTTGAGATTCTTCACAAGCATGTATCTCAGGTGACTGAGAAGGAGACTACATGAGATGCATGGGTGCATGTTGGGTCCTACAAGGTTCTCTGGGAAGTGTAGATTTTTTTTAAAAAGCCCAGCTGCTCAATGTGATTCTTACCCAGGGAGAAACGCAACTGGAAGGACTCTCTCTCTCTCTCTCTCTCTCTCTCTCTCTCTCTCTCTCTCTCTCTCTCTCTCTCTCTCTCTCTCTCTCTGTCAAAAATCCTATGGGAGCTCAGGACTGGAGTGGGGGTGGGGGGATAGGGAACAATGTAACAGAAGCCAGGAAAAAAACCTGAGTTTTTTTGCGTGTGAGAGAGAAACCCAGTCCCTCTCATTGTTCTCCTGGTGCAGAACTGCAGTGCTGATTATCTCAGCTTTTTTCCTGCCTCCTGTTACATTCACCCCCCATCCCATCTCTGAGCTCCTGAAGGAAAACTGAACTGAGTGGATTTTTGGAAGACAGCATCTCTCCAGTCGAGCAGCTGTCTTGAGCAAGAGATGGAGGGAGGTTGAGAGGTCAAGGAACCCTTAAGGAATCGTGATAACCCCCCCCCCCAATGTCATATCGCCAATCTGTAATTATTTGGGGGAGTCAATTCATGATGTTGGGGAAATTAGCATTGATGCAAGTTTTTAAATGCTTGCCGTAACAGGGTGAATTGTGGTGTCCTGGGTAGAGATGGGCAAGAACAGCAATACGAACAAAAAAAAGCCACAAACAGCCCAATCTGCTGTTCACGAACAAGCTGTTCGTGAGGCCGCATTCTAAATGAACAGGTGGTCTTTGCAAGCCTCGTTTGTTGCTGTTTGTCAAGCCAGACAGTCTGGCACCTGCAATCAATTCCCTTGGCAATTTAGGCCGGGATTTTTAACTATCCATATCATTTGCCAAACTAGTTTTAAAAAATGATGAAAAAGAAACAGTTTGCTGCTATCTTTTTATGAGACAATGGCTTGGACCCACGGATCCCCCTTCTGGTACAAACCCAAACTGCTGCTTTTGGTTCCAGGAACAGGATTTGTGGAAGGTATTTGTGACTGCTGCAGGAGGGAGAAGGTGAGGAAATAATGCTCTGTGGGTAGAAATGCTCCACTGTACAAGTCTTTGGCTGCATCCAGACATCACAAATAGCTGTAATTAAACTCTGGTTAAACTTGAACACAGCTTGTTGCTGTGCTGTTGCATGCCTCCTACCCCTTTACATCAAGTTCCCTTTTTGTATAGAACTTGCTGCAGAGAACTTGCTGCAAAACTTCCAGATGACTACGCACGAATTTACCACTGTCTGAATGTGTGCACTAGTGAAAACTAGATTTAGTTTACTCTACATAAACTAGTATCCTAGCCTGCTGGCCCCCATGAACAGCCAACCATGAACATGTTCATGAACAGGGCCATGTTCGTGGTTGTTCATGAGTCCCTGTTCATGGATGGCAACGACAACGAACATCATGTTCATTTTTATTTATGTTCGTGCCCATCTCTAATCAAGAGCTAGGTGCAGCATTCATATTACTTCTATTATGCAGCCTCTACATTGGCTAACCATCGGTTATCGGACTCGGTTCAGTATTTTGGATATCCCAAAAGAATTCCTTCATGGCCTTGGCCCCTCATATCTACAGGAACACTTCTCTCCATATGCTCTGTCATGGCAGCTTTTCATATCTGAACAGGGCCTTCTGCAGGTGCCACCCTTCCAATGGGCAAAATCAACAGCACATTCTGTGTAGTGGCCCCCACCTTATAGAATGTCTGCCTGAAGAGGTCAGGAGAGCTCCCGCTGTCCTGATTTTCAAGAAACTGTGTAAAACCAAATTATTCAGGAGGGCTATTTAATTTAATTTAATTTAATTTAATTTAATTTAATTTAATTTAATTTAATTTAATTTAATTTAATTTATTATATTTATATTCTGCCCTTCCCGCTTTCACAGGCTCAGGGCGGATAACAAATACATCTCTTTTTTTACACAGGTAATAGGGCTGTGCTGTAAGAACATGGTTCAAAGAGATGCTTTGATAAAGGTATAGAGACTAGACTAGACTATTGTGCACTGATGGTTACTGTTCTTTATTATTATGTTAGATTGCTTATCTTTGTTTCAATGTTGTTTCAGATCTATATCAGATTCCTACTTGTTTTCAGTTTTCTGCAATTTATATACTATTGTACTGTTTAGTGAATGTCCCATTGATTGTATTGAATTACACTGTGTAATCCACCTTGAGTATTGGTGAGAAAGACAGGATATAAACAAACAGGAGGGTTTCCACTCTTCTGAGTTTCTGCAAATTATGCAGTACTGAATTATTCAAAAGTGCTTTTTTACAAAGGAAGAAGGCTGTACTGTAAGGAAATGGTTCAGAAAGATGGCTTTGCTAAAGGGATAAGGACTGTAGACTATACTATTGCATACTGTCTGTTGCTGTAAATATTTATAGTAAGCCCTACTATGTAACTTCTGCGTTGTTTAATGTGTAATGTTTAAATGCATCTATGCTTGGTTTTTAGCTCTATTTTCAGATTTCTGATATCCAAACCGTATTGCATTGTTCATTGGATATCCCAGCTGTTGGACATATTTGTCTTACACTGTGTAACCCACCTTGAATTTCAATGAGAAAGAACTGTAAATAGCTTTAATAATTATTATTATTTTATTGTTAGACTTATTTAACAACTGTGGGCCTAACTGCATAATACATTATTCCCAGAGACTGTCACGCAGATATGTGGTAGGAGATCCTCAATAGATTCACAGATGTGTAGGACCTAATTTGGATTGGAATTATGGTGTGAGAGGAGAGGGCACTTGAAGCCTTACTCCTATGCTATTTTTCTGATCTGAAATGAGTGTGGCGAGCGCCTATTTGACTCACTGGGAGCTACATGTGTAATAGTTGCATCTAAGTTTATCCAGTAGGGCAAATAGTGGCTCCCTTGGATCATTGGTGGCCAGGATAATATCACCTTGGGGAGGCTTGAAATCTCTTTCCCAGTGCACTGTATTCCTGTTCCTAATCAGACCTCCACATGACTGGGAAACTGAGGGCCAAGCTACAAGTGACGAATGACACAGGTTGGATACTTGTCAGCTTCCTGCAAGTTTTGATGGGAAATGTAGGCATCCTGGTCTTGCAGCTTGGCTCTCCAACTGCTGTCCAATGGACATTTCAACTGTCACTTGTCCAACATTCCACCAAGCTGCCTACATTTCCCATCAAAATTTGACGGAAGCTGTCAAATGTCCAACCTGTGTCACTGGTCACTTGTAGCTTGGCCCTGAGTTTCACATATGGATGCCCAGTGTATGCTTGCCTGAGAGTCTACGGGGTGGACTGGAGAAAAAGTATCATGCCATCAGGACCTGAGTTTCAGGGAAATATCACTATGCAGTGATTAGAAAAGGCACTAGACCTGAGAAAAAAAGAGAATACTGACCTTTACACTTTATGGTGAATTGCCCAACTAGAGGGAGCTCTTTTAGGAAGATTAGTAGCAAAAATAATCTTGAAGATTTTGCCCTCATGGAATTATTTTTTTTATAACAATCATAGATTTTTAGGTATCTGAGTGACTATTTGAGGACTAAGGCTATTTGAGGACTGGCTAAGAAAATGAGCTTCATTCCATAAGAAATGCAGTGTTCCATCCCCTGTTCAAATGTTGCTTCTACCACAAATTTACAAGTTGGCCTTTGAAAAGCCACTTACCTAGCTTCTGCCCCCATGTGCAAAAATAGTGCATATCCTGTTGTCATAATAATTTGTGTGAAGGACTTTGAACTCAAAAAGTACTATAAAATGCTAAGTATTATTACCAAATATTATTACCACACCAGTTGTTTCTTGCACATAGATACTTTCATATATGTTATAACACCTAATGGCAAGTTAAATAAAACAGGTGTCTACAGAACATATTCAATAGGAATCTGTTACATGAAATTGTGAATCTCAGAAAGCATCCTTTATTGTGGAACCAAGAATTTGTAGTAAATGAGCCATATCCTTAAATTAAGAAATCAACAATGAGCACAGCTATTAAAAATACAGGAGATCTGTCTTTCACTATATCTGACCATCTTATACAAAGTAATTAGTAATTTCCACAGACTATGGCTACCTGATACATGTATATGTGGCATGTAACAACATGGCTTTAAACTTGCTGGGTTCAGCCACTTCCCCCAAGAAAACTGAAACTGGTTAGATAGAAACATCATTGCATATTGTGCACATACCGATACCATTATCATCTCTGCTCCTGGGTTGTAGGTTTTGTTGCTTTTTAAAAATCTCCAAAATGTGTAAGATGAGAAATGACAATTGAACAAAAGAAATTACCTTGTTTAGTACATAAAAATAATGCAACATTCCTAAATACATTTACTTAGGAAGAAGTCCTATTGTACTCAGTGGGCTGCTTAGGATCTCATTGCATGACTTTCATACCTTCTATATTTTGGAACTATAGTCTGAGAAAACTAGTTTGAGAATGGAATGAGGAAAGGAGACACATTCCTAAATTATATATATGTAACTTTGAACGTGTGTGTGTGTGTGTGTGTGTATACACACACACACACACACACACACACACACACGTTCAAATATATAACACACACACACACACACACACACACACACACACACACACACACACACACACACACATATATATATATATATATATATATATATATATATATATATATATATATATATATATATATATATATATATATATATATATAACATATACATACGTTTTAGTACCAGTCTAGTACTCTTCCTCCTTAGGAGAATTTGACAACCACCTGCCAACTGATGGCTGGGATTTTAATATGTGTTATGTTGTAATTGTTCTAACAAACAGTTTTAAACTTCCTGTTAATTTACTTAATCTTTTGGCATATTTAAACATTTAGGAAATTAAATACAGAATTTGTGATTTTAATGTGAAATCATGTTTAAGAGTGCCAACTAGAGATGGGCACGATCCAAAAAAAAAATACCGATTAAGCTGTTCGTGGATCCGGGCCGCTGCCGAACCCAGGCCACCGATTCTAACCGATCAAGTCCCATTTCCTTTTTTTTTAAAGTAATTTTTATTAGATGAGGTAATATAACATCATTGGTTAATACATAAACCTTGTTCAAATTGACCCTCTGAGTAAATATATAACCCCACCTCACTCCCCTCCCCCTTTTCTATGCTGACTTCCAACAACGCTCAACCCCCCGCCCCCCGTTTATCCCTAGATATTATTGTTACTTTATATTGCTATCACTTTTCTCATGGTAAAGATCTTAATATATTTTCTTTTCAATAAAGTATTTCTATATAAAATTTGAAATTTAAAATCCCTCCAAAGACCACAATAGTCCTTTAACATCGCATTTCTTTTCCAAATATTTCTTAAACTTCTTCCATTCCTCCAAAAACATTTCTGGATCTTGGTCATTCAAGTTTCTAGTTAGTTTGTCCATTTCGGCCATATACAACAGCTTCCTTATCCATTCTTCAATTTTTGGTATTTCTTCTTTTTTCCAATATTGAGCATATAGAGTTCTTGCCGCTACTAACATATAATATAGCAATGTCTTATCATTTCTATTAACCTCTTCTAAATGTAAAGATAATAATAACATTTCTGGATTTTTAGCAACATTGTATTGTAGTATCAAAGACATTTCCGCACATATCTTAGACCAGAAGTCTCTAGCCTTTTGGCAAGTCCACCACATATGAAACAAAGAACCTTCATGCTCCTTACATTTCCAACATTTGTTCAATATCTGTTTGTTAGCTATGGCTAATTTTTTCGGTGTTAAATACCATCTATACATCATTTTATAGCCATTCTCTCTAATACTAATACAAGTTGATATTTTAAAGGTATTTTTCCATAGTTGTTCCCATGCTTCCATGGTTATTTCCTTATTACAATTTATAGCCCACTTTACCATTTGAACCTTTACTGTTTCATCTTCTGTAAACCACTTCAGTAACAACTTATACACTTTAGATATTGCTTTAATATTATCTCCCAATAATAACTCTTCCAACTCCGAATTTTTAATTCTAAAACCTGTCTTCCTTTTTTCTGAGTCAAATAAGGGCCAAGCTACACATGACGAATGACACTTGAACGGCAAGTGGATTGAGTGGAGGGCAAGTGAACAGGGAGAAATACACTTGCTGTTCAAGTGTCATTCGTCATGTGTAGCTTGGCCCTTAGTCTTTGATTTGCCTGTACTGTAACCAACCATATTTGAATGGCAAATCCTCATTCCGCTTAAGTTTCAACTCATCCTTTTCTAATATAGTTAACTCTTTGAGGGTAAGCCATTCCTTTCCCTAGAATTCCAAATTTGGGTTGATTACTTCAGCTGGTATAATCCAAAGTGGTTTCTTTTCTTCTATATATTTCTTATATTTAAGCCAAGTTAGCAATAAATTTCTTCTTAGATAGTGGTGCTGAAACATTGCATCCATTTTATATTTTTCATACCACATGTAGGCATGCCATCCAAATAGTTGATTGTATCCTTCCAACGTTAGTAGTTTGTGATTGGTCAAAGACACCCATTCTTTTATCCACACCAAACATCGTTTCATGGTAAAGTTTTAGATCAGGTAACTGCATTCCTCCTCTTTCCTTAGCGTCGCACAAAACTTTCATTTTAACTCTTGGCTTCTTCCCTGCCCAAACAAACTCAGATATTTTCCTCTGCCATTTTTCGAACTGTTTTTTATCCTTCATAATTGGTATTGTTTGCATTAAAACATCTTTTTGGGCAACACGTTCATTTTGATTGTAGCAATACGACCTAACCATGACAAATTTAATTTATTCCATTTTATCATATCTCTTTCAATTTGTGTCCAGAGCTTTTCATAATTATTCTTAAATAAATCTATATTCTTAGCTGTAAGCTCTATCCCCAAATATTTAGTTTTGTGTTCCACTTCGCAATTTGTTAATTCACTTAGTTCTTGCTGCTGCTTCTTGGTCATATTTTTTGTTATTATTTTTGATTTCTTTTTATTTATATAAAAACCTGTCAAGTCTCCAAACTCCTTTATTTTATCCAACAATCTTGGCAGGGTTTGTACAGGATCTTCCACTATAAACATCACATCATCTGCAAAAGCTTTCAGTTTGTAGGTAGATCCTTTTATTTTTATTCCTTTTATAGTGTCATCTTCTCTAATCCTTCTCAATAATACCTCTAAAACTATCACAAATAAAAGAGGCGATAGTGGACATCCTTGTCTGGTTCCTTTTCTTATTTCAAAGTTTTCTGTCAGGTCATCATTAACACAAATTGTTGCTCTTTGTAGTTTGTAAATTGTTTTCACTGCTTCTATAAATTCATTCCCTAAATCCATCTTCTCCATAGTCGCAAACATAAAATTCCAGTTCAAATTGTCAAAGGCCTTCTCTGCATCCGCAAAGAAAAGGCCAACTTCTTTATCTGGTCGTTTGTCATAATATTCAATGGCATTTATGATGGTTCTCAAATTGTCTTTTAATTGTCTGTGTAGTAGGAATCCAGCCTGATCTTCTTCTATATACTCCATTAACCATATTTTAAGTCTATCTGCCAGTATTCTTGCCATTATTTTATAATCGTTGTTTATAAGCGATATAGGTCTATAATTTTTCACATCTGTCAGGTCTTGATTCTCTTTTGGGATCGGAGCAATACTTGCTTCATTCCACGTATCTGGGAGGCCTTTTCCTTGAAGTGTATCATTCATTATATTTTTTAAAATCGGTACTAGGTCCTCCTTCATTACTTTATAAAATTTAGCTGTGATCCCATCTGATCCTGGTGCTTTCCCAATCTTAGCCGCTTCAATTGCTTGTTTGACTTCTTCTTCTGTTATTGGAGCGTTCAGTTCTTGTTTCATCTTTTCTGATATCCTTGGTAGATGGGGATTCATCAAATACCCATCTATATCTTGTTGATTCACTGTTTTCTTTTGAAAAAGCTTTGCATAATATTTAAAAAATGCACGCTTGATTGAATGATGCTCTTTCAGTTCCTTACCATCCTCTATTATTCTATTAATAATTTTCTTTTCCTTCTTTTTTTTCAATTGCCAGGCTAGATACTTTCCTGGCTTATTTGCTCCTTCAAAAGTCTTCTGCTTTAATGTCTTTAGTTTCCATTCTAGCTCCTTATTACTGATAGCTGTTATTTGATCTTGTAGTATTTTAATTTCCTGCATAATCATCTTTTCCCCTGGTCTTTTCTTTAATTGTTGTTCTTTCTTGTGAATTTTTCCTTGTATTTCTTGCCATTTCTCCTGTTTTCTTTTCTTGTCTTTAATATTAAGTAGTGTTAAATTTCCTCTTATTACAGCTTTGTATGCATCCCATACCATCTGTGTCGACACTTCATTATTATTATTTGTCAAAAAAAATTGCTTAGTTTCTTCTTTCAAATACTTCAGATTCTCCTGGTTTTGTAGTAAATCCTCATTTAATCTCCATTTAAATTTTCTCCGCCCCATTGTCCATTTCCATAGCATTGGATTATGGTCTGCACAAAATTTCCACTTTTTTAGTCAATAAAGTCAAATCCCTAGTCACCCAAATCATATCAATGCATGAAAATGATAAATGCTTTGTGGAGCAGTATGTAAATTCAGAGTTTTTTGGGTTTTCTTTTCTCCATACATCCTCCAATTGTTCTTGCTGAACTAAATCAAAAAAAGTCTTTGGCAACTTCCCTGATTTTTTGACAGTTGTTTTGGATTTTTTGTCTAGTTGCAAGTCCGCTACACCATTGAAGTCTCCAACCATTATCATCTGGTCAAATACATCCTGATCTAATTTGCTTAATAAGTCTTTAAAAAATTGGTCTTTTGCCCCATTTGGCGCATAAAGGGCTATTACCAACAATTTTTTTGCATTTACATTTACTTGTACAGCCACATATCTTCCCTCTTGATCCTGAAAAATTAGTTTTGATTCTACAGTCTCATTTATGTAAATCACTACTCCTTTCTTCTTTTGTTTGGGCAATGATACATATTGATGGCTGTTGTGGGTTTTCCGGGCTGTATTGCCATGGTCTTGGCATTGTAGTTCCTGACGTTTCGCCAGCAGCTGTGGCTGGCATCCTCAGAGGTGTAGCACCAAAAGACAGAGATCTCTCAGTGAGAGAGAGATCTCACTGAGAGATCTCTGTCTTTTGGTGCTACACCTCTGAGGATGCCAGCCACAGCTGCTGGCGAAACGTCAGGAACTACAATGCCAAGACCACGGCAATACAGCCCGGAAAACCCACAACAGCCATCGTTCTCTGGCCGTGAAAGCCTTCGACAATACAATGATACATATTCTTTCCCCAATTGTTTATTTTTTAAATACTTTATATCTTTATCTTTAATGTGTGTCTCTTGTAGGCATATTATATTACAGTTCTGCTTCTTTAGCCAATGAAAAATTGTTTTTCTCTTTTGGGGTGAGTTTAGTCCATTTACATTCCACGATATTAATTTGTACTCCATATTGTTAGATTTTTGATAATTCAGGAAAGTCCTCTGCATGTTCCTGTACAAACTTTTCCATCTGCTCTTTTGATTTAATAACAATTCTCAGGGCTTTGTAGTGGAAACTTAGTCCTTCTGGAATTTCTCATCTATATCTAATATCTTTGTCTCTTAGTTTCTGGGTTAATTCTCTATATTTTTTTCTCTCTTGGAGAATCCGTTTTGACACTTCTTTCATGATCTTGATTCTACTGCCCTCTTTTATTAAAGGACTTTCAAAATGCTTTTTAAGAATCTCCTCCTTCATTCTCTTTGTCACTAATTGGACAATTATATCTCTAGGTAACTTCCTCTGCTGTGCAAAACCGAGTTAATTCAGTATGCCAAGTCCATATTTGCTGTTATTTCTTCCCTTTTTTTCTCTAGAAATTCTGACAATATCTCTGTCATCTATTGTTGTGTAGATTGGGTCTCAGATTCCTGAATGCCACGAAATCTTAACTGTCTCTCTGTCACCTTGCATTCCATCATTGCCACTCTTGTCTGAATCACTTGATTTTTGTGTTTCATTTCTGCTTTTATATCATTTGTCTTTTGTTCTACCTGTTCCACTTTCTTAGTTGTTGCTTGCAAGTCCTTCTTTACTCCCTCTATATTTTTTGTCAATACAGCTACATCAGCTTGAATGGCATCTCTCATCTTTTTAAAATCCTTTGTCAGCATTTCTTGCATCTTCTGTAGCAACTCTTTATGATTCTCTGCCACTTTTTCCCCCAATCCCTCAATCGTTGCTTCTACTGAGGCTTGCCATTCCTTGTCCGCTCCTTTTTTTCCTGCCATCGTGGGACTTGGTTTAGAGCCTCCCCACGTATCTGCCCTTCTTCTTAGATCCGTGGTGGATCGTTTTAAAGCTTTAGTTCTCTTAATATTTGTTATGAAAAATAAAATTACAAAGTTCTTTTAAAATCCAAAATGCCGGGCGTTTTTTCTCTATAATTTATTTATAACGTCTCTATGGTTTCTGGCTTAACTTCATACCTTAGTTAAAATGGCGCACTTCCTGTTCCTGTTGTCTTCATAGCCCCTCCAATGAGTGTTTGTTTTGCTTCCGAGTGACACCTTTCTTGCTGATCCTCTTCCCTTTCCCTTTACTGTCCTTGCTAGGAATCCAATTGTCTGCTCTGCTGTTGACTTCCCGTCTCACGATGTTTCTCTAGTCCCC
This sequence comes from Eublepharis macularius, assembly GCF_028583425.1. Taxonomy (NCBI): domain Eukaryota; kingdom Metazoa; phylum Chordata; class Lepidosauria; order Squamata; family Eublepharidae; genus Eublepharis; species Eublepharis macularius. The sequence continues at coordinate 105,111,934 of NC_072791.1, read as the reverse complement.
CTCCACTTTCTCACGCTGGTTATCTGAGTTCTAACCGCAGTAAGTGTAAACAATATTTCTTTTTCAAGTTTTTAGTCCTTATTTAGTTCCCAATGTCTCCAATTTAGCACTGCCTCTATTACTAATTGTTAGCTCTTTCAAAGTCTGTCCATTAATTTATTTTCCCTTGGTCTTTTTGTTGCCAATCCTTTTTAAATAATCCGATAATGATCTTTACCTTTGCCGATGCTGTGGGTTGTCTGTGTTGTTTCCTTTGCTTATTCTTTGGTAAAAGTTGTTGCTGAAGCTTGGTTATGGCAATCTTATACCAATTTAATGACTCCTGAGGCACTACAGAGATAGTAGCTCTCCCTTCTTTGAGGGGACCTCAAGGTGATGGTGGGAGTCCTTTATTCAGAACCCGCCCCTTCACCGAGATCTATGCTCTCTTGGGGATGTGTGGCATTCAAGTCCAAATTCTGCCTGAATTAGGGATGGAAACGGGTGTTGAGGCGCCCCGCTTTCCAACAAAAACAGTGTCTTGGACAGGCCCAGTTAGAGGCTGCTTCAGATCTCTGTTAATCCAAGCTGGAAGTCCTGATCAAGTCCCATTTCCGATACAGAATCGGGAAGGCCAAAGAGGGAGGGTGCCCTGCTGTTTCTAGTGATATAGGAATGGTGATTGGTGGCAGCGGCCGCCAGGCCTGGTGGGCAGGGGGAGGCAGTGATGAGCTGCCTCCCTTCAGGGAGGGAGGGGACACACACACACACACACACACACACACACACACACACACACACACACACTTAGAATAGAGGGGGGGAAGTTTTAACCCAGCAATGAGCTGCCTCTCCTCAGGGAGGGGACATTCCCAGGGCCGGATCTATGGTTGCCAGTGCTCAGGGCAACCGTAGTTAGGCTCCTACGCGTGCATGCGCGCTCCTGGGTCGCCCCCCCCCGCCCACACAGCAAGCCGGCTGTCCCAGTGCACTGCGGAGCTGGCGGCAGCGTGAGTGGCTCGGCAGCTGCCTGCGCCATTCACCTGCCCCGCAAGACAAGGGGCAGCCGGCTTGCCCACACACCTCTTGTCCTGGGGAAAGGTGAATGGCGCAAGCAGCTCCCAGCCTCCCATGCTGCTTTTTGCCTTTCCCCAGTACAAGGGGTGGCCGGCTTGCTCCCAGCCTCCCGTGCTGCCTTTTGCCTTTCCCCAGGACAAGGGGTGGCCAGCTTGCCCACGTGCCCCTTGTCCTGGGGAAAGATGAACGGCGCAGGTGGCTTCCCAGCCTCCCAAGCTGCCTTTTGCCTTTCCCCAGGACAAGGGGCAGCCGGCTTGCCTGCGCGTCCCTTGTCCCGGGGAAAGGCGAACGGCATGGGCAGCCTCCCAGCCTCCCGTGCTGCCTTTTGCCTTTCCCCAGGACAAGGGGTGGCCGGCTTGCCCATGTGCCCCTTGTCCTGGGGAAAGATGAACGGTGCAGGTGGCTTCCCAACCTCCCAAGCTGCCTTTTGCCTTTCCCCAGGACAAGGGGCAGCCGGCTTGCCTGCGCGTCCCTTGTCCCGGGGAAAGACGAACGGCATGGGCAGCCTCCCAGCCTCCCGCGCTGCCTTTTGCCTTTCCCCAGGACAATGGCGGCCGGTTTGCCCATGTGCCCCTTGTCCTGGGGAAAGATGAATGGCACGGGCAGCCTCCCAGCCTCCCACGCTGCCTTTTGCCTTTCCCCAGGACAAGGGGTGGCTGGCTTGCCCACGCACCCCTTATCCTGGGGAAAGACGAACGGTGCGGGCGGCCTCCCAGCCTCCTGTGCTGCCTTTTGCCATTCCCCAGGACAAGTGGCAGCCGGCTGGCCCACGCGCCCCTTGTCCTGGGGAAAGACAAATGGTACGGGCGGCCTCCAAGCCTCCCGTGCTGCCTTTTGCCTTTCCTTTGTGCCCATGGCTTCAGAACACCCCCTTCCCCCTCCCTCCCCTGGGTTGCTGCTCCATGGTTGGAAGGAAGCCTGCTAATCAAGGAAAGCTGGGCTTCCATTCGTGTTTTGAGAGCAACAGAAGGAGGGCAAACACAGCTCATTCCCCTGGCTCCGTTGCCCCGGGAATAAATTATTGGTGCCAGAGTGTCTGCAATTCTGAACACAAACCGATATATCCAATCAAGTCCCAAACAAGCAAACCCCCAACTGCTGGATCGGTTGCCGTGGACGGAACCAATTAGCTGAGTCACGATGGTGCAAACGCCAAAATCGGAGGGTTTTTGAAATCGTAATTCAGATTGTGCCCATGTCTAGTGCCAACATTTCATTCAAGCGATCCTATGCATTTAACAGATATCTAATAAATATTTATTAGGTATAGCTTTCTTTGGATTGAAGAGAAAAATTACAGAGGAAAGCTTTGCCTGTTTGTCATTCATGCACAGGAACAACTCTTTTAGAAAAAGAGCTGGCAACCCAGATAATAATTAGCTTAGCTTGAACAAAACAGGAGATAAGGGTTTTTTTTTTTATTATTTACTTAGAAAAGTTATATGATGCCTCTTCAATAGGGTTGCAAACCTTCAGAAGGTGCCTGGAGATCTCCTGGGTTTGCCACTGATCTCCTGACTACAGAGATCTGTTCCCCTGGAGAAAATGGCAGCTTTGGAAAGTAGACTTATGGTATTATACCCGAGGTTCCTCCCCTCCAAACCCTCTCTTCCCAGACTCCACTCCCAAATTCTCTAAGAATTTCCCAACCTGGACCAGCAACTCTACTCTATAGAGGCCTGTTCAAAGTGGCATACGATTCCATAGATGTTCTTTACCTGTCATCACATTAATGATAGATAGATTGTGCAGTGACAGTACAGGAAGAACTTAAATGAGTTTGTGATTGTTTGAGAATAAGATCTAATATAGTTCCCCAGGAACCATGGAAAGAGCTGTTCTGTCTAAAAGAGCTGTTAAAGTAGAGAGAGGATTACAAGACATTTTATTTATTAGTTTTACATAAACTTTGAATCACCATGATTAATTAATATTGACATTCTAGCTACCAATATGTATTTTGCAAAACATCTTATTGACAACAATTATACCCACTTAATCACTTTTCCCAACTACCTTCATCAGATTAAGATATAAAACCAGACAAAGCTTCACTTTTTTTTTTTTGCACAGAAGTTCAGTAAGCAGCTATGGAAAAACAAACAAACCTAAATGCCAGTATAGCCTGATAGTTGGTTTTGGAGGTGGGGGATCTGTTCTTGACTGCACAAATCACTGAAGGCCCTATGCTGGTCAGCAGCTCCCAGCCTCAGTGGGAATTGTAACTCATTGCTTTTTGTTAGGATGAAGCATTTTGTATACTACATTTTATATACTACAAAACTGCAAAGGACATTAATAGCATGCAAACACGTAACTGCAGTGTATCGCCAATGGAAAAACAACTTAATTTCATTTTTAAGACACAGCTGCAAATACAATGATAACAATCACAGGAGTAGGATATAATGTTAGGTCATCCAGGAAAAAAAAACCCCTTTGCTTTGGCAGGCTTCTCCATACATCAGTTTTCTCCCACACATCATGAATATAATCACCGTTTTTCAAAAGAGACATCAGCTCTGTAGTTTAACCAACAAAGTAGGGGTAAAATCTTGAATAAACTTTTGTTGACTCCTTACTGAAAATGTTTGTTTAATCCAACATAGGTATGAGCAGTAAAATATTCTCATTACTCCAACAATTTGCAAAGGTAAATTCTGCTCATGCAATATAAACATACAGTGACAGGAAGAAATCTGCAATGCTGAATGACTGCAACATCAAATTCTTTATCTGAGCATCACAATGAGCTTTGTAATTGTTTAAGAAAGAATTCTCTGTGACAAACAGATTTTTGAACAATTACCGGTATGTAGCTCAGATCCCTTTGGGCAACCCAGGGGGGAAAAAAGACAGTTTCATGTGGTGAAGGAATTTCTTTTCCCCAAGAATGATTTCAAGGTCTCAAGTAAAGAGCATTTTAAGTTACTGCAAGAGTTTAAAAAGCAGCATTGCATTGGGCACTGAATGTTTTCAACAGCCCACTAGGCTGGAGCATGAGATTACTGCAAGGGCATGCAGACCTAATGATTTAACACACGTTGCTTGAGAGACAAAAGACTCCTACTGACCTTTTTGCTGTTTAAATGACTGAATAGAACCCGAGTGGTGAACCATCTTCATATATTAAAGCTTGACCGTAGTAATTTACTGAACTTGAGAGAATCAAGGTGTTTTAAAATGAGAAACAAGGAGGCTTGCTGCTCCATCAAATCCAGCAGATTCAGAGCAGCTATGTAACCCAGCACCTGCTTTGCTGAGCGCTCAGCTTGGAAGACTCTACTCCTCTCGGTTGCCATAGAAACCGGAAAGGCTGGTCCAGAGTCACACTCCCCTTAGTGGATGCTTTAGGAATAATTCTCTACATCAATCTAATGCAGCAGTATACTGTTTTGAACACTCTATTGCCAGAAGTGAATTTTACTCAGACAAAGAAAACTTTCTGGCAGTCACTATATCAGCAAGCTATCCTTCATCACCAGTAGAGAGATATTCTTAGAGTAAAGAGTTACAAAAGTGGACAGAAGCTTAGTTTCCATACCCTGTTAACACACTGGTGATAAAAGAGTTTTGCAAGTTCAAACATGTGTGGATTGTTTTCTCTTGCTTTCAATATTTTATGCTTTTTGGTCTCTAAATGCCTCTTTTCTCCTGAGACATTTTTTTACACTACAAAGGCTACAGAAACCATCTCTGTGAAGATAAGTATGGCTTTTTTAGTTTGCTGAAAGTCTATTGGTTGTAGAAATACTCTTACACTGACATGCTTATTCCCAGCATGTCATCCCACGTCATTTTCAAAGGATAGGATGGATGAAAACTCATTTGCAAAGGGATGGTGCCTCAAATATTTAAAAGAAAGTACTCCCTAAATGGAATACACCTGCTTTGAATTGTTACTGGCTATTGCTGAATCAATAGTAACAACCTAATGTAATGCTCTCAGAGAATAAAACAACTATTTGCACCATCATGGGTATTTAACAATTTTCTATAATAGGATAAAAAAATCATACTTTTCTCTCCTTGAGCTCTACTTATACAGCATATTCGTCCCATCCATTGCCAATCTTCTGCATACTTTCCCCAGGCTACTTGAAAAGTTGCTTCTGAGCATCAAGTGATACTTGAAAACTTTGGGTTGAAGTGCAGGCTGTGTTCAGCTGAACTGTGGGATGATATGCAACTCAATGGTGAATATGTAGAAAATCACACTTTAATAACAATGTGCTTATACACTGCTCTTCTTGACAGATTAGTGCCCCATTCAGAACAGTGAACATAGTCAGTGTTATTATTATCCCTACAATACAGCTGGGAAGCTGAGGCTGAGAAGAGTGGGTTACCCAAAGCTACCTGCAGAATTCATGGTAGTAGAGGGATTCAAACCAGCAGAGTGCTGACTTGCAGCCCAGCTACTTAACCACTATGCTACAGCAGCTCAACTTTATGCTTATGCAACTCATAAGCATATGCTTTCTGCAATTCCATAAACAATAGCCTGTATGAATGGCATTTCCCACAAGAAACCATTGGTGGTGGTCAAACTAGCAGAACCTTCAATAGAATCACTAACCATACAGAGAAGATTTCATGTCTATGATCTCTCTTATAAACTATGTTTTTTCCAGTACTATTTTGAGGAAAGCAAAGTACAGCAGATGACATTTTAAATATGACTAAATAGCAGCACTTGACACAATAAAAGCCCTGTGCAGTAACAAATCAATTGTTCAATAAAACTGGCTAATGATTAGAGCAAGACCTGGGATATATTTGCCTGAATTATAAGGCACAAAATTCCAAACCATTACAACTGATGGATTTTTAAATGTACATGAAAGTAACTTTTGGGTGGTTCTAAGTAGAGTTACTAAGTACTGACTTCAATCAGCTTAGATGGGTGTACAATTGTGCTGTTAGGGACTCTAGTAAGTATCAAAATACTCCCAACCTCCAAAAGGACTCTAAAATAGTCTTAAAGTACAAAGTTGAAGCATATTGTGACTTAGGATAATTCACATTTTTTGTGTAATTTCAAACATACCAAATCACAGTGATTTGTAAGAATCTACTCTTTGTGTACTTTCACCTGGTCCAGAATTGTTCCACAGGTCTTTTTAGAATTCAATGCAGATTAGGAACCCAGAGAGTTACTCATCTGGCTAGTGGAAAGTAGACTTTGTTTCTCATATTTGCCTATTCATCTGCCAATTTCTGGAAGTAAACCTTAAACTGTTATTCATAGAATACTCCATGTTCAGGTAAATGCAGCTCAAGTTAACGACATTTAGAAAAATTGTTAGCAATCCATTATTCTTCTAAACACTATTGTAAACTACATGGAGAGAAGTGACGCAGATAGTAGTTGATATAATTAATGAACACAATCTACAGACAAACAAAGAAAGAAAGGCAGCATATAAGGGGCTGTTGGGAAGAAAGGGCAAAATTAGTAATTGGCCCATCACTGAAAACCTCTTGAATGATGGGCCATGGCTAATTGGCTCATTTTAGTGTGTGGCTAACGAACATGTACATTATTTTGGAATGTGGAAGATGCAAAATATATCATTGGGTGTCATATTCATCTTAATAGTCCATATTTTTAGAAAACTATCTTTGAATACTAACGAACTGAGGGCAAAACTAGAAGTGACAAATTACACTTGAATGGCAAGTGAACAGACTCACATGTATTCCTCCCTGTTCATTTGCGCTCCACACAATTGTGTGGAGCGCAAGTTGAGAGCAAGTGAACAGAGAGGAATATATGTGAGTCTGTTCACTTGCCATTCAAGTATAATTCATCACTTCTAGCTTGGCTCTGAGTTAAATCTTCAAGACAAAAGTCCCAAATCAAAATGAATTTAAACTCTTTCCCCCCTCCCTTCAGAATCTATTGCCATGATTTCCAACTAAAGTCAGAAAGACTAGCTCCAGTAACAGACCAATATATTAATCCTGAGCTTCGTAACCTCTTCTGCAAGTGCCCTTATGCTTGCAGTTGTATGATCCAATCCTCCTTTCCAATGATTTTATGCTTCAATATCCACAGTAACTATCTGAAGTTATGACTGTTTATTCAGTCATTATTATGACAGTCAAGATCTATGACTGTTTATTCAGAGTCAAGACCACTTAGTTGGTGCTTACTTCCAGGTAACAGACCTGGGACATTAGACACTGGGGGTGTCTAATGGTGCTTACTTCCAGGTAACAGACCTGGGACATTAGACACTGGGGGGTGGGGGGATGTATTGCACTAGGGCTCTTTTTTTCAAATCTTTTCAGAGCAGCAAGACACTATTCATCAGTGACTAAAAATGTGTATCTCTTTGCACTGGCAGAGCTAACCTATATATGTCATTTCCATGCCACATAAATTGGAGTAGAATCAACATTATTGTTACTAGGAAAATGAAACATCATTTGCCACTTATATATTTTGAATGAGCAAAGAGACTTCTGTGAACTAGTCACTTTTTAAACTGCCAGTCTCTGTGCATGTTGATAGTATAAATATTGTATTGTCCCCTGAATGTCTTCTGTATTTGTTTCTTTCTTTAAAATAGTCTTTAAAAAGTAACCGTAGAATGTGGGAAGGAAAAGTGTTTGGGCAGGGTAATTTTGGTAAGCAATAATGCCAACGATCTGGTTCTGTATGCAACAGTAGTAAGTGAGCAACATAGGGAGATTCCTGGGAAATTGTTCTCCTGAATTCAGAACAGCAGAGGTGGAGGAAAACTTGGGCTGAGTCTGACACAAAACAGATGCAAGATCATTTTTTCAAGTATATTATGTCATGTTAACAGTATTGAATAACTATTTCCCTACTACTGCTGTATCTACACAGTGCCATCCAGTGGAACTTTGCTGAGTTATTAAGAACCTTCTTTGGGTAGAGCCCAGAGTGACCACCCTGAATGATCAGCAACCCACTATGATGTAATTGCTCCAAAGCTCAAGGGTGCAGAAAAGATGCTTGGATATTGCATACTCAGCCTCTTGCCTCTGAGATTTACAATTTGAAGTAGAGAAGAAATAGTGGCCTGGGATCAGGAGGTGGGGAATACTTTCTTATGAGTAGGTGTAGTCACAGCTGCTCAGAAAGAAGTGGCTCCTGAAGAACTTTCTTCTTGGGGGAGTGTGTAACCTACTTGGTTCCCTGGAACAGCCAAGTGGCCTCTGATACAATTGACTATGGCATCTTTCTAGCTTGGAGGTTCCTTAGGGATTATTTTAAGCCACCCATACCATTCAATATTTGCACTCTGCTGGTGAGATTATTCAGGGATCTGGAAGCATAACAAATATGCAGATAACACCCACCTCTATTTTTCCTTCATACCTAAATTAAGGAAAGCAGTGGATATTCCAAACAAATAATTGGGATCAATAATGAGCTGGATGATGGTCAAGAAACTGAAGATTAATTCATACATGATGGAAATACTGTTGGTTGATGATCAATTCATCCAGGACAAGGATATTCCTCCTATTGTCAAGAAGGTTGCCCTCTCCTTCGAGGAACAGATGTGCCATCTAGGGGAAAGTATTCTTAGATCCAGCTTCTTCCTGGGCTCGGTGTCTAATCTTAGAGTATCTTAAGAACCACTTGATCTCACATTAATCTGCCTGTCAATTAAGATCTTGGAGGTCCTTAAGTGGTTGCCTCTGCCTTCTGAAGTTAGATGGGTGACTATCAGAGAGAAGTACTTACCTGTACTGCCACTGTGATGTTAGAATTAGAGGTGGGCATGATCCCCCCCAAAAATACCGATCAAGCTGTTCGTGGATCTGCACCGGCGACGACCCCAGAACACCGATCCACACCGAACAAGTCCCATTTCCGATCGGGGATCGGGGAGGCCAAAGTGGAGGGGCGCCCCCCCCCACACACTTAGAGCAGAGGTGGGAGTTTTTGACCCGGCAATGAGCTGCCTCCCCTCAGGAAGGGGACATTTTCACACACACACATGCACTTAGAGCAGGGAGGGATTTTTAACCCATCCCTGCCTCTCCAAATAGAGAAAGAGAGAGACACCCCGTCAACATGTTTCGGCCAGCTTTAAAAAAAAGTAATAACAAAATGGGCTTCCCCTGGATAGACTGAAGTCAAGAAATACAAAAAAACCAAAGGGGAAAAATAAGACTTATACAGTGAACTATATTGGACAGTTTATATATTACTTGTTCAGGTGCACCTGAACTGTGTGTATTTGAATCAATCTTACATATACATCTAAATTAACTGAGTGCCTAAAATGAAAGGTTAAAAACTGAATGCAGAATCATACAAAAGGAGACAACAGGAAAGTCTCATTTCCCAAACCTCAATGGACCTTGTGATCCCTAAGGCCAAAGTCGCTTTTTCTCACATCTGAGCATTTTGTTGGTTTCTGTCAAAGCACTATGCATATGTGCAGCTTTTAGAAAGAAATATTAGAGCATTTTAAAGTTGCTATTCTCTTGAGTGTAGACAGTAAAATTGCTTTTCACACTACAGAATTTTTTTCCCAGCTTTGGTGGAACCCCACAAGCAAACCTGAAGAACTTGTGAAATAGTTGACACAATTTTTCTGCCAGTTTGTGTGTAATAGAAAGATCTATTTTTTATCCTCAGGTAGCCACATGCATGAGATTGAAAATTGGCTGCTGGTAAGACTTATTAAAAGAAAAAAAAATCATATCAAAGTAGGTTTAAATCAAACTCTTCTTGTTTCAAGGAAAAAGAATATTGAGACATAATAGCATGGGAATATGAAACGAATAAAAACAAGCTTTAAGCCTGTCCCTCAATATGAGAGTTTTTTGAAATGCAGAAAAAAAGCAGGTTTAGCCTTCTGATACCAAGATTGCACCTCCAGTGCCATGGCCTAGACTTCTCCATTCTGTCTGTTGTAACTACCCACTAGTATAATCCTTTCCATGTCAGGTATATGATGCCACTGGCAGTTCCTCAGAATCCCTTTTCTTCCTGCTCTATGAAAAAGAGAAGTGGTGCCTGCCCACCAGGAGCTCTTCCTCCCCATACTTGCAAGGGCGGGGGGGATCATAAGGGCCACCAAGGCAGCTAACAAATTAAAATTATATCTTAAAAACAATTAAAATCAAATAAAACAATTAAAACCAGAGTCAAAATACATACAAAACGTAAAAACAAGAATTAAATCATTGAACAGGAAGGGAATCTCACTGAGAGAATGCCAAATGAAGCAAAAAAAGGCTTTATCTACTGGTGGAAGATGGCAACAGAAGGGAATTGTTGAATTTCTTGGGGAAAGAGTTCCAGAGTTTCAGTGGTATGACTGTGAAGGCCTCCTCTATGATTGCCACCCAACTAATCTCAGAAGGGGAGCCTGAAGCAGGGCCTCAAAATATCACTGTACAGGTCAGCTAGGTTCAGAAGGGTGGACCTTCGTGTATGTTGTTCCCAAACCTTATAGGGCTTTAAAGGTCAATGCCAACACCTTGAACTGTGCCTGGAAACAGATGGGGATCCAATGTATATAGGACAAGACTGGAGTGATATGATGCCCACAATCCACCCAGTCAACATCCAGTCAACAGTTTGGTGTAGAGCACGGGACTCTAATCTGGAGAACTGGGTTTGATTCCTCACTCCTCCACTTGAAGCCAGCTGGGTTTCCTTGGGTCAGTCACAGCTTCTAGCTCTCTCAGTCCCACCCACCTCACAGGGTGTTTTGTTGTGGGGATACTAATGACATACTTTGTAAACCGCTCTGAATGGTTGTTAAGTCACCCTTAAGGGTGGTATATAAATCGAATATTATTATTATTATGATCCTGTCTGCAGCAGTTTGTACTAATTGAAGTCTCTGTATACTTCTTAAAGGTATTACCATGTAGAGTGCATTGTAGTAAACTCATCTTCATGTAACCAGGGCATGCACCACAATGGGCAGATCTTTTTCTGCCCAGGAAAGGCAGCAGCAGCTGGCTAACCAGTTGAAGAGCGGTCCCAACCACTTGCACCAGGCCCGTCATCACCCACATTCCTGCAGTTGCAGGGAATACGAGCACGCTCTTCTTTGGCCTGGCGAGCGGGCACATGGGGGGGCCGCCAGCGAGCGGCCACACCCCCCACCCCCTGAGGGCAGGTGGCTCGCCACCTCCTCCCCGTGCCCGCCAGGCCCAGTGTCCGCCCCCAGTACACACCTTCCTGCCTGCGCCAGAAATACCAGCGCGCTCCTTTTTGGCCTGGCGGGCAGGCACATGGGGGATGCTGCCGGCGAGTGGCCAGACCCCCCCACCCCCTGAGGGGAGGCAGCTCGCCACCACCTCCCCGTGCCTGCTAGGCCCATCATCACCCACATTCCTGCAGTCACAGGGAATACGAGTGCGCTCTTCTTTGGCCTGGTGGGCGGGCACATGGGTGGTGCCGCCAGTGAGCGGCCAGACCCCCCACCCCCTGAGGGCAGGTGGCTCGCCACCTCCTCCCCGTGCCCACCATGCCTGGCGTCCGCCCCCAGTACACACCTTCCGGCCTGCGCCGGGAATACCAGCACACTCTTCTTTGGCCTGGCGGGCGAGCACATGGGGGGTGCTGCCGGCGAGCAGTCCGACACCCGACCCCTGAGGGGAGGCGGCTTGTTGCCGCCTTCCCATGCCCGCCAGGCAGTTCACCTCCTCCTGCAGGCCAGACTCCCAAAAGCTGATGACCTTGAATAACTCTGCTGGCTTAAACTGTCCAGAGGCAATGGTGGCAAAAAATGTTGTTTCATTGCCACCATCACCAACATGGGGTATACTTTAAAGTGAACTTTTGCCAGAGTTTTATCAGATTCATCCCAGGTCTTCCTGTGCTGTTGATTTAGTTGTTTCTCTTGTCCTTTCATCTCTTTCAGCTCCTTAGTAAACCAAAGGGCTAACTGGGCTCTAACAACAGAGGGTGCATGGGAGTGATCATGTCAACTGACCGTGCCATTTCCTCATTCTGGAGGTCAACCAGGGCATCAGCAGGAGCACCAACCATATCAATCCTCTACAGCCATCATAAAGTTATTTGGAGTCCCCCACTCTTGATTAGACATGGGCACGAACAGCATTACGAATGGAAAAAACCAACAAACAGGCTGCTCAGCTGCTTGCGAACAGGCTGTTCGTGATGCGCCATCCCAGCCTAACAGGTGGTTGTCGCAAGCCTCATTTGTTGTGCTCAGCCACCGTTCGGGAACCCAGATACTCAGGTGCCTTCAAATAATTGCTTCGGCAATGGAGGGAGGGACTGCCTGAACTCTATCTGCACTCCCTCTGTCAACCTGGCCACCCCAATCAAAGGCCAACTTAGCTCGATGGGCAGGTCTTCCTTCCAAGCGTGGAGCTGCAAATTGGTTACAAATGGTAACATGAGAGCAGACACTAGGGTGAGGGAGGGAGGAGGGGGGGTGTTCTGTGGCCATGGGAACTCCAATCTCATCCCTGCAAACCCTGCTAGACAGTTCTGACTGCCAACCACAGACCTCCTGCGTTTCTCAATGAGACCTCTGCTTATAAAAGGGCACTGCACTTGCAGGTCTGACTTTCACTTTCATCAGGGAGTGGAGTGGGACAGAGCTGTTTATAGCTTTTTGGGAGAGAGAGAGGGAGAGTGCATTGGAGCTGGGTTTTTTTCTGTGTGTGGTGGGTGGGATAAGGAGCGATCCCCTCTGGTTCCAGGGCTATTGCTAGGCCCTGAGGCCAAGCTCAGTGGGCACCTCGGCTGAGGGCTCACCCTGACTATTATTATTATTAGTATCAGTGCCTGATCTGGTGGTCAGGCTTGTGGGTGTGCTGCGCTAGGGCTCTAGTCTCAGCCTCCAGTTCCAGGGCTGCTGCCAGGCCCTGGGGCCAAGCTCACTGGGCACTTTGCCTGAGGGCTCACATTATTATCAGTGCCTGATCTTGTCAGGTATCTGGGAGTGCTGGGATCGGGCTCTAGCCCCTCCCTCTGGTTCCAGAGCTGCTGCCAGGCCCTGGGGCCAAGCTCAGTGGGCACCTCGGCTGAGGGCTCACACTGATTATTAATAGTATCAATATCAGTGCCTGATCTGGTGGTCAGGCTTCTGGGTGTGATGGGCTAGGGCTCTAGTCTCAGCCTCCGGTTCCAGGGCTGCTGCCAGGCCCTGGATCAAAGCTCAGTGGGCACCTCGGCTGAGGGCTCACATTATTATTAGTGCCTGATCTTGTCAGGTATCTGGGAGTGCTGGGCTAGGGCTCTAGCCCCTGCTACTACTTCAAGGGCTGCTGCCAGGCTCTGGGGCCAAGCTCAGTGGGCACCTTGGCTGAGGGCTCAAAATGTTCTCTCCTTTTCTGTCCTCTTTAATTCTAGTTTGGTGGCACAATGAGTATTCATGTTGTGGTGGCTGCCATGGGTGGTCGTGGGGTGAAGTGCAAAGGCAGTCTTCCTGGTTTACTTGTGGAAAGCAGTACTGGGTGTGGCTCGGGGGCAGCAGAGAGTCCTCCCGCTTCCCCCAATTCACTTGTGGGGGCTGTAGAGGAGACCAAAGAGGTCTTTCTGCTGGGGGGAGAGGATCTTTCAACATTTTGAGGAGGAGGTGGGTGACGGATCCCTGGAGGAATGGTTTGTGTTTTATGAAATATCCCTTCTGTCCCCATCCCAAACTCTCGGTGGTGTCCCTGACTGCAGTCCACCCCTCACTCCGTTGTCCATGGCCAGCTCTGCAGCACAGCCTGTAACCGTTCATCCTCCTTCCCCTGGGACACTTAGTGGTCCACGTTTCAACACTTCCATATGGAGGCACTTTTGGTCCCTTCCTAATGACCGCTCTGTGGTGCGGTGCTGTGCCTGTGATGTCCTGGTGCACAGGGGCAAAAACCCAAAGCACCTGTCGTCGACGGCCCTGACTAGTCACCTGAAGACGCACCACCCGAGCCTGTGGTCTCCGTCCGCGCCCAGCGAAACATCCGTTGGGGGGGAGAAAGGGGGCAAACAGCTCTTCTGAGTGGGGATCAGTGGGAGGGTCACCGGAATCCACCCCAAGCAAGAATCCTTGCCCTGAGGTTGACACTTGTGGGAGCAGAGTGCTCAGGCATGCCAAACTCGCAGAGATTGTTCCCTCGGGGTCTGGGTCAGCGTCACTTAGAACGGCAAGGCTGAGGGCTCAGGAGGTTTGGCCTTTGCATCTTGGCAGAGACGATTGCCCTACATTCCTTTCCCCTATCCATCGTGGAGTGCATCGGCTTCCACAGGCTACTAAAACATTTTGCTCCGTTGTTCTCCATGCCGTTGCCGTGCACCCTTGTGCATCGAGTCCGGTGGGTATCTCAAATGAGGGCTGGCACATTTGGGTCAGGTTTAGGCAGGCCTACTCCCACTGCTAACAGGCTTCTTAGGCCTTGCTAGGCCTTCCTGGCACAGCCAGATCATCATGACACCTCCTTTCTGCGAAGGCAGGAAAGTGGGTGATGCTGGCGGCAGCCTTCTTTGGGTATTTGTGCAACAGCTCAGGAGCTGTTGCACATGTGGTTGAGCCACACAGTTCCCCGATCCGTTGCAACCACTGTACCCTCTGAGCAGGGTGAAATGGGTCCCTTGACTACTGTCCTTTCCTCAAAGACAAGAAAGGCTCTCAGTAATGAGTAGTGCCTGCTCAGGTTAGGTGTCTGAGTGGTGGGTAACCGCACTAGCCCTCCTCAGTTCTCAGGGCTGCTTCCACTCTGACCATTCCTAGCGACCTCTCCTGTCCTTTCTTTCCCATCCTTTCCGCGAGGGCAGGAAGGTGGTTCATGTCTGCACATTTCATCACTCACACAGTCCCCATTTCTCCTTCTACGAACCTTTTGGAGACCTCTCCTGTCCATCCCATCCCATCCTTTCCACAAAGGCAGGAAGGTGTCTGGTAACTGGCAGTGCTGCCCAAACTGTTATGAGTAGTGCCCATACTGCCTGCTCAGGTGATGTGTCTCAGAGTGGTGTGGAAGTGCTCTGGCCCCCTTCATTTCTCAGGGCTGCTGGTCCCTCTTTCTACCTTTCCCTCTGTGGAACCACTCCGACCCTTACTTTTTTTTTTTTTAGAAAATTTTATTGGTGAGTATACTTTTTCAAATTCAATACATACATTCCCTCAATATCTAATTAACCCTATCCCCCACCCTTTTCCTCCCCCCTCTCTATCGACTTCCAACAGCTTTCCAACCCTTACCCCCTCTTATTACTTGATAATTCCCTTAGTCTAAGCACATTCTAATTTTTTTCCAGGTATTCTATCATATATCATATATATCAAATACCCTATCAATATAGCATGCTTCTATCAATTATACTATCAAATATTCTATCAGTATAATATACATCTATCAATTATACTATCAATATAGTATAAATCTTATACCCCTCAATATAGACCAGTATGATATAATATAATATATAACAAAAGTCTTAGTTTAAACGTATTCTATTTCTTTTAAACATATATTCTATCAAATATACTATTGTCATTATAATATGTATTAACACCCCTACTGTGCACCCTGCCACCAGTGTGGCACCGCACACAGCACCATACTGCACATTCATTATATAATATACAATCTAATCTACCAACATAATAGTATATATAGTATGCCCCATCAGTATATTTGTTTAACTATTCCCTTATTCATATACTCTGATAAAGGTATTACTTATCATAACCTCCCTGTCTTATTCTTTAAAAAATCAGTTCTAAATTTCATCCCTCTTCTGCTATATTATAATCCAAGCTTAGATTAAAATAGATATAAATTCTTAATGGTAAAGTCACTTCTCTCTTCTGTTTAAAATGTCTTGTTTCAAAAGTTCTCAAACTGCCACAGTTCTCCTTTCACATCCCATTTTTTTTTCCAAAAATTGTTTCAGTTTCGCCCAGTCCGCCAAATACTGTCCCGGATCTAGGTCTTTAAGTTTTCTTGTCATTTTATCCATCTCTGCCATGTACAGCAATTTGTAAATCCAGTCCTCTACAGTAGGTACTTCTTGCACTTTCCATTTCTGCGCATACAGTAATCTTGCTGCAGCTGTCATATAAAATAACAATGTTCTATTTTGCACTGGAACATTCTCCATCCCCAAATTTAGTAGCAGCAGTTCTGGGTTCTTATTTATTTGGGTTTGTAACACCTCATTAATTACTTCTATTATATCTCCCCAGTACTGCTTCGCTACTTCACAAGTCCACCACATATGGTATAATGATCCTTCGTGCTTTTTGCATTTCCAGCACTTATCTGACATTTTAGCATTCCCCAGCGCAATTTTCTTCGGTGTTAGGTACCATCTGTATATCATCTTGTATACATTTTCTTTAATATTCGTACACGTTGTAATCTTAATTGTATTCTTCCACAAGTGCTCCCATGCCTCCATTGCTATTTCTTTATGAAAATTTATTGCCCACTTCACCATCTGTACTTTCACTGTTTCATCCTCAGTGTACCATTTTAGAAGTATCTTATAGATCTTTGAGATTTGTTTCTTGCCTTCTTGTAGCATTACTTCTTCCAATTCTGTATTTTCCATTCTTATTCCTCCCCTTGAACAGTCCGATTTATAAAGATCCCTTATCTGTCTGTATTGAAACCAACTATAGCAAGGAGACAATTCTTCTTGTGACTTTATTCTTAATGTTGAATATTGAATTTGTGTTATCTCCTTATAAGTTAAACGTTGCTGTTCATTCTCGACAGTTCTCGGGTCTATTACTTCATACGGAACCACCCAAGAGGGGATTTGATCTTCCAGATACATCTTATATTTCTTCCAGATTGTGAAGAGGCTTCTTCTAATATAGTGATGCAGAAACAGAGTCCGCTTTTATTTTATCGTACCATAGGTATCACTCCGACCCTTACGAATGACCTCTCCTGTCCTGCCCATCCCCTTCTTTCCACGAAGGCAGGACGGCGGGTCATGTCAGCTGCCATTTCATGGGGGACTACCATGTTACTGCTGCCTCCTTGGTCATGAGGGACAGCTTGGCTGCGTTTGCACATCTGATTGTACCATATAGGGATACAGCACAGTTGCACAGCATGGTGGCTCTCCTGTCAATGGCACTGACTGGACCCCTTTGAGCTGGGGGGGAATGAGTCCCACGATTCTCATCCTTTCCGCAAAGGCAGGAAGGTGGGCAATGGCAGCTGCTGCCACTGCCCTATTTCTTCCCCTTCCTCTCTGGGACTACTCCAACCCCTCCCAACTACCTCTTGCTTGGGAGCTTTCCAGTTTCCGGTCCATACTTCTCTCTCTCTTCACTCCAGGCCTTCACTCCAGCCCTGCTTGCCTTGATCAGCAGGGCTTCCTTCCAACCACAGAGCAGCAAAGCACTCACCAGTTGGAAGAAGACACCCAGAGGAGGGAGGGGGGAGGGGGTGTTCTGTAGCCATGGGCACTTCAATCTCATCCCTGCAAACCCTGAGAGGCAGCTCTGATGGCGAAACACAGACGAGCGGCCAGACCCCCCTCACCCTGAGGGGAGGTGGCTCGTCACTGTCTCCCCGTGCCCGCCAGGCCTGGCAGCCGCCATCTTCACCCACCGTTCATTTCTTGCCAGCACGCTCCTTTTTGGCCTGGTGGGCAGTCACATGGGGGATGCCGTCTTCAAGCGGCCAGACCCCCCGCCCCCTGAGTGGAGGTGGCTCGTCACCGCCTCCCCGTGCCCGCCAGGCCCAGCGGTCGCCACCACCACCCACCTTCCCACATAGCTGGGAACAGCAGGGCGCCCCTCCGCTTTGGCCTCCCCGATCCCCGATCCACAGATTGGAAATGGGAGATGATCAGTGTGGATTGCTCGTTCGGGATCGTCGCCAGCACCGATCCATGATCAGCTTGATCGATAATTTTTTTTTGGATCGTGCCCACCTCTAGTTCTAGGTAAGGTTGTCCATTGAAAGAGCAGGTCCCTAGTTTGGGAGTATTCTTGGACCAAGACTACTGTTGGATAAGCTGAAGGCAGCTGTGGCCTGGAGTTTCTTCCCAACCACTTGCACCGCCCCATCCCCTACTTTCCATGACAGCAGGGAGGTAGTTGATGCCAGCAGCTGCTGACAGATCGGGGTCTTCCAGGCCCTGTCGCAGGATCTCCCAGATAAGGCTCATTGCCATGGCAGGATCCCCTTGTTCCCCCTCTCCCAGACTACTTCATGTTCCCTCTTTCCTCATCTCCCTCTCAGGTACTGCCACAAGTCCCTTCCCATCCACTTGCACCACCTCATCCTTTCCGTGACAGCAGGGAGGTGGTTGATGCTTGCAACCGCTGATGGATCGGGGTCTTCCAGGCCCTGTCACAGGATCTTTCAGGTATGGCTCATCACTGTGGATGGATCCCCTTGGTCCCCATCTCCCTGACCACCTGGCAACTGCAGTCATCAACCACCTTGCTGCGTAAGTGGATACTTTGTCTGCCTCTGATCTGGAGGCCTGGCAGGCAAGCAAATGGGGGGGGGAGGGTTCAACTGGCAAGCAGTCTGACTGCCTGTCCCTGAGAGGGGAGGCAGCCCACCATTGCCTCCTCGAGCCCACTAGGCCCGGTGGCCGCAGTCATCAACCATCTTGCTGCGTAAGCGGACACTTTGTCCACCTCCAACTCAGAGGCCTGGCAGGCAAGCACATGGGGGGTGCTGCTGGTGAGTGGCCAGCCCCCCCATCCCTGAAAGGGGATGCAGCACACCATCACTTCCCTGAGCCCGCCAGGCCCGGCGGCCACAGTCAGCAACCACCTTGCTGCATAAGCAGATACTTTGTCTGCCTCTGACCCAGAGGCCTGGCCAGTGGGCACATGGGCGGTGCCGCTGGTGAGTGGCCAGACCCCCTGACCCCAAAAGGGGAGGTGGCCTGCCACTGTCTCCACAAGCCCACCAGTCCCAGCGGCCACAGTCATCAACCACCTTGTTGCATAGGCAGATACTTTGTCTGCCTCCAACCCAGAGGCCTGGTGGGTGGGCACATGTGGGGTGCTGCTGGTGAGCGGCCAGAACTGCCACTCCTGAGAGGGGAGGCAGCCCACATTCAGGACCACCACATGGGGCCAAAGTGAACTGGGGAGGGTGGCTCTATTTGTGTTGAATGGGAGTTTCCTGAGAGTGTCAAAAACTTTGGTGATGGCTGGAGAAGAACCTGCTGCACATTCCCTGTGAATATGGGCTCTCTAAGTGCTGGGGGGGGGGCGCTCTGGTGCCGACAAACACTGGACACCGAACACGTTCGTTAACAGGACATGTTCAGTTCCAGTTGGCAGTTCGTGTTCATCGTCGGGAACAAACAATGAACAGCCTGTTTTTTTTTCCTGTTTGTGACCATGTCTAGTTTTGATATCTCTGTATATCTAAACCCAAACATTGATCTGTCCATCAATGTCAAAGGAACTGTCATCAATTCCCCCACCATTATATTGCATTTTTCCTGTCTAGAACAAAATACCAGCTCAAGAGTGTGGCCTGAACAATATATAGGACCTGTTATTACCTAAGATAGATATATGGTTGTCATGGTATCCATGAAATCCTCAGCTCCTGACAAGACAGCCTCAGCATGCATGTTAAATTCTTCCAGGACAACCAGGATACTCTGTTGGTAGAGTATCTACACAACAATAGTCACACAAACTGATTAAAGAGTAAAGAAAGTTTATTTAGGATCTAACATACTTGATAGGAAAGTGGAGTGATAGAGACAGACTTCTAGCTATCTAGCTGATTGAGAAAGAGCTGTTCCAAGAAGAAGCAGGATATTGCCCTGAGAGTGCCGAATTGGAGACAAGCAAGGAAATGATACTGATTAGAGAGAGAGGTGCTGACCTCACGTTCCTATCTAACTAGCTCTTGCTGCCCCTGCACAGTATTCTTCTATTCCTCTTTGTACACCAGACATTGCTTCTTCCAACATCCTCAACACCACCCCCAAGACCACTTCTGACATCTCAGGCAGGGAGACTGTTAGTCCGCAGGGTAGACAGAAACCCAGTCCCAACTCTCAATCTCAATATTAAGTATACAGCTTCAAAACTCAAAATGTCCTGGATAGAACAGCACACTTACAGACTTTACTGACCGCAGTTCCCTGTCAGCCAGACATGTGCTGATACTGCACTGGGAGATACTGTTGGAAGAGGTTAACAGCTCCCCCTCTCCCAGCCAACTGTCAGTGATACATGCCAGGTCAGACCTCAAAATGATATGGTTCTAACACAATACCCTTTGGCATCATGTAGAATTATAGAAGTGGTACCAAGAGGGCATCCATGAAGAATTAAGGTATCACTGGTCAAAAACTAAAATGTAGTTCTAAATTAACAATCATTAGTACAGTTCCAGTCAGGATTAGGGACGTGCGCTTAGGATTCAAGATTCGGGTTTTTGACCTGAATTGGGCCCAATCTGGAAAGATTTGGCATTTTCAAATCAGCCACAGCATTGCTGAAGTGATTCAGAAATGCCTAAACAAAGCTTACCAAAGTGGTTCAGAACGTTTCAGTAAGCTTCAGGTGGCATGGCAACAATCTTTCTCTTGCTGACTGTTCCTGCAAACTTTTGGGAAGAAAGTGCTTCCTACAAGTTCGTGCTTTTTTTTCACCCATTGGAAGGGGTGAGTGAGTGAGTGAGTGAGTGAGTGAGTGAGTGAGTGAGTGAGTGAGTGAGTGAGTGAGTGAGTGAGTGAGTGAGTGAGTGAGTGAGTGAGTGAGTGAGTGAGTGAGTGAGTGAGTGAGTGGCAGAAGGGAGAGGAGGGAGGGGGATCAGGGAAGGGAGGGGAGAATCAGAGAATGCCAGGAATGGCATTTCTCATTGGAAACAATGGCTGAATCTTACCTAATAATCCCGAAGTGGTTTAAATACCAGAAGCTGAAATGGCACACCACTTCAGGATTTGGGTTTTCCCAACGTTTTTTCCCACTTCAATATATCTGAAGTGGGAAACCTGAATCTTTTTTCGGTGCACACCTCTAGTCAGGATAGAATAATGTGTTATATTCTAACACTATTTCTATTAGTTTAGTGTTATATTCTAACACTAAACTATTTCTTCTAGGAACTAAGCAGATTTACATGAACTCCCAAAGGGTCTGACAGTTTCACCTCTCCTTCTTCAAGGCAAAGAGAAAATTAATAAATCCTCTGAGCACTCATCTCCCTGTTTCTGTAGAGAGGAGAAATTGACAAAGCCTTCTGATCTCTTTTAAAACTCAGCGTCCTGGCTAACACTGCAGCTCCCTTCACATCCCCCTCCTCTTGTAGCTTGGCTCTGAATCAGCAGTGTGATTGGGGGAAATGCTTTGTACTGAAACACCAGTCAGGGATGATTCCGTACTGCATCAACATAGGCTAAGTATTCTGGTTGGCCAGGGTGCCTGTTAAGCACATGTCTTATGAGTGTCTCTCTCCTATTGCTGCCTGTCATCTATCCCTCACTATCACTATGAAAACAAATACTAGTAGAAGTAGACTCAAAGCAGAGAGCAACAGCTGGTGATGTAGAGCACAAAAAATATTCCAAGCTGTTTAGAGTCAAATGGCTGAGAATTTTATCCAAATTATTTAATCCTTTTCAGTTTAACAAATAGGGAATGCTGGGTTCAGGTTTCAATCAGCTACTTTCTGTATGTGCATCTCCACTATTACATGAAACAACGGTTTGGATCCAGATCAGTATTTCCATGGACACAAGGATTTCTGCCCACAAAGCACCATTTTTCAGCCTCCTCCCTTCCCTGGCAGTCCAAATGCAACACAAATCCTGTCCCAAGAGGATCAGGAGATCCCAGAAACTGGATGGGGGGGGGTATGTTGCACTGCTGTGTGAAGGGAGAGGCAAGAAAGTGACATTCCATCACTAAAAATCCTTGAACGTGCTATACTCAATCCAAGCACTGAAGGGCAATGTGTATCTCCATTCACATCCATAGGTTCGTTCATTCACTTCAGTAGAGGTTGGATAAACATGCAAATACAGTGAATGCACATCCCAATGCACACTGAAATGAACATTACACTGATGTACCCTTTTGGACTGAAGCAGCTGATCCTGGAAGTTATAGAAGATAATGCATAGAAGTCTGACAAAGAATGATGAATCAAAACAAAAAAACAAAATTCAAAATATGCCTTTCTTTCTTAATGTAAAATAGAATTGTACCAGATATAAAGATAAGAACCAATACATTAGTACTATAGGAAAAGCATTTATGATATTTGATTTTTTAAAATTCAGATAGCACTAATTTTCCCAGATAAAGCAATTCCAATTCCAATTGCAAAAGCTCATAAGTTATATTTATAGATGGAAGAAAATATCACATCAAACACAATAGTCAACACTATTCAATGCATAAATGAAACTGGCAAATAAAACTGGCCATAAATTATGGAAATGTATTGCTTACAATTATGCCATTTTTTTAAAAAAAATGTGCATCTTAGGGTCTCACCACAAGAGACAAAATACACTCGAATTACATGGGTAATTCGAGTGTATTTTGTAATTCGAGTGTATCTAAGTATAATTTGAGTGTAATTCAAGTGTATTTTGTCTCGTGTGGTTTGACCCTTAGTCAAGATGACACAGAGTTATTATAGAATATACATAATGAAAACTCTCAGTTGTTTGAATATGAATGATTATATGATATTATTGATTGCAATAGAAAAAGTATAAGGGAAATGGTGAGCTTTGAGGGATGAGAAGGAAGTCTCATCACTCAGATTTTCCAGTCACACTACATAGACTGTATTGACTAAAAATAAGACTAAACAGGTCAAATAAAAATATTATTACCAATGTAGCAAAACGTGTATTCAAGCACAAAAAGAATGCATCTAATTAAACAATATAATTTCCAGAGTTTGCCAGCCACTGCCTCACATAACCATAATCTCTATGCCCCGGTAATGGGAACCAAATTCATTCAATCTGAAGAGGAAACAAGCACATGGTTGTTGTTATGGATTTTGCACATACCAGGTGACATTTGAAAATTACTGAAGCATGAAGCAAGCACAAACTTCTCATGAATAATACAGGGCAGCTTAAGTGCCTCCACAATCAAGCACTCACTAGACACATCTAAAAAAAAATATTCTGCATACCCATATGAAAGAAGAGGCCTTTCTTTGCATTTTTAAGATATTAGATTGGTCCCATTTTCAGTGTAAATTTTTTATTCCCCAGTATAAATGTAATGTATTTTTGTGTGACTGCATTTGTGAATAAAATGGCATCACTAACAGAACAAGTAACATGTTCCAGACCCAGAAAAAACCCTTACTGCATAGCACCAGGCAGGCACACAGTTGATATGTAATTACATACCATGAATTTTGAAATTTGTAGTATCTGTTCAGAAATTTACTTGGTATAGAGAAGACACTTACTGTGAAGAAACAGAAGCAGGCATTCCTAAAGTGGTTACGATTAATTTATGGATGGGATATAGAGGTTTACACTCTTCGTTCAAAGCATCATGTGTAAGTTGGAATGTGCAAAGAGCCTTAGCGCAAAAAGTTGTATGCACATGGTATCTGTAAACTGTACATATACATCATATATGCATATAGCTTCTGTGCACAGAAACTCCATGCACAAAATCCCAGCAACATATACACCTGCTACTACAATCCAAGTAACTTCATTTATCCATTTATTGTACTGTATCAACTATTAGAATATTTGCACAAGTCAAGAATGAATGTGTATGCTGAATCTGTATGCCTATTTGTATAGGCTTATAATTATAACCAGGGAGAATTATCTCGTAGAGAGGAACAACCTACAGGCATTATATATGCTGGTTATATTTTAAGGACTGGCCTTCAAGATCACAAGTTT
Organism: Eublepharis macularius; assembly: GCF_028583425.1. Lineage (NCBI taxonomy): Eukaryota > Metazoa > Chordata > Lepidosauria > Squamata > Eublepharidae > Eublepharis > Eublepharis macularius. Next base: position 105,088,056 of record NC_072791.1, on the reverse strand, counting down.
TGGTCAGTCTTTTAAATGGTCTGACCCCCAAAGTATTTTAAATTGTGACCATAGGGGGAAAACCAATTTGTAATGAAAACAGAAGGAAGAAGCTCAGTAATCAAGTCCTTATACCGGGCAACTTTTTAATAATATGTTAGAAAATGTTACACATACGGAATGGCATCAGTACGGAACCGTACTGATGTTACACATGTTACACACGTTACACATGATGTTACAAATGTTACACATACGGAATGGCATTCTGAAACTGGAGCTGTTGTTACATACAATGGAATTGTGGAGTCTTGGAACAAAATACAAGCTAACAGAGCAATCCTAAGCAGATTTACACCGGTCTAAGCCCATTGAAATGAATGGGCTTAGACTGGTGTAACTCTGCTTAGGATTGCACTGTTAAATAAAGTTAACAATACACCCACACATTAAAATTTTAATTGTCCCCATCCACCATCCTTCAAATGATATAAAACACAAGATAATGGACTTAAGTGGTATAATATTTTGCATGTAATGTATTTAATTTGGATTTTATTTCTGCTTCCTAAGGTTGAGTTTTAAATTTTTAACTGTTTTTAGAATAATATTTCTTCCTGCCCAAGATATCTATTGCTACCTTAGCCGGAATGAAGAGACAGACGCAGGCTTGGAGATAAAGGGCCGTTTATTAATATAACAATAAATATAACTATAATTAAGGCAAAGGCCAACTAAGTGGTACAGGTCAAGCCACGGAGACAGCCCCGGACCTCCGCCTTGACCTGTCTGGGCGAGCCCCAAAGCCCCGGGTGTAGGCCATCCATAGAATGGCTGCAACCCAGCCAGCCAGGCAAATGGATCCCCCCACAAGGTCCTAACGCCCCAGCCGTACAGCATGAGGGAAGGACTTGTCCCTGGGGATCCCCACAGGCATCTGTCTGTGCTGTGGTAGCCGTCACAAGCATACCACACTGATGGCAGACCCTGTTCCCCATCCATGGGGAAATGCCACTGGGTGCTCACTGGCCCGGTCCCTATTCCCAAGAATCTCCTGCCACCGCAAGGGCCAAGCCTCTGCTTAGGCCTTGGTGCCCCTCCGGTGGCTTAAGGCCAGCATAAGCCCTTGCCAAAAGTCATCTAGGAAAATTTCATTGCCCTCAGGTGACAAGTGTACACCATCCTTCCAATAAAGGTGAGCAAATTCAGCCCTAATCCTGGGGTACGGCAAATAAATCCCCAAGCCCTCCCCTAAGGGTTTCTTCATGGCTCTATTGGCCTTACAGCGGGCTCCTTCAATGGCCTGTGGATCCAAGGCCTCCCGCCATACCTGCCGTTGCAGTATCTTGGACCAAAATATAAGCCATTGGCTGCTAATTTCTCAAAGGTCATTAGTTGCCTGCACTAACCCAAGGTCATTTCCCCCAGTCCGCTCCCCCAGTCCACTCCCCAAACAAGAGTGGTAGTAAGCCAGGCCACTGGAGGCCACGTCGACCCAGCCACTCAATCATGACCACAGCACTCAGCCCCAACTGGGATCTGATCAGTGTTCTCCTAGCTTGATGAGCAGCCCAGAACACGATGCTGTGTCCGCAAATCAGGATACTGCGCTTTCCTGGGACCGACACTGCACCTAAGGAAAGAGCAGTTAGTATGGGTGATTAATACTGTGGCAGAGGGTGGATATAGGAATGAAACGCACCCAACCGCCACCTGCTAACTCTCTGTATAGCCCGTTGAGGGTACCCCATGGCAGCAGCCGTAGAGGCAGCCCCAATCCGGAAGGAATGGGTGCCAAATTTGACCCCTGATAAACCAAGCCTACTGAGGGCCCTCTCTGTAACTGCCCCAAACTGATACCGGGTCAATGGCATCCCATCATCATGGTGAAACAGAACCCCCTGGACCTCACCCCAAAGCTCAACATAATCCCGCAAAGCCCGGACCGGGAATAACTCCAGATCGGTGCAAGGCCCCAAAAGCAGGGTGGCACCCCACTGCTCTTGGTCAGTTTTAGACCGCTGAATCCTAATGGACACCTTATCCTTCACAAAGGAAATATCCTGGGCCAGCAATGCCCTACCAGATGCATCCCTGTGGGATTGCACCACCAGCTCGCTGACACGCAAGGCCCCAAAGAAGGCCACCAAAGAAGCCACGTGAAAGAGCCTCTGCTCGTATTGCGAGGAACAAACCTCGGCCCAAGTTGCATCCAGCCCCTTCAGCATGGATGGGAAATGGGCTGTCGTTGGTCTCTGGAGGCCCAAACTTCCCTAGACCAGCCCTCCAACATCTTATGCATCCGAAAGTCCCCAGTGGCTTCAGGCAGGCCTTGAGCCTTACTAACAAAGGCCAGAGCAGCCAACTGCCCCCTAATAGACTTGACTTAAAGGCCTCGCCCCCACTGCACCACACAGAAGTGGATCAGATGCTCAGGTGGAACCGGCCAGAGCTCCTGAAGTCCTACCATCCTCCTAAACTCAGTGAAGTGCCTGACTGCCCGGTCATATGCTCTCCGAGTGCTGGGAGCTATGGCTAACTGGATCGCCAAGCTCGCTTCCACCTTCAAAGCTGCCACAGTTCCCTGGGCATCTGCGCTGGCTCCCAATCGGCCTCTGGAGCCAGGTGCCAAAACCGTTCCATCTGTTGGCGAGACAAAACGTCTGCCACACCATTATGCACTCCAGGAATGTGTCTGGCCTTAAACAAAATATTCAAATGCAGGCATTTAAGGGTAAAAGCCCACACCAGCCTCATCACCATAGGTGATTTTGAAGATAAGGTGTTGACCACATGTACCACTGCTAGGTTGTGACACCACTCTGTGGTTGGCTAACCACAGAGTGGACTCTGTGGTTAGCCAACTCCTTCCCCCAAAGCCAGACTGCTACCAGCAAGGAGAAAAACTCCAAAAACATCAAGTCTTTGGACAGTCCCTGAAGAACCCAATCAGCAGGCCTGCGCTCTGCACACCAATGGCCCTGAAAATACACCCCAAATCCCAGGGACCCAGATGCATCAGAAGTAACCTGAAGCTCAGCTTCAAGCAGCAAGTCCTCCCTCCAAAACGTCACCCCATTGAAGGACCACAAAAAGTCCTGCCAGACCTGGAGATCACTCCATATACCCTTACTCAGCCGAAGCCTATGATGGGGCAACTGCAAAGTCCCCATGGCATCACATAAGTGCCTCAGAAATGACCTACCCGGGGCAATTGCCTTACAGGCAAAATTCGAATGCCCCACCAGCTGCTGCAATTCAAAGAGAGTAACCTTACTCTGTCCCCTAAACTCAGCAAGCCTACGTTTGAGGTCCTCAACCTTATCTGAAGGGAGCCTAAAAGACTGTTGGACGGTATCTAGCTCAATACCCAGAAAGGTTAAAACAGTGGAGGGGCCCTCAGTCTTCTTGTTTGCTAAAGGAACATCAAGTTCCTCTGCAAGAGCCACGAAGCTAGCCAATAACATGGCACACTGCCCAATGCCAGCTGGCCCCACAAATAAAAAATCATCCAGGTAATGACAAGTATCGGGGCAGGCCGTGCAGTGCCGCAGCTTCCATTCCAGAAAGGAACTGAAGCGCTCAAATGCTGAACATGATATAGAGCACCCCATGGGAAGAGCCCTGTCCATACAAAATTTGCCCTCGAATGAAAACCCAAGGAGTTCAAAATCCCCAGGGTGAACAGGGAGGAAGCGAAAAGCCGACTTTGTGTCGCACTTCGCCAATTCTGTGCCCACCCCACAATGGCACACCACCTTGACCACCTGGTCAAATGATGTATAGCAGACCAAACAAAGATGCTCAGGAAAGGCATCATTCACTGAACTGCGCCGAAAAAAAGATAAGTGGTGTATGAGACAGAACTCACCGGCCGCCTTCTTGGGTACCACCCCTAATGGGGAAACCCTCAAGCAAGGAACAGGAGGGGCATCAAATGGGCCGAGAACACAACCCTCGGCGCGTTCCTTCGCAATCTTGGCCCGTACCACACCTTCCATGCCAGCCACTGACCGAAGATTGGCTGACATGAAAGGCTCCTGTTGGCCCTAAAAGTGGATGCGGAAACCAAACTCAAACGCAGAAAGCAGATAATCAGCATCATGGTGCCGAGGGTAAAGACGTAACAAGCGTTTAAGTACCCTCAGCCTTACTGGGCTGGGTCCCTTTTCCAGCCCCTTGCTGATTGCCACCGCTCCCAAATCACTTACCCCCACCCCCTTGCTTGGACTTGGGACAGGCTGAATATGGATGGGGGCCACTGCAGGAAGGACACTCATGCTGGTATTTACAAGTCTTCCAATTGCACAACACCTTGGATGTAAAATCCCAGCAGAGCAGCCAGGGTTGAACCTGCTGCCCCGCAGGGCCGCGGGTACCAGATGCTAGCTGAGAACAATGAATCAGATGGCCACTATCGGACCTGTCTCCAGAATTTGGTTTGGCCGGGAACATGACCTGCAGCCACAGCTGCTGGTGAACCTGGTCCCACGGCAAACCGGGATTGATGGTGGCTCACATCCTGAATTCCTCATCGTACTGGAGCCAGGCCACCCCCACAAAACCAGTGTAACCTTTATAAATGATGTCTATGTATTGTAAAAGAGACACTGCCCTCCAGGGCTGTGCTCTAGCCTGTCAGGTTCTGATTGTGTTTAAGCCAAAGAGACTCCATTTTAATCCTGTCAGCATATTAAGTGTTTCTTTTGCAGGTGGCAAGCCTTCCCATGAAAGCTTACAGAGAGAAGAGGAATGTTATGTCTACATATATCTGCCTTTCCGACACCCTTGAGAAACTTTCACTTTCTCACCCTCGGGCCGATTGTTTTGAGAACTGAGGGGGAGGATGGGGCCTGCAGGGAACTGCTATTCTGTACCTCAGCTTTTGCCTGGCATTCGTAACACAAGTTCAGCTAAGATCCATGTATCTTGGAATGTGTACTCTAATGGTTGTTTATCTCCAGTAAAGCCTTTTGAAACCAAAGGACTTTTGTCTTATTGCAAGAGGCAGGCTGAGTTGCAACTTTTAGCAAGCCACAGTCTGAGGCCTCCTTAGTTTCTTCAGATACCTCCCGCTACCTCTCGCAACAGCCTCTCTCAACAGCCATCGCTGAGTTCAAGAGAAGAGGAGCAAGTTGATCAACCGGCACCCATGATACAGCCAGTAAGAGGAGAGGGGATATGTCTTGACTCACTCTTGTTCCCCAGAACGTGGTGATAACTGAGGGGTAGGCACCTCCCCATACTGGTACTCAGTTGGGGCCTCAGTCCCAGCTCGTTCTCTCGGCTTTGGCTGCCCTCTGGGCGGTGGTAGCTGCACCTGTTGGACCGGTACTTTCCTCCGTGGTCGCTGCACAGGCGCTCCTGTCCGGGCTTGCGCCTTTATCACCTCTTCGCCTGGTGATACCCCGGCGTAAATCAGAAACCCAGGCAACCAATTTGACCAATTCTGGTCCACCTTCCTACGCCTGATCTTTTCTTTATCTCTCTCATCCAGATCGTCCTTATCCTTCTTCTCCAGTTCCCTGAAGAGAAGGGTAAAGACATTGACATACTCCCCTTTTATGATCTTGTCCCTGGTGGCTTTTGTTAAATGGTCACCAAGGGGCAAAGCAGTATCCCCAAAAGGGAAAGCTCTGTACAGCACCATTCCATAAGGCAAGTGCCCATAGGCGGGGAAACCCCACTGACAGCTATAGCCATATGGCCAACCCACAGGCTGAGGCCCAGTGGATGCTGAAGCAACTGGTGCCTGCTGCTGGCCATAAGAAGTCCCAGCGCCACTCTGCCAAGTTGAGGGAATTGCCGGGGGCCATGCAGAAGCAAAATGTTGTGTTACTGGTGAAGTGCAGCCAGGGGGCATGGAGGCAGTAGACTGATCCCAGAGCCCCAAGGGCCAGGTGCATGCCTGTTGGGGCAAAACAGACTTACCCTCCTGCAGTGCCAGCTCCACTGCTATGGCCACCTGCCCACAGTCCCCCGCAGTCTCCGGTTCAGCTTCAGTCACCTGCACTTCTTCTGGTGGCCTAGCCATCCCCTGGAAGCTGCTGGATTCACCACACTCTGATACTGCCGCCTCCTCCAGAGCAGAAATGCACATCAGAATGTCTCTCTGAAATGCAGCATTAGAAGCTTTTTTAGTAGGCCGGCGAGCCCTAACACTGGTGACCCCAGGATGAGTGTTCGTCCGTGCCTGCTCCAAAGCAGCGAACCTATCCAGAAGCTCCTGCCTTCTAGGTCCACCATCCTTCTCATCAGAAGAGGTCAGCGGGGCAGGGGGAGGACTTTTTGCAGCTGGACGCTTGGCCGGCTGCTTGCCCTTAGATGGGCCACCACCCTTCTTGGGCGACATACTGCAATGCTACCAGCAATAAATTCACAAAATGGCCACCAGGTTCAGTCTACCCACCCATGATGGCTGCCAACAAACACAGCCCACCAGGGGGGAGAAAGGAGAAGTAATGCCCAGGAGAGACTGCTGTACAGGAAGAAGATAGCACACTGTCCACAGCACAATCCCCCTCTGCCCAAGCACCCAGCAGGGAAAACTCAATGCTGCCCGATACGGCCAAAACCAGCCCCACGGACCAAGGCTCCAATCCCCGAAAAAACAACGGGGGGGGGGGAGGTAACAGGCAATAGGCCCGAGGACCAGAAAAGCACCCGGCAGGGAGAGGTTACTACCGCCCGATAGGGCTGAAACAAGCCCATGGAACAAGGCCCCAATCCCTGAAAAATAAGGGGGGGACAGGCAACAGGCCCGGGGGGGGGCAAGAAAGGCCCGCTCCTTTAATAACCAGGATTGCAGGCTTCACTGGCCGGCTCAGGGCAGGCACAAGTCACCCTGCCCAAAACAGGCTGCGCAGCTGCGCGACACACGCCCAGGCAAGCAGCAGCCGCTGCTGCCGCCCTCAGCACGCAGCAGGGAGTGCCCAGAAAGGCCCGCTCCCGCTGTGTCAGCTGCGCCGCCACCGCTGCACCACCGCCGCGCCCCACCGGGCCTCGCCAGAGCCGCTGAAGCTCTGAAGCTCCAGCTCGCTGCTGGCTGCCTCCGCCATCGGTTGCCTCTGCCACCGTTCGCCACCGCTGCAAGCCCACCTTCCCCTTCAGAGAGAGGAGAAATGCTCCTTCCTTCTCCAAAACAAGAAGGCAACTGCTGGCTGGGGGAGCGGAGCCTCCTGCTGAGGCTATGGCTCTGCCCCTGGCCAAAATCCCCATATGTCCGGGGAGTCTGCCCCTCCCTCTGGGCAAGGCAGCAATGAACGGCCCCCAGCCTATGCAGCACTGCTGCAGCTGGGCGTGCCGAACTGTCTAAAAGTAGTTTTTTCATGCTCACTATTGTTATCACCTTTTAGTGATGCTGAAATCTATTATCCTGCTACAACTGAGTATCGAAGAATGCTTTTAAAAGGTAAGGACTAAAGGATAAGGACTGAAGAAAGTTGTTATTAATTTAAAGGTGTTTTATTATGAAATTTTCTAAACTTAAAAATAATTTTTCATATGTGTGTTTCTGATGCTAACAACTCATAGACATTAAAACAGAGGATCTTGGTGAAAGATTTCTAGATATCTTTGTTGGTTATGAGGTTTCCTACACTTTACTTTGAACGGCAACTCTATCTAGCATAAAAGAAAGGATAGCAACCTACAGCCTTCAAGGTGTGTTTCAGCTTCTCATGGACTGCCAACCACTACCTTGCCTTTACCACTTCAGACTGCAGGAGAGGATGCACATCATTAAGATTTCCTCTACTTAAAATATTTCCTAGGAAGAATGTTACGCTAGAATTCGGCCCCTCCCCGGTCGGCAGCCAAGGGCTTGAGGCTGGGGGCCGCATTTGCCGCCGCGGCAGAATAAGCGGCAGCTTTCCCCTGGCCTCGCAGGGCCTCTTGGGAGGGGGCGGGCCTTGGCGCCTTCACTGCGCAGCCCTGCCCTCAGCTCCGCACTCGCCACCTCGTGCTCGGCTGTGCTCGGATGGAGCGAAGCTTTCCTCCTGCTCCGAGAGCACTTTGAGGACTTGGCTGCACTTGGAGGCTGCGCTTGGACAGTGTGGAGCTTTCCTTCTGCTCCGCGAGCGCTTTGAGGGCTCGGCTCTGCTCAGACGGAGTGGAGCTTTCCTCCTGCTCCAAGAGCACTTTGAGGGCTCGGCTGTGCGCGGACTGAGCGGAGCTTTCCTCCTGCTCTGAGAGCACTTCAAAGGCCTTTCCCGGCTGAGTGTTGAGCCCCTGGGTGTGCTCAGACGGAGTGGAGTTTTTTCTCCTGCTCCGAGTACACTTTGAAGGACTTTCCCGGCTGGGTGTTTAGCCCCTGAGCTGGATACAGCCGCAGACGTCTCAGCACCGCTTTTTTTTATATTTCTTATATTTCAAATTTCAGCCTCACTGGGACAAATGGCTTGTGTTAACTGCAGGTGGCAAGTGGTGGTAGTGGCGGGGAACAGAGTCTGGAGCGCCTGGCTCTGTCCCTGAGCAGCAAGCCCCATTTTTGTACGGCATGGTTTAGCCCGCTTAAGGAGTTGGGGGGCCATTGTGGCATTGCCTGGCTTGTTATTAGTGGCCTGGTTGCAGGGCGGGGGTGCCAGTCTTTTTATTGTGGGGGGGCAGTTGGAGGGTTGTTTTACACTCTCATCCCCCTTTTACTGTTTACCCTTTGGCCTGTGCTTGTGTTTGCCTGTGTATACTGCTTAGCTTACAGGTTTGCTCACAGTCCCAATTTCCCTTGTTACTAGGGAAATTTGGCTATACGGGCCAATTGGGTTTGAGTTCACAGCTTCCCTGCATTTATTTAGGTTGTTTGCCCCATAGGGGGCGGGTGGTTTAGCTTACAGCTGCCCTCTGGTGGGTGACAGCCATTTTGGTTGGGGTGAGCTCTGTTGTCAGGCAGAGACTGGCAGCCATTTTATTTTCATTGGCTCTGTCGCCAGGCAGAGACTGGCAGCCATTTTAATTTGATTTCCTTCAGTAAGTCCCTCTTGGCAGATCCACAGTACTGCACAGTAAGTCCCTCTTGGCAGATCCGCAGTACTGCACTCCAGCCCTCCTCAATTCTCAAATTTGGTGGTTAATTAATAACAGAGATTACATATATCAACATGCCACCAAAAAGGGGGTCTGTTCCTTCAAAAGGAAAGCAACCAGCCAAAAAGCCCCCGCCCAAAAGGCCTCCCGCCGCTGTGTCATTGTCTGATGAGGAGGAGAGTGCTAGTCGCCAGGCCATCCTGAGCCGTATTGCAGCACTAGAGCAATCACGGGGTGTTAGGGCTAGAGGCATGACAAAGCCTAGTCGGCCAGTTAGGCGGTCTTCAGCAGCTGCCTTTCAATCTGAAGTACTCAAATGACTTTCTGCCCTTGAGGGGCCTTCTGTTTCTGCAGATGCTGCAGAGACCCAAAACAAGGAGGGAGCGTCGGGCATTGAACCTTCAAGTGTTGATCCTGGCTGGATGGCCGACTCTGAACCCATAGCGGTTGCGGTTGACCCGGTGTGGGACGGTAAGTTTGCACTTACACAACAGGGTGATGGATGGCCTTGGGGACCCCAGACTCTGGACCCAGCCCAAATGTCCTCGAGTCTGATGGCCTCTCAGGGCATGCGGCAAGCCCCCGCACAGGTTGAGTTTGGAGCGGGACCAGCGTGGGATAATTAGGTGTTTGTGGGTCAATATGCACAGTCTGTCCCAGGTGCAATGGGTATCCTGGGCATGGTAGGGCAGACAGGCAGGCAGGGTTTTGAAGGGCAGTTCATGCCAGGCTGGCAGGGTTTCGAGGGCCAGTCACTGCCTGGCACGTCCACTGCTTGGCTTAGCTATGCTCCCCCAGTGGGCTCTACTTTTACTATGACCCCCTATGGCCTGGTGCCTTACCGGGTGCTTCCGTTTGGTGACACTGCCCTCCCCTTGGGTGACCATCTTACCCAAGGTACTAGGGACAGGATTTTGCAGGGCGAGTTTGTGGACGTCTACTCCCTTCTCTACATGGAATTGGAGAAGAAAGACAAAGAGGACTTAGATGATAGGGACAAGGAGCGGATGAAACGTCGCTGGGTGGATCGGACCTGGGCCAATTGGGTTCCTAATCTATGCAGGTGTCATTGTTCGGACTCAATGGAATTAAACAAAAATGGCTGTTCCTGTACCAAATAGACAAAATCCAAAAGAGAGTGCACTCACAGGAGCATACAAGTTATAAATTTATAAGTCAATTAATCAAGTGCTTTTGCTACATGTTACTCATAAAGAGTGACCTCATTCATTTTAGTCCATAAGAATCAAAATGAAAAAGTTCAAAAAGTTCATTAAGTGTTGTTCCCTTGTAGTTTCTTCTGTATCAGGTTAAAGCAACAGTGTCCCAAACGAAATTCTTCCCCTTCCTCTTCTCCGGAAAGGTTCCCAGTATATTACGCCGCGGTAGTATTCCAAATGATGGTTAATGCCCAATCTGACTGCCGGTTGTATAAGCTCAGATTTCGTTCATTTGCTTCCTCAGGGGCATTATATACCGCTGTAATACATACATATATTCATACATGACCTTTGTATTATCAATACAGCAAATTAAAAATAATAAATAATACTCCTCATCATTTTACCCATACAGACCTGTTGCTTTCTTGTATTTTCTGAATTCCCTTGGAAAGGGAGGACACCGGTGGCTGCATGTGGATTCGCGCAGCCTCCCTATTGTCCGTCGGTGTCTCTTATGCAAATTCTTTAGAATCAAGCATTTCATTTAAAGGGACCGTTTCTAATTCTCAAGTAAAACCCTTGTTACCACAATTGTGGATTCATTTATCAGAAAACCATTTACAAAAAACAATTCAAAGAAAGATGGTTGTTGGGGGTTTTCCGGGCTGTATTGCCGTGGTCTTGGCATTGTAGTTCCTGACGTTTCGCCAGCAGCTGTGGCTGGCATCTTCAGAGGTGTAGCACCAAAAGACAGAGATCTCTCAGTGTCACAGTGTGGAAAAGATGTAGGTCATTTGTATCTACTCAGGAGGGGTGGGGTTGAGCTGAGTCATTCTGTAAGAGTTTCCCAGGGTGTGGAATGCTAATGGCGGGAGGCTTCACTGTAACCTGAGGAGGTTCTTTTGCATATGGATTGGTGCTTGATGTGCTAATCTTCTCTGCAGGGCTATTGTCGGGTGTGGAGTGTTTTGTTGGCCTGGTGTTTTTCAGAACTGGAGCCCATGCTCTGTTCATTCTTAAGGTTTCTTCTTTCCTGTTGAAGTTTTGCTTATGCTTGTGAATTTCAATGGCTTCCCTGTGCAGTCTGACAAAGTAGTTGGAAGTGTTGTCCAGTATTTTCGTGTCCTGGAATAAGATACTGTGCCCTGTTTGAGTTAGGCTATGTTCAGCCACTGCTGATTTTTCAGGCTGTCCAAGTCTGCAGTGTCTTTCATGTTCTTTTATTCTTGTCTGGATGCTACGCTTTGTGGTCCCGATGTAAACTTGTCCACAGCTGCAGGGTATACGGTATACTCCTGCAGAGGTGAGGGGGTCTCTGCTGTCTTTTGCTGATCGTAGCATCTGTTGTATTTTTCGGGTGGGTCTGAATACTGCTTGAAGGTTATGCTTTTCCATAAGCTTTCCCATCTGATCAGTAATTCCTTTGATATATGGCAAAAACACTTTTCCTGTAGGTGACTGTTTTTCCTTGGTTGTTTGATTCATCCTGGGTTTGATTGCTCTTCGGATTTCATTTCTGGAGTAGCCATTTGCCTGAAGTGCGTGGTTTAGATGATTAATTTCCTCATTGAGAAAGCGCGGCTCACATATCCGTCTTGCACGATCCACGAATGTTTTCATTATGCCTCTTTTCTGTCGGGGGTGGTGATTGGAGTTTTTGTGTAAGTACCGATCAGTGTGAGTTGGTTTCCTGTAGACCTTGTGACCTAACTGAAAGTTTGCTTTGCGGATGACCAAGGTATCCAGGAATGAGAGTTTTCCCTCACTTTCTTTCTCCATTGTGAATTGTATGTTCAGGTGGATGTTGTTGAGATGATTCAAAAACTCCCTCAATTCTTCCTCCCCATGGCTCCAAATGATGAATGTATCATCCACAAACCGGAACCATACACTGGGTTTGTGGGGTGCTGATTCTAGAGCTGTTTTTTCAAAATGTTCCATGTAGAATCAGCATCGCCAATTTATTTATGTCACGCTGGGAAAAACAACATATTATGAATTTATCTAATCCATATAGAACGTGCATATATTTTTTCGCTAGATTTTTGGATGATTTATTTTTCATATTCAAGGGAAAGGAGGAAGTGGAACCCTTTTGCAATTGGTTGAATACCAGAGATAATAATGTTCAGTACACTTGGACTTATGATGGACAGGAAATTAACTTTTTGGATGTGATTACCTATAGGGACCAAACTAATAAGGTTAAGATTAGGACATATATAAAGAGTACGGACCGGAACTCATACTTAGAATATGGGTCGTTTCACCCACAGCATTTGAAAAGGAATATTCCCTATGGGCAATTATTGCGTATCAAACGTAATTCATCGACAATGTGTGATTTTGAAAGGGACAGTGAAAATATGTGCAGGGATTTCCTTAATAGAAATTATCCCTGGAGAGTTGTTCGGGCGGCCCTAAATCGTGCTAAGGCCACTGATAGATCACGCCTGTTTGAGACACAGCTCCAACAACCAACACAGAGAATTAAATGGGCTCTTGACTTTACCCCTTTGACAAATCAGATTATCAAGATTGTAAATAAGCATTGGCATATTATTGAGGGTATTGAAGGATGCAAACAGCGCCCTGTCTGTGGATTACGCAGAACAGGTAGCCTAAGGGATAGGCTTGTCCATGCTAAGCTGGGAAAACCGCGAGTTGATTCTAAACTCCCGTCAGGTACCTTTAAATGTGGTCACTGTAGTGTGTGCAGACTTATTTGGGAGGGGCAGGAGATACAGATTGGAGACAGGAAACTGATACTGAAACAATTTGCTACCTGTCAAACTTACAATACGGTTCATATAATTGAATGCCCATGTAAATTATTTTATGTTGGATGTACTACTAGACCCCTTAAAGTACGTATACTGGAACATATGTCTCGAATCCGGAACAGAATATTGGAAGCGCCTCTAGTTCAGCATTTTGTGGAAAGAACTCACAATGAGAGATGTTTTAAAGTTGCGGTCCTTGAGGTAACAGATCAAACTGTTCTTTTACGGAGGGAGGCTTTTTGGATTCATGAATTACAAACCGTTAAACCTTCAGGCTTGAATAACGAACTTTCTTTGAATTGTTTTTTGTAAATGGTTTTCTGATAAATGAATCCACAATTGTGGTAACAAGGGTTTTACTTGAGAATTAGAAACGGTCCCTTTAAATGAAATGCTTGATTCTAAAGAATTTGCATAAGAGACACCGACGGACAATAGGGAGGCTGCGCGAATCCACATGCAGCCACCGGTGTCCTCCCTTTCCAAGGGAATTCAGAAAATACAAGAAAGCAACAGGTCTGTATGGGTAAAATGATGGAGTATTATTTATTATTTTTAATTTGCTGTATTGATAATACAAAGGTCATGTATGAATATATGTATGTATTACAGCGGTATATAATGCCCCTGAGGAAGCAAATGAACGAAATCTGAGCTTATACAACCGGCAGTCAGATTGGGCATTAACCATCATTTGGAATACTACCGCGGCGTAATATACTGGGAACCTTTCCGGAGAAGAGGAAGGGGAAGAATTTCGTTTGGGACACTGTTGCTTTAACCTGATACAGAAGAAACTACAAGGGAACAACACTTAATGAACTTTTTGAACTTTTTCATTTTGATTCTTATGGACTAAAATGAATGAGGTCACTCTTTATGAGTAACATGTAGCAAAAGCACTTGATTAATTGACTTATAAATTTATAACTTGTATGCTCCTGTGATTGTTCGGACTCAGCCATGGAGGGCTGCCACTCTTTTTCAGTACCTCGATATAATATACAAGGGGTACACCGGTTTCGTGGGTGCTGCATGGATGCAGTACAACGAAGAGTTCCGGATGAGGGTGGCAATGAACCCTGATTTGCCATGGGACAAGATCCTGCAGCAGCTGTGGCTGCAGGTGATGGCCCCAGCTAAGGCTAATCTCACTGACTGCGCGGATAGTGACCATTTGGTGCAGCGGTCCTCCAATGCTCCCAGTACCTGCGGGTTCGCGGGTCAGCTGGTTCAAGCATGCCTGTTGTGCTGGGAGTTTGCAAACCAGGGAATGTGCACGCGGAAACCATGCAGATACCGGCATGAATGCCCAACCTGTGGTGGTTCCCACTCCTTTCACTACTGCCCTAAGCGATATAAAGGAGGTTGGAACAAGAGGGGGGGGGTGAGGCCAGAGGTAATGCCCAGCATCAGGCTGGAAAAGGGTCCCAGCCCGATAAAACTGAGGGAAATTAAGTACCTCTTGGATATTTATCCCAAGTGTGAGGATGCGGTGTTCCTGTTTGAAGGGTTTAAGTTTGGTTTCCGGATTCCGTTTCAGGGTCCCAGGACCCCTTTCATGGCAGCCAATCTGAGGTCTGTGGCTGTTAGGGAAGGGATCGTTAGAGACAAAATTGCTAAAGAGTGTGCTGAGGGTCGGGTGTTGGGCCCCTTTGCGGCCCCTCCAGTCCCACGTTTGCAGGTCTCCCCCTTGAGTATGGTGCCGAAAAAGGCGGCAGGTGAATTCCGCCTGATACACAACCTTTCTTACTCCAGGGGGGGATCGGTTAACGACGCTATCCCTGATCACCTCTGTTCAGTGAGGTACATGTCCTTTGATCAGGCAGTCAAGGTGGTCAGGCATTGTGGGCGAGGAGCTGAGATGGCGAAATGCGACATTAAATCTGCATTTTGCCTTCTCCCTGTCCACCAGGATGATTTTGAGCTGTTGGGTTTTGCATTTGAGGGTCGTTTCTACATGGACAGAGCTTTACCCATGGGGTGCTCGATTTCCTGTGCGGTCTTTGAATGCTTCAGCTCCTTCCTGGAGTGGGCGCTGTGTCAACGGCTTTGCTGTTGGGACACCGTCCACTATTTAGATGATTACCTATTCGTAGGGCCTTCAGGAACCGGCCAATGTGCCAGGCTATTGGAGGGCTTTACCAATCTGACAGCACATCTGGGGGTCTCCTTGGCTCATGAAAAAACTGAGGGCCTGGCCACTGCCCTCACTTTTCTGGGCATTGAAATGGACACCGTCCATCAAACCTCCAGACTGCCACTTGATAAGCTGGCTGACCTCAGGGAATGGCTTGCCTCATTTAAAGAGCAACATAGAGTATCGCTGCATGAGTTACAACAGCTGGTAGGCCACCTAAATTTTGCTTGTAGAGTGGTGGCTCTGGGCCAGGCTTTCCCACGGCAGCTTTGTGACGCCATGGGCAAGTTAAGGCTTCTCTATCATAAGCTTAGGATCAATGGAGGGATTAGGCAGGACCTTTTAGTTTGGGAGGAGTTCTTACAAGCATTTAATGGTGTCTCTTTTTGGAGGGATGACCTTAAGTTGGAAGCAGAGTTGCAGGTACACTCCGATGCCTCGGGGTCCCTGGGATTTGGGGTGTTTTTCTGAGGGCACTGGTGTGCCAAGCGGTGGCCTCCTGATTGGGTTGAATGGGGTCTCAGTCAGAACCTCACCTTCCTTGAATTTTTTCCCATCTTAGTGGCAATATTCCTCTGGGGCAAGGACCTTGCCAATCACACCGTGCATTTCTGATATGACAATCTGGCAGTAGTCCATGTGGTGAACTCACTCACCTCCAAGTCACGGAGGGTCATGAACCTTGTCAGAACCTTTATCCTTCATTGCTTGAAGTTGAATATTCTATTCCTAGCCAAGCATGTCCCTGGGTTGGATAATGGGGTGGCAGACACTCTTTCTCGCCTGCAGATTGAGCGATTTCATCAGCTTGCCCCAGAGGCCAACCTGTTGCCCACCCTGATGCCACAGGAGCTATGGCAGCTTGGAAGGTTGAAGCCTCCAGGGCCATCCAGCTAGCCATTGCCCCCAGCACACAGAGGTCCTATGATCGTGCGGTGAGGCAGTTTGTGGGGTTTAGGATGGAGCAGGGACTACAACAGGTATGGCTGATCCCAGTGGTTCACCTTATGCAGTTTTGTGTGCAACTTAAGGTGAGGGGCTTAGCGGCAAAGTCCATTAGGGGACAGCTAGCCACGTTAGCATTTGCTAGCAAAGCTCATGGGTTTTCAGAGGCCACTAGGGACTTCCGCCTCAAGAAAATGTTAGAGGGTTGGTCTAGGGAGGCAGTCAGACTGCGGGACGTTAGGGAGCCTATGTCCCCAGACATCTTAAGTGGTCTTAGTGGGGTCTGGGGTTCAGTGTGCTGCTCAAGGTATGAGACGGCTCTCTTTCATGCAGCTGCACTCACAGCCTTTTTTGGGGCCCTGAGGATAATGGCCTCTGATGTAAAGTTTGTGGGGGACAAGGTCACCTTAAGAATTAGGCGCTCTAAGACTGATCAGTTGCAGCGGGGGTCGGTGATTCAGCTTGGTCCTTGTGCAGACACTGGTTTATGCCCGGTCTCGGCTCTGAAGCAATACATTGCACTTCGGGGCAACGATGGGGGGCTATTATTCCATCATAGTGACAGAGCCCCCTTGACGAAGTACCAGTTCTGGACGGTTACTGGACAGGCTCTGACAAAGTTGGGTCTGCAGGATGTTAAATTTGGCACCCATTCCTTTCGGATTGGGGTGGCCTTGACTGCTGCAGTCATGGGCTATCCCAGTTAAATTATACAGCAGGTCGGCAGGTGGAAGTCTAAGGCTTACCGGTCCTACATTCGCCCCCTTGGTGCTGGGAAACTCAACTGATTTATTCTCTCTCTAGGTGCTGTGTTTCACCGCGGAAGGCTGCAGATCCTTATGTGTGGGCACAACATGGTTTTTTGGGCAGCCCATCAAGCCAAGAGGACAGCTATCAGGTCCCAGCTTGGGTTAAGTGAGTGGGCCACCATTGAGTGGCAAGGACGACGTGGCCTGTGGTGGCCAGGGCTGCTACCTTTGCTGTTCGAGGGGAGGAGCGGTCCTCCGCCTGACATATTGGTCATTCACCTGGGTGGTAATGACCTTGGGCTTGTCAACGGACAAGGCCTTATTTGGCAGGCACAGGCTGTCTTGCAATGGATTAGCAAGCAATGGCCTGGTGTCTTAATTATGTGGTCTGAGATACTGCAGCACCAAGTGTGGTGTGAAGCGATTAACCCCAAAGGCATAGAAGGGGCTAGGTGCAGGGCCAATAGGGACCTTCAGGTGGCATTGGGAAAGGGACTGGGTATTTATCTTCCTCACCCCAGGATTAAGGCCCGTTTGGCTGACCTCTACAGGGGTGATGGGGTCCACCTATCGGTGGCTGGGAACAACATATTTTTAGATGACCTGAGGCAAGGGCTGCAACTTGCAGTAAGTCACCTGTGAGGCCTTAGTGTTGGCAGGATTTAGTTGGGGGGATGTTAGCGGGATGGTGAGTACCCTTGGCACATCCCCATTGGTGTGGATATTGGGGGCCTGTCAGGATCGGCTGGCATGCTGTGCGGCAGCCAGTTGAGAGGGCAGGCTGCCTGGTGGGAACCCCTGGAAAAGTCCTGCCCTCATGCTGTGCAGCGGGGGTGCGTGGAGCTTTAAGGTAGAAACCATCTGCCAGGCCGGCCGGATCCCAGCCATGCAGTTGGATGGCTCACACCCAGGGCAGTGGGTCTCACCCAGACAGGTCAAGGCGGGGTCCAAGGCAGTGACCCCAGGGCTTGACCTGTACCGCTGGTTAGGACCCTTGCCAAGTTTCAGGGGTTGAAGTTCATGTTGTTGACATTAATAAAAAGTGGCCCTTTTACCCAAGCCTTGTGTCTGCCTCTTTATTTCAACTGGGGGGGGGCAATGCTTCTTCCTGACATTTATTTTTTGAATAAATGTTTTAGCCCATGATGGGATTGTTAAATGAGACAAAAATCTATCTAGTCCAGAGTAGTGTATCCAATACAGTTAACTTCTTGGAGCTGAGATAAGGTACACAGTGGAATCTTCCCTCCTGTGAAACAGATACATGTTAGTACCCAGCTGCAAGCTCTTAGCGAAGGCCACACAAAAATGAAAGTGCACATTTCTTAGAGATAAGGGAGAGCTTGCCAGCTCCTTTGTCAATTAATATTAGCAGTTTGGACACCTTCAGGAGTCTTCTCATAAAATGCATAAGATACAGTATTATAATATAAAATGCAGTGTAAAATGCAGGAGACCACAATTGTCTACATCATTCTCAGTATACAGTGATGATATACAATACAACAATGGCATGGATGCAGGGCATACATGACAGATAGAAGTATTTTAAAAAACAAACAAACAGTTGTTAGAAACAAAATTCATGTATAAGGATCTTTTTTTAAAGCTTCATTCAGAAAGCTTTCATAGCTACTCTTGCTCTGAACAGCTTTTAAACTTGGTTAAGTTGTGTAGTTGAGAGAGAGATTAAACAATATTGGTAATTCTAAACCTTTCAATCTTTTAGCCTTCTGAACTGGGATAAAATCTTAGCCAAATCTCAAAATTCAATCAGGATATCCAATCTTCTTTGAAAAAAAAAACCACTCTGTAGAGTAACATTTGTGACACTGCATTTGATTGTTGAAATGTAAGAGCCATGAATATCCACTACATGCAGGGGGGAAATAATTGCTCTTAGAGACCTGATATATATATGGAAATAGGTGAAAATCCATCTACAAAGTTATTTCTCATTTATGAGTTGTGAGATCAACACCAAACCTTGAATTTAAAAGTTAATGTTGATTAGAGGTGGGCACAGACTGGGAAAAAACTACAGGCCATTGGGCCATGGGCCATCATGTTTCATGGACCATGGTCTTTTCATGGTCCCACCCCAGTTCGCAGACCAGTTTGTCTGTCCATGGGCCATCACTTTCTGGGTTCTGTCAGCTGAAGCCAGCCCCATGAGAGCAGCACTTGTTTCCATGGTGCTTGCAAGTGAGGGGCATGAAAACAGGCACTTTAAATCCTGTGCCTTGTTTCAGCTGGCAGACAGAGAAGCCCCCACAAGTCAGCTGGAGCAAGCTGAGAGGGTTTAAAAGTTAAAGCACTTGCAAGCCACGTGGAAAGGGATGCTTTGCAACTCCCCTCAGCTTGCTCCAGCTGACCCATGGGGGAGTCCTTGTGGGTCAGCTGGGGCAAACCAAGGGGATTTAAATGCTAAAGCACCCCTTTCCCCATGGCTCAGAAGCCATGCGGAAAGGGGACCTTTGCAACTCGCTCCAGCTGACCCATAGGGGAGTCCCCACGGGTCAGCTGTAGTAAGCCAAGGGGGTTTAAATGTTAAAGCACCCCTTTCTGTGCAGCTCACAAGCCCTTCAGCAAAGGACGCTTTGCAACCCCCCTTGGTCAGCTGGAGGAAGCCAAGGGGGTTTAAATGTCAAAGTGCTCCTTTCCACACGGCTTGCAAGCCAGCACGACTTCCTTCAGCTGGCCAGCAGGGGAGGAAGCTCCCCCACCCATTAGCTGAAGCCTGCCCTGCGGGGAGCACCTGTTTCCGCACCAGTTACAAGTTAGGGGCACAAAAATGGGCACGTTAAATCCTGTGCCTTGCTTCAGCTGTCAGGTGAGAAGTCCCTGCCTGTCAGCTGAAGCAGCCCCACTGGGAGTGCCCAGTTCTGTGCTGCTTGCAAGCAAGGGGCACAGAACCGGCACTTTAAAGGCATGAATAAACAGACTGACGGACCGGCCCAGAAGTCATCAGATCCATGGAAAATGCATGTCCCACAACCCCGAACCAGGGTGGTCCATGTCAAAGTTTGGTCCATTTTCCAGTCTGTATCCACCTTTAATGTTGATAATTCATTACTGCTAATTGCAAATGAGATTTATCACACATGACATTGTGCAAGTCAGAGTCAGGCAATTTCTCCACCCAAAGAATCGGGCAGTTTACTTCAGCCATCCTGGCACACTCACTGTTCTCTTGTAATGTTAATCTTGGCTCTAGGGAAACAGAAAAGTGCCAGCTGTGCAAAATTACTTGATGACTCTGGAAAGATGGACAGTTGGCCACTGGAGAGCAATTTAAGACCAAATTTGCTTTAGCTGTCAAACAAAATCAGTTTTGAAAGGCCTTGGCCTCAAGGGATAAAAATTAATACAAACTGGCAAAAAAGCAATTGCTCTCCTACCCCCCATATTTATAAGGAGTTGCTTCATTATAGGCCTCCCAGAAATGCAAACAGCAATTTCCAATGCACTATATATCTGAAATGTTTGCAATGTAAGAAAGTAGGTACTGAGATGTAGCTAAAGAGATTATTCGTAACTTGAAAAATATTCAGTATCTGCTTAAGCAAATTCAAGGATTAATTTTTCCATCTCTGTGGCTTTCTGTAACTTTGGATCAAAGAAGTGATATGTCAATCCCAACATCAGTTTGACTTAGCTTTGATATCAAAGTTGGCTATTGGTACCCAAAATACTGTCAAAAGTGTTACACTTATTTACTTCATTTTTATACTTCTCTTTCTCCACAGTGCTTATATAATTTTCTTATCTTCTATTTTATCCTCACAACAGCACTATGAGGTAGGTTAGGCTGAAAGAGAGTGACTGGTCCAAGGTCACCCAGTGAACTTCATGGCAGAGTAAGGTATTGAACCTGGCTCTTCCATATCCCAGTTCAGTACCCAATCCATGACAGCATGTTGGCCCAATTTTAAACTTCTCCAGTTTGGGGGATGGAGAAGCTGTGGTATCTATAGTAGATAGCAGAATCACGGGTCAAGTTCTAAAAAAAAGCTTTGAATTGCAGGCTCCATTATTCTATCATTTTTCTCTATCCATGTTTTGCTTCTCCCTTCTCAGATGTATCCTGCTTACATCTAACCCTAGTGAATTCTGAGTCACAGTGGAGCTAATATGAAACATACCTACAAGAGGGAACCTTGTTGGACTTGGTCACTGTCTCAGATACTGTGTTTGAAAATTTAGAACAATTTGTTGCAGCAAAATAAAAAGAGAATCCGTAGTGAGAGTGAAAAAAGTGTAGGGTACACAAGTGTAAGAAGAACAAGCATAAGAGGAAAAATAATTCAAGTTGTAACGGCGGGGTGGGGGGGGGGGAAATTTGATCATATGTATTTCAGTGTCTAACTTATTTCTACAAAGACCTCTTTTTTAAATAATACCCACTCAGCACCCAGTCATTACATATTTGGAATCTTTATGTGAAATTTTTTGATTGTCTATAATAACAAGGCAGCATTATATAAGCAGCAATTTATCAGTATATATATCTAGATTAGTTGAACTGAAGCATGCTTACTCAGATGCTGCATTGTGAAACATATTGTAATGTTTGTGTGTTCCCTTAAGAAACCTGCACAGCACAATTCAGCATACTAACTCTGAATAGTCAGTCCCATTAAAAGGGATGTTAGGTAAGAAGTCGGTAATGGGAGGGCATCCAACTGATTATATTTTCCACATTCCCTCACTATCAATCTATTACATTTATATCATTCTCTCTGTCCAAGGAACTGAGAGAACCATGTAGTGATTCTTGTACCCCATTTTATCTTCACAAAGAACCCTGTAATTGTGCTGGGAGAGCATGTCTGTCTCTAAGTCACCCAATGAGTTTCATGGCAGAGTTTGAACCAAGTCTCCCTTGTTCTGCTCCAGCATTGTAACCACCTCCATACTAGCCCTCCAACAACTAGCAGCCCCTCCTGAATAACCGTATTGGAAAACCAGAACTACACCCTTAGATAAAAGTTGAATAAAGATACCCATTTCTTGTTCTAATAGTGACATCATCTGGTTAGTTTCAGTAGTTGTACAATAAGAGGGGTCTTTATCCCTGAATTAACCCCACCTAGTAGAATGTAACTGTAATGATAAATATAACAATGATGAAATCATTGCTCATGCAAAGATTTCTTTCTACATATAAAGCAGATATTTTCCTTGTTCATGCTGCTCATGCAAGAGCAACGTACAAGAAATATCATAAACAAATTCTTTCACAAACAGTTGGCACAATCTGGCTAGCTGTACATATAGCTAGTGGAAAAACCTGAACATAGAAACATAGTGCTGGAAGGGACTCAAAGGGTCATCTAGTCCACAATGCAGGAAATTCAGTTTACACCCCCTCATCTCCCCCAGTAACTCCTTTTCTATGCCCAGAGGAAATTTAAAAAATCTCCAGGAATCCTGGCCAATCTGAGGTGGAGGAAACCACCTTTTTGACCCCAAAGTGGCAATCAGCATTACCCTTGGCACGTAGGAAAGGGTCACGAGAGCCTAGCACTGGCTTATCCCTTCATACACTTTCTTTCCTGATCTGTGTATAGTCCTATTGAATCACAGAATCATCATAACCTGTTATACTGAGGAAGTGCTCTAACTGTCAGTAAGTTCTTAATGTTTAGCCGAAAACATTTTTGCTTTAATTTTAACATGTTGTTTCTGGCTCAATCCTTCGGGGCAACAGAAAACAATTCCACTCCATCCTGTATGTGACAGCCCTTCAAATGCTTGAAGAGGGCTATCATGTCACCTCTGAGTCTCCTCCCCTCCAGGCTAAACATAGCCAGCTCCTTCAACTTTTCTTCATAGCGGTCTCCAGACCGCTCACCATCTTTGTTGCCCTCCTTTGGACATATTTCAACTTGTCAACATCCGTCTTAAATGGTGGTGCCCAAAACTGAATACAGGACTCCAAGTGAGGTCTAACCAGAACAGAGTAAAGTGATATCCTCACTTTGCATGATCTGGACACTATACTCTTGTTGATACAGTCTAAAATCATATTTGCCTTTTTAGCTACAGCATCACGCTAATGACTCATGTTCAGTGTATGATCTACTAAGAACCCAGATCCTTTTCACATATACTGCTGCCAAGACAACTCTCCCCCATCCTATAATTATGCATTTGATTTTTCCTACCTAAATACAGAACTTTACATTTATCTCTGTTGAAATTCATTTTGTTAGTTTTAGCCCAGTTTTCCAGCCTGTAATGATCACCTTGAATCTTGATTTTGTGTTCCACTATATTTGCAACCCCTCCCAATTTAGGATCATCTGCAAATTCAATGAGCATCCCCTCTATTCCTTCATCATAGTAATTTATAAATATGTTGAACAACACATGGCCAGGACAGATGCCTGAGGCACTCCACCTGTCATTCCTGTCAAAGAGGATAAAGAACCATTTACAAACACTCTTTGGGTGTGATCTGCCAACCAGTTACAAAACCACCAAACAGTAGTAGAATCCAAACTGCATGCCTAATTGCCTGAGATGTTTTCTGGCCAATGGCACATCAAAGCCCAGCTTACAAGTGTTTCAATGACAGTTCAACTTTATCTTAAGAATCTTTTCACACACAACCAAGAAACATTTCAGATGTTCTAAGTGTCAGGGTTAGAGTGTATGTATGTAACCAAAGAGACTCCATATTAATTCTTTCAGTATTCTAAGTGCTTTGTTCACAGGTGCCAAGATGTTCCCAGCAGCTATCTCACAGAAGAGGATTGTTTTGGCTATCGCTTTTCCAGCCTTGGGAAACTTTCGCTTTCTCAGCTTCAAAGAGATTGTTTTGAGAACTATGGGGGGAGGTTGGGTCTGCTGGGATCTGATACTTTGTACCTCATGCTTTGCCTGTCATTCGTAACAATACACGTGTACCAGCCTGGATATTGTATCTAGGCCAGTGGACTATAATGAATACTTTCTTCAGTAAACTTTTTGAAAACAACGGACTCTTGTCTGATTGCAGAAGGTAGTCTGGAGTATAGCCATTATCTAGCCACAGTTCTGACATTTTGTTACGAATCACACTTTTCCAATGCCTAAGCCGAAGCAGACGGATGCCAAAGCCGTTCCCGACAGGGACGCTTTGTTTGAATCATATGCCTCCCCCGGCTCTCAAGGACTGGAACCTCAAGGACCCGTTCCAAGGGGGACAGGGTCCTCCGTTACTACGATTTATACTCTCACACCCAGCAGAACGGATACCCGGCCCATCGCAGCAGCAGATCCGTTGATATCCTTGCCTACTCCGATGCAGTGGGGTTCGAGGCCAAGGGACGCGAGAGAAAGAAGGGCAAGTACAGTGTTCATGCAACCCCCGATGGACGGCCAACAGAGTTTAGAAGTAATTGCAGAGCATTCCAGTAGCCAACCATGGTACTACTGGAACAGAGAAGCCAACCAGTCGGAGTGGGAAACGTCCTGCCGTGATGTATTAAGTTGGGACTATGCAGAAGTTACCCCGTGGACGAGGCAACAAGACCTGAGTGAACACACGTGGATACAATTACAAAGCTGAACCGTAGCGATTGACGCTGGAATTTCAGCGGTTACGGGATTAGCGAAAGGGATCTTGGCAGGGAGATCACAAGAAGAGCAAGGTGCAGGGGCCCAAGGCATGGGAAAAATAAGACCTTGGCCCGGGGCAGCCTGTGCGGAGTCATATGCTGAATACGTGGAGACCTCGCAAACTTCCGAGGAACCACCTTATAAGTATGCCGACACCGAAGCCACCGAAGGGAATTCGGGTTGTGTACAAATCTTAGAGGAAAGGCTGATGAGCATGGAAGAGAGTCTGGCCCATGCAGTCCACCTCCTGTCTGTACTCGTGGTTGGGGGTTCGGAAGAAAACCGTGAATTGCCAACAGGCCTGCACAACATCAGTCAGAGCCTGTCTAATTTACAAAAGTATGTCCCAAGGACTGAGGTTGGGGCACCAATTCAACCGCTTCCAGTAGAGGATATACTGCAGCAACCCAATGAACCACCGGATCCCACCCCGGAAATAAATGAGGATACCTGTGCTGACCCAGATGTGGAAGAAGTAGAAGATGAAGTGGAAGAGAACGGAGACGGTGGGGGATTGCCTTTAGAGGAACCTCCGACAACCCCGAGGGGTACACCGCAACGTCCACCAGGAGAAGCTCCTGGCATCACACCGCCAATTATTCCACCAACAACGTCCCAGGCGGGGGGGGGGGCAACCCTTTCTACCGAGATTGATGGCGCCGTTGCAAAGAGGCACCACTCCGCGTCTAACTCCACTGCCGGGACCGATTGGAAGGGGAACCACTCCTCGGCTGCTACAAACGCCTGGGCCAAGAGGAACCCCCATCCCAAGGCAACCGATCCCAAGAGGCCTTACTCCCCCATTACAGCCCGTGCCGCTACAACCAGTACCACTATTGCCCACACCACGAGGGACGCCCCCATCACCGCTACAACCTGCACCGCTGTTGCCCACACCACGAGGGACTCCCCCCATCCAACCAATACCGATACAACCGGCACCATTACAGCCAGCGCCGATGTTGCCCGCACCGAAAGGACCCCCCCCCACCGCTTCAACCCATCCCAAGAGGGCCCCCTCCGCCGGTACAACCAATTCCGGGGTGCCCTCCTCCGTGGCTCCCACAACCGAGGCCCCAACAACCTCCACTTCAACCACCGCCGCAACCGGTACCACTCGATTACTATCCGGTGCCAGCGCCAGCAGCCAGACCACAGGAATTACCGCTGGGTTGGGTAAAGCTGGAAGCCACGTTTGATGGAGATCCAAGTTAGGATTTTTCCTCGTGCAAGCCTTACAATTCTTTAATCGGTGGGGACATTTGTTTGGAGATGAAGCCAGCCAAATCGAACACTTGGGATCCCGTCTTCAAGGAAAAGCTGCAGATTGGTATGTAGCTCTTTATGATGTAGGCGCCCCTGAGTTAAATACTCTTCAAGGGCTAGTGGATGCACTACGAGCCCAATACGAATATCCTTTAGAGGAAACAAGAGCCAGGACGGAATTGCAGTCCATTAGGCAAGGCAACATGTCGGCTAGAGACTATGTTACAAAATTCCGATAGCTGGCCGCCAAATGCCCAAGGTGTGAGGAGTCCACCAAAATAATTCTGTTCAAACAAGGCATGAATCCCAAGTTGCTGGATAGGGCCCTCATGCAAGATAATCCTCCCACCCTATTGGGGTGGATTCAGTTAACTTGTGAAGTAGAAAACCGCATGCAAGAAGTGCACTTAGTTGAGCAACAGCAACACGCTGGACAAAGGCGCTCTTCCATACTAGTGAGAGGAAGCAGAGGTGCTGGATATGCTACCAGAGGAGCGAGAGATGCTAGATGGCAACAAGGGCTGTGCCTGCAGTGTGGCCAAAGGGGTCACTTTGCGGCGCAATGTCTGTACCGGCCTGTGCAAAGAACTCCACTCCAACTAAGACGTCCAGCTCCGCCGCTCTACCTGCACCAACCCGCCCGACGCCAGCTCCTAGAACAACAAGAGGCAGAGGGGCTTCTCGTAGAAATCCTCCCGAGAGATGGTTAGAGTTAGAAGAAATTATGGACTATGATTCAACAGCTCTAACCGGGGAGGAAAATCCAGAGAGTCCTGCCTCGGGAAACGAAATGGATCTGTCGTAAAAGGACCCAAACGGCAGATCAAATATCAGTCAGTTCCTACTTTGAACAGACCTCATGGGTCCATACTCTTCATACCAGTAACATTGGTGAATCCAGATAGAAAAACGCATGTCCACGTTCAAGCTCTCATAGACTCGGGCTGCTCTAGAGACATTATTGCACTGGCCCTAGAGAATGGATTAGTACTCCCCATTAAAGAGCTGGAAACTCCAGTCATTTTTTAACAAATGGATGGCACTAACATGAATCCTGTCACTACTGAAACCGCGCCAGTCATCACAGGCATGGGACAGCATTGGGAAACAAGATCGTTCGTCATTAGTGCCACCGCCAAATATCCGTTGATTCTGGGAAGCAGATGGTTGTGGGATCACAACCCCTACATAGACTGGGCAGTTGGAAGTATCACTTTTTCCCATGATACTTGTAAAAATCACCGTTGGAATCAAAATTGGGGTAACAACCCTACCCTCAGTGAGCAAGCCCTTCTAACTCAAGAAGAAATCAACCAAATACCCAAATAGTACAGGGCTTACACCCAAGCTTTCACTGAAGAAGAAGCCAACTCTTTACCTCCTCACAGGAGGACGAACTGTGCCGTGGAGATATTACCGGGTGCATCTTTGCCCAAAGGCAGACTGTATCCCATGAGCCCTAATGAAAGGGAAGAACTCCATAAATTCATTGACACCAATCTTCAAAGAGGATTTATCCGACCCGCTAACAGCCCGCATGCTGCTCCAGTACTTTTTGTTAAGAAGAAGGATGGGGGACTAAGACTTTGCACAGACTTTAGGGGACTAAACACAGTATTCTCCAGCAACGCCTACCCCATCCCACTCATCCGAGATTTACTCAACGTCGTGGCGCAAGGTAAGATCTTTACAAAATTGGATTTAAAAGATGCTTACTTCCACATTCGTATCAGAGCAGGCGATGAATGGAAAACCGCTTTTAATACGCCCCTCGGCCAGTATGAGTATTTGGTTATGCCGTTTGGCCTGGCCGGGGCCCCTTCGGTTTTCATGTCCATGATCAATGAAGTATTGCATGAATTCTTATACAAAGGAGTAGTAGTGTACCTAGATATTGTCTTAATTTATTCAGAATCGGAAGAAGAACATGTAGAGCTCGTGAAGAGAGTTCTGACTACTCTAATGTGTAACAAATTACCCATTAAACTATCTAAATGTGAGTTTCATAAAACAGAACTCACTTATCTAGGCTATTGCATCTCCAAAGATGGTTTGAAGATGGACCCGGGCAAAGTACAAGCAGTCCAAAACTGGCAAACACCCTCTACCCGCAAGGAATTACAATCCTTCTTGGGCTTTGCCAACTTCTACAGAGAATTTATAGTGGACTTTGCTCAAATAACACTCCCCCTAACCGAACTGTTAAAAACCAAAGACAAGGGGGACCAAGCCAAAAAACCAAGTGCCAAATTGTCCTGGACGCTGGAGTGCCAAGCGGCGTTCAATCACCTTAAAACTCAGTTTGTTTCTGAACCCGTCCTACAACACCCCGATGAAAATCGCCCATTCGTAGTACAGGTTGATGCCAACGACACTGCGATTGGAGGCGTCCTCTTGCAGAGGGGGGAGGACGGTAAACTTAAGCCCTGTGCCTTTCTATCTCGGAAATTTTCTGAAGCTGAAAGAAATTGGAATGTTTGGGAGAAGGAGGCTTTCGCTGTAAAAGCAGCACTCACCACCTGGAGGCACTGGCTAGAAGGAGCCCGTCATCCTTTTGAAGTGTGGACAGACCACAAAAATTTAGAAGCCTTACGCAGTCCCAGAAGACTAAATGCTAAACAACTGCGTTGGGCAGAATATTTATCTAAATTCAATTTCACGTTAAATTTTTTGCCTGGCAAAACTAACTTTCTTGCCGATGCTCTATCGCGCATACCCCAACACAAGAGCAAGAGGGAGGAGACGATAGACACCGTCTTTTCGCCTACGCAATTAGGGGGAGTGGTAACAACGCGCAGTCGCGCAACCCAACCTCCCTAACCCGACCAAGGGTGGAGACTAAAACTGAAAGCTGAAGTGGAAAAGGAGGGGGGGAACGTACCCAAAAATAAATTACAACAATCTGAACAAAGAGAATGGCTTTGGGGAGATCGCTTCTATGTACCCAGCAGTTTAAGGAAAGAAGTATTACAATGCTGTCTCGACGCCCCTACGGCTGGACACTATGGGTACTTAAAAACACTCCATTTAGTACAACAGCGATTTTGGTGGCCGGGCATGCACAAAGACATTTCTCAATATGTAGCGTCATGCCCCATTTGTCTTAGTGCTAAATCCCGCAAGGGCAAACCGCCGGGACTGTTACAATCTTTAAAAACACCAAACAGACCATGGGAAACAATATCCATGGTTTTTATTACCGACCTACCCCCCTCCAAGGGTCACAATTGTATTTTAGTCGTAGTGGATTTATTCTCCAAACAAGCTCATTTTATACCTTGCACCACTATACCTTCGGCTCAAAAACTGGCAGATATCTTTTTAAAACACATTGTAAAACTACATTCTTTTCCATCAAAGGTGATTTTGGATCGCGGCGAGCAATTCGTTGCCAACTTCTGGCGGGAGCTTCTACAAATTATGGGATTTGATCAAGGTTTAAGTTCAAGTCATCATCCACAAACCTACGGACAGTCTGAAAAAACTAATCAAATATTGGAACAATTCCTCCGCTGTTATATTAATTTTCAACAGGACAACTGGGTTGATTTACTTCCCCTAGCAGAATTCTCGTATAATAACAGTGTACATGCCTCCACTGGAGAAACTCCCTTTAAGGTCGTTTATGGCTTCCACTTCAAACCCTTCCCGTTTGAAGCGCTCCCCCCTCCTACTTCAGCAACCAAGGACGTTTCAGACTGGTGGGAGGAAGCTGCTCAACAATGGACTCTAATTAAAAAACACCTCGACAAAGCCAAACAGGATTACAAAAAATACGCAGACCGCCATCGTGTGGCCGAATGGGAATTACAACCAGGAGACCTTGTTTACCTCTCAACTAAAAACTTGAAAGTAACTCAAACCAGCCGCAAACTAGCTTTGAAATTTTTGGGACCCTTTCCTGTTCGTAAAGTAATCAACAAAGTGACTGTTGCCTTAGATTTGCCAAAGAACTTGCGCCATGTTCATGATACCTTCCATGTCAGCCTTTTAAAAAGGGCTCCACCAGCAGACCAATGGCACACTCGAACCCCTCCCATCCCAACCTTGATTGATGATCAAACCCATTATGAAGTACAACAAATTTTGGACTCTAAGCTTAAAAGAAATCAACTGTTTTATCTTATCAGATAGAAAGACTTTGACTCTGGGTTTGATGAATGGGTGCACTCTGTATATGTTCATGCTCCTAGGTTAATCAAGGCATTTCATAATCGTGGGGGAGGTATTTCATAAGCTTGGGGGAGGGGCATCTTAGAGGGGGCAGAATGTCAGGGTTAGAGTGTATGTATGTAACCAAAGAGACTCCATATTAATTCTTTCAGTATTCTAAGTGCTTTGTTCACAGGTGCCAAGATGTTCCCAGCAGCTATCTCACAGAAGAGGATTGTTTTGGCTATCGCTTTTCCAGCCTTGGGAAACTTTCGCTTTCTCAGCTTCAAAGAGATTGTTTTGAGAACTATGGGGGGAGGTTGGGTCTGCTGGGATCTGATACTTTGTACCTCATGCTTTGCCTGTCATTCATAACAATACACGTGTACCAGCCTGGATATTGTATCTAGGCCAGTGGACTATAATGAATACTTTCTTCAGTAAACTTTTTGAAAACAACGGACTCTTGTCTGATTGCAGAAGGTAGTCTGGAGTATAGACATTATCTAGCCACAGTTCTGACACTAAGAAGTAGAATCAGTGTGTGTGGGTCTGAAGTTGTTTTATTCCTGACATATTCAATTTTGTTGGAATATATCCACAAAGCCTATATGGAATCAAAAAGTATGAAAAACACAGTTCTCGGTTATGGAGAGAAAACATTACAATTATGTGAGGATCCCCTGGGGCAGAGTTTCTACCAGGTCTCCTGCCATGGTGGAGCTCTGGTTCACTGGGTCCCAGAGCTCATCACCTTCCTGTGCAGTCACTTCCCAGCTGGTGTCACAACCATATCGTCTTCCTCAGAGGGCTTCCCTAGCCTCAGATAATGGGCAAGGGAGAGGGCTGGGGTTACTTCACCCCTTGGAGCCACTCTTTCCTGCCCTGGAGGCTGCTCTTTGCTGGCAGAAACAGTCCTCCCATCTCCTCCTCGGCCCGCATATATATCCTGCTCTTACTAGGGAATGCCCAACCCTGCATCCCTTGTGTCCACCCCTGAGGCTGAGGCCCAACACCTGGGCCAGGGACTGCAGAATGGCCCTTCCCCAGATCTGTCTCCACCTCCCTGGGGTGGCCTTCACCTGGCCCAGCCCTACCCTCTAATTCGTGGTGCTACCCTAGTCCCTGCCCACCAGGGGGAGGGATGGGCTGAGGATCTTGGCCTGTGTCTCACCAGCAGCCCACAGAAGCCCCTGCTCCATGCTGTGAGCTGTGGTTGCTGGCTGTCTCGTGAAGTTTAATGATGATGTCATGGTCTGGTATCCCTGGCCTGTCTGCATCAATGAATTGGGAAGGGACTGGTTGTTTGCCTACCTTTGTATCTGCCCATTGGCTGCTGCTTCTTTCTTGGGTGTCAGTCACTGCCATGGTTGTCTGCTGGCTGTTGTGACTCTCTGCGGCATTGTACCACGTGGTCAAGAACCATGGAGGGTGAGCGCCACTGTGGAACCTAGGCAAGATAACCCCTGAGGGAGAACCTGGAAGGTTTGTGGGTGTTGTCTTGTGTTAAAGGATTTTTAAACCCCTTTTCATAAAATCTTGATGTGAGCATACATTCAAACTGATGAAGCACATAAAGCACACAAACATGTAAGATAGGCCTTGCTCTAATGTCACATTTCTCCTTCTGAGATAGCCTGCTGGCCAGATAGGTTTCTGGTAGGTGAGAAGGGTCAGTGAGCAAAGTATAAATATTTTCTTGTTTTGGTTATTATAATTAATGATAAGTAAGATTTTAACCTTGAATGCATTCTTTCCCAAGAGGATATCAGATATATGGCTCAAGCTTTTTCAAATGTTTGTATAATTCATTTGTCACTCAGGCTTTTCAGATGTCATGTGTTCTGGGAAATGTATCCTTTTGTGTCACTCTGACAGGGTGTCTATACTAACCTTCTGTTTTTATTTCTCTTAGCAATGCATTTGTATATTCTCATCAGGCCCAACTTCCCAGCTGGATTTACACTGAGATGCCAACATCCGTACAGAGGGGTCTAGATCTTGTTCCATATTCCCTTGTATTCAGATATAGTTCCTTGTGTTCTGATACTGCTTTGGCCAATACCACCTGGCCTCTTTCTGAGAAGGAAGGGTTTCTCTGGGTGAAAAACAGGACCGAAATTTGGTATTGGATATGTTATAGTACTGGACCCTCTCAAATGTAACTGGTCTTTACACATTTCTGCCTGAAATTGGTAATATGTGTCATGGGCTTATTCTATAAATAATAAACCCATATTCCTTTATAGATCACTGCTTTTGGTGTCTTGACTCTATGTGAAGTTATTGGCTGGGGAGTTTGAATTAAAATGCAGAGTACTTTAAAATAAATCCCCCTTCATCTTGTCATATGTGGCTTCCTCCAGGCTGCACAGTGGCATTGGCCCTGGACATCCTACATCTGTGTTGCCTCTGTGCATGCATTCCAATGAGCATGGATAGGTTGAAGGTACCACGATAGGACTCAGAGCCAGGGTCAGCATATCATGAGGTGAGGCAGCTGCCAGGGCCCATGGCTTCTGGTGGGGACCACAGCTGCTGACTTCCTAGTCACATATCTCTCATGAGTCATGATATCTGCTCTCATACCCTTTTACTGCCTGCTTGTGAGTGCTTTGGCATAGCACTATTGGGGAAAGTGTGTGCAAGCAGCATGGGCAGAGGACCCACAGGCAGTGCAGACAATGTAGACACCTTCACAGTGTGCAGGTGGTGGGAGAGCTTGCAAATAGGCAGAGGAAGGACACACAGACAGGTAGGGGCATACCAGAGGCTGGAAAAGAAGGGGGCCTTTTAGCAGGTATAGGGGGTCTCTAAGCACTCTTATGTCCAGGGTCTCCCAAAATTTGGAACTGGCCCTTACTGAACTTTTCTTCCCCTAATGTGTATTCTACCACCTTAGAACATTTGAAGTAAAAGTGGAAGTGAATGGGATTCTAATGCAAAGAAGGGCTATTGAAGAAGAATGTGCTGTTGAGTCAAAAGTGACTCATGGCAAAGTCATCCACAAGGTGTTCCAGGCAAGAGAAGAACTGAGATAGTTTGCCATTTCCTTCCTTCATATAGTAAACCGATCTTCAATGGTGCTTTCCCATTCAAGTACTGACCATAGTTGACCCTGCTTAGTTCCCAAGCACAAATGAGCCCAGACAAAGTTGGAGTATTTGGGCTGCTGGGACAGGTATTACAGTTTGATATTTCAACATCAAGAATGTTGTCTCTGCAGCTTGACCCTATGTCGAATTAGGTACAGCTAAACCTATTGAAACCAATGGCCTAATGCACACATAATTCTTCTCAGGAACATGCTGTTCCTGCAGAAATAGAATTGAAAGCCTGGCATGATTGTTACCTGAGATAGGGAGCTTATACATTGCTAATTTTTTCCAATACTCTTTTAAAGTGATGTTCTCATAAGAATTAATAAGCTGTTCCATTCGGGGAACAAACTTAAACTAGAAGCAGAATTAAGTTTTAAAAAGCCATTCTGAAAATCACCTCAATATACCAAGAACCCAGCTGACAAATTTCTAATCAAGTATAGTGCTTATAGTTTGCCTGTTAGTTGCAATGCTCTAAACACCATGTGAATTAACACCAAACATGCTTCCTGGTTTACAGATATTTTCTCTGGCTGAGTTCTGCACTGCTGCATGAAGGCAATTCCTATGTTGCACTAAAAAGATTTTTCTTCTCTTTTCTCACGTGGGCTGATAAAAAAAATACCGTTATCAGGGAACTGCTCTTAGTAAATATGTATGACTGCTGAATCTGCCTCCCCAAAAACATACAAGTGTAGTTTAAACTCTCTCACAGCTCTTCAAAGTAGTTCAAGGTGGTTCACAGTGATTTAACAGATTGTGATTTCAGGGTGCTGAAATACTGGCAGAGGTTTATATGCTTTGCTATGGAAAATCGGATGATAGTTTTGCACGATTGTTTGAATTTTTCATTATTTACCCATCATATATTATCCTCACTGATTTTTGAATGCACCTTGCACACAGTGAGACATCATATGTATGCTGACCTCATGTTCCAAGCATGCAGCTACAAAAGTAACTTTTTAAACCAAGCCCCTCTGATTACAATCAGAGATGAACAGATTTCCAGTGCAATCCTAAATTCTGTTAACCCTTTTTAGTCCACTGGATTCATAAGAATATAATGCTGCTTAAGATTCCACTGTGAGAGTGCAATCCCTTACACCTGCTTTCTCTGTGGTGGCCCCTTTCTTATAGGATGGCCTCCCTGAGGAGGTCAGGAAAGCTCCCTCTCTCAACTTTCTGCAAACCCTGCAAAACTGAATTATTCAAGAGGGCTTTTAACTCTAGAAGTCTCTCCTGTAAGAAATGTTTCAAATAGATATCTTGGTGAAGGGAGAGGGCCTATAGACTCAATCATTGGATACTATTGATGCATATATGCTTCTGCTGAGAGTCTGTGCACCAATTAATATGTTCATGTCAAATTATTTGTTTCATTTCAGCTGTGCTTCATAACTATATGTGGTTCTATGCTTGTTTTCAAATTTCTGCAATCCATAACCTGTTCTATTGTTTTTGGGTTTACCAGTGGTTCATTGTATTAACTTACACTGTGTAATCCTCCTTGAGTTTCACTGAGAAAGGTGGACTATAAACAAACAATCAAAACCCTAGTTAAGATATCCATAGCTCATACAATAGGGTACATTTCATGGGGCTATGATTCTCTCATCTTCAGATCTCTATCTGCAGGATGTCAAGAATACTGAACTACCTAACAGGGCTTTTGGTAAGGGTTACAGAATGTGCAGACATATCCTACTATATAAAAGACTAAGTGTATTCAAGACAACTCACTTCCTAATTTGATGCACCACCAGAGGGTGCCACTGTGGAAGGAAGCCTAGATGAGGCAGCCAGACCTCCAGAAAGTGTGCCACGGTGGGAAACCCAGGCTGAAATCAGGCAATGCCTCCCCCTGCATTCACCTAGCTGGGACCAGGTGCGGGGCAACTGGCAATGCCCATCCCTGCCTTCACCCAGCTGGGATCAGGAGCAGAGCAGGAGGCAATGCCTGCTCCCTGCCTTCAGCAAGCTGGGATCGGAAGCAGAGCAGGTGGCAATCCCCACCTGCCCTTCACCCAGCTGAGATCAGGAGGGGAACAGGTGGCAATTGTCCGGGGTCAGCAGCCCAGCCCCCGGACTTGCTGACAGGCAGCGGCAGGGGGCAGCCGGGAGACAACAGTTCAACTGCTCTGTCTGGCAAACAGAGCCAGAACCTGCCTACTCCAGGGGGAAGGGGCGAAAGGCCAAAGCCCCAGAAGGCTGGAGGGAGCAGGGAGAAGTCAGCTAGTCCCACCCCCCAGGGGGAAGAGAGGGGGCTAAGCGGGCTAGAGGAAAAGGGCCAAGGCAGGGGGAATAGGGACACAGCAACAGCCCAAACAGAGCCCTTACCTTCCAATGAGGAGAAGCAGCCACTACAGCCCAGAGCCACACCCTGGCTAGAGGACAGCAGCCTGGCTCAGGAGGTGCTAGGAGCCAAGCCCCTCCAGGTGGAGCTGCCACAGGCATTCTGGGGGAGGAGATGGGTAGCCCCGCCCGGCATCAACGAACAGGCAGCACAGAAGCTGGCCAAGGCAGGTCCTCGCAAGCAAGGCCAGCCAGGCTCAGCAACACAGAAGCCGGCCGGGGCAGCTCCTCGTGAGCAAGGCCAGGCAGGCTCAGCAGCACAGAAGCCGGCTGGGGCGGCTCCTTGTGAGTGAGG
Organism: Eublepharis macularius; assembly: GCF_028583425.1. Lineage (NCBI taxonomy): Eukaryota > Metazoa > Chordata > Lepidosauria > Squamata > Eublepharidae > Eublepharis > Eublepharis macularius. The sequence goes on along the minus strand of NC_072791.1, from coordinate 105,052,499 downwards.
CCAGGCAGGCTCAGCAGCACCGAAGCCGGCTGGGGCAGCTCCTCATGAGCAAGGCCAAGGAGACCTCAGCCGGGGATGGCTCACATTCAATCCCACCCTGCCAGCAAGGCAAGGAAGCCAAGAAGGGATTAGTGGTAGGAGGGAAACACCTGAGGGAAGGCACAGCTGGGCACAGTCAGGAGATGGCACAAGCCTAGAAGGAGGGCGGGGCGGGGAAAGGAAGCCCTATATAAGGTGGCTAGGAAGAGCTCTGAGGTGGTGGGTGTGAGTGAGGAGTAATGATGTGGAGTGAGAGCAGTAGGATGCAAGGGTGGAGGCTTGGAGAGTTCTGGAAGGAGGAGATGAAGGAGGATGCAGAGGGTAAGCAGGCCAGGTTGAGCAGGCCAGTGAGTGGACTGAGAGGGAGTCTGGGTGAGGTATACCGCCCCTCCTTCCACAGAGCAGGGTCCTGCGGAATCCCTGGCCCCCCTGTGACGGCAGGAACAGACCGCCCAGTGCCACGCCCAGCGGCAGTCGCGGCAAGCCCTGACAGCAATGCCCAATCGCCATCCACACCCAGCTGGGAACAGGAGTGGAGTAGGTGGCAATGCCCACCCCCACCATCACCCAGCTGGGATCAGGAGCAGCACAAACCTAAATGTGCTCCACCAGAGAAGACAACCTCTTATGTATAGGGACCAGGAACAGAGCAGGTGGAAATGCCCATCCCCTACCTTCACCCAGCAGGGATCAGGAGCAGAGCCCGCCCCTGCCATCACTCAGCTGGGACCAGAAGCAGCACAAGCCTAAATGGGCTCCACTGGAGAAGATGACCTCTTGTGTATAGGGATCAGGAGCAGAGCAGATGGAAATGCCCATCCCCTGCCTTCACCCAGCTAGGATCAGGAGCAGAACAGGTGGCAATGCCTGTCCCCTTACCTTCATCCAGCAGGGATCAGGAGCAGAGCAGGTGGCAATGCCTGCCTGCCCTTCACCCAGCAGAGATCAGGAGAGGAGCAGGTGGCAATGCCTGCTCACCATTCTCACCCCGCTGGGATCAGGAGTAGAGTAGGTGGCAATGCCCACTCACCATCCTGACCCAGCTAGGATCAGGAGTGGAGTAGATGGCAATGCCTGCCCCACCATCACTCAACTGGGATCAGAAGTAGAGAAGGTGGAAATGCCCATCCCCCCCTTCACCCAGCTCAGATCAAGAGCAAAGAAGGTGGCAATGCTCGCTCACCATCCTCACCCAGCTGGGATCAGGAGTGGAGTAGGTGGCAATTCCTGCCCCACCATCACCCAGCTAGGATCAGGAGCAGAACAGGGGACAATGCCTGCCCCCTCACCTTCACCCAGCAGGGATCAGGAGCAGAGAAGGCGGCAATGCCTGCCTGCCCTTCACCCAGCTGAGATCAAAAGGGGAGAAGGTGGCAAAGCTCGCTCACCATTCTCACCCAGCTGGGATCAGGAATGGAGTAGGTGGCAATTGTCAGAGTGTCAGTTTGCTAGTCAGTTCACAAGCCCAAGCTACGCCATGTTCTTATGTTATAATCTGTAGTTGTTTAGTTCTCTCCCTCCAGGCCCAGGTGCTGCCCAAGCCGCATATATCCATGGGAACAAAGAATTCTTATCAACCCATTCGGGCCGACCTTGATGTCCTCGCCTTCCCAGGCCTTCTAGACAGGCTGGGAATGGGTGTTTGAAGTGTTGTTACTTTCATTTTGTGTGTCATTCTCAACAAAGCTTTAGCTCAGCCAAGGCTTTTCTAGTGCTTGGAATATGGCTACTTGTATCCTGAGCATTGTCTTTCAATAAACCTTTTGGAATCAAGAAACTTTGTGCTTCTTGCAGAAGGGGGGAGACGAACTCTAGATAACTGGGATTCCATAGTCTGAAATTTTGTTGAGAATCCTTTTAACTTCCCCGTCCCCTCAACTGGGAGAGATGGATACCGGATTACCTCTGACAGACCCGTCTGATCCAGGCACGGAGGGTGAGGGGCTGTTGTCACAGCCTGACGGTAGGACCGACCACGCGTGAGCAAGCAGGGAAGGCGCCAGGCCCTGGACCAGTGTGGGACAAGGATTTACCCCTCAGACGTCTGGGCCTATGCCCCAGCAGGGGGGCCCGCATCCCCGGGATACCAGCATGGGATGAGGATTTACCCCTCTAACATCCGTGCCTACACCCCAGCAGCGGGGCCCGCAGCCCTGGGATATCAGGGAAAGACGTGCCGGCACTATGTTTTCCTGCTCTATGATGGACTTAGCTCCAGTGTCGGAGGACCTGGGAGCAACAGGAGGCCCGGTTAAGGAAACCAGCAGGAGGTCCACTTTCTCCGCCAGAGAAGCCCGGGCCAGCACTCAGCCGTGGTATCGTTGGGATGAGACGGCACAGTGCCTGGTGGAAGTGAATCCCCCAGAAGAAACGGGCAGTCTCCCAGATTAGACTACGCCATGCACGGAGCCCATGAGTTGGGACTATGTGGATATCAGTTTGGTCGGAACTTGGCAGAGTGAGGTGGAGGTTCCTGAAAGGCAGGAATGTTTGGGCCCCCTGCAGGGGCAGGCCCAAGTGCTACAGTACGGAGTTCTAGCTGTAACTGGAATTGCCAAGGGTTGGGTGGCTAGCACGACTGAGATGTCAGACCAAGTCCCTTCGGGGTCAGCTGCTGCATCTGGTCCCCAAGCCCAAGTTCAAGAAGCCCAAGCCACGGAGGAGGCGGTGGAGAGAGCTGACCGCCAACAGAGAGCTTGGGAGGAGAGCTTGCTCCAGCCGCCTGGAGAGGATGAGATGGAGCCCGACCCCAATGTAGAGGAGGAGAACTGCTGCCAAGCCCTGGAAGTGCAAATGGAGGCGATGCGAGCAGATTTAGCGCAAGCCACCTATTTGATTGTGTTGCTGGTCCAGGGAAAGGAAGGTACGGGTCGCACCGGGGCCCAGGCCCCAGTGGGACTACATCAATTGCTTGAATTGGCGACAGCCAGGGGCAACGCAAGACTGGCCACCCCGCCCACGCACGGCCCACCACTCCCGTTGCCACCGCCACCGGGAGGAGTCACGCCTGCCAGAAATGGTGCACGAAGGGGGGTAGCGCCCCAAGGACCAGCGCCAGGAGTCCCTGCAGTGGGGGTTCCCCCGGCACCTATCATCGGAGGAACAGCCCCTGCGGGTCCAGGGCCTGCTATCCCTGCAGCAGCCATGCCTCAATCTCAAGGGCCGGTGCCACCGCCACAGCCAAGGCTGCAACAGGGACCACCTCAGCCGCGTCTGGGTGCTCCAGGAGCGCTACCAAGACCAAGGCTGCTGAGACCTGCGCTGGTTCAGCCGCGTCCCCAAGGCATACCTCCTGCACCGAGACGGCCACCTGTCCAACCAGTGGACGTGGGAGGAGCCGGTGAGGGCGAACTACCGATGGGATGGATTAAGCTGGAAGCTACCTTTGACGGTGACCCCCGTAAGTTAGGGTTCTTTGTTGTACAAGCCCTGCAGTTCTTCAATCAATGGGGTTACCTGTTTCCTAATGAGGAGAGCCGAGTGATGCACCTCGCGGCCCCGCCTGGAAAGCATAGCAGCTGAGTGGTATGTAACCCTCTACTATACGGGGGGCCCAGAATTGAGAAGTCTACAAGCCTTTATTGCCGCACTCAGAGCCCAATATGAAGACCCTCTAGAAGGAAAATGAGCCCGCACGGAACTGCAAACCTTGTGGCAAGGATCCCAGTCAGTGAGAGATTATGCAGCCTAGTTCCATCAGCTGGCCGCCAAGTGCCCACAACAAGAGGAAGGAACCAAGATTGTGCTGTTTCGGAATGGGATGAACCCCAAAATTACTGGGCAGGGCGCTAATGCAAGATGATCCACCAACACTTCTGGGGTGGATTCAACTGGCTTGCGAAGTGGAGAATTGCACTCAAGTCATCCGAATGGTTGAGCAACAAAAGGCCACGGGGACCCGATGAGCCCTGCCAAGCCAGCGGGGAGGACGGGGTGCTCCCGCTGCGAGAGGATCCTGTGAGACAAGGTGGAGACGATGACTATGCCTCCAATGCGGAAACAGTGGGCATTTTGCAGCCCAATGCCCTCTCTGGGTGCAGGCACCAGCGCCCCCAGCACACCCCACTCCGGCCCCATGGTCCAGCCGGGGCTGGGGTATAACTAGAAAAGGGCACTCTGAGACAAGCCTGGAAGCGGAGGAAGTGTGCATGGAGTTCGAAGCCCAGGTCCCGGAGGCCGATGAGCTCAGCCCGCCATCAGGAAACGAAACGGATCTGTCGTGAGGAGGCCCCAACGGCAGATCGAAGAAAAGACCACCCCAGAGGAGGTGAGAGAAAGAGGGGCCATATTATTCGTTCCTGTTATGCTAGTAAATCCTAAAATGGGGACCCGCATTCGAGTCCAAGCATTAATTGGCTCAGGATGCTCCCGAGATATTATAGCACCAGCGCTAGTAAACAGACTGGGACTTGAAACACATGAACTAAAAGTCCCGATTATCTTTGAACAAATGGATGGCTCTAATATGAACCCAGCAGTCCTAGAAACAGAGCAATTGCCCACAGGCATGGGCAAGCATTGGGAAATGCGTCCATTTATTGTAAGCCAAGCCGCCAAATACCTGCTCATCTTAGGCAGTAGATGGTTATGGGATCATAACCCCTACATCAACTGGGCCAAAGGGATGATAGTGTTTGATCCAGAATATTGCCAACAACATCGTTGGAAGGCAGAATGGGGTGCAGTAGCCCCCATGAATGCAGAAGTCGCCCTGTTAATCGCTGAGGAGCTAAGTCTAATTCCTCCAGAGTATCAAGACCTGGCTCAAGCCTTTAGTGAGGAGGAGGCAGATAGCCTGCCACCACACCGGAACAGGGACTGTGCTATTGAATTAATCCCAGGAGAAAAACTCCCCAAAGGAAAGTTATATTCCATGAGTCCGGCGGAAAGGCAAGAACTCAGGAAATTCATAGACAAGAATCTAGAGAGAGGGTTCATTCGCCCAGCTAGCTCCCCACATGCCGCCCCTGTGTTGTTCATGAAGAAAAAGGATGGGAGACTCAGACTTTGTAAAGACTTTCGAGGCATCAATGCTGTGTCTATGACCAACACCTATCCGATGCCATTAATTCGAGACCTGCTAAGTGTAGTGGCGCAGGGTAAGATCTTTTCGAAATTGCATCTCAAAGATGCATATTTTCATGTCAGGATAAGGGAGGGGGATGAATGGAAAACCGCGTTCAATACCCCCCTCGGCCAATTCGAATACCTGGTCGTGCCATTTGGCTTATCTGGGGCCCCTTCGGTTTACATGTCAATGATAAATGAGGTCCTACATGAATTTTTGTACAAAGGGGTTGTTGTTTACCTTGATGATGTGCTTATTAATTCAGGAAATAAAGAGGCACATGTAAAATTAGTCCGGAAAGTCCTGGCCACCCTGATGTGCCACAAGCTTCCAATAAAGCTATCCAAGTGTGAGTTTCACAAAGAGGAGTTGGACTATTTAGGCTACTGTATTTCAGGGCAAGGAATAAAAATGGACCCGGCTAAAGTTAAAGCAGTGCAAGAGTGGCAGGCGCCCACCACACAATCGTTCCTGGGCTTTGCTAATTTTTATAGACAGTTCGTTGAAGACTTTGCCCAGATCGCCCTTCCCCTAACAGAGTTGCTTAAGACAAAAGGGAAAAGAGAGCAAGCCGCCAAACCTACAGCCCAACTCCGGTGGAGCCCAAGCTGTCAGCTAGCGTTCGAAACACTGAAGGATCAGTTTACTACCAAACCGGTCCTACAACACCCCGATGAGAACAAAGCCTTCATAGTACAAGTGGATGCCAGTGACTCAGCCATTGGGGGCGTACTCATGCAGAAAGGGGAAGATGGGCAGGTGCGGTCCTGTGCACATTTGTCCAGGAAATTTACAGAAGCGGAGCGGAATTGGAGTGTGTGGGAAAAGGAAGCATTTGCTGTTAAAATTGCTCTTGACTCGTGGCGCCACTGGTTGGAGGAAGCACGTCATCCCTTTCAGGTTTGGATGGACCACAAAAACATAGAAGCGCTCCGAACGCCCTGGTGCCTTAATGCTAAACAACTCCGCTGGGTGGAATTCTTTTCTAAATTTGATTTCACTCTGAATTTCTTACTGGGCAAGTCTAATTTCATGGTGGATGCCCTTTCACGCATGCCCCAACACCAGAGCAGGAGGGAGGAAACTATTGACACAGTGTTTTCCCCCAACCAATTGGGGGGAGTGGTTACTACGCATAGCCAGGCAACCAAGCAGCCAGATAGCCAGAAGGGGTGGAGAGCTAAAGTGAAAAGCGAAGTGGAGAAAGAGGGGGAGCAAGCACCCACAGGAAAAATGACATAAATGGCGGCTGGAGAATGGTTTAAAGAAAACCGACTGTACATCCCTGCTAGCTTGAGACGGATGGTGCTTCAACAATGCCCAGACTGCCGGCCATTTCGGATACCTGAAAACTTTACATTTGATACAAAAACAGTTTTGGTGGCCCAGTATCCGAAGGGATGTATCTCAATATGTAACTTCCTGCCCCACATGTGTTATGGCAAAACCCAGGAGGGGGAAAACCCCGGGACTACTGCAACCCTTAGAAACTCCCAACAGGCCCTGAGAAGTAGTTTCCATGGACTTTATTACTGATCTCCCCCCATCTAAGGGTTGCATCTGTATTTTAGTAGTGTTGGATATGTTCTCCAAACAAGCTCACTTCATTCCATGTTCCAGTATTCCTTCAGCGAAAACATTGGCCAGTATGTTCATGAAACATATTGTAAAACTGCATTATTTTCCTTCCAAGGTAATATCGGATCGGAGAGTTCAGTTTGTTGCCAACTTCTGGCAGGAGCTTTTACACGTAGCGGGCATTGAACAAGGAATAAGCTCCGTCCACCGTCCCCAGAGTGATGGGCAGTCCGAAAGAACTAATCAAGTGCTAGAGCAATTCCTCCGATGCTATATTAATTTCCAACAAGATAATTGGACCCAGCTCTTGCATCTTGCCGAGTACGCTTACAATAACGTGGTACACAGCTCCACAGGAGAAACTCACTTTAAAATTGTCCAAGTCTACAAGGGAGTAGCATTCCCCTTTGAAGTACAGCTGGCCAGCAATCGCTCGGGGGACTTGGGCGAATGGTGGACCGCCCTGACGAGACAGTGGGCAGAAATCGAAAAAACTTTGACTAAAGCCAAAGCTGACTACAAGAAGTATGCAGATCGTCATCATGTGGCACAATGGAAATTACACCCTGGAGATAAAGTGCATGTCTCCACCAAAAACTTCAGAACGGAACAATCTAGTAAAAAGTTGGGCTTGAAATACTTGGGACCCTTCCCAATAAAGAAAGTAATCAATGATGTAACTGTAGAACTGGAATTACCAAAGAATCTACGCCAGGTCCACCCAACTTTCCACATCAGCCTGCTCAAGAAGGCACCCCCCCCCCAGATGAGTGGCATCCCAGCAGGTTGGTGCCACACCCAACCATGAGAGAAGATCAAGTTCACTATGAAATTGAAGAAGTCTTGGATTCCAAACGCAAACACGATAAGCTTTTTTACCTGGTTAGGTGGAAGGACGTTGAGGAGGGGTTTCATGAGTGGGTAGAAGCTTCTCATGTAAATGCTCCCAGACTGATTGCTAAGTTCCATAAAAAGTACCCAGAGAAAGCAGGGGCAGAAGGGTGAGGGGAGAGGTCTTAAGGGGGGCAGAATGTCAGAGTGTCAGTTTGCTAGTCAGTTCGCAAGCCAAAGCTACGCCATGTTCTTATGTTATAATCTGTAGTTGTTTAGTTCTCTCCCTCTAGGCCCAGGTGCTTCCCAAGCCGCATATATCCATGGGAGTGAAGAATTCTTATCAACCCGTTCCGACCAACTTTGACGTCCTCGCTTTCCCAGGCCTTCTAGACAGGACTAAGGGGGGGAGGCTGGGAATGGGTGTTTGAAGTGTTGTTACTTTCATTTTGTGTGTCATTCTCAACAAAGCTTTAGCTCAGCCAAGGCTTTTCTAGTGTTGGAATATGGCTACTTGTATCCTGAGCATTGTCTTTCAATAAACCTTTTGGAATCAAGAAACGTTGAGCTTCTTGCAGAAGGGGGGAGTCGAACTCTAGATAACTGGGATTCCATAGTCTGACAGCAATGCCTGCCCCTGCCATCACCCAGCTGGGATCAGGAGCAGAGCAGGTGGAAGTGCCCACCTCCCATTCAACCTGCTGGAATCAGGCATAGAGCAGGCAGCAATGCCCTCCCCCACTTTATCCAGCCAGAATCAGGTGCAGAGTAGAAGGCAATGCCTGTCCCTTCTTCACCCCGCCAGGATCAGGAGTGGAGCAGGTGGCAATGCCCACCCTGCTTCATCCGGCATGGATCAATCACGGAGCAGGAGGCAAGGCCCACCCCTTCACTCGGCCGGGATCAGGTGCAGGGGAGGTGGCCATGCCCACTCCCCTGCCTTCATCTGGCCGGAATCAGTGATGGAGGAGGAGGGAATGCCTGCCTCCCCACCCACCCCTTTCTAGAGCCCATTGTATTTTTCCCCACAACAGGCTGTGTTGCTAGTTCTATATACTTGAGAAACTATATCTATGCTAAGCAGCATTACAACTCACTGCATTAAGTACTGCAGTAAATACCACTACTGCTGACATGGTACACCACCAGTGGGGTGTAGTGGTTTGAGGATCTTGAAATCTTGATCAGATCCTTGATCTGCCATAGAAGCTTGCTAGATTACCTTGAGCCAGTCACAAAAACCTACCTTACACAGGTGTTATGAGGAGAGGAGAATGATGTAAGCTGTTGTTGGTTCTCAATGGGGAGAAAGGTAGAGTATAAATGAATAAGTAAAGCTTCTTGCATGGAGAAGTCCCTGGCAACTAACTGATCCATCAGAGCAGTCAAGTGTGTTTAAGAACAAGAAAACAAAAAGATTTTTTTTTTAAAGTTGGTCAAGTGAATATTTACTTTCATCTTCTCCAAATCTGCTCTTTCAGGGACCAGAAATGCACGTTCTATGTAGTAACACAATGTAGCCTACAGAATAGTTAATGTGCCCTGATCTGGATGACCCAGGCTAGCCCAATACTTAGCAGACCTTGAAAACTAAGCAGGGCCAGTCCTGGTTAGTACTTGAAGAAAGATCATTAAGGAATTCCAAAGTTGCCAAGTAGAGCCAGGCAAAAGCAAACCACCACTATTTGTCTTTTGCCTCGGAAAGCCTTCTAGGATTATGATAAGTTGGTTGCATCTTGATGGCTCACATATGCACACACACACAGCTAAAATATATATACGTGCATGTCAGATTTTAGGCACTTGTTCATTTATTACACTTTGTTCTAACCATTTTGGAGGACTTGCAAAAAAACAGCTGAAGTTGTTAACCCAGAGACCTTTCCCATTTAAGAAAATGTTCTTCTATCTAAGTCCATATTATACATTGACAGAATGCAGCTGACTTTGTACTACATTGTACTTTCTGAAACTGCAGTGATGTGTCTGACCTTTTCAACCAGGCAATGAGGTGGTAATAGAAATGCCTTGGCTCCCCAGCTAGAGCTCTCTCAAGAGTAATTATTTTTCTGTCATCCTGATTTCTTTCAAAGTCTTACAACTTATCCTCAGTTCAGCCACTTTTACACTTTTTTACTGGGCTCTCAGATTAATACTGAAATAAGCATTATACCCTTGCTTGGCTTAATGTTAGTTTTACTTAATGTAATAGGATAGAATTTCATATTTCTTAATTTCTATATTTATTCATCTCTGAAGAGGGATTAAATTAGTTTCTCTTGATGACACTGAGAGATCTCTGTCTTTTGGTGCTACACCTCTGAAGATGCCAGCCACAGCTGCTGGCGAAACGTCAGGAACTACAACGCCAAGACAACAGCTATACAGCCCGGAAAATCCACAACAACCATCGTTCTCCAGCCGTGAAAGCCTTCGACAATACATTTTCCTTTAATCCACCATTTTTTGTGGGATTCTGAAACAATTACTTAGATCTATCTATGCAATAAACAACTAATAAACATAAATCTGAAACAAGTATGCTTTAATAGAGGCTCTTGGTTGTCTTGAATTTCCACATCATTGTTTGATGCATTAGTATTGTACCATCAGACTATAGCTATATATTCATTTCTTTAAGCTTCTGGGAGGTCATAATTGAAATGAATAGCTAAACTATTCTAAAAAGCATATTGTCTCTTATAAATCATGTGAATATTTCTTCATTTAACCATTTGTCCTTGACCAGTATTCGCTGAGCATGCATGCAAGAAATCCAAGGGCAGAGTTTTGAATACGCTTTGTATCTAAAGCAAATGTTTTAGTAAAACTTTGCTACATTTATGTTGGTAGAAAACTTTACAATGGGATGAAAACAACTTCTGACTATGTTGCTTAGATGCCCTGGTAAACCACTACTTTTGTTTCTAACCAATTTTTCACAGAATATTCCAAACCAGTTTAGCTTTATTGAGAGATTTGAAAACAAACAAAAAGAACCTGAGAATTGCCTTGCTGGATTAAAAGTCAAGCATTCTATCTCAAAATATAGCTAGGCAGTTGTAACATTTTGCTCTACTGAGGAGTGGCTCATTCCCATAACCACCAAAATCATGATCTGCCATGAATAGACTGTACCCACTTTATTCCAGCCCAGTTCCAATGCTTATACATGATTTGGTGGTTTCCTTCACATGCTAAACCATCTGTATCCTTTATGCTATTAGCCACCCAATCTCCTCTCCAGATCTCTGTGTGTGTGTGTGTGTGTGTGTGTGTGTGTGATATCTAGTAATATACATTTACATTTAGTCTTATTTATATTTGCATTCTATGTATGCCTTTAATTATTTTGAAGCTCTTTATATAGTATTTATATCTTTTGGTATTTTGTATATGTGTTTGCATCTGCTTTCTTACTGAACATTTTCAAGTAAGGCCAAGTTTTTTTTAAAAAAAAGTTTTGTCCATTTTTGGGAGGGAAAAGAAATTCTCGTTTAAAAATAATAAATACAAACATATTCAGTGCGTGACAAGTTTAAAGATTCCTTTGAATGTTAGTTTTTCTGACAAAACTAAAAATAAAATTTCGAAAACTGATCATTTTACTTTCCTCCTTTTGTTTTCTTTAGAAAGTTACAGCCACTAGAGGGAGCTAAGGGTTTGCATATAGCCGCACACAAAGAGCAAGCACATGTCGTTTTTCATAATATCTATCTTTACACTGAAAAAACATGTTGTTGTTGTTCTCTTTATGAATGATGGATTTAATACACTCCCTAGCTTTTACTCCACTGAAGTATTTTGTGAATTATGGAAAATGAACAGCTATAAAGCAACACCGCAATGATCTTATCAGTGCTTCAGATCACTTGTGCTCTCACAAGCCTAAACATCCTCCTAAATGAATGAGATTAAAAAGTGGCAAACAGGTGATGAAACAAGGTTAGGATATCAGATGGGTTCAATGTGAGATAAAAAACTGAATGCCACAAAGTGGATATTCCCTGACTTTCTGATCCCAAAGTAGTGTCCACTGTGAACTTGGAATAGGTATTGCTGGTGGTCAAGGATTTTATTTAAATAAAAATCCATGGATTGTAGCCTTAGCTTTCAAGATCCTTTTGAGTATTCTTGTACACATAAAGGCAGAGCCCAAGAATCTTGCTGTTCTGTGGCACTGAAGACATGTGGGAAGCTGCATGACCCAAAGTTTTGGGTTATGCTTCTAGAGTTGCACAAAATCTCTATGTAGTTACAAACTATTTTTGTTTTAGCAGCAGTATGTGCACTTTGTTCAAGAAACTTATGGGATGTGAGGGCAATTTGACAGTGACATGTCACTCCATTGATTGCAGGGGTTGATTTGGCAAGAAATGTATGGATTTCAAAATAGGAAATTTTATTTAAATCAATGATTAAAATTGATCTGTTAGATAGGGGACATAGATCATGACTTCAATCAATACAGCCCCCACAGACATGTTCTCCCATTAGCCTTAGTAGCCATTTCCTTTGAAAAAAAGACTGTTTAACTGGCTCAAAATGAATGGAGACAGAGGGCCAAGCTACAAGTGATGAATAACACAGGTTGGACACTTGTCAGCTTCCCTCAGGTTTTGATGGGAAATGTAGGCATCCTTGTCTTGCAGCTTGGCTCTCCAACTGTCACTTGCCCAATATTCCACCAAGCTGCCTACATTTCCCATCAAGACTTGAGGGAAGCTGACAAGTGTCCAACCTGTGTCAATCATCATTTGTAGTTTGGCCCAGAGACACAGATCATTCTCACAATGCTCAACAAGCCAAGCAACAGATTTTCTGACAAAAACCACAGGAATTTGAAACATTCTAGCTTCAAGAGAACAATGTTTAAAACTTAGAGAAGAACCAATCCAGGAAACTCAAGCCCCCCCCCCCAACCTTAATGTCCTATTTAGTTCATTTCAATGGCACTTGCAGTAGTGGATGCTTGTTATTCTTTGCTATACCTTTGGAAAAGGCACTTAAGTTAAAATACCTTCTCAGAGATTCATTACAGATTATCCAAAACAAAAGCCACGTGATACCTTTAATTAAGCCAAATATCACAAAAAAGAGTGCAATCTTTCATTTCTCCATAATCTTCATCAAGGAATGTTAAAAAGGTGAAGACAGAAAGTTTGTTCAGGCCATATTCTTAAGATGTCAGCATACTGGGTAGAACATGCATTTGATTTGATTACGTAATGTTTGACAGAGCTAGTGTCTAATTGTACCGCAGCCATCTGGGAAGACAAAAAAATGGCAACTTCCATTTGAAAATGCAAAAAAAAATTACATAAAAACTAAGGCTGAATTCCATTGTACACAATCCTAGGTGCAAATCCTACTGAATTCAATGGGAATTACATCATTGGGGAAATTACATCATTGTGGGCCGACAGAAGACGAAATGTCTCTGGTTCAGGATGGTTCAGCTCAAAGAGATGAAGGGTTAGCTGTTACTTTTCTACAGGGAAATGGATTAGAGTTGTCCACTGTGACAGTGACAAACTTAGTGAGATGAGGAAAATCGGTCAGATTTGGCAATTCCTGTATATAAATTATATCGTAAGGATAGGGAGGGAAGGGTTGAAGATGCAGTGGCTCTGTATGTCAGAGAGGGCATACAGTCCAGTAAGACTGAGAAGATAAGAGAATTAGATTCGCTTCTGGAAATGCTATGGATTAAAATAGTGGGCCCAAAATGAAACTTAACTCTAGGAGTTTATCACCCACTGGATCAAAAGATAGAGGATGATTATAACATGATGAACGAAATAAGGATAATGGCTAGACAAAATAACTGTGTAGTAATAGGTGATTTCAATTACCCACACATTGATTGGGTCAACATGTGTTCAAGTTGAGAGAAAGAGACTGAATTTCTAGACACTCTCAATGTCTGTGCTATGGAGCAGATGGTTGCGGAACCTACCAGGGGAGAGGCGATCCTGGACTTGGTCCTAAGTAATGCCCAAGATCTGATGAGAGATGTAAAAGTGGTTGCACCGCTTGGGAACAGTGACCATAATGTTATTGAGTTCAGCATTTGCATAAATAGAGAGTTGCCCCAAAAGACCAACACAAACATTTTTAACTTTAATAGGGGTAACTTCTCTGAGATGAGGGGGCATGTGAAGAAGAAACTGAAAGGGGATTTGGTTTTGTTTTCCCGGCCATGTCGGACGCTCCTCTCCGCAGGTCCGGGGGGAACCGTCTGAGCAGCCTGACCGGGTGGTTGACCCGCGAGGGTTAACCCCCAGGACTCCCAGTGAGGAAGCCTGGATCTGGGGCGCCGCGGGAAGAACCCCCTGGAAGTAATGCAGGGGGTAAATTGCCCGCTTGCTCCAATGGAGGCCAGCAGACTTGTGCAGCACCTCGTGTGATGCCGGGCCATGGAGAACGGCAATAAGCAGATTTAAGGTGAAGACCTGTAAGTAAGCGAATCCCTTCTGATTTTTAAGCGTATGCGAAGGATCGGTGGGAGTTGAAGCTAAAAAGGCGCAGACTTCTTCCCCTGCACCGAGTTTCGGAACTTAGTTGGCACCCCCCCCCTAAGATGGCGACGAGAAAGCAGAGCCCAGCAATGAGTAAATCGGTGATGGCGACGTTACAGGGGAAGGGGGAAACTTTAGAAGAGATGGTGAGACGAGCAGTCTTCGATGCTGTGCAGCCCTTTGTAGCGAAACTGAATGAAATGGGGCAAAAGGTTGATTCAGTGGAGAGCGAAGTGAAAGCCATTAAAGAAACAGCGACCAGAGCAGAGCAGTCTGTGCACGAGAATGCAGTACTCATGAAAGCAACAAGTAAGGAAGTGAAGCTTTTGGAGAATCAAATAATAGGATTACAAGTGGACCGTGCCCAAACGGTACTGCGTCTTCAAAATGTAAAAGAAGAGCAAAGTGAAAATTTAAAACATTTGGTGTCTGGAGTTTTGGCGCCATTCGCAAAGGCAACTAAAGAAGAGCTAAAAAGCGATATTTTGGAAGTCCGGCGGACATTTTCAAAGTATGTAATAAAGCGTCAGCTGCCTCGCGAGATTATTATTGACTTTTCATCTAAGAAGACTCGGGACACCATCTTAGACAATTCGTATAATGTGGACTTGGATTATTTGGGCAATAAGGTTAAAATATTGAAGGATATTCCATTTTTGGCTCGTAAAAGAAGATTCAAGTATAAAGGACTTGCGGCTTTCTTGAGGAAATGTGATGTAAAATATAAATGGCTGTTTCCAGAAGGCGTCTGGTTCAGATATAAGGATCAAACTTACAAGATCACATCGGACGCGCAGCTGACAGACTTTTTGTTCAACCATCAGGAGTTTCAGCAAGAAGAAAGTTCGAAGTCTGAAGGGGAAAGTGGGGGGGAGGAAAGAGCGGGCGCAGCTGCTCCAGCTGCGCAGAGAGAATTGAGACCGAGACGCAAGGGGGGGGGGGGAGAAGTCCTGATCCTGAATATAATCTATATTGTATAAGACCTACCAATCTGATAGCATATTAGAAAGTTAACTTTTAAGAAAAATTGCAGCATGAAGGGAATACAAGACATGTAGTGTAGTGTTTGTTGTTTGTATGTTGCTTTTCCCTTTTCCCAGTCCTCCCTTCCCTTTTTTCCCCCTCCCCTTTATACTTTTGTAGTCTTTTGTAGTTTTTTATGTTAGATATTAAAAAAAAAGAAAAAGAAAAAAAGAAGAAACTGAAAGGGAAGGTCAAAGGGGTCAAAACCCTTGGGGAAGCTTGGAGACTATTTAAAACTACAATCCTAGAAGCTCAGATAAAATATATACTGCAGGTTAGGAAAGGCACAAATAGGTACTTTAAAAAGGCCTGCATGGTTAACAAACAAAGTAAAGGAAGCTATAAAAGGTAAGAAGGTTTCCTTTAAAAGGTGGAAAGCTAGTCGGGGTGAGGTATATAAAAGAGAACACAGGCTGTGGTAAAGAAAATGCAAGTCTATGATCAGGCAGGCAAAAAGGGACTATGAGGAACACATTGCAAAAAAAACATAAAGACCAACAACAGACATTTCTTCAAATATATTAGAAGCAGGAAACCAGATAGGGAGGCAGTGGGGCCCCTGGATGATCAAGGCATAAAAGGATTACTGAAGGACAATAGGGAAATGGCCGAGAAGCTAAATGCATTTTTTCCCTCTGTCTTCACTGTAGAAGATGAGAGGTACTTGCCTACTCCAGAACTGCTGATTCTGGGAGGAGTGTTGAAAGACCTGAGTCAGATTGAGGTGATGAGAGAGGAGGTCCTATGACTGATAGACAATTTAAAAAGTAACAGATCACCTGGCCCGGATGGCATACATCCAAGAGTTCTGAAAGAACTCAAATGTGAACTTGTGGATCTGCTGACAAAGATATGTAACCTTTCATTAACATCTGCCTCCATTCCTGAGGACTGGAAGGTAGCTAATGTTACCCCCATCATTAAAAAGGGTTCCAGAAGAGATCCGGGAAATTACAGGCCAGTCAGTCTAACGTCAATACCGGGTAAGTTGGTGGAAACCATTATTAAAGAGAGAATTAGTAGGCACATTGATGAACAAAAGCTATTGAGGAAGACTCAGCATGGGTTCTGTAAGGGAAGATCTTGTCTCACAAACCTGTTAGAGTTCTTTGAGGGAGTGAACAAACATGTGGACAAGGAGGAACCAACAGATGTTGTCTATCTGGACTTCCAGAAAGCTTTTGATAAAGTTCCTCATCAAAGGCAGCTAAGTAAGCTCAATAGTCATGGGGTAAAAGGACAAGTCCTCTTGTGGATCAAAAACTGGCTAATGAATAGGAAACAGAGAGTGAGTATAAATGGGCAATATTCACAGTGGAGAGTGGTAAGCAGTGGGGTACCACAGGGCTCAGTATTGGGTCCGGTGCTTTTTAACTTGTTCATTAATGATTTGGAGTTGGGAGCAAGCTGTGAAGTGGCTAAGTTTGCTGATGACACTAAATTGTTCAGGGTGGTGAGAACCAGGGAGGATTGTGAGGCTCTCCAAAGTGATCTGTCGAGGCTGGGTGAGTGGGTGTCAACGTGGCAATTGAGGTTCAATGTGGCCAAGTGCAAAGTAATGCACATTGGGGCCAAAAATCCCAAATATAAATACACAATGATGGGGTCCAAACTGGTGGAGACTGACCAAGAGAGAGATCTTGGAGTCGTGGTGGATAACTCACTGAAAATGTCGATACAGTGTGCAACGGCAATAAAAAAGGTGAACGCTATGCTGGGGATTATTAGGAAGGGAATTGAAAACAAATCAGTTAGTATCATAATGCCCCTGTATAAATCAATGGTATGGCCTCATTTGGAATACTGTGTACAATTCTGGTCACCACATCTCAAAAAAGATATTATAGCTCTGGAAAAATGCAGAAAAGGGCAACTAGAATGATTAAAGGGGTGGAACACTTCCCCTATGAAGAAAGGTTAAAGCACTTGGGGCTCTTTAGCTTAGAGAAACGATGACTGAGGGGTGACATGATAGAGGTTTACAAGATTATGCATGGGATAGAGAAAAGTATTTTTCTCCCTTTCTCACAATACAAGAACTCGTAGGCACTCAATGAAATTGCTGAGCAGTCAGGTTAGAATGGATAAAAGGAAATACTTCTTCACCCAAAGGGTGATTAACACATGGAATTCACTGCCTCAGGAGGTGATGGCAGCTTCAAGCATAGACAGCATCAAGAGGGGATTGGATAAACATATGGAGCAGAGGTCCATCAGTGGCTATTAGCCACAAGGTATAGATGGACTCTATCTAGGGAAGTGATGCTCTGTATTCTTGGTGTTTGGGGGGGGCAATCAGTGGGAGGGCTTCTAGAGTCCCTTCCCCACTGGCAGACCTCCTGATGACACCTGATTTTTTGGCCACTGTGTGACATAGAATGTTGGACTGGATGGGCCATTGGCCTGATCCAACATGGCTTCTCTTATGTTCTTATCTAATTAAATGTAAAAGGATTGGACTTCAATGTTCCCATTAAAGTCAGTGGAATTTACTTCTGATTGAACAGTATTGAATTTATTTACTTATATTATTCATAGTCTGCCTTTATCACTGAAGTTCAAGGTGGATTACATAGTATAAGTCAACACAATCAATGGCTGGGAAATCCAATAAACAGTACAATAGGTGTTAGATTGCAGAAACTGAAAACTGGCAGAAATTTGATACAGAGCTGAAACAATGTTTAAGCAAAGCACAAGCATTTGAACACTACATATTAAACAATGCAGAAACTACATAGTGTGAACTTACTTACAGCAATAAGTGCAAAGTAGTGTAGTCTACAGTCCCTATATCTTTATCAAAGAATCTTTCTGAATCATTTTCTTACAGTACAGCCTTCATATCTGAGAAAAAAAGCCTTTCTGAATCAGGTTTGCATAATCTGAAAAGCCAGGAGAGTGGGAGCCATACCAACCTCTTCAGGCATGCCGTATCATAAAGTGGGGGCCACAACAGAGAATGTATGTGTACAGGCAAGTGTTAATTTTGCCCATTTGCAGTCTTGCTCAGATGAGTGAAGCAATTGTGGCAAAACATAGGGAGAGGCGCACTGCAACAGATAAGCTGGAGTGTGGATAGGCATACCTCAAGCCATCTTCTCCATTAGAGCTGCCAGTTTACACTTGCTTCAAGTGTAATTTCCATTACCCAAAAGTAAGAAGACAAACATGGCACAACCTTTGCAGATCACTGTCTCAGCTCTCTCACCAGCCATATTGCTTTGATCCATATAGGAAATGGACCAGTCTTTCCTGCACTTCCCTGCCAAACTCCCACACAAAGCTTGGTTTGCTCTTCTTGTTTGCTCACTCCAGATCACTAAGTGCATTAGGTGACTCACATCACTCAACAGATGCAGAAAAAAAGAATGAAAACACACACTAGCCAACTAAAACCTCAACTCACTCAAGCAAGAACCTATCAGACACAGGAAAAAGGAGG
Organism: Eublepharis macularius; assembly: GCF_028583425.1. Classification (NCBI taxonomy): domain Eukaryota; kingdom Metazoa; phylum Chordata; class Lepidosauria; order Squamata; family Eublepharidae; genus Eublepharis; species Eublepharis macularius. The sequence goes on along the minus strand of NC_072791.1, from coordinate 105,033,994 downwards.
TAAAACAGTGAAACAACCAAATCAAACAAACCAAGCACAAACTAAACCCTTGGTATTATCACCTGCTTACCCCCCCCCCAAAAAACTTTGTTTGTTCCTTCTGTTCACATGTTCCAGATCAGTCTCAAAGCTGAGGCTTAGTCAAGAGGGACTAGTGGTGGCTCCTGTTATCCTGACAGGTGAGGCTCCCCCTGTTCTGTGTTATGTTTTGCTCTTGACCTCCACTACAGCCTTCTTGTGGATACAAGGGGCTGCAAAAAGAACAATTGAAAAACATACAAAAAGGCATTTGAGCCTTATATCACTCTTTAGCAATCTGTTGATGCTATTCAGAACCATGGATGTTCCCTCCCAACTCACTTGGCCACTCCAACCAATGATTTGGTGGTTTGGACCCAGTCATCCTTATATGCTTCAGGGTGATTAGCTTTACCTATGTTCTATCAATCCTCACTCTTCCTGTGATCCCTACCTATAACTTTACCAGTTGCAAGGACAAGTACTTGTTAAAATTACTCAAAAATACACAAACAATATAGAACAGACAGAAAGTGATACCTGATCCATGCCAGTTTGAGGGCAGGCCTCAAAATTCCCGCTCAGCTCCCATAAGGCAATTAGCGAATCTCACATTATTTAAAAGGGGAAGGTATATGGGCTAGTTTGCAGCAAATGATTGTAATTAGGCCAAGCTATTTTACAAAACTGCCACATTGCCTCTTACCATTGGACCTAACCTTGGCCTAATAGGTGCCTCATGCCTCCTCTATAAAGATGGCACAATTAGTGTCACAAATTTTATGAACATGGAATGGGCTTGTGATAAATATAAGGATGTTTCTTTAAAATTAATATTAATTCATTAAGCCAGAAGGCAAATACAGGTCACATGCGTAAATTATCAGTGTCTCTAGTTCTTCCAAGTTCCCATTAGAGTTTTCAGTTGAAATGCTGCAGTTCTATTTATGGCTGTTTTGAAAGAAATAACCATTTTCTAAAAGAAGCTGAGATATTCAGGGAGACACTGTGCACATTCTTTTATTTTATCATCAGAGCTTGATGTTTTGTTTTATTTTTTGCTTTAGTATTTGCTATTTCCAGAGGGGGGAAAAACAGCAGTTATATAGAAGAATTTCCTGTGGTTTTTAAGTCAATCTAAACACTAAAAAATGGGATGAGACACAGGTCAGGCCTCCAATCATACTTTTGTCAGACTTGTGCGTCTTCTCCAAGGGATATTTTTTCCCACAGGAAATAGTAGAATTTGCTTTCTTTTAAAATTGATGTCTTACCGGTTAAATTGCATTTGGCATAGTTTTTTCATATCAGTTTGAGAGACAAATGGTTCGTATTTCTTGTCTAATTGTGTTATGACAATATGCCATTTTTAAAATGCTGATGAAGACAAAGAACAGCTTCTTTTAAATTTATTGTCAAAATCCCATAAACAAGCTAAAAAACATAACTGACATTCCTCCATTTCCTTTTGGCTCACACTCTTTTGGGTGTCTGTCAGAATGGGTTGTTACTACATGTGTTAGTATTTATAATGGTAGATGTGAAATTTTATGAAAAACACAGACTACGTTGTGTGCGTGTGTGTGTTTGCCACTTTAGCACTCAGTAGATTTGTCACACTCTTAGGGAATCCTTTACACTTTTATGCTAGAACTTATTCTGCATCTTTGACAGCTTTGGAAAGGTATTAATAACACCACTAGGGACTTATATTGATTCCTGAGGGAGCTGCAATACAGGTGCAACCTTTCTGAGGCATGAAGATACAGTCTGGTGACTAGATTGAGATGTCTCCCTTGTCTTATTTTGCTTGTTTTAAACTTGCTGTTCTATCTACTCTAAAGAGGGCTAGAGGAACATATATGGCTACATAAAAATGAAGCCATTGATGGGTACAACCTGAAGGCACATAATGCAGCATCCTGCAGAAAATAAGCAGATCTCTGTGTAGTCAGCACCTGAATGGAAAATCTCTAAGTTTATATGTGAGTGCTTACACCTAGGAAGTATTTCTTTCAGAACACAGGTATTCATAGCATTGCTTATTTTAACATAAATTCGATTTATTCAGGAAACAAACAGGCAGACTCCAAACAGTACAATTCAGTGACCAGATAATTACTTGAAAACATGAAAGTACAAGAAAGAAGTGTGGATGTTAGAATGTGCATCCCATAATTATTCAGCTCATTAACCTTTTCCTAACATTTTACTACATTCCTCCCTCTTCAGTTAAACTCATGGTCATTCTAGTATCTGAGTGCCTTTCATTCTCATGCTGGGTTAACTCCTTTCTTGCAAGCCTGTGGCCTCATCCCTGCTGACATTAAGGCCCCAAACTCCTTTTGGTGTTAGTTGTTTCTGGAGATCCTTGTGATTCAGTTCTCTTTGTATCCACTGTTCCCAGGCTATTTTCCCCACTCACTAAATTTGTAAGGATTCACCTCCCTCCCAGGACATTTTGGAATCTAGAGGGATCCATGAGCCTATGTGGACAGATCATCTTAACAGCTTCTCTCCTACTGCAGGGTATTGGGGTCATATTCACCCTTCTGTGACAGCCCAGACTAAATCTCCAGATGACCTCATCTAATGGTTTCAAGTTAAAAAGCATGGGGACAGTACAGAACCTTACAGGACCTCAAAGGTCAAAGGCCAAGGGGCTGAGCAGCAAGCTCTAAGCACTACCTTCTAAAATCTAACTTTTAGATATGTTTTTGAGCCATTGCAGAATGGTGTTTCCTAATCTCAGCCAGGATAAGCGATCCAGAAGGATACCATGATCTATGGTATCAAAAGATGCTGAGACGTCCGGGAGAATCAGCAAAGTCCATCTCCCAGCACAGTAAATAGTTGTGAGTATATAATTGCTATGTACTGTAGCATATCTCATGGGAACATCACCAAATTGGCCTATGTACAACCAAAGGCAGAAATAACACATTCAAACATACAGAGTATATCTCCTGTTCCTTTATGTGTTATATTCCTATCAAGCATAGGGATGTGAAGTTCATTTGTGTGTGACATCATCCATTCCCACCTTTCTGAGATCGTGAATCCTAGAGAAGTCATAAACATAATTAAAACTAAGCTTGACATGGGGCAGCAGGAAATATAAATAGCTTGTTGTCTAACATGATAATATTACATTAACTTAAAAAATAATAGTGACTTTGTTTCAATCTGATACAACAATCACAGGTGGGACAGTGATTTTCAGTATAGGCAAAACTTTTCCAAACATAGAAAACTAAAAGCACAGATCATAAGTCCGAGCATTTCAGTCTCAATTATTTCATTGTTATTCACTAGAGATGGGCACAAACCGGGAAAATGGTGGTTCATGGCGGTTTGTGGTTCATGAAAAGTGATGAACCACAAACAACCAAGAATTTGCCCAGTTCACAAAACTGTACATTTGGTTCGTGGTTCGTCACTTCCAGGGGCTAGCAAAGCAGCAGCCACTGCACTTTTCTAGCTGTTTGCATTTGCAAAGAGCAAGAAAAGTTTCAAACTTCCTGCCCTGCTGCTTTGTTCACCTGATGGTGAAAAAAAGTAAGTGAAAAAAGCAGGCCGGGAACTTTGAAAGCAACACTTTCTTTGCTGCTTGCAAGTGGCAAGAAAAGTGTTACTTTCAAACACTGCTTTTCAGCTGACAGGAGGGGATCTCCCATCAGCTGGAAAAAGCTGCCAGCATTTGAAAGCAGTTCCCATCAGCTGGAAAAAGCTGCCTTAAAACACTGTTTTTTAAAGCTGAAGAGAGGGGGAGGAGGGAACCCCTCCTCCTCCTTCTCCTTCCTCCTGCTGAAAAAAGCTGCTTTCACCCCTCAGCTGAAAAAAGTGGGGGGCATTTGAAAGCAGCAACACTTTTCTTGCCGTGCAAGAAAAGTTGACAGATTCCCCTCCCATTAGCTGAAAAAAAGCTGCTTTCAAACCCCCCAGGTGAAAAAAGCAGGGGGCCTTTGAAAGCAATAACACTTTTCTTTTGAATGCTGGCAGCTGCTTTCGAATGCTGGCAGCTGTTTTCAGCTGATGGGAGGGGGATTCCCCTCCCATCAGCTGAAAAGCACCCACATTTGAAAGTAACACTTTTCTTGCCCTTTGCAAATGGCAAGAAAAGTGCTGCTTTGAGCTTCAGTAAACCCGAAGTGGGAAACCCGAGGGGGTGCACACTTCTAGTGACAAACCGAAAACATGTACTTGATTGCTAATAAAGAGCATTTTGGTATATTTTTCACATTTGTGTGCTGGTAGCATTCAACATGGCACCTGACTGAGTAGCTTCCGTTTACACATATTCACTGATTAGTTTGGGTGAAATATGTTCCAGAGTTATCATTGGGCAACTTATGCATTATTTCACATCATCTGTGTTACCCTATATGTGCTATTTTTGTACCTGCACAGCTGTCAGCATTAATCAATCAGTAAAATTCATCATGCTGCTAATTGTTCAGAACTAGATCAAACTACACTTCCCCATTCGCAATGCAAGAATGTGTGAATCTTTTTAATACCAATGTACAGCGAGGGAAAATGGGCAAGTTGGAATAGAGACAATGCCCGCACTCCCTACCCCAATAAGGTCAAGACAAACAAGGAAAGGACAATTTTGATTTGTCATTTTCCTGTCTGGTGGGTTGGGTAAATAACTGGGAGGGGGGGTACAGTCATGGCAAAATACTTGAGAATATGACCCAGTGAACACCAAATTAGACAGATTAAATGGATACGGGCAGAGTAGACATGCAAGCCACACTTTAAACACTTCTTTAAATTTTACCATATTCTTTCAACACAAAGATGATGTAAAGGGGTGGGGCTAGAAAGCCATGTGGGACCATGCATGTGTGGAGCATTTTCAATCCATTTTTGAATTTTTTTAAAAGAATGATTTGTTGATTATTTGTTTATGTTTCCAAACGGAGGGGTGATCAAGCTTCCTTGCTATATATGGGCACTTCTGTACAATACAAAGGGAGAATCATTTTCATCCATGAATAAATGGTAGTTATTACCTCAGTTTACCATCTTTCATTAAAAAGCACTACAAGTTCTGTGTGGATGAGCACCACCATAAGTTTGGGCTCTTTTGTTGCAATGAATTTGACAAGATTCTGGGGAATTTATTTGGAAGACTACCTCTGCCTGCATTCATGCACAGTGATACTCCCCTGCAAGTTTCAATTGATTTTCTGTCAGGAAGGTTTTATTCTCTCAGTCCAAAGTACTATACTTCATTCAGGCACTTGAAAATGGGGTGATGGGAGATATGTTTTCCCCAAAGCAAATTCAGTGGGTTTAAAGAAGCATCAAAGGTACCTGTGAATTATAGAGCGGAAAGATACAGCCTGAGGATCTTAAAGTCTTCAAACTTTTTGCTCAAATACAACTGCAGCTCTGTACATGGCAGGTTATTTTTTAAATATCCATTTCAAAAACATTTAAATTCGCTAACAAAAATAACATATAGAACAGATGTTCTTCATTCTTCATATTTTCCTTCAAATATATCAAGAGTAGAATGATATTTCAGATTTACTAATGAATTTGAAGTCCAGTTTCCTTCCCTTAAAGCATGATTGGTTATAAACTTAGATTTTCAAAGAAATCTGTGTGTCAAACTAGGTGCAATTGTAAGAGATCAATGAATGGAATGTCAAACATTTTTTATAAAAAAATGTTAAAAATTGTCGCAGAAGATTTATCCAAATTTGAGCCATGATGCATGGGATGGGAGTTTAACCCTTTCCCTCTGCACCATTTTCCCAATTTCAATAGCCCTCCCAAACTGCTGTTCAGGTCACAGGGAAAAACATAAAGGCATCATATAATAGTTATTCCTCCCTCCACTAGCATTTCTCAATAATGTACATATGAACTGAATTCAGAAAACAGCTTGAGGGTAAAGGATTACAACTCCTCTCCTGTAACATTGCCCTGTTCTGAATCCCTCATTACCTACCGGACTGCTTCTAGAGCTTAAAAATCTTTTAGCACTAAAGACTCACTTTATTTAGTCAGACATTTCTAAGTAATTATGTCTTGGAGGGCAGTCTAAATTTATATTTTGGAAGTTGTAATATTATAAATGGTTTAAACCACAGCACAATTAAGAAGAAATACTTTTATTGGAGCTGGTTTTAGCTTTACTGATGTGAATTAGTGTTGGATAAGTATTGTTGCAGAGTAGAAAATTTGCACAGCAGATAAAGAATCACAGACATGTGTTCACTGTTCAGCTTCTAAAATAAATGTTTACTACATATAGGAAAAAATAAAGGATACATTAGAGATAAAATAAAGAAGAGCTAACTTAGTTCCTACATCCTTACATACTGAAGATAACTAACTAGAGAGCAATGGCATCCTGAGTAAAGGAATGTCAATTGCCCCCCAATAAACCTGGTCAGCCAATAATCAATCCTAGATCTATTCAATAAGCATGCAACTCCCCTTTTATCCTGGTGGGAAGAACAACTCGACATCTAACTGGTCTTATGCAATCTAGTTGTCTCCAACTAAACACAAACAAATTAACTATGTTTTTATTGTTTTTACTGGTCATCCATCAAACATATGGGAAATTCTACATGATGAAGTCTATATTACCATTTCTAAAATCATCTTTCTTGCAATTTGCTGTCTTCGGTTGAAGCAAAGTGAGGTATGCTTCCATAGAAATATATCTGTGATGATTTGGAATTATTGTCTGAAATATAAATCCTACATGCAACTTTGTAAGACTCCTGATAGATTTTGCTGTTATACTACACTTAGCTTTTCCTATACATGTATAATGAAGAAAGATCAAAAGGTTTAAGGGTAAAGCGTAAAAAATCTCTAAGTCTCCTTTCTGGTAATGTCTGTACTGAGGTAAATTCCATTTCAAAACATACTGAATGATGCATAGTGGAACTGTATGTTCCCTTTGGAGAGTAAACAGTTTGGTGTAATAATATGACAAATATAAAACAATGAAGTTTAGTATAAGAAAAAATTCTTCTCTATATAATTAGGTCATAATCAGGGTTATGAACCAATGTTGCCTAATGATAAATATTGAAGCAACTATTTCAGGAACACATTTGAAAAATTTTGTAGGAAAAGGGAATTTCAAAAGACAAGAAAAGTCCAGTTAATCCAGATTTTTTTTTTAAAAAAAGGCTGATTTCATTAAGAACATTTATGCTATTCCCCCATTCCTTGTTTGCAAAATAAATGGAATAATCCCAAACCTAGCACATGCACTTTCTCACATTTGTATTGGCATTTGTATTTATAATTAAATAAAGAAAATGCTAATAAGAATATAGCAAAGTGTTGATAAGTACCCATTTGTGCTGATTTATGTGGGAATGAATGACATGGCTGCGAATACTGTTGCAAGAATTAAAAAGGATTATGAAGCTCTTGGAAGGCAGTTGAAGGCATTGGGGGCACAGGTAGTATTCTCTTCTATCCTTTCAGTCATAAGAAGAGGAACGCGCAGGGAGTGGACCAGACTTGAGGTGAATTGTTGGCTGAGATGGTGGTGCCGGCAGGAGCGCTTTGGGTTCTGGGACCATGGAATAGGTTTTCTTAGAGAAGGCCTTCTAGCACATGATGGGCTTCACCTCTCAAGGGCAGGGAAGAAAACATTTGGAACGAACCTGGAGAACTTCATCAGGAGAGCTTTAAACTGATGCCACAAGGGAAAGGGGACGATCAACACGGGGATTTCAATGACGAAGTGAAAACAGTGGGGACCCACCTGGGTAGGAAAGGTCAAACGAAGGTACAAGGCTACAAGTGTCTATATACCAATGCCCAAAGTATGGGTAATAAGAAAGAAGAGCTTGAGCTTCTATTACAAACAGAGGGCTACGATATAGTAGGAATTACTGAGACCTGGTGGGATGATTCCCATTACTGGAATGTGCTAGTGGATGGGTATGAGTTGTTCAAGAAAAACCGGAAGGGTAGAAGAGGAGGTGGAGTGGTGTTGTATGTGAGGAGAGGGCTTGATTGTCAAGAAGTTATGGAGAATGGGGTAGACAGCCCAGTGGAAAGCATATGGGTAGAAATAAGGGGAGGAAGGACAAAGGGTACTATTGTTGGAGTCTGCTACAGACCACCTGACCAGTGAGAAGATATGGATTCTGCCCTCTTTGAACATATTGGTAGAGTATCCAGAAATCAGAACCTTGCAATCATGGGTGACTTCAACTTCCCCGATGTGTGCTGGGAGACAGGCTCAGCAAAGCGTCATGAATCATGCAATTTCCTGACCTGCCTGGCCAACTTCCTTTTTCAAATGGTGGAGGAAGCTACAAGGGGCTCAGCCATACTAGACTTGATATTAACCAACAGGGAAGAATTGGTAGATGAGGTGAAGGTGGTGGGGACCTTAGGGGGAAGTGACCATGTCCTCCTTGAATTCCAGTTTCTGTGGGGAGCCAAGGAAGTTCGTAGCCAGACTCATAGGTTAGATTTTCATAGGGCCAACATTGATGAACTCAGAGGCTTGATGAGAGTCATTCCATAGGGGAGTGTGCTGGAAGGGATAGGAGCAAGTGAAGGGTGGGCTCTTCTCAAACATGAGCTTTTGCAAGCTCAAGCCCTCACTATCCCAGCAAGATGGAAACATGGTAAGGGCTCCAAGAAACCAATGTGGATGTACAGAGAGCTCCAGAATAAGCTAAGGGAGAAAAGGGAAATGTTCGGGAAATGGAGAGAAGGACAGACCTCTACAGAGGAGTATAAGAGGGTTACTAGGTACTGCAGATCAGCCATCAGAGAGGCCAAAGCTCAGTATGAGCTGGGTCAGGCCAGGAGGGCTCACTACAATAAGAAAAACTACAGATATGTGAGAAGCAAACACAAGGTAAAAGAGGCAATTGGACCACTGTTGGAAGTAGATGGAGAAACTCTGATGCAGGACAGAGAAAAAGCAGACAGGCTTAATGACTTTTTGCCTCTGTTTTCTCCCTGAAGAACTCAGGCACATCTAGAGAGAGTAGAAAATGTGGCAGGACACCTGAGTGGCTAGTTGACATTGACAGAGAGGTTGTGGAGAGGCATCTGGCTGCACTGGATGAATACAAATCTCCTGGGCTGGATGAGGTGCACCCAAGAGTGCTGAAAGAACTTTCTAGAGAACTTGCAGAACCCCTGCCCATCATCTTCAAGGCCTCCTGGAAGACTGGGGATATGCCACAAGATTGGAGAAGAGCTAATGTTATCCCAATCTTTTAGAAAGGGAAGAAGGACGACCCAGGAAACTACAGGCCGGTCAGTCTGACTTCTGTTGCTGGGAAGATATTAGAACATATTTTAAAGGGATCAATCTGTAAGCATCTGAAGGACCGCTCAGTGTTCCGGGGAAGTCAGCATGGTTTTGTCCCTAACAGATCTTGCCAGACCAACCTGGTTTCCTTCTTTGATCAAGTGACCAGCTTACTGGATTAGGGGAACTCTGTTGATGTGATTTGTCTGGATTTCAGTAAAGCTTTTGATAAGGTCCCCCATGACATTCTGATGGGCAAACTGGGAGACTGTGGACTGGACTATGGGACAGTTTGGTGGATAAGAAACTGGTTAGAGGACCGCACCCAAAGAGTGGTGGTCAATGGTGTTTCATCAGATTGGAGGGAGGTGTCCAGTGGGGTGCCGCAGGGCTCGGTTTTGGGCCCGGTACTTTTCAATATTTTTATCAATGATCTGGATGAAGGAGTGGAAGGGCTGCTCATTAAATTTGCTGATGATACCATCAGCAAATTGGGAGGGGTAGCAAACACCCAAGAAGATAGAATTAAAATTCAACAAGACCTGAATACTCTGGAGAAGTGGGCAGCTGTGAATAGGATGCAATTCAACAAAGACAAGTGCACAGTATTACATCTGGGCCACAAAAATGAGAAGCACAAATACTGGATGGGGGATACACTTCTGGGCAGTAGTATATGTGAAAGGGATCTTGGGGTAAGAGTGGACTGTAAACTGAATATGAGCAGTCAGTGTGATGCGGTGGCAAAAAAGGCTAATTCAATCCTGGGTTGTATCAAAGGGGCCATAGCATCGAAATCGCAGGAGGTCATAGCCCCTCTCTATACTGCCTTGGTCAGGCCACACCTGGAGTATTGTGTGCAGTTCTGGAGGCCTCACTTCAAAAAGGATGTGGACAAAATCGAGAGGGTGCAGAGGAGAGCGACGAGGATGATCAGGGGTCTGGAGACTGAGCCCTACGAGGAAAGGCTGAGGGCCATGGGAATGTTTAGTTTGGAGAAGAGGAGGTTGAGGGGGGACATGATTGCTCTCTTTAAATATTTGAAAGGCTGTCATTTGGAGGAGGGCAGGGAGCTGTTCCAGTTGGCAGCAGAGGGTAGGACGCAAAGCAATGGGCTAAAACTACATGCACAAAGGCACCGGCCGGATATTAGGAAAAACTTTTTCACTGTCAGAGTAGTTCAAAAGTGGAATCAGCTGCCTAGGGAGGTGGTGAGCTCCCCCTCACTGGCAGTTTTCAAGAAGAGGCTGGATGAATACTTGTCAGAGATGCTTTAGGCTGATCCTGCACTGGGCAGGGGGTTGGACTAGATGGTCTGTATGGCTCCTTCCAACTCTATGATTCTATGATTCTGTGAAAGTCCTACAGGAAAACTCTCATCTCATAATAAATAAATTGATTTTGATATTTCACCCAACTGTGATTGTTTAGCTCCAAATTGGTTAAAACCATGATAAATGTGATTTTGCACATGTATTTAGGGCCCTAGAATGTATCACTAACAAAAGTGATTTACACGGTGACTTTTCCAGTGCAATCAGTTACACATTTCTAAGTTAATGGGCATAGTAGGGTGCAATTCTGTATAGGATTTACCTGTTTATCAGGATGAACTTAATTTTTGCTATTTATTAGTCAGACAATTCAGGGCAAAATCACCATTCTCCATTATGAAATCACCAACAATGTAACAGAAGAGACGAAAGTATGGTTTCTCCAGAAAAAACTAAACAGATATAACCGCATGCCATGTCTTGTGCAGATCTAAAAGTCCGTATTGGCTCAACTGAAATACCTCAGGCCTTTCCAGTACAATTTTTGCTCAGACAGAAAATATATCCTGTGACAAAATACAGATAATTTTGTGGTATAATCTTCTAAACTGTTTAAAGATTGGAAGATTATCTATGCAGCAAGCCCCATGCCGCACGCCATTAAATTTGTTTTAGATAACTATATATTAATTATAATAAATGTATCAGCGTCCTTAAGTAACTTTGCCATCCTCCAGGTTTGGAACCACTTAACAGCTTTTATGGTGGATATCAAAAAGGAATTTTCATCTGCAAAAGTAATCATAGCAGGAGACTTCAATGCGAGGGTGGAAAGTGATAACCTAATTTTCTTTAAGACATTGGAACTTGTTCAGGATGACTCCCTCCCCTTTTCTTCCTCATGAGACGCTCCAAAGATAATCACCTGAATGCCATAGGTATCTGTCTTGCTAAATTTTGTGCTTTGTTTAATAGAATTTGGCTGAAGAGTCTAGCTGATTTTGGTAACTCAGGCAAGTTTACTTTTGTATCAGCAAGAGGCTATAGTGTAATTGATTATATTTTAGTGCTCATTTCATTCCAGGCCTTTGTGGTGGACTTTTCTGTAGGCAACTATATGTATAGTGATGATCAGGGCTTTTTTTCAGCAGGAATGCAGTGGAACGGAGTTTCGGAGCGGAGTTTCGCTCAGTGGCACGGGGAGCAATCTAAACTCTCCTCTGTCTGGAGATCAGGGGGCGGGGCCACCGACCATGTGAGCATTTTCTCCGAGGGCAACACACTGAGTTCCACTACCTCTTTTCCCAGAAAAAAAGCCCGGGTGATCATACCCCTTTAATCCTGACAACTAACATAAGTTCTTCTTTAGATCTGTCCTGCTGTGTTTTGGCTTTGGATAAGGAGATTGTTCTCCTTCCAAGAATCTAAAGAGATTCTGCACTAATTCCAAAAATTCATCAATTCTCCTTAGAGTACAGATCTTGAATGTTCTGTGCTGATGACCCATTAGATATGCTTAAAACCTATGTTACTAATATCACACACAATAAATTCATTAAACCAAAAATCTGAACACCAGAACAACTGAGGGAGAAATCATACTAATTCCTGGTTTGACAGGGAATGCAGGAACCTAAAAATCTTATTAAATGACACATACAGTCACTATTGGGATACTAAGGCTGCAGTCCTTCCATCAAAATTTTTTAATCTTAAAAATCAGCTTTAACAGCTTATCAAAAAGAAAAGAAGTGACTTCATCAGCGGTCAATGGGAACAATTAATTCAAGCCACAGCTTTAAACAGGACAAAAGAATTTTGAGCCATAGTTTCAGGAGCATCCTATATGGAAGCCCCCCTCATGTCCTGTATCTCTCCTCAGTCATGATTCCAACATTTCTTAACCTTATTCTATGAAGAACATACGAGCGTAACTGACCCCCTTGATTTTCACCTAAATGATCTACCTGATTGGCCACCTGTGGCAGCAGATGAAGTTAAGGAATTAATTGCTCAGTTAAAGGTAGGGAAAGCTCCTGGTCAGGTGTGATATCTCCTGAGGACTTAAAATCAGACCCAGATTGGTGGGAACCTCTTCTTGCTGCCCTCTTAACAATGGTTGATAAGATCAGCTTAATGCCAGAGTCTTGGACAAATGCAGTTATAGTACCTATTTTCAAAAAAGGTGACCATACATCCCCTTTGCACTTTAGACCTATAAGCCTCCTTTCTATAATTGGGAAGCTCTATATCAAGCACTTACTTTCCAAACTTTATTCCTGGATGACAGAAAAACAAATTTGGGGGCCTGAACAAGCGGGTTTCTCTCAGGGGAAAACCATGCTGGACCATTGTATTGTCCTATTCAGCCAGGAAGGCAAATCTCAAGTTATATACTGCTTTCCTAGATCTTAAAGGGGCTTTTGACTCCATAGACAGAGATTTACTCTGGAACAAATTAAATGGAAATTGATAAGAGATTACTTCTGCTCATCAGAAAATTACGTACCTCTACAACCTGTCAGGTTAAATGTACCCCAGCTGGTAAGCTAACTCCCAAAATTCCAACTAGTAAAGGAATTAAACAGGGTTGCGTATTAGCTCTCTCCTTATTTAATCTCTGTCTTAGTGGTCTTGCATGGACCCTCTCTAAAGTTGATGGTCACAGCCCTAAACTTGGTTCTATACATGTGCACTTGTTACTTTATGCTGATGACACACTATTAATATCTTGCTTGCAAGCGGGCCTGAAACACCTCTTAAATCGATCTCTCAAGTATTTTGCCTCTAACAAACTTCAATTGAATTATAACAAGACAGAAATTCTTGTCTTTTCAAGAACTTGGAAACCTCTTAGTTGGGAACTCAATGGAATTAGAATAGAGCAGATTAAACATTTCAAGTATTTAGGTATCCACTTTCAATACAGTGCAGCGTGGACTGCTCATCTCAAATCAGCAACCAATATAGCCAAGTCTAGTGCCCAGGCTATTATGTGGGTTTTTTATAACAAAGGTAACCAATTTGTTGCATCTGCTTTGAAAGTTTTTAACGCCAAAGTAGGGGCACAATTGCTATATGGCATACCACTATAGATTGGTGTCTTTGACCACTCCTTGGAACGTATCCAAGCTAAATTTCTCCAATTTTTTTTTTTGGAAATGCTTTATTGTGTACCCTATGCAGCCCTATGCCTGGAAATGGGACAAGCCCTAGTCGAAACTAGGGCATGGCTCTCAATCATTAAGTACTGGCTGCGAATACACTATAAACCCAACCCCCATAGTCTTATTTTCCATATGTTCTTGGAATCCAGAACTTCTAATTGGTTAGCCTGCATTGAGAAAAAGCTCAGTACCATTGGTCTATCCTTAGACTCACTATGCTTTTGCAAGCAGATGCTTTTAGAATGATCAAATGCAGAGTTCTGGATATTGAACTACAAAACCTTCATAGTGCTGCTAACAAAACTTGCTCTCCCTCGAGGTTAGGGATTTCATTTAAAATAGGACACATGGCTCCTTATTTTTATTATTTGCAAACCTCCCAACAGCATAGAGCCTTCTCTCTGGCTAGATTCAACATCATGCCTTTAGCGCTTTCATATGGCAGATTCCAAACAATAGCCTACTCTGCTAGACTCTGTCAGTGTAAACTGAAATGTATCAAAACAGTCCCACATATCCTTTTTTATTATCCCTTTTATGAAAATATTCATTTTATGTATCTTGACCCTATTCTTGGAAATAAGATGGATCTGTACACTTTTTTATCCTTTTATTGTAACAATCCTGTAATTTGTATTAGCCTATCCTTTATTCTATTACGCCACTAAAGGTCCTGATTGATTGATTGATTGATTGATTGATTGATTGATTGATTGATTGATTGATTGATTGATTGATTGATTGAGTCATAAAATGGCTGGAGGAGAAATAACTATATAGCTCCTTCACTAAGGGGCTTTGAAGGTTGCAGCCTGTTGCCATTGCTTTTGGGAGAGGGAGAGAGAGAGAGAGAGAGAGAGAGAGAGAGAGAGAGAGAGAGAGAGAGAGAGAGAGAGAGAGAGAGAGAGAGAGATGTAACTGCATGCCATGTCCTGTGTGGATCTAAGAGTCTGTATTGGCTCAATAGAAATACCTCAGGCCTTTCCCATACAATTTTTGCTCAGACAGAGAATATAGCCTGTGACAAAATACAGATAATTTTGTGGTGTAATCTAAACTGTTTAAAGTTTTCAAAGCCCAGGTTCATAAGGTTAGCCCAGAGTTTACACAAAATGCAAACAGTTAACTTTTCCCATTTCTTTCTTCTTAAGAACTCAGTGTAAAAGGCTTTCCATTCATTCTACAGGCAGAGACATCATTTTATCAACCTTTAACCCAGAATGCTCTACAAAACTCAGTTTTTGCCACATGGAATCCATTGTCATATGAAGAAATGATCATGTATAATTGAATCAACACTTTATCATTGAGGGACGTTCAACATTCTGAAGGATCATGGCCAACATGCTTCATCTGGCTTGTTTCCAAAAAGTGGAAATTGAACAGCAATGATTCAACTAAAATATTTCTGTCCACAGGGGAAATAAGTTTTAAATAATGATTTAGGACCCTGATACTTATCAAACCTCAGTCAGGGTTCTCCTTGTAGTGTACTGTCTTAGGTCTAGTGTACCAGTTGGCAAAAGTTACATCATGGACCCTCAATGTCATAGCTCCAGTCCAGAGGGCACCTTCATTGGATACCTTTAGAAAGATGTTCAAGACAAATCTTTTTCAGAAGGCATTTTGTGGAGGGTAAGCAGTTTTGGCATATTTGGCAGCATTTTTTAAAAAAAATCTGTACTGTTTTATTAGCGTTTTGATGTTATGTTTTTGTGCCCTTGCAACTTGTTGCACTGTTACCTTGATTCTAAGGAAATAAGGTGAGATGTCAGTGTCTTAAAAAGTAAATTCTACATATTATATTGCTGGGTATATAAACTTAAAACATGCTGTTTTTACAGATTTCAAAATCCTTGTATTTATATATTGTAATTCACCATGTGAACAACACATAAATAAGAATTTGTCTAATAGCCACTTTATATGTGACACAGAGGTGACTTTCTAATGCACATGATTATATTTTGGGCACATTGGCAGAGACAGAAAAAAACAATTTCTACCAGCTTCTGAAGTCTCCCATATAAACTCAAACCCAAACATGACACTCAAGCTAGTCTATGCATATGTTTAATAACTGCCTGATATGGTGCAAGTAAGCAAATGCATTATCAATATCCTCATCCATGCTGAAGTCATTCTAAGATGTGTAGAGATAATTAGTTCCATATTTTGTACACACACTATGAAGTGTGCTGGTATTTAAAGATGTGTTCAGCAGATGGCAGCATTACTGAAGTTTCATCTGCAAATAGGTTACATAAGCAAAACTGTTTATTCCTGCATATCCAAGCATAGAACCATGGAGCAAAGCATCTAAACTAGAGACTACAGTGGATACTTATATATATATACATATATGAATAGGATCTCAACTTGCTAAAATTCTCCAGTAGATTTTAAGCTCTTCTAAAAAGTTCTAAAAGTGTCCAAGAAAGCTGGTGTCTTTTTGAAGTGAGGGAATCCTGATGAAATTTAGAGAAGCCCTGTTCACATAAAGTATTACAGATTTAGTGTACTTTTTTTTTTACTAAAGCAAAAGCTAAGAAAATGAAAACAAAGCAAAGAGAGTAATGTTGACTGGCACACATTCTATTCAAAAAGAAACTTGCTTCTGCCATACACCAGTGAGTCTAGATTACACTAAGGCTGTGACTTCAGGGTTTCTATATCTTGTACAAATATGAGTGCATAAGACAGCCACACAACTTGTCCTGAAGAGAAGACAGTTGGGATGCACAACTCCACAAACCTTTCCAAAAGATCCTTAAACATTGGCAGTATACATTAAATAGGAAAGTTTGCACCAAAAGAGCCCAAATAGAAAAAGTGGCACAAGGGGCACCAAATTAGGAAAAGTAATGTAAGAAGTGGTGCAAAAGATGGTACAGAAGTCAGCATCAGCTAATCCTTCTGGAGTTCCCTTTATACCTGAGTACTTCCTATACTGTGCAAACGGGACTATTTATTATGGACACTTGGCTCGTGTCTTAATGAAAATTGGTCACTTAGGCTTAATTTGGCCTGAGATTGAAGGTTGAGGTGTTTCCATAAGTAGCAGAAAAGTAGGGAGACTCTGGTTTATGATCAGCAGTATTTGGTTGGAGACAAGAAATCTGAGTACATGGAGTGTGACGCTTGAAAATTCCTAGGTGATAGCATTATAGTGTGAAAAGGATATAATATCATCATGGGAAATTTTTCAGAGTGTAAGGCTCACATCCTGGTTAGTTTGGAAGACAACAGAACTTAGAATCATACTGTATGTACATACAGCTAACAATTGTAATGTTACAGAGTTGGGTGCTTGGACCTTCCCATTAGATTTGCTTTGCAAATAAAGGGTTTTAAATAATGCAGAAGCCTCTTCCTTTCCTGTGCGACCTCAGAAGAGTTCATTACCCTTTTAGATCAGCTACTTGGCAAAGCAAAACAAACTGTGATCATTTAAATCAAGGCAGAGTTTTCATTTTATTTATTGACCAGAACATAAAAATCTTTGAGTTTTCTATAAAAACACAGTTTATCTATTTCTAAAGAATTACTCTTCTGTGCCCTTGAGCAGTATGAGTGGCTTGACAATGAAGTGTGTGTGTAGGGTGTGTGTGTTGAGTTAGTGGCTGCATTGTTAGTAAAGTCTTTTTCTTTCTGGACATGCAAGGAGGATGGGAGAGTTGAGTGGTTCCTCTCTTTTCCGTACACACAACTAGGCAGGAGACCAGAAAGAATGTACTGGAAGTATGCGAAATGAAACAAAGAAGTCTTCACCTTCTAGCAGAAGACAATGACAGAGGGAGACAAACAAATGTTCCTGCAGTAAGAGTTCTAAACTTCTGGTACCAGTACCAAGAAGGTCCTTTCTTGGGTTGCTACCTGTCTAGCTTCAGATTCTAGGAGCACCCAAATCAGGGCTTCCATAGATGACTGGACAGGTAGATTCATATGGGACAAGGCAATCCTTCATGTATGCTACCCTGAGCCATATAGGGCTTTAAAGGTAAACACCAATACCTCAAATTGAGCCTGGAAGCAAATTAGGATCCAATGTAGATGTAACAAGACTGGAGAGATATAGTCCCTTGGACCCACTCCAGTCAACATTCTGCTAGGGGTATGCAATCCGGAACTAGGATTTGGGGAAAAGATAGATTTTTGCAAATCCAGCTAAATCCAGAGTTCCCTAATCAAATAAAAGAATCTGGGATATGATCCAGGAGCCTGTATTCAGACATCTGGGGAAATTTCAGTACATGTGGAAAATGTGGATTCAGCCTTTGACTTGCTCCTTCCTGGGCTTCTCTCACTTTTTTCAAGAGAAGAGGGGGAAGAGGGAGGGGGAGTGAAGCAGAGGCAGAAGGAGGGAAAGTGAGGCAGGGAGGGGGGGATAAGTGGCCAATCTGTGCAGAAGCTCTTCTCATCTGTCTGATTTCTGCAAGTGACACTGTTCAGTTCGGCTAAATTGCAATAGTATCCCTTGCTTCAGTTTGGGTGAAATTCTTTGTTTTGACATGATTCTCTGGATTGATGTTCATCCCCTTGAAATACCTTGGTTCTAAGGGGCTTCCTCTTGCTTTTGGGAGTGTATCTTTGGTCACTGGCATCCTTGCCTCTGTGTGTTTCTGCCTAACAGCCAGCTTAGAAATATTCCCCCCATAGAAAACAATGGAGAGTGGCTGGGCACCTTGTCTAGGGGGCGCTTGGATTTGGAGGAGACTTCAGTTTGGTTTTTTGGGTTTTCTCTGGGTTGAAGTTGCATTTGGTCGTATGCCTTTGGCCACTGAAAGCCTTGTCCCTGTGTGTTTCTGCCTGAAAATCTGCTTGGAAATGTTTCCCCTATAGGAAACAATAAAGAGTGGCTGGGGGCACTTTCTTCAGGGACCCAGGGTCAAATCTTCCTGACACTTGTGGGATCTTTACAGAACCATCAAGAGTCAGTTTCCTGCAAATCTAGTGGAATTGTATTGAAAAATGTCACCTCCAGCCTCTGAAAAGTCCCCAGATAGTTTTTCCCATAGGGAATAATGGCTAAATAATCTGGGTTTCTCTGATTTGTCCTACCCAGATCAGAGAATCTTTCCTAGATTTCAGGAATCCTGGATATTTTGGGGATCTCTGAAACCTGGATCTGATTTCCCAGGGTGTTGTTGGTTTTTGGTGCACATGCCTAATTCTAGCTGCAGCATTCTGAACCAATTTCAGCTTTTGGACACTCTTCTAGGGCAATCCCACATACTGCATATTGGAGTAATCTAATCTAAATGTTACCAGGGCATGCGCCAGAGTGGCAAGATGTTATTTTCCCTACGAGGAAGGGCTTCAGCTGGTCAACAGCTGGAGCTGGCAAAAGACACCTCTGGCCACTGTAGCCATCTGTTTATCCAACAGGATTCCCAGGTCCACCTGCACCCCCAAACTATGAGTCTACTCTTTCAAGAGAAGTGTGACTCCATTAAGAACAGAAGATATCCCCATTCTCAAGTTAAATCTTCCCCCCACCATTATCACCTCTGTTTTGTCGAGATTAAGTTTCAGATTGTTAGCCCTCCTCCATCCCAAAATTGCCTCCAGACAGATCATGGTTTTCACAGTCTCCCTGGGATCTGATGGCAGTGCAAGACAGAGAGCAAGGTCATCTGCATATTGATGAAATTCTACCCAAATCTTTTCATGACCTCTCCCAATGTTTTTACACAGATGTTGAAAAGTATGGGAGACAAGATAGAACCTTGTGGAACCCTATAGGCAAGAGTCCAAAGGGTGGAGCAACAGTGCCCTAGTTTCACAGTGCCCTAGTGAAACATACCTTTTCTATCCATGGTCTCAATCTCTGGATTTAAATGGCCACAGACAGAGCCTTTTTGAGAATTAGATATAATGATGTGAGTGGGGGGTTTGTCTCAAAAGAAGAATGGCATTACTAGAAGAGTAAGTTCAATTTTCTAGTGCATTATTTGCAAGGATCATAGCATCACTGGTCTGAACCGTGACAATTCATCAGACATGTACTACTTTGGTGCATGTTAGAACTGAAGTAAATATGAGCCTGAATCCATTGAGACCCTTTAGGAATGTCCAGTGTGTTTTGACATTTTTTTGTCTCAACACAATGCCATATAAATTTCACAAAAGGTTCACTATATGAAATGGTAGCTGTCATTCAAGAAATATGTGATCTAAATTCCCTTGGGTCCACAGAACCAGTAGTGCAGTTATTTGAAACCTAGCTTAATGTTTATCCTTAGTTAGGTGGTTATAAGTGGCTATAAAACACTGGACAGTTGGCCATAGATTTATTATTTCCTGTCTTTTTATGTAATAGATTTTTTTGTCCATTTGGGAGCTTTCTTCACAAGTTGCCTGAGAACAGTACAATTGTTCAGTGAAGATTTTTCAAAGAATGCATTTATACATACACTAGAAACAAAGCCTGTTGTGGAAAAAAATACAACAGGCTCTAGAAAGGGGAGAGCAGGCAGGCAGGCATTCCCTCCTCCTTGGTCACTGATCCAGGCCAGTGAAGGAGTGGGGTGGGCATTGCCACCTGCTCCACACCTGATCTTAGCAACATGAAGGGGTGGCAGGCTTTGCTACCTGCTGCACGTCTGATACAGGCTGGGTAAAGGGGGGGCAGGCCTTGCTACTTGCTCCACTCCCCAGCCAGGTGAAAGGGAAATGGGCATTGCCTTCTGCTCTGTGTCTGATTATGGCTAGGTGAAGGGAGGCATGCATTGCTGCCTGCTCCAAGCCTGATCTCAGCTGGGTGAAGGAGGTGGGCATCGCCACCTGTTCCTTGCTGAGTGAAGGGAGGAGCGAGCACTACCTTCTGCTCCTCTCCTGATCCCGGCAGGTGAAGGCGGGCGGTAGGCTTTGCTACGTGCTCCACTTCTGATCCCAACTGGGTGAAGGGGGTGCTAGCATTGCCACCTTCTCAGCTCCTGATATCGACAGGTTGAAGGGGGGTAGAGATTGCTGCCTGCATGACTCCTGATTCCGACAGGGTAAAGAATAAGGCCACCTGCTCAGTGCCTTATTCCTGTAGGTTGAAGGAGGTGGGCATTTCCACCTGCCCCACTTCTTGTGGAGCACTACCTAACCGGAGAGCCAGATACGGCCGCCGCAGTCTGGGTTCTGTTGCCAACGTTTCTGTTTATGAGTATTTCTGTATACTACATGGGTAAGTGCATTTGTGCTTAATTTTTGTTTTGTAATGAGTGTTCTTGGTTATATATTGAATTTACTGGAGAATGGATTTTTATTCCAGTTATGAACAAGCCACGCTCCTGATGAAGATTATTATGAAATCTGAGCCATCAGCCGGTCACAGATTGAGCATGTAGCTGCTGGATGCTTTCATCCATGTATGATATACATAAAATCTCAAGGAAGAAGCACATACGCACAACATAAAAGGTTTTTTCTCTTTTCAAACGTGTGAAAGAAGACACATGAGACTTTTATGTTTGGATTTTTCCAGACTTTATTTACATTGCTCTGTACATCAGAACCTTTATATTGCATGAGTGTCAGCATAAAAAGACTTTGATATTTCTTGGTTATACCCTGTGTTTAGAAATTACATTGAAATGAGGTACAGCAATGCACATTTAGTGTGATTCAATTGTACTTATTGGTTCTTTCCCTCCCGTGAAGATTCTCTGTTTGTTGCTACTTGTATACGGGAGGTGCCTGTGGTTGTTGCTGCTCCTAATATCAGCTGGGTTAACGTATGGGATGGGCATTTCCCCCTGCTCCGCTCCTAATACCAGCTGGGTTAAGGCGGGGTGGGTGGGCATTGTCACCTGCTCCACTCATAATACCAGCTGCCTGAAGGGAGTGGGTATTGCCACCTGCTATAGTACTAATACCAGCTGCGTTAAGGTGGTGGTAGATATTACCACCTGTTCCACTCCTAATACCAGCTGGCTGAAGGGGGGGGCATTGCTCCCTTCTCCATTCCTAATATTATCTGGGTTAAGGTGGGAGTGGGCATTGCCATGTGCGCCGCACCTAATAACTGCTGGGTTAAGACATGGGGAGGGCATCGCCACCTGCTCCATTCCTGTTCCCTGCCTGGGCTTCCCACCACAGCATGTTTTCTGCAGTGATATGGTAAGTTACCTTGGCTTTCCTCTGCAGCAACGCCCTCTGGTGGTGCACCAGGGTATAAAGTGAGTCGTCTGAAACACGCTTACTCAATTATATAGAAAGATTTCTTAAAGTAACTGTTAAGTTTCTTTCCCTTCTTTCTTTTCATATAGTGTTCTTCTTTTGAAGTTTGCTATTCTTCTCTTTTTTGTTGTTGAAACATTATATTTCTACTAATGTCTTATCACCCCTATTTGTTAATGGTTAACATATCAAATAAATAATAGGTTAATTCTTTTATTTAAATTTAGACTAATCTCAGTTTACCAATTATTATATAGTATCTTTTTTAAACTTACCTAATTAAAAAGAACTAACTCACTGTTGATGTAGGGGAAAATTTTTGTTTTATAGGTTATATATTTGATGACTCATCATCACCATCATATTTGGTTACTCACAACAATTTGAATTTTATATTTCTTTAAAGTAAATGTTAAGTTTTTTATTCCTTTTTTTAAAAAAAGTAAGACTCCTCCATATTAGGCTTTTATTAATTCCTCCAACGTTGGGTTTCAATGGACTAACATATTATATATAAAAGAGGCAAATCTACTAATTCAAGATTACACCAATATCAAGTTTTTAAGTTGAATAATGGGATTAATATTATAGAATTTAAAGTGGACAGTTTTATTTTTGTTAGATTCCAATAATAGGTGGAAATTATAATGACTATTGGTTTTATATATTTTAACTATATCCTTTATCCATTTTATTTCAGATATATTAATCAACTTACTATGATATTTAAGCACAATCCTTCAGATGTATTTAATATTTTTATGTATAAAGTTCTATGCACTATTGTTTTTCCTTTTTCTTTAAATAAAACTTTATTAAAAATAAGAAAATAAAGTACCACCCAATTTTCTAGACTTCTTGTTCAGTATCAGCATACTTTTGATTAGAGTTAGGCATAGTGTTGTATGACAAAGCTCTGAATGTGGTTTCATTTCAATATTTTTTAAAAACATACATACAAGGAAGACCAGATTTTTGCCCAGGAGTGCCATCAAGAAAATCAGAGGACCGTCTTAAATTCATAAGCAAGTTACAGTTATGTATGGTAACAAAAATGTTGTCTATAATCTTTATTAAGAGGGAATTGTCTTACATTCAGAATCTTTTTCTCTTGTGGTAATTATGGTAGTAAATCTTCCCAGAGCTACTTTCCAAATGAGTTTATTTTGCCATCTGACAACTGTATACAAGGATTAAGTCTAATCCAATTAGAGACATGGGGCTGATTTTGGAAACGAAAGGCTGCTGTGTTTCATCTTGGTTACTAAATATAAATAAAATAATATCCCATCCATGGGGTTGTCTACGCCAACACCACATTACTCTTTCTGGCATTTAGGAGAGCACTGAAGAAGACCATGCAAAGAACAGTCATTTGCCTGACAGAAACTATGCAAAGCAACCAACCACAGAACCTCATGCCCTTTGCCTAATCAAAAGACAGGTGAGAGCCAGAAGGAAGATGTTTTGCTTCTCTTTTTCTGCCCTTTCTCATAGCCTGGTGGCGTGGATGGGCTGTGGGATAATGATTTGCCCAAGACTGCTCCATGGGCTTTATGGAAATACAGGAAGTGGAAATTTACCTAGCTCTAGGCCTCCAAACAGAACACTTAAGCCACTGTCCTCTGTATTTTCCTTTTGTACAGAAAACAGGGTGCATCATTTAGGAATGGTTGTTTCTATTAAACATTAATTTCTTCACCCAGAATTTTAGGCATGTTATCTCCAAGTTAAATTTAAATCAGGTGTGTGCAAATGTGTCACAATTTGTTTCTTTACCCATTTATATTCATCAGTGTTTCAGTTTGCTTACCATGGGATGTTTCATTTGTTGTGTTAGCATTTCTTCTATATTAAAAAAAATATCTAGGCACTGTGTGTTACACACTTAGGTGGCAAGTGTTCCATATATTAATGGAGAGCTAAAAAAATAATTGCAACATTGCTGCAGTGGTTAAGTTGTCATAAGAAGATCCAGGAGACCCAGGTTCAAATCCCTATTCTCCCATGGAAGCTTGCTGGGTGACCTTGGGCTGATCACGCTCTCTCAGCCTGATGTATCTAACAGGGTTGTTGTGGGGATAATATGGAGGAGAGGAAAATGATGTTAGCTGCTTTGGGTCCCCACTGGGAAGAAAGGTGAGGGTATAAATAAAGTAAATAAATCAAATCAAAAGAGTTTATTGTCTATAGCCACAGGCCGTCACAATTCACCAAACATTGACTAATAAACAATTAAGAATAAAGTAAATAAATAAACATATATTACGAAAAAGGCATGTTAATTCCTAACGAAAAATATCTGCAATTTAAATATAATGCAACTCTTCATCATAAGGTTTTGATTCTTTCCATTCTGTTTTGGTGCAATGCAAGACCAAAAATATAAAATTCACAACAAATTTATATATAATATGTCATAGAGATATGAATGTTTTATAAGGTCTGATGATGTGTGTACACATTAAGAAATCTATAAGATAAATACACCTATTTGTGCCCTGGTCTGTAACCTTTGGATTTAAGATGAGAACATTTTCTTTCAGCTCATCAATTGCAGTTTTAAATCAATCTGTCATGACTTCTATAAGCCACGAGGGTTGAGGTTGATGGTCCATCTAGTCCAGCACCTTGTTTCATAAAGCAGCTTACCAGGTACTCCTGGAAGATCTACAAGCAGGGCATAGAGACCAAAGCTGTGAAATTGGTTTATTTCTACATGTTCTGCCAGCACTAGACATGAGTATGGACCAGGGAAAAGTCACGTTTCATGGACCACAGACCATTCATGGACCTGCCCCAGTTCACGAACCTTTTCATCGGTCCATGGTCTGTCAGCACTCAGCGATGCCAAACTCACAGTGTGTCTTCATCAGGCTCTCCTCCAGCCACCCTCCAAGTTTGACCAAGATTGTATTTCAGATGTTCAAGTTACAGACCCCCAAACAGCCACCCCCAGGAAACTTCCAGTACAGAGAATAGGAGCCACAAACACCAATTGACTTGCATCAGCTGGCAAAGCCCTAGGCTAGCCCAACACCCCAGAATAAAATAAGAATTGAAAGGGGGGGGGGGAGAGACCTAAGAGTGAGCCCTGAAGGAGACCAATAAGCTTGCTCCCAGAGCCTGACTACAGAGACTGGGGTCATTTCCACACGGTTTACCTTCCCTTGGAACGACCTGGAACATCACACAGAAAACGCGGAAGATTGCATTTTCTCGTGAGATTGCGTGACATTGTGCAATGTTGCACAAATCTCGTGCGAGAAAACACGAGTTTCTGTGGGTTTTGCCCCATGTTCCAGGTTGTTCTGAGGGAAGGTAAGCTGCGTGAAAATGGCCTGGGTTGGGGCACATCCCTAGACTATCCCACTGCCCCACAAGCAAATAAGAATTGAATGGGAAAAAAGGGAGAAACAAGAATGATCTCTTAGCTGAGGAAACCCAATAAGCTTGCTTCCACCCAGAGCCTTGCTACAACACAAGCCACAAGCCTCCCTCTGGTGTAATCTGAAAAAAAATCTCCCACAACAAGCAGTTCCTCTGAGCTGGTAACCTGCTGGAAAATGAAACCGTGGCTTCGCACTTGGTCTTATATATTTAGCACTCACATAGAGAATAATGGGACCTCTCCGGTTAGCAGCCAGAGCTGCCTATTGTCATGTTCTGACTGTGTTTCATGTATGTTCAAACCAAAGAGACTCCATTTTAATCCTGTCAGTGTTTTAAGTGCTTCTTTTGCAGGTGACAAGCAGTTCAGTAGAAGATATCTTAGAGAAGAGGAATGTTATGACTACAACCTTTCCAGTCTTGGGAAGCTTTCGTTTTCTCAGCCTCGAGCCATTTGTTTTGAGAACTGTGGGGGAGGATGAGGCCTAAAGGGTTTGCTATTCTGTACCTTAGCCTTTGCCTGTCATTCGTAACAATACTCGTGTATCAGCCAAGATCCTAGTATCTTGGATAGTGGATTATAATGGTTGTTTATATTCAGTAAATCTTTTGAACTCAATGGATCCTTGTCTCATTGCAAGAGGTAGTCTGGATTGCAACTTTTAGCAAGCCACTGTCTGACATTTTGTTACGAATCACATCTGTTCCAATGCCTAAGCCGGGGGAGACGGATACCAAGGCCGCTTCCAACAGGGACCCTTTGTTTGATCCTTATGCCTCCAACTCAGAAGGACTGGAACCTACAAATCAACCCGTTCCGGGGGGAACGATGTCAAGCCGTACAATGGTGTATACCCTCGTGCCTGAAGGAGTGGGAGCTTGACCAAGGGCGGCTGCGAAACCCCTGATATCGCTACCTACACCAAGGCTGTGGGGTTCAAGGCCAAGAGAGACGAGGGAGAGAAGAGCGAGTACGGTGTTTTCCAGATTGCAAATGGATGGGAATCGAGTGGTCGGTTCATCAGTGGAAGTGTCCAGTAGTCAACCGTGGTATTACTGGAATAGAGAATCCGACCAAATACAGTGGGACCTAAGAGGTTCTGAAAGTACCCAATTATGGGAAACCTCCCGTCACGATCTGATGAGTTGGGACTACGCAGAAGTCACCCTGTGGACGGGGCAACGCAAGTCGAATGATCAAAGTTGGCAACAGTTACAAAGCCGAACTTTAGCTGTGGATGCTGGAATTTCAGCAATAACGGGACTAACGAAAGGAATCCTGGCAGGCATATCGGAGGAAGGAGAAGGGGCCACTGGAATGGGAGAGGTTCGGCCGTGGCCCTGAGCTGCCACTTCCTGTGCGGAATATATAGAGGCTACACAATTTCCAACCGAACAGCCCCGGGATTCACCAGAGGAGGATGTGGATATCTCCGTTCCAAGACATGTGCAAAGATTGGAAGAAAGAATCAGTAGCATGGAAGAGAGTTTAGCACATGCAGTTCATTTGTTGTCAGTGCCGGTCGTAAAAGGCTCGGGAGAAGCCCCACCGCAAGAAGAGCACACCAGAGTTTCGATCAGTCGAGGGGTGGCAGCTCTTCAAAGACTTTTACCCGGAATGCATCCAGCACCAGACCCGATTCCCCCTCAGGAAGAGCAACCGGTCTTGCCAGCTGATGATCAGCAAGAACCAGTGATACCACCACCTGAACAACCCCAGGATCTCCAAGAAGAGGTACCAGAAGGCCCACCAGGAGACGAAGGAGGAGGAGGTCCGGCAGATCAAACTCCTCTCCAGCCGCAGGAACCGCCAATCCTCCCAGGAGAACAATCTCTGCAGCCAGGGGAGCTTCCTCCGGGACTCCCACTGCCTCTTCAACCTCTTCAACCACAAGAACAGCCGCCTAGTCAACCTCTTCCACGAGGTCCATCACCAGGGCAAGTACCACAAGGTCCTCCACCTTTGCGTCCGCAAGGCCCTCCTCCACTTCCACGAGGTCCTCCGGCCCCGAGTCCGCAAGGACCATTGCCAAGGCCACAGGGTCCTCTGCCTCTGAGACCACAGAGGCCCCCGCAGCCAAGACCCCAACATCTTACAATGCAGCCCATCCCGTGCAGACCTGATCTACAGCCAAGACAGGGGCCAGCGCCTTTACCGTACTACCCACTCCCGTCACCAGTTGCCAGACCTCAAGAGTTACCGATGGGATGGGTAAAGTTAGAAGCTACGTTCGATGGGGACCCTGCGAAGTTGGGATTTTTTCTCATACAAGCGCTACAATTCTTCAATTGTTGGGGACACTTGTTTGAGGACGAAGCTAGTCAAATTGAACACCTGGGGTCCCGGTTGCAAGGAAAGGCGGCGGAATGGTATGTAACATTGTATGAATTGGGGGGCCCAGAATTAGATTCCTTACAGGGATTGGTAGCTGCACTTCGAGTCCAATATGAGGATCCATTAGAAGAGAGCAGAGCCCGAACGGAATTACAAACCATTAGACAAGGCAGTATGTCGGCCAGAGACTATGTTACTAAATTCCGACAACTAGCTGCCAAATGTCCAAGGTGTGAGGAATCTACCAAAATAATTTTGTTCAAACAAGGCATGAATCCCAAATTGCTGGACCAAGCCCTTATGCAAGATAATCCCCCTACACTCTTGGGTTGGATTCAATTGGCATGTGAAGGAGAAAACCGCATGCAGGAAGTACGGCTCGTAGAGCAACAGCAAGTGACAGGGCACCGGCGGACTCCAATAATTGTAAGAGGGGGAAGGGGAACAGGATATGCAGCCAGAGGAGCGAGAGATGCTAGATGGCAACAAGGACTGTGCCTACATTGTGGCCATGGTGGTCACTTCGCTGCACAATGTCCACTCAGGCCTGTGCAAAGAACTCCGTTCCCACCACGGCGAACAGCCTCTACCACCCCTCCCCCACCATACCGCCCAACGCCAACTCCACGGATGACGAGGGGGCGAGGTACTTCCCGAAGGAATCCTCCCGAGAAAGGATTAGAACTGGAATAAATTATGGACCTTGATCCAAACGCTCTAATCAGTGAAGAAGAACCCGAGAGCCCCAGTTCGGGAAACGAGATGGATCTGTCGTAAACGGACCCAAACGGCAGATCAAGCCCCAGTCGGTTCCCACAGTGGAAAGACCTCGAGGGTCCATATTATTCATGCCTGTTACCTTGGTTAATCCTGAAAGAAAAACTCATATTCGTGTACAAGCTCTCATTGATTCTGGATGCTCCAGAGACATTATTGCACCTGCTCTAGCAAATGGATTAGTACTCCCAATGAAAGAACTCGAAACTCCAGTTATTTTTGAACAAATGGATGGTACTAATATGAACCCAGTCACCACTGAAACAATACCTGTAATCACAGGCATGGGTCAGCATTGGGAAACAAGATCATTTGTAATTAGCTCTACAGCTAAGTACCCTCTGATTTTGGGGAGTAGATGGTTGTGGGACCACAACCCAGACATAGACTGGACAGCTGGAAGCATTATTTTTAAACACGATAGCTGCAAAAATCATCGTTGGAACCAAAATTGGGGTAACAATCCTACCCTTATGGAACAAGCACTCTTAACCCAAGAAGAAATTAATCAAATACCTAAGGAATACAAAGCTTATTTGCAAGCCTTCACAGAAGAGGAGGCTAACACTTTACCTCCACATAGGAGGACAGATTGTGCAGTAGAAATCATTCCTGGAGCCACCTTACCTAAAGGCAGACTATATCCGATGAGCCCAATAGAAAGAGAGGAGCTCCGCAAATTCATTGACACTAATCTACAAAGAGGATTCATCCGGCCAGCAAATAGTCCTCATGCCGCTCCAGTACTATTTGTAAAAAAGAAAGATGGAGGATTAAGACTGTGCACCAACTTCAGAGGACTTAATGCAGTCTCCTCCACAAACGCCTATCCCATACCTCTCATCAGAGATCTACTCAACGTCATGGCACAAGGTAAGATCTTCACAAAATTGCTCTTAAAAGATGCCTACTTCCATGTTCGTATAAGGGAGGGGGATGAATGGAAAACCGCATTCAATATGCCCTTAGGGCAGTACGAATATTTAGTTATGCCTTTTGGCCTGGCTGGGGCCCCTTCGGTTTTCATGTCCATGATCAATGAAGTATTGCACGACTTTTTATATAAAGGAGTAGTTGTTTACCTAGATGATGTCTTAACTTACTCTGAAAAAGAAGAAGAACACGTACATTTAGTACAACAAGTCTTAACTACTCTAATGTGCAACAAATTGCCCATCAAATTGTCTAAATGTGAATTACACAAAACTGAACTCAATTATTTAGGATACTGCATTTAAAAAGATGGGCTAAAAATGGATCCGGGCAAAGTGAAAGCAGTCCAAGAATGACAAACCCCCACAAACCGTAAAGAACTACAATCCTTTCTGGGGTTTGCCAACTTCTACAGAGAATTTATACAAAACTTTGCCCAAATAACTCTTCCCCTCACGGAACTATTAAAAACAAAAAACAAAGGGGAACAAGCAAAAAAGCCACACGTTAAACTACTGTGGACACCACAATACCAATTAGCTTTTGATCTCTTAAAGCAGCAATTCATATCCGAACCAGTGCTGCAACACCCCAATGAAAATCGCCCATTCATAGTACAGGTGGATGCCAGCGATGCGGCGATTAGGGGTGTCCGCCTACAGCGGGGGGAGGACAATATTCTTAGACCTTGTGCTTATCTTTCTCGAAAATTTTCTGAATCAGAGAGAAATTGGAATGTTTGGGAAAAAGAAGCTTTTGCTGTAAAGGCGGTGCTCTCCTCTTGGAAACATTGGCTAGAAGGGGCCCGCCATCCTTTTGAAGTTTGGACTGATCACAAAAATTTAGAAGGTTTACGTAGTCCTCGGAGATTAAATGCCAAACAGTTGAGATGGGTGGAATACTTTTCAAAATTCAATTTCACCTTCAAATTCCTGCCCGGTAAAATGAATTTCTTTGCAGACGGCCTATTGCGCATGCCCCAACTCAGAAGCAGGAAGGAGGAGACAGTGGACACAGTCTTCTCACCTACGCAATTAGGAGGAGTGGTCATGACGTGCAGCCGCGCAACGCAACCTCCTCAATCAGATCAGGGGTGGAGACAAAAACTGAAAAGCGAAGTGGAAAAGGAGGGGGAGAATGTGCCCAAAGAGAAACTAATTCAATCTGTGCAAGGGGAATGGCTTTGAGGTGATCGATTTTATGTACCAGCCAGTTTAAGAAAAGAAGTGTTGCAACGCTGTCATGATGCCCCAAACACCGGCCATTAAGGATATTTAAAAACGCTCCATTTAGTACAAAGGCAATTTTGGTGGCCGGGCTTGCGCAAAGACGTTTCACAATATGTGGCTTCCTGCCCCATTTGCCTCAGTGCCAAAACACGAAAAGGCAAGCCTCCTGGACTTTTACAACCCCTTGAAACCCCACATAGACCGTGGGAAATCATTTCTATGGATTTCATCACAGATCTTCCCCCCTCCAAAAATCACACCTGCATTTTGGTCGTAGTGGATCTGTTTTCAAAGCAAGCCCATTTCATTCCTTGTACCACTATGCCTTCAGCAAAAAAGTTAGCAGACATTTTTTCTGAAATATATTGTAAAACGCCATTCTTTTCCATCGAAGATGATATCAGACCACGGTGGACAGTTCGTTGCCAACTTCTGGCGGGAGCTTCTTCAACTTATGGGTATTGAACAAGGTTTAAGCTCCGCTCACCATCCGCAAACCGACGGGCAATCGGAAAAAACTAATCAAATATTAGAACAAATTCTCCGCTGCTACATCAATTCCCAACAAGACAATTGGATTGACTTATTGCCTTTAGCAGAATTTTCCTACAACAACAGTGTGCATACTTCTACCGGGGAAACACCTTTCAAAGTAGTTTATGGCTATGACTTTAAACCATTTCCTTTTGAAGCTCTTCCCCCCGCTACAGCTTCTAAAGATGTTTCAGAATGGTGGGGGGAGGCATCACAGCAATGGACTCTTATTCAAAAACATCTTGACAGAGCTAAGCAGGATTATAAGAAATACGCCGATCGCCATCACGTGGCTGAGTGGGAATTGCATCCTGGAGATCTTGTCTATTTGTCCACTAAAAATTTGAAAATTGCACAGACAAGCCGTAAATTGGCGTTAAAGTTTTTAGGACCTTTACCTGTTTGTAAAGTAATCAACAAAGTGACTGTAGCACTTGATTTGCCAAAGAATCTACGTCACGTCCATCCGACTTTCCACATCAGCTTATTGAAAAGGGTCCCCCCAGCAAATCAATGGCACACCCGCGCTCCTCCCATACCTACCTTAATTGATGATCAAATTCATTATGAAGTACAACAAATTTTGGACTCTAAAGTCAAACGCAATAAGTTGTTTTACCTTAACAAATGGAAAGACTTTGACTCTGGGTATGATGAATGGGTGGAATCTATTCATGTTCATGCTCCTAGATTGTAAAAAGCATTTCACACCCTGTACCCTCTCAAATCTGGGGGGGGGGACATTTTAGAGGGGGCAGGGTTTTCAGGGTAAGATTGGTGTGTTTCAAGGGCAGCAGAAGGTCTGTAGATGGCTCCTATGTTGCTTAGGGGAATTGATTGCTCAGCACCAGGATGTCTGGTTTCATGGACCAATGGACCAATGTATCAGCCACAGTTCATCATGTCCATGAAAAAAGGCATGTCCCACAACCCTCTGGCTCGCAAATGCCAAACCGGTCCGGTCTGTGTAAAATTTTGGTCCATTTTTCGGTCTGTGTCCACCTCTAGCCAGCACCTATTTTCTCCTTCCCAATCTCTACTAAGCTTCAGTGATAGGAAAGTCCCTTTCAGAGCATCATTTTGTCATGTAATGATTAACTTGTAATAACTACTAAATCCTGCCCCCCCCAGTCATTAACATAATTTTTTAAACTTCTAATTTACTTGTAATTTTAACTATAGATCGAATTAACTTTGGAAAACAGGGAAGGGGGCAAAGGAATTGGAAGGACCTATAAGATCTCATGTAAAGAAGAGAGGAGCAGATAAAAATGGGGAAGAGAAAAGAGGGTGGAGTGATGCCAAGTAGGCCCCCTCTCCTGCTTTAAGGCCTGCCATGGACTGTGTTAAAGTTTCCTGCGTTGCTGCTTTACTGCTGCACCAAGATTGCCCTGCACGTGTGTGCTCTGATACACGTGTCAGTTTCCTGCCTGCTTGTTAATTACCTTGCTGTTGCAATAGACTGTGTAGTTCCCTGACTCCATGTTTGGATAACTGCACAAAGGACTTTCTTCCTGGGCAACCATGCCCAGACCTATATCTGGACCTCCCAGTGTGTGTGTTTGGACTTTATTACAAGTGTGCCCTGTGCCTGCATTGCCATCTGCCACGGGCCGCGCCTGTTCCCCGCTATGGACTGTGTTTTACGTGCTGTCCCCCCTGCCTCCATGGAAGCCTGCCTCATCTGGGCCCAAGCCACTGCTAGCAGCCGGGAGCCTGCCGGGGAAACCTCCAGCGAGCCTGGCTAGGCGCTCCCTGGTCAGTTCTCGCCTGGAGCCTCCCGCGGGCCGGTCCCCAAGCTTGCCCTCGCTACTGGGCAACCTGCAAACCAGCCTCCACCATGCCCTGCCGCCAACCATGTTCTTAGGCAGCCAGAAGACCGAGGGAAGAAGCCTGCTTTGGCAAGCCATTTCGGCGAAGCGGACATACCACGTCCACAGCAAGAGAACCTCACACCACTCTGCATATCTTAGGAGCCGCCCCGGAGAAGAAGCTAAGTGCCGACCATCCCAAGCACTTAGAGAATGCATCTCAAAGAAACCTCTGCATTCCAGAGCTGATGACATCAGGACAAGCCCTGTCCGCTGGAACATCCATTCAGCCCACTCGGATTTCCCCCTCCCTCTTTTATCTCCTCTTCCTGAGGTGTCACTTATCACAATCAGATTCCTAAAGTGGCCCATCTAAGCCATTCAGTAACCCATTAGAGCCTTTGTTTCAATCTTTGAGAACCACCAAGTACAGCACCAGCCCCAGGGTACGTTTTGGGGTATTTAAGCTGGTCTCTCAGACCGCATGGTGCGTATGCCATTCCTGCCCAGACCCCTTGCTGTCTGTCCGTGGATCCATTGCTGGCATTGGACCACCTCGCTGTCGTGTCTCTGCTCTGCTTCAGGATTGTGAGTATTTCCCGTATCATCGTTGGGTACCTGCAAATGCGACCGTCTCTATATTTCCTACTCTGCATTTCCTAGTCCTTGTATGCTTTCTCGTGTGTATGTGCAAGTTCAGGCTTACGCCACATTATTAGTAAATACACGTGTTTATTGAATCTATTTGTAGTCTGCCTCTTTGTCACTAGAGTGTCTGGAATCGGGACCTCCATAAACACTGGTTAGATCCGCGCTAATTTTAGTTCCAGACTGCTAAGCTAATTTCCCCATTGTAAAAAGCAGTTCTGGTAACAATTTACTGGTGGAGAATGCGGGCATGACCCGGTTCGTGTGAATCCACGTGAGTCAACACGCGTGTTTTGAGCCAACTGCTGTAGAGGAAAATTTTCCAGACCTCTGGGTAAAGAGCGCAGTTTAGCTCAGGGAATTAAAAGTGTGAGTGTGTGTGGCTCTAGCGAGCATTTCTATCTTGTGGGTTGACTTTTCACCATTTCCTCCTTCAGCCAGCTTTGGACTACTTGTCTTATTTTGTGCACTGCGAGGCTTTATGGCCGTTATAACCGGTGTATCTGTGGGCGAGGACCTCTGAACTGGTGAAGTTCCTGGCCACCTTCCGGGCCGCCTAAACGCGTCTATGTGGGTGGGATCCCAGAAGTAGGCTCTCTCTCTCTATTTTCTGAAGCAGCACATATAAAACTCTCTTCCACTCTCCCCCGTCTCTCCTAAGTCTGTCCAGACCCCCGTTCCTGCCAGCACTTAGGCTTCAATCCCCGCTCTGGAGGAAACGTGAAGGGATCGATAGTCCGTTCGTTTAATTTAGCTTTGGGAATCTAAAGCCAGGTTCCTGAAGCCCCGCGGCAGCTGGCCACACCATGCTTGAGAGTTTTAAGTTAGACTCTTGGGTGCACCTCGCTTGAGAGTTAGTAGGACTCTTGGGTGCATTTTTGCTTGGGAGTTGCTAGAAATCTTGAGTGCACCTCGCTTGGGAATACCGTAGTTTTACACCTGGGCACTTTTGCTTGGGGATGTGCAGAGGCAATCCCTGAGTGCTTTAGTCTTTTGGTCAAAGTTTGGAGATGGTTTAACCATTTGTCTCTGAGCACAAGGCCTGGGGACACTTTGAGTTTTAGTTCTTGGGCAGAGAGCTTGAGAGCATTTTAGCTTCTAAGCAGAGGCTTGGGAGCATTTCTGGTTTTCTGAGCAATAGGCTTGGGAGACCCCTGAGCTTTAGCTTCTAAGCAGAGGCTTGGAAGCACTGAGCGTTTTGGTTCTTGGGCTTAGAGAGCTTGGGAGCATCTTCTGAGCCAGTAGACCAGGCAGCACCACTGCTAGTCCGGACTTTTCCTGGTCCCGTGGCTTGTAGGCAAGCTTGAAACGGGAATAGGATTTTTCCTTCTCCCCCGGTGGAGGAGAACTGAGTGTAGGACCCTTAAATACCCTTGTGAACCTAAAAAGTAGGACCTTTAAACCACCCCTGGTGAAACCGAGTGTAGAACCCATTAATACCCCTGGAAACTCTTTTAAAAATCCTTGAGGACCTGAGGGAAGAATAACCCCTAAAAGACCCATAGAGAGGAAAGTTGTTAGAACCCCTGAGAATCCAGTTTAAAAAATCCATGAGGACCCAAAGGAAAATAACCTCTGAAAGGCCCATAGAAAGGAAAGTTGTTAAGAGACCTAATCGCCCCACCCTTGGTGCCGCTGATCCACTCCTTAACCTCCCCCGGATCAGCTCCAAACAAAAGGAAAAATGTACTGGGCCAGCCCCACTGTGCCCCGCCTGGAAAAGTGGATAGTTAAGAAGGGAGATTGCCCTTGGGAAGCTGGTTCCTTCAAGGGACTCAACCCGCTCCAGATAGTTAGAAGCACCTTCCAGGATTTCTGTGAGAAGGAAAAACGCAACTCAAGTAAGAAGGATAGATATGGGACTTGGGCACTTTTTACTGCCCTACAGGACAGCGTGTCCCTGATTAATAAGTTGCAGGCAGTGCAGGAGGATAATGAACAGGAAATAGAGAGATTAAGGAAAGAAAAGGAGTAAGAGGAGAAAGCAGCCGAGTGGCGCTCTGAGCGTGTTAATTTCATATTAGAGAAACAGGGACTAACCACTGCCCTCCAAGATGCTCAGCACAAGGCTGAAGTGGCCACCGCTCATGCTGACATGACCGAGCATGCTTTAGTTGAAGGCCAGGAGAAAATTGCAAAATTAACCCATGCTGCCCAGTTCATGGCAGAGCAGAAAATTGCCAAAGTAACCGCTGCGCACCACTCCGCTTGTAAGAGGGAGCTAGAGGCCCTAAAACAGCACCTAGGAATGCAGCAGGCCATAATTTCCTCCGTGCATCCCGCCGCCCTCTTGGCCCTCCCCGAAGACAGTACCGATAGCTGGGCATCTTACCCACCCCAGCCCGAAGAAGCCAAGCAGCCCCTTCACCCGGTAGCAACCAGGGAAGTTAGCTCCACAGATGAAAAAGGCAAAAAGACCGATCAGGTCATTAAGGAATCCCGCAATTAGAGGCCCGATGAGCTCCATGCTATAGCCAATCGCTTGGGGCCCCTAAACCGAGAAACTGCCATCCAGTGGTTCACCCATGTAGTCACCTCGCAGCCCACTGCTAACGGCTCAGATGTGGCTCAGCTGGCCAGCCATTGTGCCACCTCTGATTTAGTTTCAGGTCTCAACACCTATATTTCCAATCGAAAGTTAGCCACCCGCAGTGAGTAAGGATCCATTAAGGAGCTCTGCTCGTTCCTATGGCCCACTAAAAGCTTGAGAGCCCTATACATTGCCGAGTTCCAGAAACCCGGGGAAGACCCCGAGACATACTTAGCCAGAAAACAGCTTCTTGCCAAACTAGCAGAGGAGGTAGCAGTAGACGATGATGATGTCACAGATTTTGACAACCACGATTTTGGAGCGGCAGTCATAGATGGACTTAATGGCACCACCCACATGGCCCTAGCAGGAATAGAGCCCGGGAGCGTTACGTGGGGGGAACTGGAATCTCGCATTAGGAGCATTGCCGGCTTGTTGCGAGAAACCAGAGCCATCCGCCATGTAAAGTCCCTGGCCCTCCATAGGAAGGAGACTGAGCCCATTCAGACCATCACTTATGCCAACCACGGTCCCCACTCCCAATATCGCTCCCAAGGGCATAGCTCGTACTCAGAGCCTAGAGGTGGAATCTTGCATGGGAGAAGCGGTAGCTTCACTCGGGGCTGCAGCTAGAGGGACTCTCGTCTGGGAGTAACTTTTGCGCCCACCCCCAGTCGCTACCCTTCCTCCCCACAGGGACCCTCTGAGCCCCGGAGACAGGACATGTCCTTGGTGCCCCCACCCCCTCGGGCACCGCACACATACAATCACCAGGTCTGCCCTCCCCCAAGTCAGGCTGACTCCTGGAGACCGCAGCCAAAGAACCATGAGGAGCCCTCTGACCTAGGCGGCCCGCCGCCAGCCAGGGACTCACCCCGCTGGGAACTCTGGAAGCGGCTCAAGGATCATGGGGCAGACATGGAGCTCTTCCACCAGCAGCCCACTTCAGTGCTTCTCTCCTCCCTTCTAGACATCTTTAGGAATGACCCTCCCCAACATACACAGCCAGTGGCTACAGTAAGAGAAGAGCCGCCACCAGCTGGGAACCCCTTTTTCCAATAGGGATGCTCGGGGGTCACACATTATTCTCCCCACTTAACTGCCCATGGGAGAAGACCAAAGGTTGAGGCTAGCCTTCGACCTCCGGGAACTAAAAATAGCTGGAAACTTAAACGAGAGGAGGAAAGATTCCAAAGGGTGATTCGAACCCAGAACCCAGCACCAACTTTGCCAGACACCTCTGAAAGAAACCTGGCAGAGCTGCAAAATAAAATCCATGAACTCATAAGTGTAAATAGGGAACAGAATTTAAAAATAAATGATCTTAATAAAGAGAATGAGGAATTAAAAGAAAAATTAAATGCTTGAACAATAGAGAAAGAGCAGCTCCACAATAAATTCCTTAGCATGCAGACTTTGCTGGAGAACCAGAATAATGAAACCGCCACTTTAAAAACCCTGATGCAAAATCTCCTGGAATCCCAGAGACTCACTGAGGCCAGATTAAAGACTTTAGAGGAACAATCAGTGATTGAATCAGCACCCCGCCCCACCAAAGGCAGTGAAACAGGTAGCCAGTCACCTCTGCCTTCAATTTCTGCCCCCATGCCCAAGAAGCCAGAATTCACCTTAGCCTCTGAGCATGTGCAGAGTTTAAAGGTCATTCCCCAGGTTACTGCCTTGGCTTCTATAGAAACCTCCACAAATTCCTGGATCCATATCCAGCCAGGTCATGTACAGCCCATTGTGACTGTGCCCTCTTGCAATGGCCCTGAAGAACAGGTAAACAAAAGTAAAAATGCAGTTCCCTTAAAAGATTTAAATTGCTTTAAAAATCTAGTGCTTACAACTACACACCAAATAGCTCTCTCTCAGCCTTCCCTGACTAACACCCCTGAAGAAAAACTTATGTTGTGCCTACGTGGTTTAATAGTGCTGGAACTAATTCAGAGACATGTGTGCATCTGTTTTCTCATTTCAAAATGCTCAAGCCCAAAACTTAGTGAAAAGGTAGAGCCTCCAGCAGTAAGTGCAGTCAGGAATGTAATAAGGCAAGTGAGCAAATACCCAAAAGACTCCCAGTTGCTAGCAGCATCTAAAACAGACTGTTTCCACTCAGCGCTACACCCCCACCCCTCATTGAAATGGAAAAACTGGCCAGACCAGGATTCTGACCTCCTCCCAGTTCTTCCTTTTGTCCTCTCCCAGGCTGAAGTAAACCCAAATAAATGTAATCACTGGTTCCCTGTCAGAATTTGGAAGGGATTGGAACCAGGAGTGGAAAAGCCACCTTAAGGAGACTTGAGTTCAAGTCCCCGCAGCCCCCGTCCCTTTTCGTTGTGCAGTCTTAACTTTATGTGTGTGGGAACCCGAAGCCCAGTTCCCTTTGGAATTGAGATGTAAAAAAAGCCAACTTAGCTTCCTATAATCATTTAGTGTTTTTGCCATTTCTTTTCAATTCTATTCTTTAACTCTCTTAGGCGGGCCCCACAGTTGGGACCCTGAGTATAGGGGGAACACGGCAACCAAAGCCAAATAGGACCACCAGTAAAAGTGATTCTTAATTGGATTTTAAGCCGCATGTTCGGAAAAAAATTACACAAGCAAAAGAGAGTTGCCTTGTGGCAAGTTTTGGGAAGGCTTTAGCCCAAAGGTGATTTCCAATACTGTAGATGCACCAAAAAAGGTGATCTCTGTATTTGAAAATGTTTCACCCGCCGTGCTGGTGAAGATCCCGGATCTACGTAGATTCGTGGTCTCACCTGCCAACCCACGCATTTGCATGATGGTCGGCTTTGGCTTTGAAGGCCATGCCTCCCCTTGAGGAGGACCCCACAGGAGACCCAACACCCCTC
The DNA here is from genome assembly GCF_028583425.1 of Eublepharis macularius. Lineage (NCBI taxonomy): Eukaryota > Metazoa > Chordata > Lepidosauria > Squamata > Eublepharidae > Eublepharis > Eublepharis macularius. Next base: position 104,995,050 of record NC_072791.1, on the reverse strand, counting down.
TTTCACTAATGTTGCTATTCGTCATGGTGAGTTGCTATATGGCGCCACCATCTAGTACGCTTTAGTGCAAAGGTAAGAGACCCGCCAGTATTTTGTAAATATGTTACCCCTGGAATGTGTTATTGAGGTGCGTTCGCCACGCACAAGGGGCAACGTGCCTCATTTACATAGCCAGGATCCCCCGCGCCAAGATGACCCCCGAATAACCCAGACCCAGCGGCGCCAAAAGATTTCGGCCGCCTCCGCCGCTTTTCGCCAAATGCTGCCGAGCGCCCTCGGCTCCACTTCGGCCCTTTCCGCCAGCAGCCGCCCGCCCTGTCTAACATAATCTTTTCCCTTGCCCGTACCGTATAAGGGAAAAGAAGGGGGGGAGACATATTGAAGTTATAATGAAGCCTTCCAAGTGAGGGCAACCCGAAATTACCCCGCGCCCATGTGCTTTGCTTTGTGTGTTTTTCTTTCTTTTAACCAGAAAATGGGGCCTCCCAAGGGAGTCCCTCCAAAAATTGTTCCTAGGAAAAAGATGGTCCGTTGAAATACATACATGAGGTCCTGCAAAAAAGCAGAAGGAAAAAGGCAAAGCAAAAGCAAACCATCATAAAACATACCTTCAACCCTAACCACACCTACTTAAAAATAATTTTAGAAAAATAGGACGAAGGTCTCCCGCAGCAGCAACCCTTACGGTTACTGGAAACCGCTCTCTAGCCCATTTTAGGCGAAACAAACGGCAAGGCCAGGCCGAGCCGGACCGACAACTCTCAGCCCGCAAAATAAGAGCAGCCCGCCACCGAGCAAGGGGCACCTGAAGGCCACATAGTCTAGGCACCCAGGGACCCCTGGGGCGAGTTTGCATAATCCCGCCCAACGTACAGCTGACCCTCACTCGACGTAAAGACGTTCCCCCCTGAAATATACATGCTATAGGAAGGAGCATCTGCACAGGAGTTCCCCAGACCAACAAGCTGGAAGGCCCGCTTAGTGCCCTGGGACTCCTCGTTTGAGCCCCGCCTAATAGACAGTGCTGGCAGAAAAACGCCCTCCCTTTCCCCCTGCTTCGCTTCATTTATTTTATGTGCTGCAACAAACTCAGGAGACCTGTACTTATACCCGCAGGTCTCCCCAGGATATTTTCGCCACAAAAAGGAAAGGAAGGTCGGGAGAGGAGGCACCTGGCTACTCTGTGTTTGCTCGTGCTGGCAGGCACCCTAATAGAGGGACGCCCATCCAAATAAATGCCCTACCCCCACTGGAGATGTATTAATACCCTAGCAGAAAATGAAATGATGGTCTGCAAGGTTGTGCAGCAGAGCAATATGACCACCCCTACGGATCGCACCAACTTCCGCAGTTGCGAAGAACAGTGGATCCGACCCCCAGAGCTTGTTATATTATGTGTGGGAGTAAAAACTATGTCTCAAGAGCTAGTGTGCTACTCGCCTACCGATACAGTTTCACTACTCGCTCCGATTCCGTGCCTACACCTTCGCTGCATCAGGCCAGCCCCCACTGCAGTCCCGGTGGTAGACAAATATACCACCCCTACCAATCCCGAAACCTCGCCGTTTGTCACTGAGGCTTTTGGACTATACTGTGAAGTTATTCTAGTGTCGGCCGCAGTATGGAAGGCAGGAGACCCCTTTAGAATGACCATCCTACTAGGCAATACTACCACTGAATCTGCATCAGTCACCGTCACGCCCCCTTCAGGTGCGGTTCTCTCCTTTGCTATAGAGCACTGGGAGAACCTGACCTGGATTGTAAAGGAGGAAGACCTAGCCAAACACGGCCCACCCGATTGGATACTGGTTCAACAGACGCCCGACTGCCAAACCAAGCCCCTAGTAGAGAAATTTCACCGGCTTGGGCTGCTCTTTGTAAATTTGACTCACGAACCAGGCAATTATTCCCTGCTGATCCGGACCCAGGAGACCCACGCCATCCAAATTGACCCTTTGATTGCTAGCAATGAACAATTAAGCCAAGGCGGCACGCACATAATGGGCTACCATGTTTTGAAAACTGACATTCGAGAGAGAGTTCTAGTCCGCCCGCAAATGTCTTTAAAAGAGATCCGCATAGATTTAGCTGAGCTGAATATAACCCAGAGGCTGCCGCAGTGCGCTCCCTATCTGGAGGCCAGCAGCAAGGGTTGGAACGCATGGCTACAACTGTGGATTGATCCCCCTCCCTCTCTCTCGCGTGCCAGACGAAGCATCGCCAACTGGACTGCTCCTGCAGCCGGAGGCTTAGCAATCATGGATTCAGTCAATATTGAGACTCTCGCCAATAAGTTTGCCCATGTCATGACTAGCACCTCCGACTTAGGTAAACCAGTGGTGCAGTCCCTAAATTACATTTCAAATGGGCAACACGAGATCAGCTCCATTCTAGTTAACTGGGAGAGTCAAACTGAAAGAGATTTTTCTCTGCTGCTCAAGGGAACGCAGTCCTTTAAATGCAACGTGTCAATAGCCATGGCATGTATGCAAGCCCAACAATTAAACCAGGCTGTGGCCATAGGGCTAATTCGGCAAGCCACGGACGGGCACTTGCTCCTGGAAATTAAAAGATTGATTATGCCCAAATTGTCACCCATTGAACTGGAGCTTGAATCCTGGTGGTCCCTTGTAAACTCCTCATTCTCACCGACCGCCCAGGAGCTTAAATTATTTTTATTAACGGCCAGTGCGCACGAGTCATTCCACGTGTATCCAGTGGTGCCTCTGGGCCTCCAAGTCAGTGACACCGAAGTCCTCTACGCCCGCCACCCCGACCATTGGGCCCGCTTCACTCCGACTGGATGGCAGCTCGTCAGCCTCCAAGGGTGCCAGCATCGAGACCAGACCGGCTTCATTTGCCAAGACCAAGCCTTTGCACCGCATCACCGCTGTGTAGCCCCGCAAGTCGACGCCTTCAACGAGTGCTCCTTTGAGGTAATCCAGGAGAACAGCTCCGCTCTGGTCTACCTTGGTAAAGGATGTGCCTGCGTGCGAACGGCCTGCGACTTTGTGATCCTGAACTCGTTCCAGCTTAAGCCCGTGACCCCAGGAGTCAATCGCTGCTTCTGCAACCTGTCTTCGGTGGCAGCCTGCGACTTCACCTACACGGTACCGGTCTGGACCCAAGAAGAGATCCTGGTGGCGCCCTCCATCTGCCGACATGTGAAGCCCATCTCCCTTGGCATCGGTCTGGAGCTAATCCACCAACTCCTGACCCATCCTCAGCTCCACCGCACCCTCCAGAGCATCCAGAGGGACGGGGATACCACTGCTTTGGTCGTATCCCACAACGGAAAGGAGATCCTGGACCTGGTCCAATGAATCAAGACCACTGGGGAGCATTCATGGTGGGAAACCCTCTTTGGCTGGAGCCCCACTGCCACTGGAATTTACAATTTGGCTTTGCACCCGATCGTAGTTATTTTGGCCTTCCAAGTTTTGTTGTGTGCCTCACTGCTTTATTTGGGCTGTTGGAGCCGCCGACAGCTCCAGTAACTCCGGATGTCTTGCCGCTTGGATCGTTACAATCCCGACCTCCTTCTGCCTTAACGGTTGTTCTTGGCGCCCTACTTTTATCCCTTGCTTATTTTATTGCTTGTGGTGTTATGAACTATGCTTGCGTGTTCACGCTTACCTGTATGAACTCAGAACCGGCCCCATGGACGCTTTGCTGCTGGGCACCGATCCGAGGCCCTCTTGTGGGCTAGGGGGGGGACATATTTCTCTGCCTCCCGAACCACAGCCCGCCTCCGAACGACCGCCAGCGGCGCTACCTCCATGAGGACTAGAACTGTGTGCCTGAGCCCTTCTCGCCACCCACTGACCCTGCTCTGCGGATTGACGCAGACGGCGAGGGGGGGTGGAAGTGTGTTTTGGGACGCATAGACTAAGCTTGCTTGTTCCTGTATATATGCAACCCAGTCCAGCAGCTGTACTGCGGACTGAGCCATCTGTGATCTCTGCCGCTCTATTGTTTTAAGTTCTCTATGAATTTCTTTCTATTGCTTTCATGAATTTCACCCCTATGAATTTAGCCCCGAATTAACCCCTCACTCTGTCTATTGCAAGTGCACCTATGATCCTCCCATGAACTGGGATCTTTTAGTCACCCCCTATCAATTTTATGCCTATGAATTCTCTTTTAACTCTATGAATTGCCTTTTAACCTGACTCCCTCCGCCGAGGTGATTTTAGCCTATTTATCATTTTACGAATTGGGTTTTAACCGGGACACCTCATGAACTGTCCCTTCTAAAGATTGTTTATCTCCTATGAATTATTGGTTTTAAGCTTTATGAATTTGGTTTTAATCTGGCCGCATGAGTTGGTCTTTTAATTGCGAATTTTATTTTTCTGCCCCCATGAGCCCTTCCGCCGCCTACCCTCATGAATTGTTTCTTCACACTTGCTTTTACTATTGCTGCTTTATTAATGAATTATTTTTAATATCCTATGAATAGCTTTTAATCTCATATATATATAGCTTTTAATCCTTTATGAAATGTCCTATGAATTGCCTCACTTTTAATCTGGTATCTATGAGTTATGCCCTGTTTGCACCTTTCACTTTCAACATATATGAATTACCCCTTCTATGAATTGCTTTTATATATATATTCATCGTTTTAATCACCTATGAATTGCTCCACCTTCAACACTGTATTCATGAATTGGTCTATGCCTTACTTGCACTTTTCACCTTTATCATATATGAATTATTCCTTGCTTTTATTATCCATCTATGAATTGCTCTATGAATTCTGTATATGAATTCACCCGCTTTTTAATCCTGCATTCATGAATTGACCCATGAATTGCCCCTGCTTTTAATCTTTTAATGTATATTGTTACTGTTTATGAATTATTGCTATTTATTCTTACGGTTGCACTTAGCACACCTCCTGGTGTGGACCCAGAAACCTGCAGCCCATTGGCTGACCCAAATTCACTCATTCGGCTAGGTGGTTCTCCAAACCAAATTCTTAAGTGACACCTCCCCCTCCTTCCCTTCCCTTTCCTTCTTCGCTTGAAGCTCGACCACCCAATGTGCCGCTCATCCTGCCTTTGAAGCCAAGTTTGGAGATCCACGCACCTGACGTCACGTGGTCTCCGAGGGGGGTAATTGATGCCAAGTAGCCCCCCTCTCCTGCTTTAAGGCCTGCCATGGACTGTGTTAAAGTTTCCTGCGTTGCTGCTTTACTGCTGCACCAAGATTGCCCTGCACGTGTGTGCTCTGATACACGTGTCAGTTTCCTGCCTGCTTGTTAATTACCTTGCTGCTGCAATAGACTGTGTAGTTCCCTGACTCCATGTTTGGATAACTGCACAAAGGACTTTCTTCCTGGGCAACCCTGCCCAGACCTATATCTGGACCTCCCAGTGTGTGTGTTTGGACTTTATTACAAGTGTGCCCTGTGCCTGCATTGCCATCTGCCACGGATCGCGCCTGTTCCCTGCTATGGACTGTGTTTTACGTGCTGTCCCTCCTGCCTCCATGGAAGCCTGCCTCATCTGGGCCCAAGCCGCTGCTAGCAGCCGGGAGCCTGCCGGGGAAACCTCCAGCGAGCCTGGCTAGGCGCTCCCTGGTCAGTTCCTGCCTGGAGCCTCCCGCGGGACAGTCCCCGAGCTTGCCCTTGCTACTGGGCAACCTGCAAACAAGCCTCCACCATGCCCTGCTGGCAACCATGTTCTTAGGCAGCCAGAAGACCGAGGGAAGAAGCCTGCTTTGGGAAGCCATTTTGGCAAAGCAGACACACCACGTCTGCAGCAAGAGAACCTCACCCCGCTCTGCATATCTTAGGAGCCGCCCCGGAGAAGAAGCTAAGTGCCGACCATCCCAAGCACTTAGAGAATGCATCTCAAAGAAACCTCCGCATTCCAGAGCTGATGACATCAGGACAAGCCCTGTCCGCTGGAACATCCATTCAGCCCACTCAGATTTCCCCCTCCCTCTTTTGTCCCCTCTTCCTGAGGTGTCACTTATCACAATCAGATTCCTAAAGTGGCCCATCTAAGCCATTCAGTAACCCATTATAGCCTTTGTTTCAATCTGTGAGAACCACCAAGTACAGCACCAGCCCCAGGGTACATTTTGGGGTATTTAAGATGGTCTTTCAGACCGCATGGTGCGTATGCCATTCCTGCCCATACCCCTTGCTGTCTGTCCATGGATCCATTGCTGGCATTGGACCACCTCGCTGTCGTGTCTCTGCTCCGCTTCAGGATTGTGAGTATTTCCCCTATCATCGTTGGGTACCTGCAAATGTGACCGTCTCTATATTTCCTACTCTGCATTTCCTAGTCCGTGTATGCTTTCTCGTGTTTATGTGCAAGTTCAGGCTTACGGCACATTATTAGTAAATACACGTGTTTATTGAATCTATTTGTAGTCTGCCTCTTTGTCACTAGAGTGTCTGGAATCGGGACCTCCGTAAACACTGGTTAGATCCGCGCTAATTTTAGTTCCAGACTGCTAAGCTAATTTCCCCATTGTAAAAAGCAGTTCTGGTAACAGGAGATAAGATTAAATGAAATGAGGTGAGATGTGGTAAAAAAAGAGAAGAAAATGATAATAAGGATTACGAAAGTATGAACTTGATAGACAAAGAACGGGAGGGACATGAAAAGTAAGGCGGAACTAGAGAAAGGAGGCCACACCTAGCAAGTGCATTCATCTTCGCAGATGAATGCATTTGCTACCCAGATAATACCCCCCCTCTTTGTTCCTCTGCTTACAAACCAAACTGTTGGTTGATTGAGAGCTCTGCTTTAAGGCCAGCCTTGTCCAATCAACATTGTAGCAAGGAGATAGGAATCCATCTTAAAGAGAAAATGGAGTCTGAAGATCAGCAGAGCCTTTCCTTCACCAGCTGATAATCTCCATGCAGACCCTTGATTTATCTGTTTTTCTCTCAGTTACACTCACTCCCAGTAGCAGAACCCATCTGGTGAATAAGTGACATCAGGATATAGACCATAGAGGGAGGCTTTAACATAAGCCACAGGTAGAGGGAGGCTTTTAAACCCTTTTTGTTCTCAATGTTGAACACCACCCTACTTTATAGAATGGGTTTCTTGACACACCATCATACATGTATTTTGAGCTGCAAGGTTTATGAATTGTGGGCATCAGAAATATATAAACAAAATAAGAAATGTATTTTAAATGTAGAACTAGTTATACTAAACAGATTCCATAAGCCTTATATTAAATGAACAGATGTGCAAGTAAGTTTATGCAGCCTATATAAAAGGCTCATATTTAATGTGATGTGAGCTGAATGCTTTCTGCACCTAATTATGAGTCTTTTTTTTTGAGCTCTTACAAGCAGCACACACAAATTTAACCCACACTGAATTTTGCATTCATGCAACCAGGGCAGGAAGCAGGGAGACAAGTTAAAACCACACCAAACACCTGCTGAGATGATAAAGTGAATGGATCCTATTTTATAAACTGATATTTCTATTGAATGTCAAAACACTTAGATTTAAGCCACATACAGTGCCATCCTAAGCAAGGTTACTCCATTCTAAGCTCACTTAAATCAATGAGCTTAGACTGGAGTAACTGTGCTTAGGACTGCACTGTTAGAGAATTTCTCATGACTTAGGGCCAAGCTACAAGTGACAAATGACACTTGAACGGCAAGTGTATTTCTTCTTGTTCACTTGCGCTCCATTCAATCCACTTGCCATTCAAGTGTCATTCGTCACTTGTAGCTTGGCCCTTAGAATAACATGGACAAGTCTTGAAAGCCAGAATTCATGCATGGTCATTCAATGTACAGGTGGGGAGGAGTCTTTAATACTCTGTTATAAACCTCACCTGCTAATTAGCATGCCATTACCTAATCAATTTCACAGTTATTTGCAGAGGCATGGTTGAATCAAGATTATGCCACAAGGACTTCAGAACCAATAAACGGCATTGCAATGTCATGGGAATACCAACTGGAAAACTAAAGACCTCATCTTGTCTTAGCTGAGATTATTTCTAAAAAGGAAGTTTTTTGGGGGGAAGGGACTTCATCTGAGACTATTTGCTGTGGCTTCTCTCCAGTTCCCTCTAGAATCATAATTGTGATGGGATGAAATATTGGAAACACCTTCAAAATGTCAGTATGATTGTCTAAAGGAGCTTAACTCAGAAAAGTGATGCAAGATCAAATCACAGCTAGTTATTATTGATCTCCCACACACACACACACACACACTCTTTGGGTGGTTCATCAATTATCTTCATGTAAAGCAGAGCAAAATACCCCTTGTTATTAAGAAATTTGAATCTGGAACCTGATCACTATGACATATCTATCAAAGGTATCAAGGAGGACAAAAATGATTTTAAGTATACCATTTATTTGCTTCCCATTTTCACACTTTCATTTTAACTATTAACATTTGTCTTCATTGCCATTCAATGAATCTTTGCCATAAACATTTGTCTTATAAGGGGCATCTACTTTATCAACTCTGGAAATAACATAAATTGGGATTTCAACCAAGTAAAATTAGGAGGGTCAGTATGTAAATTAAAATGTTAACTCAGAAATTTCCTGCTTTCTCGGTTATCTTGTTATATATTCAAGTTTAAAGTTTAATTGAATGAGCATAATTACTGTTGCAATGCAGAAATGATTACCTATAAATCATGGTAAGAAGTATTTTATTGCCATTTTATGATTGGAAGTAAGTTATGTTTTTGAAAGGAAAAAGTCACTGGGAAATATACATAAAATATATTTGGTGTCAAAGATTTTTGGCAATGTTCTGCATTCTAATACCATTAGAGTCTGCAAAATTAAAAACAGAATTAAAGATGCCTCATAACAAAATCAGGGCAGCATTATTTGCATTGTGTCATTCAAAGAACTATGTATCTCCATTTGCATTCTGCTTTTCATTTCCTACCACCCTATGGCAGCAATCCTGTAAATATTTGCAATAGTTTATGGATGTCCAAGCTTTTGTATTTGCTTTGCAAGCTTTCATTTTCTCAGTTAAGTTGATAAGATGCAGAAGAGTTATTTGTCAAGTTGCTGACTCTGACATTGGCAATATCCAGGTAGTAATACACAGGGCCGGTGCTAGGTTTTCTGGTGCCTGAGGCCAGATACCTCCACCTGGGGGAAGCTTCAGGGGTGTTGCTACCCCCAAGTGCACACGCACAGAGTGTGCATGCACACCTGGACGGTGTGATGATGTCACTGCATGTGACATCATTACGCAGGGAACTGCCTGCCCCATTGGCAAGGCAGGAAGCTGGGATGGCATGTGGGTGGCCTCCTAGCCCTCCCGCTCAGTTGCCCCACACCACCCCAGCCACCTGCCGCACCTGGCTGGCCTGCAGCTGTGTGCTTGTGGTGGTGACAGTGGTAGCAGCATGGGGCGACTGAGTGGGAGGGCTGGGAGGCTGCCTGCTCAGTTGCCCCATGCTGCCGCCATCATCACATGCTCCTGCCCGGGCACCTGAGGACCAGGAGCAGCTTCTCAGCCCTCCCGTTCAGTCGCTAGTGCTGCCACCACCAGCCCCATCCCTACACCCGGTCAGTGCTCAAGGTGGCTGCAGGCACCGCTTCAATGGATGTGCCGGCCCTGGTAATACTGGTGGTCCCTGGCCCTAGGGAGGCTTGACTGGCCTCAACCAGGGCCAGGGTGTTTTCAGTCCTGGCCCCAACCTGGTAGAACTCGCTGTTGGAGGATACTCGGGCCCGCCAAGACCTTGTGTCCTTCCAGCAGGCCTGTAAGACAGAAATGTTCTGCCAGGCATTTGGTTGAGGCCAGTACTCAGATCCACCAATTGGCCTCCCACCTATCTCCTATTAGTGGGGGGCTATATTGAGTCATCGGCCCCATGTAGGAATGGTGGCTAATCTTGTACCAACTCAAGTCCCCACCCCTCTCTTCCCTTGTGGTTTGAAGGGAAGGGTGAAGTAAACCTGGGACATGGTGCAGAGTCAGAACAGTGCAGAGTTTGTTTTTATGCTGTTAAATCTGGCTTTTATCATTATTTAATGTACCATTTTATCAATGTGTTTTTATCTGTAGGTTGTAATCCACCCTGAGTCCACGGGGAGGGTGGACTATACATTTAATAAATAATAATAATAATACATTTAATATGGCATGTAACCGTTGAAACAAAGCTAAATGCTTTTTCAAATTTTTCATCTCCTGAGGAACATCAGAAGCACAGCATTCTTAGGGCTGTTAATCTGTTTCATGAACAAAGGAAAACTGAATGGGCTTGATACTTCCTTTTTTTTTTTTGAAAAATTTTTATTGGGTTAGAATCCATTATTTTTACATTTACATTCAATTTTCCCCAATTTTTTCATCTCTAACCCCCTCCCTTTCCCCCCCTTTTTGTTGACTTCCAACAGCTTTCCAACCCTTTGTCCCCTTTCCCTTACTTTTATTAGCTTCCTCTATCTAAAACAAATATATATTCTCCATTATTCTAAGCAGTACATCTTTAACTATCTAACATTGTATGCCCAAACTGTAAGTCTTTGTTTCCATCTTAGATAAACAATTTATCCCATTTTTCAATTTCAAATATTTCTATATATCATAAACCATATAGATCATACATTCGTTTATTTGACTTATTCTCTATATATTACTCATTCTATCTTTTTATAATAATTCTATATATCTCTCATCACGTAGTCAATCAATTTGACCCATCTATATCTTCAGACATTCAGTTTGGTACAAAACTTACCAGAAAGAAAGAAAATATTGTTAGTTAATCAATCCTTATATTTAGTCCTTATAATTAATTATTTTCTCTATGTTCTGTTTGTTAAACTATATATATCTATATAAATATCAATATATATCAATCTATTAATCTGACTGCTTATTAATTCGCATTTTTCTCTTCTCCCCCCGGTAAAGTCTCCCCCCCTCTACTTCAATGCTTCAGTAGTTCTCAAACTGCCACAGTTTTCCTCCCACCTCCCATTTCTTCTCCAGGTATTGTTTCAGCTTCTCCCAGTCTGTGTTGAACTGCCCTGAGTCCAGATCTCTCAGTTTTCTTGTCATCTTATGGGCTTGATACTTCCATGTGGATAATTTCTGCCTTATCCCCAGTAACTGTCCGGCTTCAGGCAGCAGCTGAGTCTGCAAAGTACAGCTGACAGGTAATGAGAACCCGCTAGCAAAGCTAGGAATGAACAAAGTCCATAAATCAAGGGAGTAGTCAAAGACAGGCCGGGTCGGAGGTCAGAGAAACAGTTCCAAGGAGCAAGCGCAGGCAACACAGTAGCAGCTCAGAGAACTCGTTGAAGCCACGCTGAGAGCCCCCCCATTTATTTATTTATTTATATTTAATTTATATTCTGCCCTCCCCACATCAGCAGGCTCACGGTGGATCACAACCAAGTTTAAAAACATATTTCATCATATATACAATTTAAAATCATAAAACATCCTAATACATAGATTAAAATACATGTAAACATATTCACACACATACACACACCCATATATATGTGTATGTACGTATGTAAACGTGGTGGCACGTGCTCTTATACTCTGGGAGTGTTATGTCAGCTGGCACAGCTGCTTCAAGTCTCCTCCTCTGAAGCCCCTCCTTCCTCTGAGAAGGCTGGCCTGTTGAGAGCTTGGAGGTGTGCTAATTGACGTCGGGTCTTAAGTCTCTTCTGTGCCTGCTGTGTCGATATTGTTCTTGTTGCTCTTGGGGGCCTGGAGATGTTGGAGGGGATAAGGAAGCTGGCTGCGTCTGGGCTGATGGCTCTGGGTGGGGAAGGGGAGCTTCTTGCTGAGATTCAACATCTGACAGTTCAGCTGTGGTTGGCTGATGGGAGACAGGCTGCTCCTCCTCAGGAGAAGCAAGGCTGTCAGCAACCCTTGGCTGTTCCAGCTGCTCCTCCTCTGAGGAATCGTCAAGCCCTGGCTGTACTATGACAGTAACTGTCAAAGACTCTGGAAAGTTCATGCTCATTCTCGGGGGGGGGGGGTATAGTACACACAGGTACTTCATACCAGCACCTTTTTCAGGGCTCTCTCATGTGCTGGCCCACCACACTCAGCTAGAGAAAGACCCTCAGGAGCAGTCTAGTGGTAGGGTTTCCAAGTTCCTGCTGCAGGCGGGCAGATGACCCCCTCCCAGCCCTTCTTGACACTGCTCATCAGGGCAGCAGGAGAAAAATGGGGCAGAATGGAGGGAGGTGGCAACTTGCTAGGTGTGCCTCCTGGTATGCAGATGTCATTGTCCAGCCAAAGACAAAGATGTGAAGCAAGACGTCTCTGGACTCTGTTAATCTCATATCAAGATAATCGCTCCAACCTATCAAGCCATGGACTATCAGAACATCCAATCATTCCCCATCCGTCCTTCCTCCTTTCCCTTTTGTCCCTTCTGAGGTGTCACAAAAACAAACATTAGATTCCAAAGTGTCCACCCCGGATTCCGTATGTCCCACTAAAATGACACATTAATTACTTTTGTGAAATTGCCTGAGAACCACTTATGAGGTGTGAACCCACCCCGGGTCTTGCCTCGGGATAGAAATTGGCTATTTAAGACCACCCTTTGTGGTCACTAATCAGATGCTCAAGATCTCACTCCCACTCCACCGCACCTAGTGTAGTGCTGGTCACTCCACTGGGCATTCTCCTCCTTGCTGCTGAATCTCTGCCTCTCGACGGACAGGTGACATATCGCCCACCAATTATCTTTCCTGCTAATTCAACTGCCTCTATACTCTTTCTGCCCTTTGATGTCCTAGTCCTGTATTGCATGTGTGTGTGATTTTTAGACCATTTAAGCTTAAAGGTTCTTAAGTAACAGCCTTAATTCATTTTAAAGTATTTGCCTCCTCCATTATTGAGCGTGCTCCAGAAACTCTGACCCTGGTATACACAGGTTATGATCCCATAATATATGCACATTGCCCATTAATTCCCCATCTTTGAGGCAATTCAGCTAACACCATTGACAAAATGCAGCTGGGCACAGGGATTGCTCATTCGTTCATCAGCAGAATTTTTGCTGCTGTAGGTGGCTTCATCAGTGCAAGAGGGTCGAGGAGACAGTATCAGCCCATCCACCCATTTCACAGTACCTGCCGTGCCCCATGACTTTGAGGATGAGTTTTGTGAAGGGTGAGAAAATCATCTATGACAATGAGTGCCTGCCATTCACAGGATCCAACTAAAAGTGTTTCCAATACAAATAACACACTGCACTTTATATCTCTCTAACATATAATCTGTGATTGTGGTTTTCAAAATTCCAAGCGAAGCCCCCCCACACACATATCATATAGTCCTATAGATTTATTTATTTATTTATTACATTTCTAGACTGCCCTCCCAGTTGGATGGGCTCAGGGAGGTCTAACAACGTACAATTTATGACAGTCTAAAACAATAAATCATTATAAATAAACATTTAAAAATATTAACAACGTGCAATAAAATTTCTCAGATGGCGGATATAAGTACGTGTCACACTTTATGAGCTCCTGCATGGGTGGTGGACAGTCTTCAGTTGTATGGCCAGCAAGAGGACAGCCTAGCCCCCACCAAATGCCTGGCAGAACACCTCCATCTTGCAGGCCCGGTGGAAAGATAACAAATCCCACTGGGCCTTAGTCTCCTTAGACAGAGTTCCACCAAGTCGGAGCCAGGACTGAAAAGGCCCTGGCTCTGGTAGAGGCCAGATGGACCTCCCTGGGGCCAGGGACCATCAGCAACTGCTTACTAGCTGATCGAAGCAACCTACAGGGCACATATTGGGAGAGGCAGTCCTGAAGGTATGCTGGACCCAGTCCGCATAGGGCTTTATAGGTCAACACCAAAACCTTGAACTGGACCCAGTACTCAGTTGATGGAGGATGGGTGTTATATGTGCCATGACTGGAGCTCTGGCAACCACTCGTGCAGCTACATTCTGAACTAGCTGCAGTTTCCAGATCAAGCCCAAGGGAAGCCCTGCGTAGAGCGAGTTACAGTAGTCTAATCTGGAGGTGACCGTTACCTGGATCACTGTCATAAGGTCATGGGTCGACAAGTAAGGGACAAGTTGCTGAGCCTGTCTTAGGTAGAAAAATGAGGATCAAACAACCACTGTGACATGTGCCTCCATAGACATAGAAAAAAATAACAGGCTTATACCCGGTAAACAATAGCAATAACAGTGTACAACACACCTGGATATCTATCAGTAATTAACAAATTTCTGAAGTATACTTTATGGATTCATGAAAAAGTGTATTCAATCAGTCATAGAAATAATCATAGAAGTCAGTTATAATCATAAAAGTCAGTAATAATCATGGAAATCAGTCACAGCAATATCTCTTTACAATATACATGTAATGGCTCCTTACAATCCAATAATACTCATAGTGCCCCCCAACAAGGTAACAAAACCTTAGGGTACACAAAAATAATAATGATTGTGTCTTCCGACCATAAATTCATTCCAAGGAGAGGCTCTCGTGAATTCTAGAAGAGTCTCACATGTAATCAATGTCCCATCAGAAACACTGAGTCATTCCAAAGAGAGGCTCCTGTGAATGCCTAAAGAGTCTCACTTGTAATCAAAGTCTCAACAGGTTTCTTCTTTGAAGTTATAGCTTGACATCAAGGTAAATACTCCGAGGGCTACATAAGTGGAAGGGGGGTGCCAACCTGCAATTCCTCTGCTTATCTTTTCACATAGGTGTTTTCAATAGTCTTCAGTTGGACCCCTTACTCCAAGGAAATCAGCCACTGACGGTCCTAACTGCAGCCAGCTAAACGGCAGCTTTGGTCAGGACAACTTCCCCAGGAACCCGTGGCCAGCTAAATGAAAATAACCAAATGAATCTCATAACGATTATTCACAATAAACATTTCTAAACAACTTGTTTTTTCTTTCCTAACTCCTTGTGAATAACAAGCCCAAATTACATACCCTGCTGTGAATTAATTCAGACACGCCTGTGGAGTGATGCTGTGTGGAATACCATTTGTCACTCCAGGTGTGATCAATTTCCCTATGCAAGCCTCTCAATCAAAGAGACCAAATGAGTAAAGTCCAGCGGTCAGTTTTTCTTTAGTCATACAAAAAGCACTGCAATGACAATTCAGAACTAAGTCCCTTAGGTTTTAAGGTTTTCAAAGAAAAAATCCACTTTGCTTCCCGTTTAATAGACATGGAAGCATCCAGAACCACTCCCAGGCTCCTAACTCTTGACACCGAGGTAAGCGGCACTCCATCAAGAGCAGGGAGCCGGAGTGCCACACCCATGCACCCCAGACCCACATGCAGGACGTCCATCTTCATGGGATTCAATCTCAGCTGGCTCTGCTTCAACTATCCAGTCACAGCTTCGAAGGCATGTTCCAGTACATCTGGGGCATAGTCAGGCCAGCCGTCTATCATCAGATACAGTTGAGTGTCATCTTCATATTGATGGCACCCAAGTCCGAAACTCCATACCAGCTGGGCGAGGGGGCGCATATATATGTTAAATAGCAAGGGGGAAAGTATTGCCCCTTGAGGGACACCACACACCAGTGGATGGCGGGATGACAACTTCTCCCCCAGTGCCACCCTCTGTTCCCGACTGTGGAGAAAAGAGACAAACCACTGCAAGGTCATCCCTCATATCCCCACATCGGCAAGGCGTTGGGTAACAGGTCATGATTGACCCTATCGAATGCTGCTGATAGATCTAACAGTACCAGCAGCACCGATCCACCTTGATCCAGCTGTCTACAGAGATCGTCCATCAGGGCGACCAGTAATGCCTCCGTCCCATGTCCCTGATGGAAGCCAGAATGGAAGGAATCTAGGGATGAGGAATCATTCAGGAAGACCTGCAGCTGCTCTACCACCGCCCACTCAATTGTCAGGATCTGCCATACTGGGGAAATGTAGCCTGTGTAATGCCATATTAATTTCTGTAGTTGTTTAGTCTCTCTCCCCTCTAGGTCCCTTCAACCACATTTCCATGGGAGAGGATGCTGCGTCTTATCTGTGTTCTTCTGAGTCAACCTTGATGAACCAGCGTTCCCACAGAAAAGCTACCTGCTATGTGAACTCTGGGGGGAGGCTGGGATCTGAGACTTTGAAGTGTACCAACTTTCATTTTGTAACTCATTCCTAACAAAGCTTTGCTCAGCCAGGATCTGCTTGGTCCTGGAATGTGGACATCTGGGCCTGAATGCTGTCTTTCTAATAAAACCTTTTGAAATCAAAAGACCTTGTCTTCTTGCAGAAGGGAGGAAAGCAGACTCTAGCCAACTGGAATGCCATAGCCTGACATCAATCACCTTACCCAGGAATGGGAGGTTCGAAACTGGGCGGTAATTGACTGGGTCAGCAGGGTCCAAAGATGGTTTTTTTCAAGAGAGGCCTAACCACAGCTTCCTTCAATGCTTCAGGAAAAATCCCGGAGCTCAAAGACATGTTGACAATGGCCTCCAGGGCATCCTGTAGCCCATCTTCCCCAGCCACGAAGGGCATGGGTCCAAGCAGCATGTGGTAGGCCTAACTGCTCACAGGATCCTGTCAATTGCATCCCCAGAGAGTGGGCTGAAATTATCTAATATTATTGCAGAAGGCGGCCAAGGGGCCTCCAGTTCGCACACTGTATCAACTGTGGCTGGGAGATCACGGCGGAGAGACAAGATTTTATTAGCAAAAAAACTCCAAAAGCCTCACAGCCAATATCCAAATTTAAATTTTGATGGTCCCCTCCTGACAAGGAGACCAAAGACCGAACCACATTAAACAGTTTTGCTGGGCATGAGCTAGCTGAAACAATGGAGGCTGCATAAAACTCATTCTTTGCAGCCTTCACTGCCATCTCATAGGCTTTCATAAACGTCCTATAGGATGTTCTTGCCTCTTCATCGCAAGTTTGCCGCCATACTCACTCTAACTGTCTCAGCTCCTGCTTCTTCCGTCGTAGCTCCTCTGTATACCAGGGAGCTAGTTTGGTACAGGGGCAGAGAGGGTGACGGGGGGCAATTTTATCGATGGCTTCGAAAAGACAGACTTGCCAATCTTCCACCAGCTCATCCAACAAACTGCCAGGGAGTATTGGATCCTGCAGAGCATTCTGGAAGCCAATTCGATCCATAAGTCTCTACGGGCAAGCATAAATAAGCTCACCGCCCTTGCACGGGTGGTGGTGAGGAATATCCAGCTGAGCCTTCAGGACCACGTGGTCCAACCATGGCACCAATTCAGTTGTTTCCAGTACCACACCCATACACATTCCAAAGATTAAATCCAACATGTGGCCTGCTTGATGTGTAGGGGCCGAAACGGTCTGGGAGAGTCCAAATGTGGCCATGGAGGACACCAGGTCTACAACCCAACTAGCGGCGGTGGTGTCAGCATGGACATTGAAGTCACCCAACACCAATAGTTTTGAGTGCTCCAAGGCCCATCCAGCCGCCACCTTTAGCAGATGTGGCAAGGCATCTGCTGGTGTGCTGGGTGGCTGGTACACCACATAGATGGCTAAACTCTCCTCGGCACCCCACACCAGGCCTACACAATCAACACTGGGAATATCCGGGATGGGGAGCGGCCTGAAGGAGAAAGACTCTCGGACAAGAATCGCCACCCCTCCCCTCCGGCCTCCCATTTGGGACCGATGAAGGACCAAAAACCTAGGCGGGGCCAGTTCATTCAGAGCAACTGTCTCGCCCTCCCTCACCCAGGTCTCGGTCACGCATACAAGGTCCACATCATTTGGGACAGTTCGCACTTCTGTGGATTAGTGGTAAAAAAGTAGCCAGCTTGAGTAATGGACTACTGTCTGGGAGACTCAGGTTCAATTCCCCACTCTGCCATGGAAGCTTGCTGGGTGACCTTGGGCAGCTGCACACATTCAGCCTAACCTACCTCATAGGTTGTTGTGTGGATAAAATGGAGGAGTAGGGAATGATGTAAGCCACTTTGCAGAGGATTTAGCCGTGTTAGTCTGTAGTAGCAAAATCAAAAAGAGTCCAGTAGCACCTTTAAGACTAACCACTGAGAGATCTCTGTGTTTGAAGATGCCAGCCACAGCTGCTGGCGAAACATCAGGAACTACAATGCCAAGACCACAGCTATACAGCCCGGGAAATCCACAACAACCATCAATAATAACATAATTTGTAAACTGCTCTGAATGGGTGTTAAGTTGTTCTGAAGGGTGGTATACAAATCAAATATTATTATTATTTCATGCTAAAACAATGTATGTTTGCATCCTTGATTGTTTGTTGAAAGCACTTCCTTTTTGTTTGTTGAAAGCATTTCCTTTTCCACACTGTGACACTGAGAGATCTCTGTCTTTTGGTGCTACACCTCTGAAGATGCCAGCCACAGCTGCTGGCGAAACGTCAGGAACTACAATGCCAAGACCACGGCAATACAGCCCGGAAAACCCCCAACAACCATCGTTCTCCGGCCGTGAAAGCCTTCGACAATACATCATTTCCTTTTTCTTTATATATATATAAAAACCACTTTGAGTGGGTGTTAAGTTGTCCTGAAGGGCGGTATATAAATCGAATGTTGTTGTTATTGTTATGTTTTACAACCAAATACAATCAAAATTGCTGAGGAGCTTCTTCTGTCTGTCCTCTAAAGAAACCCCAAGTTTCAAGCAAATTGGACAAAGGATTTGAATTATATGGGTTCCTAAACAAGCCCAGGCTTTCTACTCTTAGGGGAAGGAAAAACTCCCTTTGTACCCCACAAAGAACAAGGGAAGGAGAATGGCAGCTCTCTGCATCTTGGGATTGGCTGGGAGTGCTCTGTACTCCTCCTTTGCAAGGGTCTGATTGGAAGGGAAAAATTCCATTCCCCAGGCAATCAGAAGAATCAAACCTGTAAGAATCAGAACTTGGAAAAAAAATAGATATTTCCGGGAAGGGTGTTTTGTTGCTCCCAAGCATCTTGGATTTGTGTTACCATTCTGGAAAATCAAGGTAATTATTTGAAACATTGTTTTCTGTGTAAATTTTCAGTTTGGAAATTCCATTACGCATACCCCTATTGTTTACCTGTACTTTTTAAAAAAGAAAAATGCCAGTATTTATATATAAGGTAGCAAAAATTTCCACTGATTCCCCTCTTCCTCTGCAGATATCAACTAAATGTTACTGATGGTTCACTCTCTCTTCTACTGGCTGAGTGGGTGGGCTGGTGCACAAGGATCAGGACTTGGGACAACCCTGAAAAAAATGCCAGTACTCAGTGAGTACCATCACAAAAAAGCCCTGATATCTACTATTCTTTTTAAAAGGTTATTGTTCTGCTTAATAATGTCACTACACCAGCATACCTTGGAGCTAAACTATCCTAAAGAATTTGGCAGCCCTAGCACACTACAGTGCAAAACTGGTTTGGAAACCTTGTGTAATTCCAAGAGCACTTTCTTGGGAATAAACCTCATTGAATAGACTGGAGGGAGATTCTAAATAAACCTGTTTAGGATTGCTCTCTAAGTAGTTTACTGTGGCATCAACTTGTACCACCAGGCCAGTTCTTTGCTGCACAGTAATGTAAGACTAACAAATCAGGAAATAAATGTTGTACCTGGGCTTTTTCTTTTCTTTTTTTGGAAGCTGCTTGTTTTATCTTCTACCTGATTACTATAGGAATGTCTGATGAGTGACCAAAGAAGAGGACTAGACAAAGTATGAAAGGTCAAATAGCATGTGAAGAAGAGGAGGAGCTTGTTGAATTTTAGGTGTATTGGTATGTTATTTAGGGAATTGGGTACATTGTCTGTTTATTTTGAAGAAATGGCATATACTGCAATGTCTATGTTATTTATTTTTTTTAAAAAGCCTTTAAGCAGTTCATCGTTTCCTTCCTTAACCAGTCTTTGTGAACTCTATGTTCTTTTGAAAATGAATTCTGGAAGGGGAATGGCCTTTGAGATAAATTAAACTGAAGGACAAGGACATCTCACTCTCAAGAAAGAAAAAGCTTTCCAAAAAGGCAATGAACATTCATGTATTTTCCATCTCCTTTTCAACAGGCTTTGAAGTTTAATTATTCTATGTAAAATGTTTGAAAATATTTCTGCCATATTCATAACAATATTTTGGTTAAATTATGGAGGAGGGATAATTGAAAACTACAGGTGGGATCCAGAGAATTGTTAGAGGCTCACAGGAAAACGACAACAGTGTGCTTATATGTCACCCTTCTGGACAGATTAGTGTAACACTCAGTTGAAAAAAGTCAGTATTATCATTATCACCACAATATAGCTGGGGAGTTGGGGCTCCCAAGGTGACCCACACAGTTCATGGCAGTAGAGGAAGTTGAACCAGCAGACTGCTGGCTGGCAGCCCGGCCACTTAACCACTATGCTACAGCAGCTCTCTTTCTTACCTCCCCCATCTTCCTAGCATTTGGAGCAGCACTCCAAATGCTGCTCCAAACAGTGGAAGAGTGAGAAACAGTGTAAAGTAGGAAGTCTGTAACTTAAGCAGGAAAACCACAGTAATAGTGTTTTCCTTGCATGCTTGCAAGTGCCTTCCTATCAAAGCCATTCTAAGCATTCTAAAAAACTCTGCTTAGCACAGTATATTTCCAAACTTAGTTCTCCTATCTGCATTGTCATTTTGTATAGAGGAACCACACAAGCAGAAGATGTTCCTCTAGTTGTGTGGGAGCTTCCATGGAGGTGGTCCAATGGATTGCCAACTTCCTGAAAGAAAAGAAGTGTTGTCCCTTTAACAGAAGTTTTAGGAGATGTTATTCACCTCCAAGCAATAAAAATCTTCAGCCACCCATTTTCACATATTAAGCACCTATTAAAGGGAAATAATATTTTTCTCCAGGCCTGATGGGAACCCTACCAACCTAGGGATCCCATTCCCCAGTGGGGATAGGGTATCCCCCACTCCCAGCCACCCTCCCCACTTACCTGGCCGGCAGGGGGCAAAAGGTGCAGGAATTGGGCCTGGGAGCTCTGGAGAGCTCCCCTGTACTATCCAGAGGATTTCTTTGTCACACTGGGAATGACATCACTAGTTTGGGGGGCAATTTTTATCAAATTGGCCCTGTGGATGCCTTCAGTTCCTTGTCTTGCTGAGAATGATGTCATTTCCAGCATGACAACGAAGTCCCCTGGAGCGTGTGTGTGCTTTGCACATGCACGAGCTAAGTTTTCCCCTCACCCCTGCCCCATGATACCCCATCACCCAGTGTGGGCCCTGGGGGACCTGGCAACCCTACCACACTGTTAGGGGTATACCAAGATGAGATCTAAAATGCTTGTAGGTACAATGGATCTCATCACAGTTTCAGTATTTATATATGTTCCCGCTTTTCTGTAGTTTACAGAATAATATAGGAGATGTCACAAGAACAGTAACTGTGGCCTGCTGACAAATATTTTCTATGTGAAATGGTATCAGAAGTTTTTCTAGAATTTCACTAAGAAGGGACACTTTCCAGAAGACCATGTCACCAAATTTGTAGGACTTAAAAACAACGACAACAACCTCATGGTATCTTTGTCTGCCAAAAATAATTTTCAGCATTACTGATTTCCATATAGGAGGAAAAGTTTTTTCTTTTTCTTTCCGTATATCTGTTCACTAAATTTCTTCTTGCTGATGCACTATCTGTATGATTAATAATAACCTGTCTTTTCACAATGCCAATCAATGTACATATTTTATGTATTTTAAACATTTATTAGCCACCTTTCTACCTAAAGGAACTCAAGACAGCTTACAACTGACATGAAAAACACATTAAACATATCAGTGTACATGTTATCCATTTACAGAGGTATCCTATGCAGGTCTAATCAGAATCAGGTCTATTAAATGGGAAAGTGTTCTTATGATTGTACTGTTAGAAACCTGTTTGATACAATGGAGAAGTCTGCGATAGCCAGTAATTTTTAAAGCACATCCTCTCAGAGGGAAGGAAAGGAATCTGTAATAATTTCTTTTTCATCCCTATTACTGTAACAGTTAACAACAAACAAAATTACATCATAATTTGCATTTCTAAGAAGGCTTATTGGAAGGATTTTGTTTTGCTCTTCCCAGACAGCTCAGGGATTGTAGATGTTCTTGCCCCCAAAACTCGAGAATTCTGCTGGGATTGCCCGTTTTTACTTTAAATCTTGAAAGAACCATGTAGGCCTTTTGCTTCACTTTCAGTTCAATCCTATGTACAGTTACTCCAGTCTAAGCCCATTGAAGTCAATGGCCTTAGACTGGAGGATTGCATTGTTTATGTGATTTGAGATCAGTATCTGTGAAAAAAAATAGCCATATTCTAAAAGCACATTCTTCATGCATGAAGAAGCTTGTTTTATATCCCGAGATGTAGAAAAACTTCTCTGGAAATGGAACTTTAATTTATAATACAAGTGTGATTACAAAAGTACACATTCATATATTTTTTAAAAAGACTGTTAAAACTGGCAACATCTCTACTCTCTTTTATATACTAAGTGATGTCTACCCCATTTATATGAACTTTTAAAATTAGTTTTAATCTGCTTCTTAAATATTATTCAAATGTTGGTCAGCTGCTTCCTGCTTTTCTTAGATCAATGGTTATTATTATTTCTTTTGTTTTGTTTTGTTTTAAGTTTGTTGTTCTAAGAGGATGTGTACTTTACTGTATCTGATATTCTAGTTAAAGGGTAAGTAAAAAGGTTTTAAATAATAAATTGAGTTTTTTTAATACTATTTCCCCAACATTTTTAGTGACTGAACCTGTGAAATGATGCACATGCTACTCATACATCATGTGGGGAAATGATCTCCCAAGACCTTGTTTCTGCCAACATGGGAGCCTAAAAATACTCCAGCTGTCACAAGTCTCCTACTGGTGAGTCACTTCTTTTCCTTACTTCCTTGCGACTTACTTCTCTTTGATCATTTCTGATGCCACTGATTAGTCTTTACCTTCTGCTAAATGAGAACTCTGACACTCTATTGCATTACTGTTTATTAGAGGTGGGCACAGACCAGAAATCGGGCCGAAATTTCACATGGACTGGCCCGGTTCAGCGTTCATGAACCTGAGGGTCATGGGATGTGCATTTTCTATAGACCCGATGACTTTTGGGATGTCCATTGGTTCATGCCTTTAAGCACCTATTTCCATGCCCCTCGCTTGCAAGGAGCATGGAACCGGGCACTCCCCATGTGGACATCCCCACCTGCCAGCTGAAGCAAGTTGCGGGGTTTAAATCACCCATTTCCATGCCCCTTTCTTGCAAGCAGCATGGAAATGAGTGCACCTCTTGGGGCTGGCTTCAGCTGACAGACGGGGGAGCTTCCTCCCTGGCCAGCTAGCTGAAACAAGTCACACTGGGTTGCAAAGAGCCCTGTTCTGCATGGCTTGTGAGCTGCATGGAAAGGGGCATTTTAACATTTAAGCCCTCTTGGCTTGCTCCAGCTGACCCACAGGTACTCTCCTGCAGATCAGCTGGAGCAAGTTGAGGGGGGTTGCAAAGTGCCCCTTTCCCCAGGGCTTGAGAGTTGCACAGAAAGGAGCACTTTAACTTTTAACCCCCCTTGGCTTCCTCCAGCTGACCCACAGGGACTCCTCTGCAGGTCAACTGGAGCAAGCTGAGGGGGGTTGAAAAGCACCCCTTTCCCCACAACTTGAGACCCATGTGGAAAGGGGTGCTTTAACTTTAAACCTCCTTGGCTTGCTTCAGCTGACCCATGGGGACTCCCCCCTGGATCAGCTGGAGCAAGCCAAGGAGGGTTGCAAAGCACCCCTTTCCCCATAGTTTGAGAGCAGCTTGGAAAGGGTGCTTTAACTTTTAAATGTGACTGACCAGCTGGGATCAGGAGCAGAGCAGGTGGCAATGTCCGCCCCCCACCTTCACTCAGCTGGGATCAGGAGCAGAGCAGGTGGCAATGCCTGCCTGCCCTTCATCCAGCTGGGGAGCAAAGCAGCTGGCAATGCCCACCTGCCACCTTCACTCAGCTGGAATCAGAAGCAGAGCAGGTGGCAATGCCTGTCTGACCTTTACTCAGCTGGGATCAGGAGCAGAGAAGGTGGCAATGCCCATCCCCTCTTCACCCAGCTCAAAACAGGAGCAAGCAGGTGGCAAGGCCCACACCCCACCTTCACCCAGGATGGTCAGGAGTGGAGCAAATGGCAATGCCTTCCCCCAGCTTCCCCCAGCTAGGATCAGGAGAGGAGCAGGTGGCAATGCCCAGCCCACCTTCACCCAGCCCGGATCAGGTGCTGAGCAGGTGGCAATGCCACCTTCATGTGGCCAGGATCAAGTGGGGAGCAGGTGGCAATGCATGCCCCCTGTCTTCACTTGACTGGGATCAGGCACATAGCAGGAAGAAATGCCCCCCTGCTCACCCTTCACCTGGTTGGCATCAGGCATGTAGAAGGCGGCAATGCCTGCCCCCTTTCACACAGCTGTGGAGCAGGCAGCAATGCCCACCTCCCCTTATCCTGGATGGAATAAGCTACAGAGCAAGAGGAAATGTCCATCCCTCCTTCACCCAGCCAGGATCAGGTGAGAAGCAGCTGGCAATGCCCACCCCCTCCATCTGGCCAGGAGCAGGAGCAGGGCATGAGGCAATGTCCACCCCCCCTTCACCTGGCCTGGATCAGTCATGGAGTAGGAGGTAATGCTCACCTTCCTTCAACTGGTCGAGGTCAGGTGCAGAGCAGATGGTAATGCCTGCCCCATGACTTCACCTGGCAGGGATCAGGCATGAAGCAGGAGGCAATGCCCACCCCCCATTCAACCTGCCAGAATCTGACATGGAGCAGGCGGCAATGCCGCCCCCCGCCCCACTTCACCCAGCTGGAATCAGGTGAAGCCGTGGAGCAGGAGGCAATGTCCACCCTTCTTCATCCAGCTGGGATCAGGAGCAGAACAGGCAGCAATGCCCACCCCTTCACCCAGCTGGGATCAGGAGTTTAGCAGGTGACAATGCCTGCCTCCTTTTCACCCAGCTGGGATCAAGCTTAGAGAGGTGACAATGCCTGCCTCCTTTTCACTCAGCCGGGATCAGGCATAGAGCAGATGGCAATGCCCACCCCCCCTTCACTCTGCCAGTATCAGGTGCAGAAGAGATGGCCAAGCCAGGCCCCCCCTGCCTTCATCCGACTGGGATCAGTGATGGAGGATGATGGGATCCTTGCTTGTCTGCCCTCCCCCCATTTTAAAATTAAACCTTTATTGGGAAAGTATTCAACAGGTCCAGTTATAACAGAAAAAAACAGTAAAGTTTGCAAAATACAAAACATAATTACAATTATAGGTTTGTAAACAATATTCTTAAATTGTTAGGTACAATGTTTTAGCAACTAAGTGTCAAGGAGACTGTCAGGTCTGTTGCCCACACTCCATCCATCTTCACTTGATTTGCAATCATCCTCTGTATGTGTGTGTGTGTGTAGTTTTTCACACAGGCCGTCCAGCTCCTGGGAAGACAGCACACTTATCTTGGATGGCTCGTCATAGAGGCCTTGAGACGGTTCCTGCCTACTCTCCCACTGACTATGCCCAGCTGGTTGGGCACTGAGGGTGGGGGACTCACAGGGAGGGACTGGAACTTTGTAGCAAGCATTCCATACGTCATTCTCAGCAAGAGTTCTGTGTACAGCCAGATGCTTTATTTTGCTTCTGTGTAATCTATGGACATATAGACGCTTTAGTTATGGTTTCCCAATAAAAAACCTTGATTCAAGAGAGCTTAGATTTCTTGCTGCAAGGGGGGAATCGGCTTCAACGTATCCTGTTTTCCATAGCCTGACATATTGCTGAGAATCCACCCTTCCTCCCTTCAACCTACACCCCAGCAAGATGGCTACCGGATTTATTCCGATTGAATTGTATGACCTGGGAGAGGAGGTGGAGGGCCTTTCCAATCAACCACCGAAGTCTTTGGATCCGATACCACCGGGTGGAGGCTCATGGGCCTACTTAGGTGCAATCCCTAGGAGCGGGGCTTCACATCTGTCTTGGACTTCCCTGCCTACCCCAAGACAGTGGGCCCCTAGGCCATGCGAGGAGAAGGAGCTACTTTGCTGGGATGGGACTCAGTAGCAGTCCGGAACCCTAACTACCCGCCATCTTTGAATCCTCGGCAGGGCAAGAAGTGGGAGAGGACTATGCTTGGGAGTCACTCCAAACTTCTATGGCTGCACTTCACACGGCTGTACTCAGTGACCTCCCCAATCTCTGGTGGGATGAGACAGTCAGGTGCTATGTGGAGGTGCCGGAAAGTGGGACTACCTACCCCCCTCCGTCGCCCGGAGGGGATCATTTGGATGTCCTCATGGAACAAGTTCAGGTAATGCACTAAGATATGTTAGCGGTAACCGGCCTTGCGCAGGGATGGGCGGCTAGTGTGAGGGAGTTACAACGGCCCTTGGGTCAGGGGCTGCATGTGATGGTTCAAGCTGCCCCATCGGTTTCCTTGGACGTGGCACAATCAGCGATGCGGCATGTACAAATACTGGAGCTAGCCAGTGAAGGTGGTGAAGACCCCCAGGAAGGTAGTTCATTGCGAGCGAGCGACTACCAGGATGCTTCTGGGACGTTTGTTATAGTGGGCACCACCCAAAGTTCAGGGCCCCCACCAGAACCAGACTTCTTGGCTGAGGAGTGGGTGTGAGTGAGGGACTTACAGCGTGCCTGGGAGCAAGAAGTCATCCAGGTCACAGCCCCTGCCCCCAGGGCACCCGGAGGGGAGGAAACTGTCATGGCTGCCCAGGCCAAAGATGCCCATTATGCTGCACTGGAGGCCCAAGTGCATGCGTTGAGGGGAGAGCTGTTACATGCGGCACAGCTGGTGGAACAGATGATGGCAACCCTAGCAGCTCCAACTGCCCCGCCACCCCCACCACCGCCAGTTGCGCCCACGGCCACTCTTTCTATTGCCACTGAGACTGAGTCCATTCTTCCTCCTGTGGCACCGGTGACTTCCAGTGCCAAGCGAGCCATTGGGCCCCGGCAGGGACCACCCATAATAACAGCCCTGGAGGCCTGGCCCAACCAGGGACTGCTGAGGCCCCAGCTGACGGCGCTTCCGAGAACTATCCTCAGCGAGAGGGCCCCTACTGCAGACCCTCTGCTTCGGCCGCAGCAGGCTGTACCGAATGCCCCTTGGGCCGGGAGAACACCAGCACCCTCTCGTGTAGAATGGAGCTACCCAACGCCTCCTGCCAATGCCTATCTGGATGCACGAGCAAGGCCTATGGAAATCCCGCTGGGATGGGTGAAACTAGAAGCCTCTTTCGACGGAGAGCCGTGCAAGCTGGGCTTTTTCATAGTGCAAGCGCTGCAATTCTTTAATGAGTGGGGCCACCTGTTCCCTTCTGAACAGAGTCGCGTTATCCACCTGGAGTCCCGGCTGGAAGGGTTAGTGGCAGAATGGTACGTGACTTTTCACGATACTGGAGCCCCCAAATTGTATGATTTACAAGCCTTTATTGTGGCGTTATGAGCCCAATATGAGGACCCCATGGAGGAGGAGAGAGCCTGCACGAAGCTCCGGTCCATATGGCAGGGTTCCTGGCTGGTGAGAGACTATGCCACCGAGTTCCGCCAACTCACTGCCAAGTGCCCAACCTATCATGAAGAAGTCAAGATAGAATTGTTCAGGAATGGAATGAATCCTGAACTATTAGATTGGGCCCTGATGCAGGATGATCCACCCACCCTCCTAGGCTGGATGCAACTGGCCTGCAAGGTCGAAAACCGCATCCAGGTAGTCCTCCTGGTAAAGCAACACCAGCTCTTGGGGACGAGAAGAACCAACCTACCTACCCGTGGCTGGCCTGCCCCAGGAGGCCCGAGGCCTGACAGAGAACTGTGGGATGCTCGCTGGAGGCAGGGCTTATGTCTCCAGTATGGAAATACTGGACATTTCACAGCACAATGTCCCCTAAAAGCCCCTCCGGTTCCAAGACCTGTAGCCATGCTGCGAGCCCCGAGAACAGAATGTAAGGCCCCCGTACGGCGGGGAAAGCTGGATACTGGACTGGAAACTGAGGAACTGCTCGCTTCCAAAGGTGAGATACCCGCATCATCGGGAAATGCGGAGGACCTGCTGTAAAAGGACCCCAGTGGCAGGTCACCAAGGAGTCCACCCCTTCTGAGGTGAGAGAAGGGGGGGCATTTTGTTCATGCCAGTCGTACTTGTAAACCCAAAATGAGGGACTCATGTGCGAGTCCAAGCACTTATATACTCCGGGTGCTCCCGGGATATCATCTCACCCACCCTAGTCAATGGATTAGGCTTGAAAACCCATGAACTGGAGGATCCCATAGTTTTTGAGCAAATGGACGGGTCAAGCATGAGTCCTGCCCCCTTTGAAATAGAACCCATGCCCACGGGAATGGGGAAGCACTGGGAGACCCGCCCCTACATAGTCAGCAATGCAGCAAAATATCCCCTGATACTGGGTAGCCGCTGGCTAGGGGACCACGACCCCTACATCAAATGGTTGGAGGAGGTGGTCTTATTCAAAGGAAGTCAGTGCGGTGCACATGTTTGGATGAGGGAGTGGGGCAGGACCCCTCCCTCCCCCCTGAACATCACCTTCCTAGCAGAGGAGGAAGAGAAAACCATTTCCCGAGAATACAGGGATCTCCATCTAGCCTTCAGCGAAGAGGAAGCGGATGAGCTGCCCCCCCACCGCAACACTGACTGTGCCATTGAACTGATTCCTGGGGAGAAGTTACCCAAAGGCAAACTATATTCCATGAGCCTGGTGGAGAGCCAGGAGCTATGGAAGTTCATAGATAAAAAATTAGAGAGGGGGTTTATCCGGCCCGCTAGCTCCCTGCATGCCGCCCCCATCCTGTTCATCAAAAAGAAGGACGGGGAGGGGGGGGTTGAGACTGTGCACGGATTTCAGAGGCATTAATGCGGTATCCATGTCAAATGCCTACCCCCTCCCTTTGATTCGAGACCTGCTCAGCGTGGTGGCCCAAGGCAAAGTCTTCTCGAAACTGGATTTAAAAGATGCATACTTCCGTGTTAGGATACGGGAGGGGGATGAGTGGAAAACTGCCTTTAACACACCCTTAGGACAATATGAATACCTAGTTATGCCTTTTGGGCTTAAAGGTGCCCCAGCTGTATACATGACGCTTATTCATGAAGTGCTCCATGAATACCTGTACAAAGGGGTGGTTGTTTTTCTTGATGATGTGCTTATCTATACGGCGGATAAGGAATCACATGTTGAACTGGTCCAGAAAGTGCTAAGCACCCTAATCAAACATAAGTTGCCTGTCAAACTGTCCAAGTGCGTATTTCACAAGGAGGAATTGGATTATCTTGGCTACCGTATATCTAGTCAAGGAGTAAAAATGGACCCAGCTAAGGTACAGGCACTAGAGGGGTGGGAAGCACCCCAAACGAGAAAGCAATTGCAATCTTTCCTGGGATTTGCCAATTTCTATAGACCATTTATAGAAAACTTTGCCCAAATAGCTCTGCCTTTGACAGACTTATTAAAAACCAAGGGAAAGGGGGGGCAAGAAAAAAATAGCCAAGTCAAATTACAATGGACCCCAGAGTGTCAGCAAGCGTTTGAGAAGCTGAAAGTAAAATTTGTCTCGGAGCCCCTGCTGCAGCACCCAGACGAAAATCACAAGTTCATTGTGCAAGTTGACTTCAGCAACACGGCAGCAGGGGTGGGGTGGGGGGGGTGTTGCTACAACCTGATGCAGAAGGCAAACTCCGCCCCTGTGCCTATCTATCCAAAAAATTTACTGATGCAGAACGCAACTGGAGCGTGTGGGGAAAAGAAGCATTTGCCATTAAACTTGCTCTCACTATGTGGAGGCAGTGGCTGGAGGGGGCTAAAAGCCCATTTGAAGTTTGGACTGATCATAAAAATTTAGAGGCTCTCCGCACACCCAGAAAGCTGAATGCCAAAAAAACTTCGCTGGGCTGAATTCTTCTCCAAGTTTAATTTCACACTTAATGACCTACCAGGGCGAGCCAACTTCCTAGCAGATGCCCTGTCACGCATGCCCCAACATGACAGCCAGAGGGAAGAAGTTATTGACACTGTGTTTTCACCAACCCAACTGGGAGGGGCAGTGAGAACCCATAGCCAAACGGTGAAACAACAACTCAATAAGAAATGATCTCTCTGACTGGAGAAGGTGAGTGAAAGAGGAAGTAGAAAAGGAAAGTGAAGGCATGCCTCGCAATGAGGCGTGCAAAGGCATGCCTCACAACAAGCTCACACAAACCGAAGTGGGTGAGTGGTACAAGGGCAACAAACTGTATATTCCACCCAGTCTATGCAAGGAAATTCTTCAACTGTGCCATGACGCCAAATTAGCTGGTCACTTCAGCTACTTAAAAACCCTCCACCTAATCCAGCGCCAGTTCTGGTGGCTCAACATGAGACGGGACGTCTCCCAATATATGCCCACCTGCCCAGTCTGTATAATGGGGAAATCTAGAAGAGGAAAAACCCCAGGACTACTCCAACCGCTAGAGACTCCTTCCTGAACTTGGGCGGTGATCTTGATGGACTTCATCACCGATCTACCACCCTCCAAGGGGTGCACATGCATATTAGTAGTGGTGGATCTGTTTTCCAAACAAGCACACTTCATCTCTTGTACCACTATCCCAACAGCCAAAAAGCTAGCCAAGTTGTTCATGAAACATATAGTGAGGCTCCACTCATTTCCCACCAAAGTGATCTCGGATCGGGGAGTGCAATCTGTGGCCAATTTTTGGCGGGAGCTCCTCCAAGTTCCCGGCATCGAGCAAGGAATAAGCTCTGCCTATCATTCTGCCACCAATGGGCAAATGGAATGCACTAATCAAGTACTGGAACAATTTCTACGCTGCTACATCAACTATCAGCAAGACAACGGGATAAACTTTCTCCATTTTGCCGAATATGCGTACAACAATGCAGTACACAGTTCCACGGGGGTTTCCCCCTTTAAAATAGTGCACAGATAAGAGGGACAAGCCCTACCCTTTGCCACCAACCCAGAGACTCATAAGGCAGGAGACCTAGGAGAATGGTGGTCCTCCTTAACAGCTCAGGGGAGTAGCATCCAGGAGACCTTAAAAAAAGCCAAAGAGGATTACAAAAAGTATGCAGATCGGCATCACAGTGAACAATGGGACCTGCAACCCGGCGACCAGGTGTATGTCTCCACAAAAAACTTCAAAAGTGACCAGCCCTGCAAAAAACTAGGACTCAAATACGTGAGTCCCTACCCAGTAAAAAGAGTAATCAATGAAGTGACCGTAGAACTTGAATTGCCAAAGAACCTATGCCAAATGCACCCAACCTTTCACTCTAGCCTGCTAAAAAAAGCTCCCCCACCTGATGAGTGGCACCCTGAGAGAGGCGTTCCACATCCGACCCTAATTGATGGCCAAGTCCACTATAAGGTGGAGGAAATCTTAGACTCTAAATGGAAAAACAAAAAACTTTATTACTTAATCAGATGGAAAGACTTTGATTAAAGCTTCAGGGAATGGGTCGAACATTCCCATGTGAATGCTCCACGTCTCACAACTACCTTCCATAAGAAATACCCAGCCAAGCCGAGGCCAGGGCCAGGGGAGTGAAGGGGGACCTTTGAGGGGGCAAAATGTCAGGTCTGTTGCCCACAGTCCCTCCATCTTCACTTGATTTGCAATCATCCTCTGTATGTGTGTGTGTGTGTGTGTGTGTGTGTGTGTGTAGTTTTTCACACAGGCCGTCCAGCTCCTGGGAAGACAGCACACCTATCTCGGATGGCTTGCCACAGAGGCCTTGAGATGGTTCCTGCCTACTCTCCCACTGACTATGCCCAGCTGGTTGGGCACTGAGGGTGGGGTGGGGCACACAGGGAGGGACTGGAACTTTGTAGCAAACATTCCATACGTCATTCTCAGCAAGAGTTCTGTGTACAGCTAGGTGCTTTATTTTGCTTCTGTGTAATCTATGGACATATATACGCTTTAGTTATGGTTTCCCAATAAAAAACCTTGGTTCAAGAGAGCTTGGATTTCTTGCTGTAAGGGGGGAATCAGCTTCAACGTATCCTGTTTTACATAGCCTGACAGATACTCTGATATATTGGATTTGAAGAGTATAAGTCATTGCTAGCAATAAATTCAAAAAAAACGTTCCCATTTTTCATAGAAAGATGATGTTCCTGTATGTAACGTATTTTGTTGTATATTATATGTTATTTTTTCAATTATAAATTGATCTCACATTTTGTGAGCCATTGGTCTGTGGTGGGAGGTAGCTGTTTATTCCATTTTGTTGCTACTAAAGTTTTCACCACTACCAATAAACTATTTATTAATTCTTGTTTTACTGTCGGTATACTGACATCTTGCCAGTAATCTAAAAAGATTATTAAGGGCTTTAAGGGTATTTTATAGCCTGTTATTTGTTCGATTTGGTAAATAATTTCTTTCCAAAATTTCTTAATTGTAGGACATTGCCACCAACAGTGTGAATATGAACAAATTGCACCACAATTCTTCCAACAGATAGGTGAATTAGTAGGATATATTGTTGATAATGCCCTCCCCTTTCTAGAGCCCATTGCATTTTCCCACAATGAGCTTTGTTGCTTGTCAAATATAAAGCAACTAAAACTCTGACCCTAATTATCACATACCCTGAATAATGGCAAAATTGGGATAGGCTATTTATTCTTGGAACTGCAAGTATTAATAAATGGTCCATTACATTACTTTCATGCTGTGGGGTTTCTACCCCTTTTTCAGAAATATGTGATCATGGCTAACTGTGCAGTGAAGCTTAAATGTGAGACAGCTCCTAGTAGTAAGGTAAGATGACTAAGAGAACTTCTTCCTCATGGTCATTGCTTTTTCTCTCCCTCCTCCACCCTTTGCTAGACCCTCTGTCTTCTTCTGTTCCCAAAAGAAAGAACATTCTACCATTTGGTCTCCCCAAGCTCTGTGGCTTATGTGTGACTTTTATATCTTTTGAACTTTCCTGGCTAGGTCATCTGCATATCGACTGAGTTGGATGACTCTTGTGCTGGGAGATGAGTTATGCTTGTCCTCCTTTTCCCTTGAATACCTGTTAGCCTATAAAATGCACTTAGCACTGTTTGAGTATATAACGTAGGGGTCCAGGAGTATATAACGTGTGCTCATGCACAATCGGGTATGAATTTTCACAACTCAGCACACAGCTGAGAAGCCCCAGCACATGGCAGGCACACCCGGAGTACCTGGTGCGACTTCAGCCTTGGCATGGAGGAATGTCCTCTCTGCTGTGCTCACCAAGCAAACTCTTAGTCTCAGCGCTGGGAGCTGGAGGAGGAGGCAGAGGCAGGCACTCACATGGCCTCTCACCAGCTCACTGAGCAGATTCTCTGGCTCGGTGGTGGAGGAGGAAGGGGTGGGTGCCCCCCTGGTCTCTCACTGGCCCACCGAGCAGCCTCTCCACCCTGTTGCCGGGTGCTGGAAGAGCAGCCACAGCAAGTTCCTGTGCGGCCTTTCACCAGCATGCCAAGTGCTGAAGAAGGAGCCATGGAAGGCACCCACATGGCCTTTCCCTGGCCCATCACTGGGCACTGGAGGAGGAGCCGCGGCAGGCACCCACACAGTCTTTCCCAGGCCCGTCGCTGGGCTCTGGAGCAGGAGCCACAGCAGGTGCCCACGTAGCCTTCACTGGCCCACCGAGCATCCTCTCCGGCCCGGTGGAGGAGGAGAAGGCAGTGGCAGGCACCCATGCAATTTTTCACCAGCCCACCAAGCAGCTTCTCTGGCCTGGTGCTGGGCGCTGGAGGCGGCAGTGGCGGTGTTTCACACTCCTAGGGTTGTCAGCGCCAGGTAGGGAATTCATGGTGTGTAAATTCATGATTAAGGTGTGTGTAAATTCATGACTAAGGAAATCTATTTTACATGCACACAAAAAATTGACTCCCTAGTCACAACGACTTGCATGGCAGGGAAAATTCATGACAGAGCTAGGGTCTGAATCTGGAAATTTTACATGGACTCGTACGACAGCCTGTCCTCTAGTTAAATTACTCCATGGGGAGTGGGGAGCTGAGGCCTCAGTTTCACCAGTATTCTTGTACATCAATGGCATTCTGCTTGCTTATATCTTCAGGGGAGAATAGATCATTGCAGTGCAGGAGAGTTCTCTGTGGGAACACTAGCCAAGGTCGAATCAGCTCGAAGAAAAGATAAGACAGTATCCTCTCCCATGGAATCGGCTCCTCGAAGGTGGTGGGGCCTAGAGGGAAAAGAAGACTAAACAACTACAGAATTAAACATGGTGTTACTCAGGTTGCTTCCTTTCAGGCACTATACAAACAGATCCTAACACATAGGAGGGAATAGTCAGAGAGTGAGTGCACTGTGGAGCTGGATGATACACAATTCTTCTCCGTAGATCCAGAGGAGTTAGCCGTGTTAGTTTGTAGTTGCAAAATAGTAAGGAGTCCAGTAGCACCTTTAAGACTAACCAACTTTATTGAGGCATAAGCTTTCGAGAACCACAGCTCTTTTCATCAGATGCATGGAGGGTATGAAGAAACTGGTCAGAGATATATAGGTGGTGAGGGGAGGAGGGAGAGGGTGCAGGGAATGAGGGCCTTGTAGATGCAAATCAGTTGCAAAAGTCATGAAAGAGGTGGAGTACGCAATTAAGGCTGGGTGTGACCCCTTCCATCCATTGCTAAATCTGAATGGTATGCCCGAAAGGCAGTTACTTCTGATAATGAGATAACCAACCAGAGTCTCTATTCAATCCAAGTCTAATCAAGTCAAATTTACATATTAATTCCAATTCAGTAGCTTCCCATTAGATTTTGCTTTTGAAATGTTTCTGTTGAACTATGGTGTAGAATGTGTGTCATGCTGATATTGCAATATCACATAAAGGGAGAAAACAAACTTTTGCATATTTTCCTTCATGCACTGAGTTTTCATTTTGAGAGATATTCACTGTGGTCCAGCTGTGTTCAACTATTCTGGCCTCACTACTCATGTTTGCCACAATGAGAGAACACCATGGGAATTGAGAAGGTGAAGATTACTTAGATAGAATGAAAATTATGAAGGCGATGCCAGTTGATAATAGTGGCAGCACTTTGTCCTCTTGACGGGTGTATCTTTTGCACCTCTTTGAGAACCACCTGCTTAAGTGGGTGTCATCAATATATTGATGGCACCCAATACCAATGCCTCAGACAACCTAAATCAAAAGTTTTTTAATCAAATGGATTCTGGTTTTTGAAAAGGCGTGCTCAAAACTTGCAAGTTGCTGCTCACAAAATAGATGTCTCTATCTACTGGCTCACTGCACCACTTAGAGGGAACATTGTCCCCAACCTTTTTGAGCTTGCACACACATTTGGCATTCTGAAATAGTATGGTGGGTGCAGCCATAAAATGCTACAGGTTACCTTCAGTCAAACAGTGGCAATGCTTGTGCTGTGGAAGCAGCTTCTGCCAAAGCAATGTATTTTAAAATCCATAAGGCAATTAAATCTCCAGTGGCCAATCAGAAGCCAAAATATAATGATGTACTTATTCCTACAAACCTAGACACTGGAAAGGCATGTATAAGTTTATTATCCATCTGCTGAAGTGATACAAAGTGACAAAAATTCTTTCTCATAAGATCTTTAGTACATCAATTTATATGTATTTGGTTTTTAGCATCAACAGATATTCCTTGATATTCCAGTTATCTTAAACTAAAACCTGTTCTTTGTAGACTCCATTGTGAAGGTCAGTCCATTCAAGGAAAGGTTTCCTACTTCAGCCTTCTCTCTTGGAATCATTCACCACACAGGATGTTTAAAACAATCCACACCATTTCCAATTCTGGTCTTGGAACAGGCCTTCCCGAAGGTTTTTCCTCTTTCAAAAATACCTAAAGAGTCTGCCCTTGAAACAAAATTCCTATCCAGATCACATGTATTAAGAGTCTAAAATCAGATTATATTACAGTGCAGGTCTGGGAAGCCTTTAACTTCTTTTGCTCTGTGTCTGAATCCTCAAGGATTTGAGATTGTGTCTTTGCCAACCTGCATGATTTGGCATCATAAACCTGGTGAATTCACTGTGGGGTTGCCATTCCCCCATATGGGTCCCCAGCTACTGCCTCCACTACCACTCACCTGGCTGGCAGGGGGAAGGTGTGCAGGAGTTAGTGGAGCATGTGGCAAAATGGCATATGCATTCCCTGCAGGGGCTTGAAAGGACATCACTTTTGGCTCAAACCGGAAGTGATGGTGGCTCAGAGGGGGCGATTTTTAGGAATTGGCCCACTTTTGAGCATATACAAATATAAAAAACCAGTTGACCCAGCCTGCCTGACACCCCCTCATGCCCCAGAATTAAGGTCGGGGTGGGGGGCTTGCAACTCTGCTTCACTACCCAGATCTAGGTCACTTATTAACAACTGAATAGCATTTGGCCCAGTACAGATTTATTGGATTGCCCCATTGATTATTTCCTTCCATTTACTCTTAATAATAAGAGGACCCATCTTGTTACCTTGTGACCAGAATGAACATAAAGCCAAAAAAAACCACCCTGAAATGTTACTGTATAATCATCTTGCTCAATGCCACCTTGTTAAAACTGTAATCTTGAATTCTGACTTCACATAACATGCAGAAGTATGAAAAACATGTTAAAATGTGTAGTTAAGTGCAGCTGACCTGAGATGATCTAGTTATTTTTGATTTTGCAAAGGAAAGGGAACATATAATAAACACAAGACTCATTAGTAGCATTTGTATACATGTCTAATTCCTTGTTATGTGATGTCAAACTGGATAGAGTTTAATAACAAAATGGTATTCATACTTGAATGTGGAGACTATGAGGCAGCCAAGTTCTATTTTTAAAAATATTTAGTTTTCCAACATCATTCATATTCCTCTTTATTTTATTCAGCGTCATACACACATTTTTAAAATATTTTTTTCTGCAACATAACAATGGCCTGAGACTGGGTTTTCACTTTGAGGTAGTCCTACTAGAATGTACCATGGGATCAGACTGTAGTGTAGTCTTAAAAATGTTGAACGGATTTACAGAAATCAGAGTAATCTTGAGTACTGTTGCCATCTTCTGTCAGCAGGTAATTTTTTTCTTTGGTTTTTCTGTCATTCCCTCTGTGATCCCTCCTTCCTACCCTATGTTTTAATTGTAGCTGTGATGGTTTTGTATGTGTATTTTAGCTTGGTTTTAATTGGTTGTTGTGGGTTTTCCGGGCTGTATTGCCATGGTCTTGGCATTGTAGTTCCTGACGTTTCGCCAGCAGCTGTGGCTGGCATCTTCAGAGGTGTAGCACCAAAAGACAGAGATCTCTCAGTGTCACAGTGTGGAAAAGATGTTGGCAGGTCATTTATATCTACTCAGGAGGGGTGGGGTTGAGCTGAGTCATCCCGTAAGAGTTTCCCAGGGTGTGGAATGCTAATGGCGGGAGGCTTCACTGTATCCTGAGGAGGTTCTTTTGCATATAGATTGGGGCTTGATGTGCTAATCTTCTCTGCAGGGCTATTGTTGAGTATAGAGTGTTTTGTTAGCCTGGTGTTTTTCAGAACTGGAAACCATGCTCTGTTCATTCTTAAGGTTTCTTCTTTCCTGTAGAAGTTTTGCTTATGCTTGTGAATTTCGATGGCTTCCCTGTGCAGTCTGACAAAGTAGTTGGAAGTGTTGTCCAGTCTTTTGGTGTCCTGGAATAAGATACTGTGCCCTGTTTGAGTTAGGCTATGTTCAGCCACTGCTGATTTTTCAGGTTGTCCAAGTCTGCAGTGTCTTTCATGTTCTTTTATTCTTGTCTGGATGCTATGCTTTGTGGTCCCGATGTAAACGTGTCCACAGCTGCAGGGTATACGGTATGCCTCTGGCCGATCTCCTGCAGGACCACATCGGAAAAACTTCATCTTACATCAAAGATTCAGCAGATTTCATCAACAAAATCAGTTCTCTGAAACTCAATCCACAAGACATACTTGTCAGTTTTGATGTTGTATCCCTGTTTACCAAGGTTCCAGTAAAAGACACTATTGCACTTATTAATCAGATTTTCCCAGAGGATGTAACAGCCTTATTCCATCATTCTCTGACAACCAGTTACATTGAATGGGATAACGAATTCTATGTACAGATGGATGGGGTGGCCATGGGGAGCCCTCTCAGCCCAGTTATAGCAAACTTCTACATGGAACATTTTGAAAAAACAGCTCTAGAATCAGCACCCCACAAACCTAGTGTATGGTTCCGGTTTGTGGATGATACATTTATCATTTGGAGCCATTGGGAG
This sequence comes from Eublepharis macularius, assembly GCF_028583425.1. Lineage (NCBI taxonomy): Eukaryota > Metazoa > Chordata > Lepidosauria > Squamata > Eublepharidae > Eublepharis > Eublepharis macularius. The sequence goes on along the minus strand of NC_072791.1, from coordinate 104,956,782 downwards.
GAAGAATTGATGGGGTTTTTGAATCATCTCAACAACATCCACCTGAACATACAATTCACAATGGAGAAAGAAATCGAGGGAAAACTCCCATTTCTGGATACCTTGGTCATCCGCAAAGCAAACTTTCAGTTAGGTCACAAGGTCTACAGGAAACCAACTCACATTGATCGGTACTTACACAAAAACTCCAATCACCACCCCCGACAGAAAAGAGGCATAATGAAAACATTAGTGGATCGCGCAAGATGGATATGTGAGCCGCACTTTCTCAATGAGGAAATTAATCATCTAAACCACGCACTTCAGGCAAATGGCTTCTCCAGAAATGAAATCCGAAGAGCAATCAAACCCAGGATGAATCAAACAACCAAGGAAAAACAGTCTCCTACAGGAAAAGTGTTTTTGCCATATATCAAAGGAATTACTGATCAGATGGGAAAGCTTATGAAAAAGCATAACCTTCAAGCAGTATTCAGACCCACCCGAAAAATACAACAGATGCTACGATCAGCAAAAGACAGTAGAGACCCCCTCACCTCTGCAGGAGTATACCGTATACCCTGCAGCTGTGGACAAGTTTACATCAGGACCACAAAGCGTAGCATCCAGACAAGAATAAAAGAACATGAAAGACACTGCAGACTTGGACAACCTGAAAAATCAGCAGTGGCTGAACATAGCCTCACTCAAACAGGGCACAGTATCTTATTCCAGGATACACCAAGAGACTGGACAACACTTCCAACTACTTTGTCAGACTGCACAGGGAAGCCATCGAAATTCACAAGCATAAGCAAAACTTCAACAGGAAAGAAGAAACCTTAAGAATGAACAGAGCATGGTTTCCAGTTCTGAAAAACACCAGGCTAACAAAACACTCTATACTCAACAATAGCCCTGCAGAGAAGATTAGCACATCAAGCCCCAATTCATATGCAAAAGAACCTCCTCAGGATACAGTGAAGCCTCCCGCCATTAACATTCCACACCCTGGGAAACTCTTACGGGATGACTCAGCTCAACCCCACCCCTCCTGAGTAGATACAAATGACCTGCCAACATCTTTTCCACACTGTGACACAGAGATCTCTGTCTTTTGGTGCTACACCTCTGAAGATGCCAGCCACACCTGCTGGTGAAATGTCAGGAACTACAATGCCAAGACCATGGCAATACAGCCCGGAAAACCCACAACAACCATCGTTCTCCGGCTGTGAAAGCCTTCGACAATACATGGGTTTTAATTGTTTTAATGATGTGTTTTTGTTTGGTCATAATGGTTAAGATGTGTTTTTATTATCCATGTTTTTAATCTGTTCACTTACTTGGTGGTCCTGATGAAGGCAGAAAGTTGGGGCAAACAAAGAAAGAAACAAATAAAACATTCTCATGTGGCCTAATAGAAATTCTAGTTTTCTCCTCCATCTCCCCCATAGAGCTATTGTTTTTGTTGTACACCAATCAGCAACCAATCATATAAACAGCAACTCAGTCAGTCAGCAATTATAAACAAACACTGTCTTTTAACAAATTTTAAAATTGGTGGTTGAGTCTATGTTATGATGTTACTTTTCACAGCCCTATGGGAGGAGTAGTTCTTCCCTTATATCACTTAATGACCTGACCCAACCATTTGTGACTTTGAGTAGAATATTCTTGTGGTGATGAAAAAGTCCCTGTATGACAATGAAACAAAACTTGACTTCCACAGCTACTGTGCAGCTGAAAAGCTGTTTGACTGTGGTCTGTGGCAGATGAGATAAAACAAGACAACCCCCCTCTCTGAAGAATGAACAGCAAAATGAACAGTAAATATAACCAAGTTCAAAAGCCAGGAACTAAAGCCCCCTCCACAAATGCCCAGTCAAAGCAACAGAGACACACACAGACACAGAGAGACCAGTTTTTAAAAGACAAAACTAAAAAAAGGCAAGAACCACTGTCTCTGACTGCTAAATTCTGTGGATCCTATTTCATTATTTGTAAGACAAAGCAGGATAACTATAGAAGTTTTAGTAAGCTAGCGCTAATTTTAGTTTTGATTTCACCTGGGAGGGTAAATGGAAGTGTAATGTTAAATTATGATCATATCTTGGTATCAAGAGCCCTTAGCATATGAAATAAAGTGTGGAGGCAGTCCACTCTCCTTGTTTTGACAGACACATTGTCATTGTTCCTCAACCCCCCAAGACACCTGCCAATTGCTAGCACTCACCAGGTAACCCAAAAAATGAAGGGGGTGGCAGAGGTGCAAAAGACACACCCGTCAAGAGGACAAAGTGCTGCCGCTATTATCAACTGGCATGGCCTTCATAATTTTCATTCTATCTAAGTAATCTTTACCTTCTCAATTCCCATGGTGTTCTCTCATTGTGGCAAACATGAGTAGTGAGGCCAGAATAGTTGAACACAGCTGGACCACAGTGAATATCTCTCAAAATGAAAACTCAGTGCATGAAGGAAAATATGCAAAAGTTTGTTTTCTCCCTTTATGTGATATTGCAGTATCAGCATGACACACATTCTACACCATAGTTCAACAGAAACATTTCAAAAGCAAAATCCAATGGGAAGCTACTGAATTGGAATTAATATGTAAATTTGATTCGATTAGACTTGGATTGAATAGAGACTCTGGTTGGTTATCTCATTATCAGAAGTAACTGCCTTTCGGGCATACCATTCAGATTCAGCAATGGATGGAAGGGGTCACACCCAGCCTTAATTGCGTACTCCACCTCTTTCATGACTTTTGCAACTGATTTGCATCTACATGGACCTCACTCCCTGCACCCTCTCCCTCCTCCCCTCACCACCTATATATCTCTGACCAGTTTCTTCATACCTTCCATGCATCTGATGAAAAGAGCTGTGGTTCTCAAAAGCATATGCCTCAATAAAGTTGGTTAGTCTTAAAGATGCTACTGGATGTTTTTAACTCTTTTGCAACTACAGACTGACATGGCTAACTCCTCTGGATCTGTATCTCAATTCCATCTTTTGGAGCATGCTGCATGCCAATAAGCACTGCATTGTGTACAATATTCTATAGCAAAGAAGGACTCTGTTTAGAAAACTAGATCTCCCTGTTGCTGTCCAGTTATAAATCACCAGATGATTTCCTTTAAACAGACTTGACTTTGTAGCACAGCCTCCTGTCCCCAACTAAGAAGTAAATAGCTCATTAGTGGGAGGAAGAGCTACAAAAGAAAGATTGCCTTTGGGAAACATTATACTTCTATATCCAGCCCAGTTTCCATCTGTTATAGCCATGCATGGATATAAGTCATGAACTTTGAGGGCAGAGGTCAATGACTCAGCATGTTAGACTTCTGTGAGCTTTGGAGTACTGATTGGCAATAGGCCACTGTATATCTGCTTAATTTTTTTAAAGATAAAAGCTATATTCAGAAACAGGGACAAGGATCTTCTATTAACAGCACATTGAGCATGACTCCAAATTATGATGTTCATGTTAGCCCAGAGGAACAAACATCCTCCCTTCCTTTCTCCTTTCCCTTAAAAAAAGAGAGACCACAGGACAGGTATACTAGTAGGGGATCCAGAGAACAGGTATACCAGTAAGGAACCCATTCTCCCAGTGAAGACAGCTCCCAGCCTCTCCCCACCACCTCTTACCTAGTGGAATGGGCCAAGAATCTCCCTGGAGTGCACTCCCACATGCTCTGGAATACTTTCACGTTGCGCTGGGGATGATATCATTCCTGGTGCAATGTGGAAACATGGGGTTGCACCAGGGGCCAATTGGAGAAATATCACCCCCAAACATTAGGTTAGAGGCTGATTTTTACCCTATCAGCCCCTGGTGCAACTTGGCGCTTCTATGTCTCACTGGGAAAGACATCATTGCCTTGTGCTTGTGGCTGAGTGTTGCTTGATTCTGTTCTTTGGTGTTCTGACACTGGTGAACCCAGTGCTGGGCTGCTGTGAATGACGCTGATTCTGTTGGGCTAAGTTGCAAGAGTGTCCCTTGCTGTGGTTTGGTTTGGGTAGAATGGAAGTGATTCTCCAATGTGATGCTGGTCCCCTTGCTTCACTTTGGTTCTGAGGGGATTCCATTCCCTTGCTTCAGTTTAATTCTAGTTTGGTTTGAGTGAATCTCTGATGTGATATTGGTCCTCATAAAAAACAATGGAGAGTGGCTAGTCAGGTTGCTCTTCCCCAGGGGATGAAGTTACATTTGGGAGAGTGCCACAGCTTTAGCATCCTTATTCTCTGTGTATGTGCTCCTGGGAAAGAACTTGGAAAAGTTCTAATAGAATCATAGAACCATAGAGTTGGAAGGGGCCATACAGACCATCTAGTCCAACCCCCTGCCCAGTGCAGGATCAGCCTAAAGCATCTCTGACAAGTATTCATCCAGTCTCTTCTTGAAACTGCCAGTGAAAGGGAGCTCACCAGCTCCCTACGCAGCTGATTCCACTTTTGAACTACTCTGACCGTGAAAAAGTTTTTCCTAATATCCAGCCGGTACCTTTGTGCATGTAGTTTTAGCCCATTGCTTCGCATCCTACCCTCTGCTGCCAACTGGAACAGCTCCCTGCCCTCCTCCAAATGACAGCCTTTCAAATATTTAAAGAGAGCAATCATGTCCCCCCTCAACCTCCTCTTCTCCAAACTAAACATTCCCAAGGCCCTCAGCCTTTCCTCGTAGGGCTCAGTCTCCAGACCCCTGATCATTCTTGTCGCTCTCCTCTGCACCCTCTTGATTTTGTCCACATTCTTTTTGAAGTGAGGCCTCCAGAACTGCACACAATACTCCAGGTGTGGCCTGACCAAGGCAGTATAGAGAGGGGCTATGACCTCCTGCGATTTCGATGCTATGGCCCCTTTGATACAACCCAGGATTGAATTAGCCTTTTTTGCCACCGCATCACACTGACTGCTCATATTCAGTTTACAGTCCACTCTTACCCCAAGATCCCTTTCACATATACTACTGCCCAAAAGTGTATCCCCCATCCAGTATTTGTGCTTCCCATTTTTGTGGCCCAGATGTAATACTGTGCACTTGTCTTTGTTGAATTGCATCCTATTCACAGCTGCCCACTTCTCCAGAGTATTCAGGTCTTGTTGAATTTTAATTCTATCTTCTTGGGTGTTTGCTACCCCTCCCAATTTGGTATCATCAGCAAATTTAATGAGCAGCCCTTCCACTCCTTCATCCAGATCATTGATAAAAATATTGAAAAGTACCGGGCCCAAAACCGAGCCCTGCGGCACCCCACTGGATACCTCCCTCCAATCTGATGAAACGCCGCTGACCACCACTCTTTGAGTGTGGTCCTCCAACCAGTTCCCTATCCACCGAACTGTTCTATAGTCCAGTAAACAGTCTTCCAGTTAGCTCATCAGAATGTCATGGGGGACCTTATCAAAAGCTTTACTGAAATCCAGATAAATCACGTCAACAGAGTTCCCCCAATCCAGTAAAGCTGGTCACTCGATCAAAAAAGGAAACTAGGTTGGTCTGGCAAGATCTGTCAGGAACAAAACCATGCTGACTTCCCCGGATCACTGAGTGGTCCTTCAGATGCTTACAGATTGATCCCTTTAAAATATGTTCTAATATCTTCCCAGCAACAGAAGTCAGACTGACCGGGCTGTAGTTTCCTGGGTCGTCCTTCTTCCCTTTCTTAAAGATTGGGATAACATTTGCTCTTCTCCAATCTTGTGGCACATCCCCAGTCCTCCAGGAGGCCTTGAAGATGACAGACAGGGGTTCTGCAAGTTCTCTAGAAAGTTCTTTCAGCACTCTTGGGTGCACCCCATCCGGCCCAGGGGATTTGTATTCATCCAGTGCAGCCAGATGCCTCTCCACAACCTCTCTGTCAATGTCAATTAGCCACTCAGGTGTCCTGCCACATTTTCTACTCTCTCTAGATGTGCCTGAGTTCTTCAGGGAGAAAACAGAGGCAAAAAGTCATTAAGCCTGTCTGCTTTTTCTCTGTCCTGCATCAGAGTTTCTCCATCTACTCCCAAAAGCGGTCCAATTGCCTCTTTTACCTTGCATTTGCTTCTCACATATCTGTAGAAGTTTTTCTTATTGTAGCGAGCCCTCCTGGCCAGACCCAGCTCATACTGAGCTTTGGCCTCTCTGATGGCTGATCTGCAGTACCTAGTAACCCTCATATACTCCTCTTTAGAGGTCTGTCCTTCTCTCCATTTCCTGAACATTTCCTTTTTCTCCCTTAGCTTATTCTGGAGCTCTCTGTGCATCCACATCGGTTTCTTGGAGCCCTTACCATGTTTCCGTCTTGCTGGGATAGTGAGGGCTTGAGCTTGCAAAAGCTTGTGTTTGAGAATGGCCCACCCTTCATTCGCTCCTTTCCCTTCCAGCACACTCCCCCATGGAATGACTCTCATCAAGCCTCTGAGTTCATCAAAGTTGGCCCTACGAAAATCTAACCTACGAATCTGGCTATGAACTTCCTTGGCTCCCCACAGCAACTGGAATTCAAGAAGGACATGGTCACTTCCCCCTAAGGTCCCCACCACCTTCATCTCATCTACCAATTCTTCCCTGTTGGTTAATATCAAGTCTAGTATGGCCGAGCCCCTTGTAGTTTCCTCCACCTTTTGAAAAAGGAAGTTATTGGCCAGGCAGGTCAGGAAATTGCGTGATTCATGACGCTTTGCTGAGTCTGTCTCCCAGCACACATCGGGGAAGTTGAAGTCACCCATGATTGCAAGGTTCTGATGTCTGGATACTCTGCCAATCTGTTCAAAGAGGGCAGCATCCATTTCTTCTCGCTGGTCAGGTGGTCTGTAGCAGACTCCAACAATAATACCCTTTGTCCTTCCTCCCCTTATTTCTACCCATATACTTTCCACCGGGCTGTCCGCCCCATTCTCCATAACTTCTTGACAATCAAGCCCTCTCCTCACATACAACACCACTCCACCTCCTCTTCTACACTTCTGGTTGTTCTTGAACAACTCATACCCATCTATTAGCACATTCTAGTCATGGAAATCATCCCACCAAGTCTCAGTAATTTTAACTATATCGTAGCCCTCTGTTTGCAATAGAAGCTCAAGCTCTTCTTTCTTATTGCCCATACTTTGGGCATTGATATATAGACACTTGTAGCCTTGTACCTTTGTTTGACCTTTCCTACCCAGGTGGGTCCCCACTGTGTTCACTTCATCATTGAAGTCGCCATGTCGATCGTCCCCTGCCCCTTGTGGCATCAGTTTAAAGCTCTCCTGATGAAGTTCTCCAGGTTCGTTCCAAATGTTTTCTTCCCTGCCCTTGAGAGGTGAAGCCCATCATGTGCTAGAAGGCCTTCTCTAAGAAAACCTGTCCCATAGTCCCAGAATCCAAAGTGCTCCTGCCGACACCACCATCTCAGCCAGCGATTCACCTCAAGTATGGTCTGCTCCCTGCGTGCTCCTCTTCCTGTGACTGGAAGTATAGAAGAGAATAACACCTGAGCCCCCAATGTCTTCAACTGCCTTCAAAGGGCTTCATAATCCTCTTTAATTCTTGCAACAGTATTCGAAGCCATGTCGTTCGTTCCCACATGAATCAGCACAAACGGGTACTTATCAGCAGGCTTGATGAGTTTTGGCAGCCGGTCGGTAATATCCTGAATTCTGGCTCCCGGCAAGCAACACATCTCTAGGAATAGGGGATCTGGCCCAGAGACATGGCGTTCCATACCCCTGAGCAAGGAGTCCCCGACGACTACCACCTTCCGTTTTTTTCTACTTCCATGTGTCCCCATGTCTTCTTCACTCCCTCTTCCAGATCTTTGCGGTTCTCGTTCCACTGTCACCTCTGTCACCATCTCTAGCACTTCAAAGCGATTCTTGAGCTCAAGTGGACCAGAGCATCTTCTTTGTTGACGCCTTTGGGTTTGTACTGTAGATCTGAGAGGAGGCTCAGAAGGGAGATCAACTCTTTCTTCTCCTCCTTGACTTTCCTGTTCTTGGCTGTGCGGAGCCCCCAGGCTGTTGTCAATAAAATCCTCTCCCTCCTTGATCTCCTGAAGGGTGGTGATCCTCTCCTCCAGGCTCTGAACCTTTTCTTCCAAAACTCTGACCAGCTTACACTTCTGGCAAGTGAACTCTGTCTTCTCTTCTGGGAGGAAAACAAACATGGCACACTCCATGCAGGTGACTGCAAAGGGGGCTTCAGTAGACATGATTGCCTTCCAAATATACCTAGAGTACTAGCAGAACCAGTATACTAGCAGAGTTTCAGGTCCCCCAGGCAGATCACCAGGCTAAGAGCCACAGGGCTAGAGCCCTTTAGCTCTCGCCCTTCAGCTCGCGCCAAAGGCTCTCTCCTCTGGTGAGGAGGAGCCTTTTGTTTCAAAAGGTGCCTTCCTGCCTAGCCCAGCAGGGCCCCATCATTGGGAACAGCATGATCAGGGGGGTGCTGATGTGGGAGTGGGGTCAGATTGTTCAAGGACCCACAGAATTGCACCCCAGGGTCCAATCCTCCTGAAAGTTGGGGGTTATTTAAAGGGAAGTCAGTGGTAGGTCCCCTGAAAATGTGATGGATTTTGCTTGCAAAATTCTGTCCCCAGACCTCTAGATAGCCTCCATGTAGTTTTCCTCATAGGGAATAATGGAGATTGGAGAGTGGCTGGTGACACCATCTTTGGGGGCCCATAAAAATGCCCCCTGGAGTCCAATCTTTATTAAACTTGAGGGTCTTTAGAGGACAGTCATGAGTGGGTACCTAAGAACTACAAGGTTCCACCAACTTCTTAAAGTTATTTTTCTATTTGTAATCTTTTAAAGTGCAAGGTGCTCATATAGTGAATACAATAAATAAACCCATGTAGAATAATCACTACGCATAACAATTCAACTGGTATAGAACATGTACAACAAAGTCCAACTGGTACAGTTCAAAAATTCATGAGTCAATAAGGAGAATAATCTTCCAGTGTATTGCACAATAGCCCAAAGGTGGCCTCCAGATCCAAAGAACAGCGAGGGTGCTGTAGCTGAGCATCACACTACTGCACAGTGGGGCCCAGTAAATGATGCCATACCAGTGCATTCCTGCTCTGTGCACTATACATTCTTCGACTGGGCCATCAGTTTGTTTAGCAGTGTGGGGTTGGTGCGGAAGGGCCAACGGCAACACTGAGTTGTCATTTTGCCTCCTCCCGGTCCTGTCAGAGAACTCTTTGCTGTTGGGTTGTCATTCAAGGTCCAATCCTATGCAGTCAGGGCTCAACTAAATGGGTGCTCTGTCTCAGGTTTGGCCTTTGGCTGCTTCAGTTTTTTTTCTTGATGGAGCATGCATCACTTGTCCATGGCTGTAAGAAGGCCACGATTACCGCACAGTTTCTGCATATCAAACTTAGGATTACAGCAGGCATGTGGGAGGACCTCAACTTCTTTACTGAAGCCACCTTATGGAGGAAGGCTTGTTTCTAGTTGGTGAGCTTTAGCTCTTCTATAACACCTCTGTATACACTGCTTTAGCATCTTTTGAAGGTGGCACTGGTTAGCTTGCCCTTGAGGCCGACTGGTTGCTGGCCCAGATTCCTGGGCAGAGGTGTACAGGGCAATCTAGTTTGCCATTTCTCCTAGCAATCCTATTCCTCACATTCTGGTCATTCACCTGGAGGTAATGACCTTGGCTGCAGAGCATGGCCCTTCTGTTACAGGCTCACACAGGCTTGCAGCGCATAGGCAAGTAATGGCCTGGTGGTTTAATGTTAATGTGGTCTGCAATGCTTTCACGTCATGTAGTAAGGAGTGTTGGACCCAAAAGCAATTGAGAGGACTAGGTGTAAGGCTAAAAGAGCCCTCTTTAAGGCATTGGTGGAGGAATTGGTAATCTATCTGTCCCATCCACAAATCATGGCCAAATTTGCTGACCTCTACAGAGGGGATGGAGTTCACCTATCGGTGAAAGGGAACAACATCTTCTGGAATGATATGCGGCAAGGACTCAGGTTGGCTTTAAGCCACCCATGGGGTGCAAAGGCCTAAGCAGAGGCTTGACCTTGGCAGTGGCAGGTTAGAAGTTGCTGGTAAGCCTCCTTGACATATCCCTATTGGTGGGGAATCAGAGTCTGTCAGGAGCAGCTGGCTGCTTTACAGCCCAGTTGCGAGGACAGATGCTCTAGTGGGAAACCCCTGGACAAGCCAGTCCTCCCCCCAGTTTCACAACTGGGTGGAGGAGCTTTAAGGGGGGAAACCACTTCACCTGACCAGCCATGCACATGGATGGCTCACACCCAGGGCAGTGGGGGCTTGCCCAGACAGGTCAGGGCAGAGGTCCAGGAGTGACCCTAGGACCTGACATACCACTAGTTAAGCCCTTACCATGTTGATGGTTATGTTGTGGTAATTTGATAAAGCATCCCTCGATTTCCCAACTCTGGTGTCTGCCCCTTCATTCCAAATGGGGGGCAACTATTATTCCCAAATGCTTTTTATTTACTTCAAAATAAAGTTTCAAGATCCAAGAGAGAATTTCATATAAAATAAAACATGAGATCATATTCTAATCCTTCTACTATTAAAAAGTCTAAACTAAATATTAGGGAAAAGAAGATTAAGAACAAATACTTGATAATAATCAGCTACATTAAAATCAAACACATTTTCCTGTCAAAATCCATGACATAACACATAGAGACACACTTCAGACTATAAATAAAACTTGTTTTTTTTCTCCGCTTACATTGTCTCTCACACACCTATTAAGAGCTGTTGCTATGTATTTTGTACTTTGTTCTTTTTTTAAAAAATGCATGTTATCACAGCAATTATGAAAATCATGTCAGTTTCAAATATTTCCCCCTGAAAAAATGATGGATATGATGAGAGATTATCATATTCACATTTCCATCACTCTTAATAATGAACATGATTGCCCTGTGCCTATCAGCAGGAGAGAAATTTGAGGTAACTCACAGGTAACTAACTCCTACAGCCCCTTGGTGGGAGAGGCAGGTAGTCAGTGAACAACTGGTTAATGGGAGATTGTTGCTTCCCAAATTCTTCCACCTGAGACAAATTGGTCAGATTATCTCACTCTAGAGCTGGCCTGACTAGTTATGCTTATTTAAGTACTGTACTTCTGTCCTGGCTATACTCTTACTGCCTGCTAGAAGGAATTGCATGACTGAATGCTGCCCGCTCACATTCCCTGCATTCCCGGCACATAGAGAGCTGTTAACAAGAAGGCTATCATAGAACCTTGGTCTTTACATCTAATTGTACTTGTACAATTGGAGGAATTTTACTTTTTACAAAGGAACATTCAGTTATATGAACTCCTAAGCCTTGATTGCAATACTGCCTCACAGTGGCCAATTCATATTTAATGCTCCCTAACAATAATCCATGAACCAAGAAATAAGGTCTAAAAATTTGGCTGCAGTAACAAAGCCCTAATCTTATCATTAATGATGGCTCAGTGTGTGAAAATATCTCCTAGGAGACAAGATTCTGAATGCCAGACAGAATTTATAGTGATTCATTCAGCTCTTAGCTAAACCATGGTAACATTTGTAACAAACGGCTTTCTTCTTTGAAGATTTGATTCGAGAAAGAATTAGCTATAGGAAAATGTTGAAAGTAAATGTTATTTTTTCAACTCATTTCAGAGCAATGCAGTCCTTTTCAGCAAGAGAAACGGTTATCAACATGTTCCACACTGTTGCTAAGTTACGTCCTTATGTAAGGATGAGGAAGCAATGTATAACTGGTTTGGGCCATTATTATGAAAATTCACCTGTAACAGGGGGGCAGGAGATCACTGATTCCAATGGGAAGCCACCCAGGGATGAAGGAAAGGCTGCACAAGAGGGGAAGGAATCAGGTCTGCCCAAGCTCCTTTATCCATGTCAATCCTCATTTGTTTCACTATAGGAAACAACCAAGAAGGCATAAGAGAAACCTCTGCTACTTCTCACCATGAGAGCAATGGAGACAAAGACAAGCAGCTTTAGTCGGGCAAATGTGTAGACACCTACACAAATGGGGGGGGGGCATGTCATGTTTGCAGGAAAATGTACATAGCTCTGTATATCCTGAACAAGAATTTGTTAAAAATGCAATTGACATAAGCATGCAGAGAATATGAAATATTATCAAACTAACTGTGTTCACACTATGTTATTTCTAACAGGCTGTGGATCCACAAACACCTCCTGTTCATTGGTCTCACATAAGGAGATGATTTTTCAGGCATCTGTTTAATAGTTCAGTGTCCCATTTGTAGCTATTGCAGGCAGGTCTGGCACGTTCATTGAGGCAGGTCCAGTAGCCGCCTCGAGCGCTGAGGTGCAGGAGGGGGCACCGGGGACAGGGGTGTGTGCTGCGGAGCTGGTGGCAGCAGTGCTAGCGACTGAGCGGGAGGGATAGGAAGCCACCCGCATGCTGCCCTGGCCACCTTCCGTGCCTGGCCCACAGCTGCTGCAGCCTCCCAGCCCTCCTGCCCCACGCTACCGCTGCTGCCAGCACGTGCCCCTGGCTGGGCACAGCAGCTGCGGGCTAGGCGCAGCAGGCATTCAGGGCAGTGTGCAGAGCAATGGAGTGGGAGGGCTGGGAGGATGCACGTGTGCCTCCCCAGCCACCTGCTGCACCTGGCTGGGAGCACGAGTCAGAGGCGGCAGCACGGGGCAATCTGAGCAGGCAGCCCCCCAGCACTCCCACCCAGCCGCCCTGTGCCACTGTCAGTACAGAGCTGCAGGCCTGGCATGGCAGGTGGCCAGGGCGGTGCATGGCAACCAAGTAGGAGGGCTAGGAGGCCACCTGTGCGCCATCCCAGCCACCCACCACGCCAATGGGGCCAGCTCTAGCAGCATGCTGCATGATGACGGGGGGAAGCAACAGACCTGCAACTGCCCCCTGCCTCAGGTGCCAGAAACCCTGGTGCCAGTCCTGATTGCAGGTTGTTTCACTGTATTCCTAACCATGTAGTACAATGCAATTTGCTTTTTACTCATGTACATTCTCATACAGCCTGAATGAGTTCTACTATCCCCACCTTGTCCTTACTGAATAACTGTTCTACTCAGCAGATAATTACTTATATATAGATAATTAAATCAATCACAAATCATATTAACCTATCATAAATAAATGCTGTGATTTAATAAAATCCTACCTTTCCATGTTCATGTAAGTAGGCCCCAGTAATACTAATATCTGCTGGCTGGTTCAGATCAGCAATGACGTTGTGCATGCAGAGTTTTGCAAAAACACGGTGCAAACCTATTTGGGAAATTTCATGTCTGTTTGCCATGAACCAAACAGGCTGGTTGGTTGACTAATGTCTGACTAACACCTTTGCACATGGTAAGATCAACTGTCATATACGTCCATGGTAAAATTTGCAGCATTCCTATAACAGACCTAAAACAATGATTTGCTGCACTTCAGAATGGGACCTATTAACTACTACACTAGTGAGCATCACAAAACACCAGACCAAGCTGCTATTTCAGGCTTCAACAAACAAATTGCCAAATGTTTGTAATACATTGCAACATTTTGGCAAACAGTACATTAACATTTCATTTTCTCCATTCATTTTCCTGGGCTTAGAACCGTTTGGCTTTGATGGGACTTTGACTTGTGTAGCAAGATTGTGGCTTACCTTTGCATAGGTGCTTGTGGTTATACAGGTTAAGTAAAATTCAGAAACAGAACCCACAAATGCCTGTGTAATTTGCTTCAGCCTTTCCTACTTTAGCATGTAATTTTATGTATCGTTATGCTTTAGATGTATGTTCTGTTCCTGTGAGATTATTTTTCTTGCTATTAGATGAAAGTAGAATAATTTACATTCAGATGTTAGGGGTTGTTTACAGTTCCTGAAGTAACAAGTGATTGCACCTAAGGTGGACGTAAGGTCCCTTGAGAGGTGTGATACATCTTGAAATCAACTGTTGACAGTAAAGATTTTTCAAATCTTATTTATTTACCTTATTTATATTCTGCCTTTCTCACTGAAACTCAAGGCAGATCACACTGTGTAATAGGATATGGTAAATGCAACTTTGAAAAGATTTAAAGCCAGCAGAAATCCAATACAGGGTTAAAGAAATGCTGAAACAGCAGAAGCAATTCTAAGACTGACACATTAAACAACATAGAACTATCCAATAGGATCATATCCAAAGCAACAGACATCACAGTGGTGGTAAAGTCTATGGTCCCTCTCCTTCTACTGATGCATCTGAGACTACTTCCTTCTAGTACAGCCCTCCTACCTGAGTAAAAAGCCTTCTTGAATAATTCAGTAATGACATATCCTGGGCTAGTGTTTATGAAATTGAAAGGAAGATATAAGTACTTCCAACAATTCATCACATGAGTGCTCATGAATAAAGTGCTGTGATCTCCTGAAAAACATTAAGATTTTAGGGAGCAGTTTCAAGGAAGGTCCCACCAACAGTTTCATTTCCTGAACCCAATTTAAACATCCTCTTCCCACTCTTTCTTATTTATTTGATTTTTAGCTCGCCCTCCCCACGAACAGGCCCAGGGAGGGATACAATAAAATGCTCAGTACACATTAAAACATATAAATACATTTAAAATCCAAAAACCATAAAATACATATGGAACAACATCTCAGATGGCAGCTCTCTCCAATTTCTCCAGTCATAGAGTAAACAAAAGAGTGGGGGTGTGGGTCACAGTTAATAATATTCCAGTGACTGCACTTGTGTGTGTGTGGGTGGTGGTGGTGGTGGTTAGATGATTTTGTCACCCCTCTGGCAGGGGTCTGGTAAGGAAGCTCCTAAAACAATCAAAGACTGGCCTCAGCCATATACCTGGTGGAACATCTCTGTCTTACAGGCTCGCTGAAAAGATATAAGGTCTTGGTGGGCCCAGGTGTCCTCCAACAGAGAGTTCCACCAGGTTGGGGCCAGGACTGAAAAAGCCCTGGCCCTGGTCAAGGACAGCCAGCCCTCCCTGGGGCAAGGGACCACCAGTAGGTTCTTATTTGCCAATCTTAGCGCTCTCTGGGATACATATGGGGAGAGGCAGTCCTGCAGGTATGCTTGTCCCAGTCCATTTACAATATCATTGACTCTACCATTTGCTAGAAGCCTGTAATCAAGCTGCTGTAAATCAGCATTAACTCTCTGTCCTTCATTTAGATCGCAGCACTGCTTTAAGAAAGCAAACATCTTTTTCCTCAATCCTATGCCTTGCTTTCAACTGTTCATGTCTTCCATTGCAAAGAAGATCCATTGTGAAGCAAGTTCCTTCAGGGCTAGACACTAGACACTTCCATTCACACAAGATCAGTGTCTTTTAAGGCAATGGAAGGGCCTAACATCAGCAGAACTTGCTTAGCACAGGAGGACTGCCTCTGCAAAAGATGAAGCGCTGTGCAAGCAGAAGCAGCATGGCATGGAAGCCAAGTCCATGGGACTAGCAAATACTTTGGTAATGACAGGTAGTTTCAATGGTCTTCCATTCACATTTAGACTAGTCATCACAGGGCAGATCATTTGTTTAGTCACATGCCTGCTCCCATTCCTGCATGAAGTGGTGTTAGGCAGTTATAATTTTTCAAACAAAAGTCGCAAGTCAGCTTTGTTCACCAGACTGCTCCATACCATCTTTTTCTGATACTGAGAGCCAAGCTACAAGTGATGCCTTACACAGGTTGGACACTTGTCAGCTTCCCTCAAGTTTTGATGGGAAATGTAAGTGTCCTGGTTTTACAGCTTGGCTCTCCAATACAGCTGCAAGACCAGGATTCCTACATTTCCCATCAAAACTTGAGGGAAGCTGACAAGTGTCCAACCTGTGTCAGGCGTCACTTGTAGCTTGGCTCTCAGAGGTGAATCAGGAGAAAAGTGCCTTATCTGAGGATAGAGTTGCCAGGTCCAGGTTGGGAAATTCCTGAAGATTTTGGGGGTGGAGTCTGGAGAGGGTGGGGTTTAGGGAGGGTAGGGGCCTCAGAATGGTATAATGCCACAGAGTCCACCCTCCATCGCAACCATTTTCTCCAGGGGAACTGATCTCTGTCACGTGGAGATCAGTTATAATTCTGGGAGATCTCCAGCCACTACCTGGAGTATGGCAGCCCTAACTGAGGAAGCACAGGAATGGACGGTGAGGGAAAGGCTGGCAAACTGATGTGACGGTGAGTGCTGGGCTGCAGGAGTTCAAATCTTGACTCATGAAGTTCCCTAACTAACTCTTGGCTAGGCATTATCATTCAGCTTAAATTTCTTCACATAACTATTGTGATGGTAAAAGAAGCAGAAGGAATATTTGCCATCCTGAGTTCCTTGGAGAAAGAGAAGGATAAAAAGGTGATATATATTCATACACAAACACACACAGAGCTTTATTCTTGAATGGGGTAACACATAAACAATAATTAGCTTAACTGTTTCATATACACAGTGTGGATCTGCTTCTCCAGCTTCTATCCTACATGGTTTTTAAAATATATATTAAATAAAGAGATTTAATATATTTATTTAATGCGCATTAAATAACAAAATCTTATAACCAAATACAGATTACAAATTATTACATATAATCAGTTCTAGAATATATATGGGTGGATTCCATCTTGGAATTAGGACTTCCAAAACATTGAAATGCCAGACCATCGGTCGTAGAATTTAGATGCCCCACAGTTCAACATTCTTTGAACACATACGTAGTACGTTAATTTTATCATTAAATTCATTTTTCCCAGCTCTTGCTGGTGTTCTTTTTATTTTTCAAATTTATTACCATGCAAATTTTTGCCACAACCAGCAGATTTAGAACCATTTCCAAATCTATGTCAAGGACTTAATTTTTTCTAGGTGGATAGCTGTATTGGTCTGCAGTAGAATGGCAGGATTTGAGTCCAATGGCACCTTAGAGACCAAAAAGATTTTCAGAGTATAAGTTTTTGAGTGTCACAGCTCACTAAAGAAGGGGGCTCTGACTCTCAAAAGCTTATTCTCTGAAAATCTTGTTGGTCTCTAAGGTGCCATTGGACTCAAATCCTGCTGTTCATTTTTTTCCATCTTACATAGTTGTGATGCTTATAAATATCACACACACACACAAAACTAGAGAGACTAACCATGCGAATCATTCCCATTTGATCATGATCACACAAGTGTATATGAAGCATATCATGAAAATTAGGTGTAAATATGAATGCTACGTACTAATGAAGGAGTAGCTCAGTTAGCAAACCCACTGTTAACCCTTCTCCTTTACTGCTGCTAGCAAGTTCTAAAACAGAGGGCCAGTTCAGGTGAAAAATCTCAGCATAGAAAAACTCATTATTATTCCAAAGACACTTAGAGAAATGTTTCAGCATTTGCTTTTCTTTTAAAAATACACCAAGCTGTAGCAAATCAACTATTCTTATTTTAAACACCATTAACGTCTGCTTTGATTCTTTACAAAATCAAAACATGAATGCATTGCAAAGATGGAAGCCAGTCATTTATCAAATGGAAAATGTATTGCCCTATAATTTAGGGTAATTCTTAAAGGAACCCACTAAGCCACCAATAAAAATATTTTACATAACTATGGAGAAAACAATCAATTGGTCATCCAGCTGCATTTATTATTTCGGAATTAAGATTTGTACTAGCCCTATAAATATGTCTACAGCGCATCCAGATTTTATGAAGCAACACAGAAATTTGGCTGCTGAAATGAATGGGCAGGAAGGTCTCACCTAATCAATTCTCTCTGTCCTTGTCAATGTGATTCCAGAAATGATAATTATCAAAAGCCTGTGTAGGTTCTACAGATCACTAGATACAGAGATGGTATTAAAGGAAAGGTTAATGTAAATGAGAGGCTTACCACTAGGTAAAGAGATTGAAGAATGAAGCTCACGATTGTACCAGTCCACATGTGAATTGCTGAATTTGGTCTCACTAACATCAGGCTGGGAATCTCCTTTGCCATCCTCATCTTCTGGAGAGACAGTTTGCAGCTCTATTTTCTCAACTGACATTGCAAAATATTTTTTTCTTAAAAGTTTCAAATATAAACTGATAAAAGATGAAATGACACCAGCTAAATCCAGTTCGTCTGCAGAACAATAACTTGGGAACAAAACACAACTTGATCAAATCTGGAAAATTGACAATTGTTTATATGAAGCAAGAGTCACTCTTTCCAGTTAAGTGGGTGCAAGCTAAGGTACATTTCCTGGATTTTCTAGTTTTCTCTCATGTTTTTTAAAAAGTTCCTATTCCTTTGAAAAGTTTTCTTTTTGTTGAGTGAAAGCAGTGTTATGGTGTTTCTGTATAGCTGCTGAGGAAATAAACAGGGTAAGTGGAAACATCTGTATGCCTTCTTAGTTCTGCTCTTAATAACTTTGTTTTAGCAGCTCCATTTCCCATTTCATTTCACATTTGTTGAGCTGGGAGGGGCTTAGCATTACCAATGAAAACAAGTGGATTCTATATAGCAGCAGGCAGCTGAGAGTGGATGCTTGTTATGCCAGAAGTCTCAGACCTTCTGACCTGGGCGATATGCAACAAGGTGCCTAAAGTCAAGAGCTTGAAACCATGACAAACAGCTGCAGAATCCATGCAGAAAGATTTAGTAGTTCTTAGTAGGCCAGTGATATAAAGTTAAGTATTTATCATGGGGCACATTTGTAATAACATTCATATACTAGAATTGTAAGGTAGGGTTTGGCTGATTTCATTACTGCATGGTTTGCTTTATTTCTCTGCTGGAATCAGTGGTTTTAAAAAATCTATTTACAAAGAAGGATTGCACACTGATGATTACTTAGCAGTTAAAGCACAAGTAATCTGTGTTAAGTGACCCTAAATACACATTTTTGCTTAAGAAGAGAAATTAGACTAAGGTCCACTTATTCCAACAACTGATATGTACTAGGCAGTCCTCTGGAAATCTACAAGTAGCTCATTGTGAATCTCTGTCACCCTTCCATCCACTACTGGCATAGGCACCGTATCTCACCAACTTAGAAATGCACTGGAATACTTATAATGCTCCTCCCCCCCCCCCGGAATATGTTCTATACATGTTTCGAGTGTAATATATCAAAGCAACTTAACAAAATCTTAGTTTACTTAATGCCTGCCTTACATTTTAAAAACAAACTAAATGATGTTGAGTGTCACCTACTGGTGAGAGTGGAAAACTACACTACTCAAAAGACTATCTGCAAATTAATTTTAGCCTTTATGTTTGTTTGTTTTTAATGAAGCAAAAGGCTGTTCCCATAAGACTTTGTACTGTTAAAAGTGCTATAGACAGTTCAAAATTCCTAGGAGAAAAACAAGAAGTCTTTTCAAATATCTATCCACATTCTACCACCCATGGTTTCTGGGTGCTTTCCACTGCAATGTAAGCAACACTGACCTATTTTATGGGACATGTTTTCCTTTATGGAGTGAAAAGTTTAAGCAGTAACACAAACAGTTTTGTTGTCCTCTGTACACTGATGTGCTTAGCTGAAGACAACAAAAAACACTTCACCCCATCTCCAAAGAGTACAACTTTGCTTTATTTTGTTAAGCAGATGCACATATATAATGTATCGATCCTTATTAATTTAATTTTAATTTGTTAGATTTTACCCACCCTCCCTGCAAGCAGGCTCAAGGCTGGTCACAACAGCATAATAATAATAGAATTTCATAAAAGATACAATACATAATAAGATAAAAATATAATCACTATACAAAAGTGGGTTCAAATGTGGCAGGTATAACTGCCACAAAACTGGCAGATATAACTGGCAGATACAGCAGTCCTCAGTGTGATCAGATCCTCCACCCATCTACACTGCTGATACAGATGACTGGGACAGGAAGAAAAAGATCTTGCCTGAGCCCCTTGACCCCATCATCCAGCCATGAGCCTTGAACAGAGACCAAGGATGTGCCTTTCTATGTACCCAAGCCAAACATATTCCTAAAATTAGCTGTTTGGGGTTGGTTCAGGTAAGCCCAAATTGACACAAAGCACTCCCAAAATTCCAGAAGTAACAAAGATTTATCTCCTAGAATTTTAGGAGCATTTGGCAATTTCAAGGAGTCAGATTAGGAAGGGAAAGAGAAAAAAACAGTGCTGGAAACAACTCTAACTCAGCAAGAGTGATGTTGAATAACAGCTGATGATTGAGTAGGCCTGGCCTCCACTCATAGCACTTTACATTTTACAAGAGAGCAAACCAAACTGGTCCCACTTACCATGATGGCTGGTTTCTGCTGGAAGCTTCTCCCTGAAACTGACTTTGGAGGCATCAGAACCCACCCTAAAGCCATAAAATGGAGAGCAGAGTTCATAAGGCTCATGGATTCCTCTGAGACTTGGTTGTTGCAGCAGCACTTTCCTCCCTTGCTGCTGGAGAGGGGCTTTTTAAAAAAAATCAGCAATTGAATAGTGTTATGTTGCTATAACAATGTGTCCCAGATTCTCTGAGTTCCCAGGTTTTTTTAAGTAAGTTTCTACCTTCTTCTATTGCAGAGAGAGATATGCCTTTTTTCTTTATATATCCACAACTGAAGGAGCTAGAGACTTACTTTAAAAAAGAAAGAAAACTGGGATTTCAGAGAACCTGGTACACATACTTCTAAACTGATATACAGCTAATCAATAATCAAATTTTAAAAAGTCCTAGGTGATGAGGGAGGAAATGGTTCTTGCTTCACAGGAATGCAAGAGCCCATAAACCTTCTGGCCATTATCCACTATGAGGCAGGCCGTGTTGTCACTGATTCCAATGGCAGAATGAAATCTCCAGTGGGGATAATGCTGGCATGGTAAATCCAGGGCTGACTTCCTTTCTCTCTCCAGCCCCCACCCCTGGCCCTTCTCTACTCCTGTTGCCTGTGGGGTGGGGGAGTTTACAACAATGGACCTGAATTTTCAGGACCCCCTTCCAAAAAAACCCTGGGTGGTGGTGAATCCCAAAAGAGTAACCATTCAGAATAATGAAAACAATTCCATACCCAAAACCTTGCTCCCAAATTATTATGCAAATAGTTGAAGACTACATCATCAACAGAGACTGCACCTCTTGGTGGCTTGTTTAAGGAAATATAAATCTGAGTGTCATCAGTGTTCTGGTGGATTATCCAAAACTGTGGATTATGTTATTCAAAGGTGTAAGAGATACATTACATTACATTTATGAAATAATTAATCATGGAACCCCACAGGGTAGATTACACACCACTGACTCTGAATTGTTCATAGTGACCATCTCTCAGAGAAAGCTGAAGTTACACAGCCCAGGTCTTCTGCCATGATCACTCTTGTTGTATCCTAATGACCTTTATAACCTAGTAAACCAGGAAGCTCAATCTCTTCTTAAGTGTGGAATAGTATACTGGGAAATAACTTCATCAAGAGAATCTGACACTACACACCTCTGCAACAGCATCAATAAAATAGCCATAGAAAATTTCTAAATCCCTCAGAGAAGTCTGGACACTAACTATCTCCATAAATTTCTGGGGAGGTCTACCCTACAGGGTCATTCATCCATGTGGTAATGAAATACTGACCATGACATTAACATTACAGCCAGCACCTTACCTGTTTACCAGTCATCTGCTTGGTACAAAAAAATAAATCCCTAGTATGATCTTTTTCACATGTTGGCAAAAAAAAACCCCTACATGGTTGCCACAATGGCCATTAAATGCCCAGTCTAGCCCAATGCAACATCTTGGCATGAATGTTGAAATGCTCTAGCACAATTAGTCTAGGGGATCTTTGACACCAAATTAGAGATCACCTCTGCCAGCTCAGCCAGGGAACCTGTCAACCAACTAGGGGGACAGTACACCAGCAGAAGCCCTGAATCTTTTCTGATAGTCAAAATAAGGTACATAAATTAAATCTGGCAATAGTTTTTACTGGGAATCTGCAGAAAGGGGGTGGGGGAAGACCTTCAGAAGCTCATAGGTTCCCTCTACAAACATCTGCCTGTTCAGTGTTGGTGAAGGACTTTGTTCTCAGTAGGGGTAATATGCATCAGAATTACAAAATCTAAATTTAAGCTTGTGGATACAAAAACCAGAGCTTTTCTGTCATATGCATCAAATTAACTCCCCACGATTTTGTCACTTTTCAATTTTAAAAAATTAACTTCAACTAGTGACTTACACAAAAATTATAATTTAAAATCATCATATGTGAAGTCATCTTAGTTAAATTTTAGGCACTCAGTGAAGTCTGTATAGTTTACCTTAGACTGGCTCTCAAGGTACTCTTGTGTGAGTAGAAAGTGTTAATACTTACGTAAACTAGGATCTACAATTTTCATATATTTCCCCCTCAGTCTTCACCCTCCTTCCCCACATTATATCTCACACTATTCCAGGCATCCACTGACCCTCAAATGGGCCAGAGGGTGGGTGGGTGAAAAGATGTGCTTGTGGGTCTTTTGACCCAACCCACAATCTTCTGTAATATTTTTATCTGCAGTTTGGTTAACATTTGTGTTTACCCCCCCCCATCCTTTCAGCTGGGCAATAGTATTCATCAACTTTTCTAGGCTGAAATACTAATAATGTTTCTGTTTGCTGTCTGTTTTGAATTTGTTGGTTGATATTTTTATGGACTTGTATGTGTCAGACTGTTGCATTCCAGTTGGCCTGCTTCTGCCCTCCTCCCTTCTGCAAGATGACAGAGTCTTTTGATTTCAAAAGGTTTATTTAGGAAGACAGCAGACAGGGTCTGGGTCCACATTCCAGAACTTTAGACAGTCCTGGCTGATCACAGACTTTGCTAAGAATGAGGTACCTGATGAAAGCAATTACATTTCAACCCTTGGGTTCCCATCCTCCCCCCTCAGAGTTCCCAGTGTTGAGAGCGTGGAGACGTGGAAGCGGGAACCTCAAGGTCGGAGCTACAGACATAAGATAAACTTGCCTTCTCTCCCACGGAAGGAACCGCCCGGCAATGCCTGGAGGGAAGGAGAGGCTAACAACTAACACAGTAACATGGCGTAACTGTTGTTCAGTACTCAAAACATGGAAAGGGATAAACTAGATGGTTATACAGTTTAACATAGCAAATTCTAAACATGATGTATAAGAAAGACACCACATTGTTCAGGTGAAGAACTCTGCCAATGAGATCCTGACATTCTGCCACCCTTAAGATCTCCCTCCACCTCCTTGTTTCTTCGTTCCTTCTGGGTGTGTTGGACAGCTGTTAACAAAATGTCCTGCCAGTTAGGTAGAGCAGAAGATTTCTGGTGTATCATAAGGTTCTCCTTGTCCTTATGCAGTTGTATAAGATGTAGGATTACAGATCTCTTGTGGCTCGTTACTTTGTTTGGAACTGCTCTCCAGCATTTCATGGTTATCCTGGTGGAGGCGTATTTGGAGTTAAAGTTTCTGTGGAGGTACACTTTGGTTTTAGCTGACAATGCTTTTGGTTTCAGATGGCGGTATCTAGCAGAAACCTCACATTCTGCCGTTGCCTTGCTCATAGCTTGTTGAATTATAGTCCATTGTTTGAACGGTTTATGTAGGTTGTCATTTTGCTTGCTGTCTGGTTGTATATAATCTATTGTAAAGGCTGTCAGAACAGCATTGGGGGTATAGTTTTCTGAAAGGGGTCGCCTTTGGTCAAAGACTCTAGAGCCTTCCCAGGAGTTTTTAATGGCCACACTCTTCCCCCTTCAGAGATATAGGAAATAGGACAAACATAGAGTGAGTCAGGCGCTTTCATTTTTGACTTCCAGGTCTGCATTTGAAGTAAATGTAGAGTCTCTTGAGAATGAAAGTGATTTGTGGGGCAGTTATTGCTACACGACGGAGTACCCCCCCTAAACCAGTCTCTTCTTGCTGGTTGGGATGTTTTCCTTGTGGGTATTCGCTCCCCCTCGTTCCCTACGTAGCTTTTCTCCCAATCTCTCCACCCCCTCTGTCTGATTGGCTGGAGGGTTGCTTGGTTACTCCTGGCGACCCCTCTTTCCCTTTCCTGAACAGAGAAGTTACCAGTGATAGTCTTCGCTTCCCCTCTTTGCATGTGCAAAGAGTTGGGTTTGCCTGGAGGTATTGTGAGGGGGAAATTAACTCTTGAAAGAACTTCGGACCATGGAGATTGTTTATAATGAAGTTTCTGGATTGTATACAGAATCCCCTGGGTTTTGAGATTCCGTTTTAATTTACAATTGCAGGACACCTCCTCCAGCTTCATAGTCAGGGCTCTTTTAATCACAAAAATTCTGGGTTTCCACACAATCTGGCTATATTTATTGTTTCCACTTAAAGCTTGCAGGATTTGTGTAAAGGCAGTGCCGTCTGACACCCTTGCAAGCGGCTTTCCCTTCCCTTCTTGCTTCAGTGAGTTTGTAAGCGGGAGAGTGGTTTGGGCGTCCCCGTTCCACATAAAGGAGGAAGGAGTAAAAGGATTACCGCAATCAGTCGGGATTGCAAAAAGTCGCACTTGCCCTTGAGTAGGGGAAGTTTGCACGGTTCCAATTGTATGGAAAGCGATAGTCTCTATGTTAAGTTTCTGTATTTTGGCCAGGTGGCCCTGCCAACTCAAATTAGCTGTGGGAAATCCTTCTTTCCAAACTGTACTTTTTGCCAGATCTTGATTTTGGGAGACATCATTGATGTTCCTCCCCAGACTAAGGTCTATTTTCCCCTTATTTCCCTTTACATACAATTTTGTTATTGTTCGGGGAAAATCAGGTGGGGAAATTGAAATTTGTAGTAGGATTTTCCTTATGTTTCGTATGCATGGGCGTACATTTGGGCTAGACATTCGTACTGCCACAATTTGAGAATTCAGTTTGGATATGGGGGATATCTTTGGTATAATTACAACATTCATCCGGCCTCTCACCTTTTCCATTGTGAGTTTCTTTAGAAATCGCGGTTGAGGCTTCATCCGGTTGGGTTCCGCATGTTTTCTGGAGATGAGCTCTTGTTTCATTAGTTGAAAATCCAGCATTGCCTTTGTTATAGCGGTGTCCAGTTGCTTCTTCGGATGCTTCTCGTTTTGTACCCCATTTCCTCGCTTCCAGCACAGAGACAGAGGTGATCAAACTGGAAGCGCCGGGGGGAGACCGTGGCGTGTATTGCTTGGCATGTGTTGTAGTGCTAATGGTTTACATTGACTGTCTTCCGCGTAAAAATTTAGCTTCCATTGAGGGTTTTTAACTCCGTCGTTTTGCATGGCGTCTTTAGGTTCCTTGAACTTCGCACAGCTTTCTCCGTTAGGAAAGCGTTCCTCCCACTGGAGAAAAGGTCGGAACACTTGCATAATCATGAATCCCATTAGCAAGATTTCTATTATGCAGGTCTTTTTATTCAAAGTCTTTTTCAACTTAAACAAGTTTCTCAGTGTCTCTCTCTTTTCCACCTGGGTTGGGGCTGGAGCTCTCGGCAGCATTAGAAGTTTTCTTTTCACCAGTGCTGGTCCCAATCGTTGTTGCCGCTTTAATTGCGCCTCGCTGGATGGGCACTGCGTGGAGCCTTTTGCCCAAGTTTGTGGTCTCGTAGGGCTGATAGGTCTGTCTTCTCCAAACGCTGGTTGAGGCACGGGTGGCGACAGCTCCAGTATCAGGGTGCATGGAGGTTGCAAAACAGGCGCCTCTCCGAGCTGGCTCTGTGTTCGAGCCTCGACTTGTTGTGTTCCTGGTACGGCCTGCGTTTGGGGCAGCCGTGGCAACAGTTGAGATTGTGATTGACTAATAGATGCTTTCCTCGTTGATTGTTGCTTGGGCACTCTCGCCTGGTTGTGCGTTTTTCTCAAAACTAGGAGTCTTTCCTCCCCGACCTGCTCCTTCTGTGCTGCCTGCGCCCTGGGCGGGTGTGTTTGCGGGTCAGGGGTAATTTGCTGCTGCTCCGGGAGGGCAGGCACCCCACCAAACCAGTGCTGCATGGGGTCTCTTGCTCTGGTTTGCGTCCCGAGTGAGTCAAGAGGTCTCTCCTCTCCCCTAACTGGTTGTATTATGGGTGCGAATTGAGCAACTTGCTCCCCTTTTCTTAAATTCAGCAATGGCTGTTGAGAAGGTATCTGTAGAAATGAATGAGGCCTCTTGTTTCCCCCAGAACGTGGTAATAACTGAGGGGTAGGTGCCTCCCCATGTTGGTGCACAATTGGGGCCTCAGCCCCGGCTCGTTCTTTTGGCTTTAGCTGCTCCCTGGGCGGCGGCTGCGACTGTTGGGCCGGTACTTTCCTACGTGGCTGCTGCACTGGTGCTCCTATCCGGGCTTGCGCCTTTACCACCTCTTTGCCTGGTGAATTTTGTAGCAGGGATAGCATCTGAAGGATTTGCCCCTCTCCTCCCAGAGAGGTTGGCAGCAGTTGCGGTTGCAGGGTAGGCACCTCTGAAGCTCGGTTTAGAAGTTGAAG
The DNA here is from genome assembly GCF_028583425.1 of Eublepharis macularius. Taxonomy (NCBI): domain Eukaryota; kingdom Metazoa; phylum Chordata; class Lepidosauria; order Squamata; family Eublepharidae; genus Eublepharis; species Eublepharis macularius. Next base: position 104,930,463 of record NC_072791.1, on the reverse strand, counting down.
CTCGTGCCGCTCCTCATATGCTTCACCCCAGCTCTCGCTCTCGGTTTTGGCGACTCACTGGATGCTGGTGGTTGCAGCCCATGGATTGGCTGTGGCCATGGCTGCTGGACTGGTGCTGTCCCCAGCAGCCACTGCGATCCTGATGAACTGAAAAGTCCTTCTCGCTCGGACGCCTTTTGCCGCATGAGTGGAGCACCTCCATTTGGCTGGTGAGCCGCCTCTTTTTTATCAGGCACAGGCACTTCCGGATGAGGCTCTGCTTCACTGAAAAGTCCCTCTCACTCGGACGCCCTTTGATGCCTGAGTGGAGCACCTCCATTTGGCTGGTGGGCCTGCTCCTTTTTATCGGGTGCAGGCGCCTCCTGATGAGGCTCTGCCTCGCTCCCTAGTCCAGACTCCTTGCCTTGCACGGGGTTCACTCCTCCATCCGTCCCAGCGTTGTCGTTGGTGCCAGGCTGAACCGGGTTGGTAAGCTCTCTCCCCTTCGTACCGAACATAGACAGATCAATCAAGTCTTGCTTGGTATCCATCTCCTCCGGGTGAGTGGGGAATGGCATTAGCAACAAATTAGGGTTCTTGACACACTGAATTTGCCCCTCTTCTTCTGAGACTAGAGGCGGCCGTGGGGACGGTGGTGGAAATACTCGGTGCGCAACATTCTGGCCTGAGGCTTGTTGAATCCCAGGCTGCGCCAGGGTATCCCGCAGGACTGGATTGGGTGGGAATGTAGTTTTCCCAGCTGTTTGCCCCGCTTCTGCAGCTATTCACGCGGTCATCGACAGCGGCTGCAAGGCGGGTAATTCCCAAGGTAGGCGCTGCGTGAGCAGGAACGGGCCCTCTTTTCTGGAGACTGGCCATGGCTGCGGGCTTTCCCCATGCTCAGCGGCCGGCTCTCCACCCACTTGATTTGGTACCGCTTCCTCCATAACGGCAACTGCATCAAAGTTCTGACTCCGTGTAGGTATGGAGACCAGTCGCGGCTGCTGGGCTTCCCCGCGCTCGGCGACTGGCCCTCTGCACCCGGGATTCGTTGGAGCCACTACTGCGTGGTTGTCGGGGTTCAACTACCCTTCCCCACCTCCATTGACAAGCAGCTTGCAGCCCGGCGTTTTGCCTGGTTTCCATAACTCATTGGGCTGGTGGGTCTTACGATGAGCGGCCGCTCTGTGGGCAGCACTCTCTGTATTTTCTTCCAAAATTCCTAACAGCACTTCTAGCGCTTTACTTGGGAACTCCTCGGCTGCTGCCGGATAAGCTTGCACGTAATCTGGGGCCTCGAGTTCCACTCATGAGGCCTCCAGGACCAGGAGACTCTCTCCCAAGGCAACGTCTCTCACCGTGGTTTCGCGGTCTGCCTTCAGCATCCCTATGCTCATCTCCCCGAAGTCTTCTGACAAGGGATTCATGGCTAAGTCCATTATGGGACGGGGAAATGAAGTGTTGGTCTGTCCCTCTAAATCCTTTTGGCAGGGAGTTGGCTGCCTTGCCGGTGGAGCGCCTTCGTCCTCTCTGGGAGGTAAAACTGGGAACACATCCTCGTCCGGCTTCAGCTCCCAGGCGCTTTGGCCGTGACCCTCGCTCTCTTCCACCTCTGTTGCCCTTTCCTGTAGAACTGAGGTGGGTACCTCGTGAAGCAGCCAGCCCAAGTTGACTTCGGCTATGTATATTGGGGCTCTTGCCACTATTTCGGACTCAGGCGGGGGACTGATATCCACCCAGCCCCCAGTCTCTCTATCCCAGCGAGACCATCTCCCGGCATCAGGACAGTCTATGGCGGCTACCTCCCGTGCTAAAGCTCCGGGCCCCGGAGTCTCCAGCTCAGCCAATAGGTTCTGGCTAGCCCCCCAGTAAGGGAACATGGGGGTGATGTAACCTTCACTATCTGGCCTCCAGGGTGTTGGTAGCAGAGTCCACTGGGAAACGCCTCACCTCGTGTGGGTTTTCTGACGAGCACCTTCTCGAAGCGCTCTGCCCCAGGTGGTCTGATCAGAAGATCTCACTTCCTCCATTCCAGGTGTGGACGGCTCTCTCGAAGTCTCTCCGGTATCCATCCTTCCTGGGTGAGGGGTGAGAAAAAAGTATGATTCTTAGCAAAATGTCAGACTGTTGCATTCCAGTCGGCCTGCTTCTGCCCTCCTCCCTTCTGCAAGATGACAGAGTCTCTTGATTTCAAAAGGTTTATTTAGGAAGACAGCAGACAGGGTCTGGGTCCACATTCCAGAACTTTAGACAGTCCTGGCTGATCACAGACTTTGCTAAGAATGAGGTACCTGATGAAAGCAATTACATTTCAACCCTTGGGTTCCCATCCTCCCCCCTCAGAGTTCCCAGTGTTGAGAGCGCAGAGACGAGGAAGCGGGAACCTCAAGGTCAGAGCTGCAGACATAAGATAAACTTGCCTTCTCTCCCATGGAAGGAGCCGCCCGGCAATGCCTGGAGGGAAGGAGAGGCTAACAACTAACACAGTAACATGGCATAACTGTTGTTCAGTACTCAAAACATGGAAAGGGATAAACTAGATGGTTATACAGTTAGCAAATTCTAAACATGATGTATAAGAAAGACACCACATTGTTCAGGTGAAGAACTCTGCCAATGAGATCCTGACAGTATGTACTACTAGGAAATCCCTCTTTTGGCAGAAAGGAGGCATAGAAATGAATGAATGGCGGGACTTTACCATCACCAATTGCAGTGGTCTAAGTATTGCCTTTGTATTAAGACCTGCCAGTCTAGCTCTGATTAATTCAGTTCCACAAGAGCAAACAGTAGCCAGAGCATGTTTTAATTATCTAGATAAGTATCAACTTTCCTTTTCAGCTATCTTGCCCTCAGAACATTTTAGCTGGAACTTATCTTTAGTTTCATTGCTGTCCAGTGGAAAAAGGTCTGGGGTTAGAACTGAAAGGCCCAGGATTAATTTCCAGCTATGAAGAAGGCTCCTAGTCATATCTCTCAGGATAAAGCAAATATCTCTGTGAACCTGGCAACATAACGTTCAGAGAAGATGAATGAGGTAAGGATTGTCAGAAATTCTGCACATGGCAAGTGTTACATAAATATTTAATAATATCAACTGTACATTGATGCTTGGCGCCAGTTTAATAAATGTTTGGACACATTTCTTACATATCCCAGGAATTTTAAAGATCCTAAAACAGATTCTACTTTCCTGTATACTCTGGGTATTTCTGTTTAAATATATATTGTTACGAGCTTGGAAGAATGAGTGACTGTGGATGAGTCTATCTTAAATAGGCATGCAGTGACTAAATCCAGTGACAAAAGGAATGGCAATGTTCCTTAACAACTGTAGATATCATCTTTCTGGTGGTAGAAAGTGTGTCTTATGGCAACACTGTAGGGCTTTCAAAGAAAGAGATGGTTTGGTGGTTTGCTGTTGCCTGCCTCTGCATAGCGACCTCAGATTTCCTTGGTAGTCTTCCATCTAAGTACTAAGGGCCAACCCTGTTTAGTTTCTGAGATCTGATAAGCTCAGACTAGCTATGGTCATCATGGTCAGGGCAAATATCACTTTAGCGGGTCTTAATTGATAGGAAATAGTTCTGTTCAAGTATCCATTAGGGCTACTCTGCTGACTGGAGAGGGCAGACCGAATTCGGCACTCCTGGCAGGTGGCAACAGCCACCTTAACCGGGGGGGCATCTTTTGCCTCCACAGATGGGGGGGGAGGCAGACAGACACTTCCCAGACATCTGGGCCTGCGGACGGGGGGGGGGGGGCTTGCAGGCCTCTTCAGGCAGCTCTGCTCCCCGACATCTAGTCACACTTCATGCTGAGGGAGAGCAGAGCGTTTTTGCTGCACTCTTTTCCCGGCATGAGGAATGGAGACTTGGAGCTTGTTAGTGGCACGGCCGGGCTCGGCTCTGCTTTAGCACAGTGTGCCTTGAGCGTCGATCTGAGGCTCGGCGGAAGTGCAACAAGGCTCGGTGGCAGCGCAGCAAGGCTTGACTCACTCGGCGCCAGCGCCACTGCACCTGGCTTGGTGGCAGTGGCCCGGCAACGGTGACAGCAGCCTGTGGCAAGGCCTTTGGTTGCAGCATGTGTCTTGGTGGCTGTGCAGTGAGGCTCAGCAGCAGCGCAGCAAGGCTTGTCCCACTCAGCGCAGCACCAGTGCACCCGACTTGTTGGCATTGTTCCGACGGTGGCAAGATGGGCCTGCAGCAGGGCCTTGGTTGCCATGTGTCATTGGCTTAGGGCTCACCATGGTGGTAGCGCTTTAGGGTGTGGCAGTCGCATGCTCTTTGGCAGCCTAGTAGTGCGGCCATGTGTGCATAGGCCACCACTTGGGGGGGGGGGTGGATAGGTTAGGACTGGGTGGCACCCATTTCTTGCAGGACACAGTTTCCACGCCAACCCCCCCACCTGGGGGAATAAAGGGGCATATGGGTGTTTCAGGGCAGCATGCACCTCCATGTCCATTTCTTTCTGACTCGGAAGTGGTGTCGCCTATTGTCCCTTGCCCATGTGTCTTACCAGGGCCCTTGTCGGCCATTTTAGCCAGGCTTCTAACAACAGCCTAGGCTTTACCTGGGCCTCTGTCAGCCATTTTGTCAGGCTTCCCTCGGCAGCCTAGTGATGATCTGTCAGGGGGAGGCCTCTGTTGGCCAGTTTGGGCACTGCAGTCATTTTGTTGGGCTTCCCCCAGGATCTCTTAGGCCCTCCGGCCATTTTGGGTAGCATTCTGGGTGGCCATTTTGGGGTGCTCCATTTAGTTTCTGAGTTTGTGGTTGCGTAGTGCCTTAAGATGCTGCCCAAGAAGGAATCTGGGGATTTTAAAGGCAAACAGCCTGCTAAGCGCCCTGCTCTGAAAAGGCCCGCTGTGGAGGTGTTATCCGCGGATGATGAGGATGAGGGACCTACAAGGCAGCAGATTATTGAACGTATTGCTCCCTTGGAAAGGACAAAAGGCCTCACTGTAGTTAATGCGGGGTCAAAAAGAGATAGGCCTGTGAGGGTGGCTTCAAAAACAGCTTCCCTTAATGACATTCTGTCTTGTTTATCTGCCATCAAGGGTTCTTCTGATTTAGGTGGACCTGCCAGGGTGCCAGAGGGTGATGGATCAGCTGTCTCACAAGTGGAGGGACTTAATGACGAAGCCAGCCCATCATCAAGTGATGGAGGCTGGATGGCTGATGAAGGTCAAGTGGCAGTGGAGGTTCAGCCTCCTGAACGGGAAGGTAAGATGAATTTTCCACAACAGGGCTATGCATGACCTTGGGGGCCCTGGGGTCAGACTGCAGTCTCCGTGCCCCCAAGTGAGCCACAATCTTCATATGTTCAGTCTGGTGCTACGCAGTCTGGCAGTACGTCTGGTGGATGGTCTCAGTGGGGATAGCCAGCCTTCACAGGACAGGCTGCAGGGCCTGTGGTTTTATCATCTGCCTCAGCTCAGATGTATCCGGTTATGGGATTGGTGGCACCCTGGGGTTCATATTATGGGACCCCTTGGGCTAACTATGGGGCTGTGCCTTTTAGAGCCCTTTCATTTGGCGATACAGCTGTGCCCCTCGGTGATCACCTTACCCCAGCTACACAGGAAAAAATCTTTAAAGGAGAGTATGTTGATGTCTTTACCCTTCTTTTCAGGGAGCTTGAGAAGGATAAATAGGACATGGAGGATAGGGACAAAGAACACCTTAAGTGACGCAAGTTAGACAGGTCCTGGTACAACTGGCTACCGGGATTTCTGATTTATGCAGGTGTCATAGCGCACATTCAGCCCTGGAGGGCTGCCCCCTTGTATATGGACATTATTTACAGGGGGAATTTGGACTTTGTCAAGGCAGCTTGGCTGCAATATGACGAAGAATTTCAGATGCATGCTGCCCTTAACCCCTCTTTGCCATGGGATCAAATACATCAGCAGCTGTGGCTGCAGTTGATGTCCCTGGCGAAGCCCAACGTGGGTGACTGCTCAGATAGCAGGGACCTCGTATAGCAGTCCTCCTCAGTATCTGCATCAGCAGATGGCACCCGTGCCTCCGCAGAGCAGTTGGTTCAACTCCGGCTGTTTTTCTGGGAGTTTTCCCTCCCAGGGAGTCTGCAGCAGGAAGGGTTGTAGGTTTGGGCACAAGTACAGGGGTCCCCATTCGTTCACAGAGTGCAAATGATTTAAGTTGTTTGGCAAATGGGGTGGTTCTGCAGGGCAGCAGGCTTCGGGAAAAGTGTCCTAGTTCAATAAATTTGAGGGTACTTGAGGCCATGCTAGCCAGTTGCCCCATATACAGAAACTACTTATATTAACAGTAACTGCAACAGGTTTGCTAGTGAGAAATATTCCATTTCCGGAATCCCTTCTTCATGACAGTTACTAAGAATCATAAATCAGAAACTTTCACATATTCAGCTCCAAGCACAATGGCTACTCACTCCTGGATGCTCCTGGCCAGTTACCCCAGGCAGGATGATGCTCAGTTTTTGTTGAAGGGTTTTTCTATTGGTTTTTGGATCCCATTTCAGGGCCCTAGATCCTCCTTCATGTAACTCAATTTGCGTTCTGTAGTTGGCATGGAGGAGGTCATCTGAAATAAGATAGCAAAGGAGTGAGCAGAATGGAGGGTGCTGAGCAATGTTCCCTCTAAGCGGTGCAGTGTTGTGAGCCAGAAATCCAATTTGTGAGCAGCAACTTGCAAGTTGTGAGTGCACCTTTTCGAAAACCAGAATCCATTTGATTAAAAGACTTTTGATTTAGGTTGTCTGAGGCATTGGTATTGGGTGCCGTCAATATGTTGATGACACCCACTTAGGCATGTGGTTTTCAAAAGCTTATGCCTTAATAAAGTTGGTTAGTCTTAAAGACGCTACTGGACTCTTTACTATTTTGCAACTACAGACTAACATGGCTAACTCCTCTGGATCTACAGAGAAGAAGAATTGTGCATCATCCAGCCCCGCAATGCACTCACTCTCTGGCTATCCCCTTCTATGTTTTATATAAAAAGGTGTTGTGAAGCATGCCTGCAAATGGCTCAGACACCATTTCTTTCCACAGGCATCAGGGTATTGCCAGAGTTTTCTTTGCATTTTGGGCAACATCAGGCAGATGAGCTTCAGTAAGGGTTCCTCTTTGCCCACAAGCAAATCCTAAACAGAATGTGATGTGCAGTCATCCCTCCCTCTACCTCTGCTCTGTCGATTGGCATTTCCTGTCTCTTCTGTGGCCAGGTCTGCAGAAAGAAGAAGGAAGCTGGCTGAAGTTGCAGGGGGAGCACCTATTTAGCTTCCAGCTGAGAGCTGCTCATTGGAACAGCCTAGAACTCGCCTTTAGTCACCCTAGAGGCTTCATGGCTTTAAAACTTTTTCCTTTTCTCTTTGTGAGTTATGGTCATGGAATCTTTGAAATGAAATTAAGTCATAAAGCGTAAAATCAGCATTGAAGTCCTGCCTTCTCCTTGCTTGCCATTCTGTTTTTTTACACTGTGTTGCAATGATCTATTCTCCCCTGAAGATATAAGCAAAATGCCATTGATGTACAAAAATACTGGTAAAACTGAGGCCGCAGCTCCCCACTCCCCATGGAGTAATTTAACTAGAGGACAGCCTGTCTTACCAGCACGTGTAACATTTCCAGATTCAGACCCTAGTTCTGTCATGAATTTTCCTTGCCATGCAAGTCTTTGTGACTGGGAAGTCAATTTTTTGGTTGCATGTAAAATAGATTACCTTAGTCATGAATTTACACACACAAAAAAAGAGTATTTCCCTACCTGGAGCTGGCAACCCTAGGAGTGGTGAAACACCACCGCCATCTCCTCCTCCTCCTCCAGCACCCACGCTGGGCCAGAGAGGCTGCTCGGTGGGATGGTGAGAAATAGCATGGGTGCCTGCCGCTGCCATCTTTTCCTCCAGTAATGGGCCAGAGAGGATGCTTGGCGGGCAGGCGAAAGGCCTTGGGGATGCCCACCGTGGCTCCTCTTCCACACCCGGTGACGGGCCTGGGTAAGGCCATGCAGATGCAGCCGCAGCTCTTTCCTCCGAGGGGCTGGGGAAAGGCCGTGTGGGCGGCTGCTGCAGCACCTCCTCCAGAGCCAACAAGGGGCCTGGGAAAGGTCGCGTGGGCGCCTGCCTTGGCTCTTCCCCTAGAACCCAAAAAGGGGCTGGGGAGAGGCCACGTGGGTGCCTGCCGTGGCTCCTCTTCCAGAGCCCAGCGAGGGGCCAGGGAAAGGCCGTGCGGGTGCCTCCCACGGCTCTTTCCCCTGAGCCTGGCGAGGGGGGAAAGGCCGTGTGGGTGCCTGCTGTGGCCCATTCCCCCGAAGCTGGCAAGGGGCTGGGGAAAGGCCGTGCGGGCACCTGCTGCGGTGCCTCCTCCAGAGCCCAGGGGAAAGGCTGCCTGGGTGCCTGCTGTGGCTCTTCCCCCCTCAAGCCTGGCGGGGGGCTGGCGAAAGGCCGTGTGGGCAGCTGCTGTGGTGCCTCCTCCAGAGCCCAGCGAGGGGCTGGGGAAAGGCCGCACCGGTGCCTGCCGCAGCTGTTCCCACAAAGCCCAGTGATGGGCAGGGGAAAGGCTGTGCAGGCGCCTGCCGTGGATCCTCTTCCAGAGCCCAGTGAGGGGCCAGGGAAAGGCCGTGCGCAGGCGCCTCCCGCGGCTCTTTCCCCCAAGCCTGGTGAGGGACTGGGGAAAGGCCGCGCGCGGGCACCTCCCACGGCTCTTTCCCCCAAGCCTGGCGAGGGGCTGGGGAAAGGCCACACCGGCGCCTGCCACAGCTGTTCCCACAGAGCCCAGCGATGGGCAGGGGAAAGGCTGCGCAGGTGCCTGCCACGGATCCTCTTCCAGAGCCCAGCGAGGGGCCAGGGAAAGGCCGCGCGTGGGCACCTCCCGCGGCTCTTTCCCCCAAGCCTGGCGAGGGGCTGGGGAAAAGCCGCACATAGGTGCCTCCCGTGGCTCTTTCCCCCAAGCCTGGCGAGGGGCTGGAGAAAGGCTGTGTGGGCGGCTGCTGCGGTGCCTCCTCCAGAGGCCAGCGAGGGAAAGGCTACACCAGCGCCTGCCGCAGCTCTTCCCACAAAGCATCGGCTCCTCCTCCAGCACCTTCCGTGCGCTGGGGCTTCTCAGCTCTGCGCTGAGTTGTGACAATTCCTGCGCCGTAGCGCAGGAACTCACGTTCGCGGGAACCCTGGTGCTGAGGCCATTCCCGTCTCCACCAGTTCCCCATTTACAGGTCTCCCCCTTGGGGGTTGTTCCCAAGAAACCTGACGGCAAGTTTTGGCTCATACATCATTTGTCATACCCTAGGGGAAGCTCCGTAAATGATGGCATTCCTGACCATCTTTGCTCAGTACGTTACACTTCCTTTGACCAAGAGGTCAGTGTAATGAGGAGGTGTGGGCCTGGGGCAGAGATGGCAAAATGTGACATCAAGTCAGCATTCCACCTTCTCCCTGTCTATCCTGATGACTTTGAGTTGTTGGGCTTTTGATTTGAAGGCCAGTTTTACATGGACAGCGTGCTTCCCATGGGATGCTCCATTTCATGTGCAGCCTTTAAAAACTTTAGTTTGTTTGTGGAGTGGGCACTGCATTGCCGGCAACAGTGCCAGGACATGGCCCACTATTTGGACAACTTCCTTTTCGTGGGCCCAGCGGGTTCTGGCCAATGTGCCCAACTTCTATAACACTTTGTTAGACTTTCCAAGAAACTCGGTGTACCTCTGGCTCATGAAAAGACCGAGAGCCCATCCCAGATTCTTACATTTCTGGGCATAGAGTTGGACATGGTGTGGCAAACCTCATGGTTGCCAGCCGATACGCTCCGTGACCTTAAGGCTAGATTGCGTGGCCTTCTTGGGAGCTGGAAGGTTTCACTGTTGGAGCTGCAGCAGGTAGTGGGCTCCCTCAATTTTGTGTGCTGGGTGGTGGCCCCAGGTAGGGCTTTTTTGAGATGACATCGTAAGGCCGTGGGCTCCCTTAGCCTTCCACATCATCAACTGTGGATTACAGGGGGGATGAGAGAGGACTTGGCTGTTTGGGTAGAGTTCTTGGAGTCCTTTAATGGGGTATCTTTTTGGAGGCGGGATTTGTTACTAAAAGGGAAAATACAGGTTTCCTCTGACACCTCCGAGGTTTATTGGCTTTGGGGTTTATTATAGGGGGCATTGGTGTTTGGCCCAATGGCCTGACAACTGGGTGGGGGCTGGTCTTTGTAGAGACCTGACATTACTTGAATTTTTTCCAATCCTAGTGACGGTTTATTTGTGGGGGAATGAGCTCATAAACCACTCCATGCACATTTGGTGCGATAATATGGCAATGGTTCACATGGTTAATTCCCTCTCTTCTAAATCAGCTAGGGTAATGAAGCTTGTCTGCGCTTTTACACTCAGGTGCTTGCACCTTAACATTTTGTTCTCAGCCAGCCATGTTCCTGGCATGAACAATGAAGTGGCAGATGCCCAGTCTCTCCTGCAGATGGACCGATTTCATCAGCTTTCCCCCGAGGCTGACTTGTTGCCAGCTCAGATTCCTCTGGATCTCTGGAGGATTGGGAGTACGAGTCCTGCAGGGCTATTCAATTAACCCTGGCCCCTAGTATCCAGAGAGTGTATGACCGCATAGTACAGCAGTTCACCAGGTTCACATGAGAGGCTGGTCTCAGCCAGTTGTGGCCCATCCTGGTGGAACACCTGTTACATTTTTGCATGTTTCAGAAAGGTAAGGGACAGGCAGTCAGATACATTAGAAGCCAGTTGGCAGCCCTGGCTTTTGCTTCAAAGGTGTGAGGCCTTGCCGATCCCATAGGTGACTTCCACAGTCAGAAGATGTTGGAGGGGTGGTCCCGTGAGGTGGCAGCACCCAGGGACCAAAGGCAGCCTATCTCCCCCGGAATTCTTTTAGGCCTAAAGGCACTGTGGATTGAGGTTTGTAACTCTCCGTTTGAGGAGGTGCTTTTCCATGCAGCCTCCTTGACAGCCTTCTTTGTTGTGCTAAGAGTCAGCGAGTTGGTTCCCCAGTCTCTTAATGATCAATCTCGTTGTGCCATGCATGCGAAGGACATAAAAGTTGAGGGGAACAGAGTTGTTTTAATGATCCGTCACTCCAAAATGGATCAAAGGTAAAAAGGAGTGGCAGTCAGCCTCAGCCCCTGTGAAGTGCAGGATTTGTGCCCTGTTTTAGCTATCCAGAATTATATTGAACTCAGGGGACACAAGCAGGGAATCTTATTTTGCCATTCTGATCAGTCCCCACTGACCAAGTACCAATTTTAGACAGTCACAGGGCAAGCACTTAATAAATTGGGTCTGGCGGGGGTCTTATTTGGAACTCATTCATTCCGAATTGGGGCTGCATCCACTGCTGCGGCCATGGACTTCTCGGGTCCCGACATTCAGAGAGTGGGGTGTTGGCATTCTTCCGCTTATCTGGCATATGTTCGGCCGCTTTAGACATGTTAACTTTTGATGCCGCTGCTGATGCTGTTTTCTTTTCTAAGTGCTGTTGGTCGACAGGAGAGGCTGAGGATCCTCATCTGTGGCCACAGTATGTTTTTCTGGGCAGCCCATCAGGCCAAGAGAACGGTGATTAGGTCTCAGCTTGGCCTTGGCCAGTGGGCAACCATTGAATGGCAAGGTAGAAGAGGCCTTCGGTGGTTCGAGCTGCTGCCTCTCTTGTTTGAGGGGAGGAGTGGTCCTCTGCCTCATATACTGGTTGTTCACCTGGGTGGGAATGACCTCGGATTGATGAAGGGTAAAGACTTTTCCTTGCAGGCACAGGCAGACTTGCAGGAGATTGGCTTCCTTATTTTCTTGTCTGCAATGCTTCCGCGCTGGGTGTGGTAGGAAGCATTGGACCCTAAAGCTGTAGAATGGGCTAGGCAGAAAGCCAACAGAGCTCTTTTCAAGGCATTAGTAGCTGGGTTGGAAATTTATTTGCCTCATCCGCAAATTAGGGCCAAATTTGCAGACCTATACCGAGGGGACTATGTACATCTTTCTCATAAAGGTAATGGCATATTTGTAGATTTATGGCAAGGGCTCAGGTTGGCTCTAAGCCATTTGTAGAGTGCTTTGGCCTAAGCTGAGGCTTGGCTTCAGTGGTGGCAGGTGAGAAGTTAGGGGGAAATGAGCAGGCCAGTGAGTACCCTTGGCATATCCCCATTGGTGGGGAAACGGGTCTGTCAGAAGCGGCTGGCTGCTTCATAGCCCAGTTGCAAGGACAGACACCCTGATGGGGAATCCCTGGACAAGCCAGTCTCCCCCCACAGCTTTACAGCTGGGTGGGGGAGCTTTAAAGGGGTGAACCACTTAGCCTGGCCAGGCAGGGTCCCAGCCATATGATGGATGGCTCACACCTGGAGCAGCGGGTGACTCGCCCAGACAGGTCAGGGTGGAGGTCTAGGAGTGACCTCAGGGCCCGACCTGTACCACTAGTTTAGGCCCTTGCCATGTTTGATAATGTTTGCTGTTACGTTAATAAAGCGGCCCTTTAGTCCCCAAAATTATGTGTCTGCCTCTTTATTCCAAAGGTGGTGAAACTGCTGTGAGCTGGATGAAGTATTTTGGGGTAGAGAATCTGCTGTCCTGTAGGAGCTTCTTGGTACCTCTACCTGTGTTTTACCTATGTATTTTTAAATACTGAAAATACTATAAAATGCTTAAGTCTAGCCTTTTCTCTTCTAAAATGAAGCAGTCAAGATGAAGTGCTGTCCCTGGAACTTCTTACCTGTAGCCCCCAAAGCAGCCCAAGGTCAGGAGCTATGTTTTTGGGTCACCCCCATGACTTCTCAAGCTATACAATGAGACTGTGAAAGAGACTCCATGTATGATGGATGTTTAAAACTAAGAAGTTAAGATAATGCTCTAGGCAATCAGTGCACTAACTCATGAGGAAGTAGCCAGGGTCCCCTGGGAACTTGGACACTCTCTGTCATTCATTCTATAATTCCATAATTAATGGTTTGCAGAACAATAATCCACCTTCTGGGACTATCCAGGAATGTGCTTTTCAATACACCTTTTCATGAATACCTGACCTGCAGTGATTGGGAAACTCAGTCCAACTGAGTAGCTGTCTGTCACATATCTGCTTAAACCAGCTTGAGAGATCTTTGTGAAACTTTTAAATATTTTTTTAAAAATTCATGTGTTCATTGTAATGCTGTGCCTGTTATTTTATTTCTGCTTTTCATGGGCAGTTTTTAAAATTGTTGCTGTGAGATTAAATGTAGGCCTCTAAGGGGGGGGGCTTCATTTTGGTTCTGTTGGGCTGTCTGGTGTGTAGATTATAATTGAGAGTGTGTTTGTGGCCATGACAGCCATGATCCACGTGTTTCCACAGTGGGAGACAGGTTTCCCCTACAATAAAACAAATAGGGTGTTTGGGAGAACTTTCTTTGCAGGGCCATAAAATGGCCCCCCATGGTCCAATCTCCCTGAAACTTGCGAGATCTTTAGAGGTCAGTTAGGAATAGGTCTCCAGCAAATTTGGTGGATTTTGCTTGTAAAATGCCACCCCAGTCCCCTAGATAGCTCCCCTAGATAGTTCCCCTAGATAGCTCCCCTAGTTTTCCCCATAGGGAATAATGGAGATTGAAGGTGGCTGGGGGCACCTTCTTTAGAGGGACATATAATGGCCATCCGGAGGCCAATCTTCATGAAACTTGGGGAGCCTTTAGAGGACAGTCAGGAGCATGTCCCCTAAAAATTTCTTTTGCAAAATGCCCCCCACCCCCTGGATAACCCCCATAGTTTTTCCCATATGGAATAATGCCCCCCCCCCGTTCAATCTTCATGAAACTTGGGAGATCATTATAGGACAGTTAAGAGTAGGTCCCCAGCAAATTTGGTAAAATTTGGTCCGAAAATGCTCCCCCTAGACCCCCAGAAAGCATCAAATCACATTTCTTATTTGAAACAATGGCCGAATTTTACTGAATTTGTTCTGTACTGCCAAGGAAGATTTGACGATGCACAAAGAGAAGATGTATTATGGGATACCACCCCTTCACTCAGAGGAACAGGGAGAAAGCCCATGCCAGTCCCTACATGGGATCAACTGCTGTGTGGCTGAAGTGTGTGAGTGAACAGGAAAGTAACGGAGGAAACTCATGTATGGCTGTTGTGGGTTTTCCGGGCTGTATTGCCGTGGTCTTGGCATTGTAGTTCCTGACGTTTCACCAGCAGCTGTGGATGGCATCTTCAGAGGTGTGGCACCAAAAGACAGAGATCTCTCAGCGTCACAGTGTGGAAAAGATGTAGGTCATTTGTATCTACTCAGGAGGGGTGGGGTTGAGCTGAGTCATCCCGTAAGAGTTTCCCAGGGTGTGGAATGCTAATGGCGGGAGGCTTCACTGTATCCTGAGGAGGTTCTTTTGCATATGGATTGGTACTTGATGTGCTAATCTTCTCTGCAGGGCTATTGTCGGGGATAGAATGTTTTGTTAGCCTGGTGTTTTTCAGAACTGGAAACCATGCTCTGTTCATTCTTAAGATTTCTTCTTTCCTGTTGAAGTTTTGCTTATGCTTGTGAATTTCAATGGCTTCCCTGTGCAGTCTGACAAAGTAGTTGGAAGTGTTGTCCAGTATTTTGGTGTCCTGGAATAAGATACTGTGCCCTGTTTGAGTTAGGCTATGTTCAGCCACTGCTGATTTTTCAGGTTGTCCAAGTCTGCAGTGTCTTTCATGTTCTTTTATTCTTGTCTGGATGCTACGCTTTGTGGTCCCGATGTAAACTTGTCCACAGCTGCAGGGTATACGGTATACTCCTGCAGAGGTGAGGGGGTCTCTACTGTCTTTTGCTGATCGTAGCATCTGTTGTATTTTTCGGGTGGGTCTGAATACTGCTTGAAGGTTATGCTTTTTCATAAGCTTTCCCATCTGATCAGTAATTCCTTTGATATATGGCAAAAACACTTTTCCTGTAGGAGACTGTTTTTCCTTGGTTGTTTGATTCATCCTGGGTTTGATTGCTCTTCGGATTTCATTTCTGGAGTAGCCATTTGCCTGAAGTGCGTGGTTTAGATGATTAATTTCCTCATTGAGAAAGTGCGGCTCACATATCCGTCTTGCATGATCCACTAATGTTTTCATTACGCCTCTTTTCTGTCGGGGGTGGTGCTTGGAGTTTTTGTGTAAGTACCGATCAGTGTGAGTTGGTTTCCTGTAGACCTTGTGACCTAACTGAAAGTTTGCTTTGCGGATGACCAAGGTATCCAGGAATGGGAGTTTTCCCTCGATTTCTTTCTCCATTGTGAATTGTATGTTCCGGTGGATGTTGTTGAGATGATTCAAAAAGCCTTCGACAATACATTGAAACACATGTAATTGCAATCATGTGTTCTCCACATGTAATTCATCTCATGTAGTTCAGGTCTCTGTGTAGATGAGTGTTTGTTCTGTTAGTGAAGATCTATGTGGAAAATAAGTGTTTTTTACTGGATCTGTGAAGATATAACTACTTTTGAAACCGTCAAGCTGAAGAACTATTCTGAAACCAATATGCTTATCATAACACTGCAACCATTACACTTACGTACTTATAACTAAATTCTACTTTTGTTTAAGAAAAACATCCTCTTTTTCCTTATAACCATCCTCAAATGCTGACCATTCTGTCAAATGACCATCTAGCCTTCCTATATTGCCAGTTAGCCTGAGGAGGCTTAAGGCAAAAGGCTTTAGTGGCAGTGAAAACCTATTTAGGGAGTCAGGGATACAACAATATAAAGGTCACACAAGCACAAAAGGGAAGGTGTTCTTGAGGTAAAAGTTTGGGTAAATTAAAGAACATCGGAAGCTCTGTGTGAATGAAAATAAAGAGTGTTGGCTGTGACCAGAGTTCTCCTGAGGCATAAGTTTAAGATAAAGTAAGGAGGAGCTGGATTAAAGGTTTAAAGACAAAGGTTTAATAATGCTAAAACAAACAGCAAATTATTTTTTACTCTATTTAATTCTTTTCTGATTTCCTCCTAAGAGGGACCCAAAGCAGCCCGCCTTGTCCTCTCCTCCATTTTATCCTCATAAGAACCCTGTGAAGAAGGTTATGCTGAAACTAGCAAGCTTCCATGGCAGAGTGGGGTTCCAAACCTGGTTCTCCCTGATCCTAGGCCAGCACTCCAACCATTATATGACACTGGCTTCCAATTAAGTTGTCTTGCAAGTCAATAAAGGCACAGAATCCTAGTTAGCATAATGTTAACAATTAGCTTTATTAAGAGTAATTCTTTTAATTCCTCTTTACCCAGTTTCTCCCTGAAATCCAACAATCCTTTTCTTTCCTTATGTTTTGGAGTCAATTTCTAATTAATTCTGTTTTCATTAAATGGAAATTTGACCAGAGGAGCAGAAGTTCTGCAAAATTTTAGAATTTCACTCTGTAGATAACTTAGAGGCAGGCAATATCTTCCCAAACCTTCCTATCCTCCTGCTAAAGCACCAACCTGTGGCATGTAACATAAAAAAATTGCAAGGGCTGAATTTCCAAAAGGGTGCATTGATTTCTCATCAAAGATAAATAAAAAAGAAGTGAAAGAAAAAGAAAAAAAGAGAATGAATCAGTGGCTATATACAAAATAAATTTCAGAAAAAGAAATTCCCCTCCCCATAACACCATCAGTAATGCTACAGAAGTTGTAATAGTAATGGTAGAAAAACTAGTTGCTTTCAAGAAATATTGAAGGGTAGCTACCAAATCCAGGTTAGTCAGCAGAGCCAGCTTCTGCTATGGTGGCCAGTAATTAATGAGGAACACTGATGTCCTGTGGTCTGAGGTTTCTTTGTCATCTTAAGCAGTGGGAAGATAGTCCTACTTTCCCAAAATAACACAACAATCTTTGCTTTTTATTATTTTTTCAAATTAAAAACTACATTTCTCATACTTCTGGTGAATGATCATTTTAATTCCACTGGTCTTTTGTAATTGACCCACCAATATGCCACTGGCCACTTTGTAACTGATCCACTTGTTTTGTGTTACATGTTAGATTTAAAAAACCCTCTTTGCATTATCTATTTAATTTGCTATGTCTACCAGTTACGATAATAGTTATACTTCATATCATCTTGAAGTACTCATCTCCAATGCAAAGTCTGTAATTTCCTCTGCTGATCTGTTCAATTAGAAGCAGTTGTACTGAGGTCAGATAGGAAGCACAAAATTTATCAAAAGTGAAGAAAGGAACCCATGCCACTCTGTGACTTTCTTACAAAAGGCCTGTTTTCTTTACCACACTGTACAGCTCCTTGTTTTCATAGCAGAATACTAGCTTGCCATATTTCTAGGAAGAAAATTAGTAAAAGTTTGAAAAATGATGGGCAATGTTACTTTATTAATCACTCTTTTCCTGCTTCTACCATTATCTATCATAAAGAGAGGGATGGTTCAATTTTTACAGATAAGGAGTTCTAATTTCACACTTACCTTATTTATTTATGCTCTTACCCTATTTTTCTCCCAACAACCAGGGCCCAAGGCAAAATATAGTAAATCATATCTAACCAACAAGAATAAAAAAAATCTAATAAAAATTAGACAAACAGGTAAACAGCTGCCTGGAGGCAGCTTTGGGATGGATGAAGGCTAACAAGGTGAAACTTAATCCCAACAAAACAGAAGTGCTACTGGTGAGGGGAAGACTTGACCCAGAAATGGGGATATTTCCTGATCTAAAGGAGGTTGCACTCTTTCTAAGGAAGCAGGTTTGTAGGTTGGAGGTGTTGCCAGACCCTGACACCCTGTTGGATAAACAGGTGGTTGCAGTGGCTTCAGCTGATGAGCCAGCTGCGGCATTTCCCAGGCAGGCAGGATCTTCCCACTGTGATGCATTCCGTGGTAACACCTGTCAGGAAAGGAACTTGAGCCTGAGAGAATATATTGGCTTGAGTTGACTTTAAGAGCTGTTAAACGTTATGCTACAGGCTTGAGAGGGGTTTCGCAGCAAATTGCCTTCACCTGCGTGAATTTGGCACGACTGGGGTGTCATCATGCCCTATCTCCTCTTACAAGCTGCTCAGGGCAGTAATTGTTAAGTGGGGGTTTGCCCTGACTGGCTAGATTCGCTTTAAGGTGGGACTGCTTTCAGCCTTGAAGAGGAAGTGCTCAAAACAGTCGAGACCAAAGTATAATTCAATTTTACGTATTATAAAGTGCAAAAGTGCTACAATTTCATATATACATACAAGGAATTATACAATACAATTCAAAGGTGCATAAATACAGCATCCAATTATTAATCAATGTAGAAATGTAGACACATGTCACATGTCCGTGAATTACGCTTTTGGAGGAACGGTGGGAGAGTTTGTTTTTGTGCTTACTACATACTTATGTCCAGTCCGAAATGTTTTACGCCCAGGAGGAAGTAAGGAGTGGTACTCACGAAACGGGTTAATGATATTTGCCTGCAAATCCCTGTCGGCGTTTTTTCTGTATATATTTGATTTCATGGACTGTTATTGTATAATCTCGTTGGCACAATCTCCCACCTACCGATTTCTCCTTATTAATTGTAGCATTTGCACTTTAATTGTTGGACTTTTTCCGGACAACTGAAGATTTGTATTTTTTCTACATTGATTAATAATTGGATGCTGTATTTATGCACCTTTGAATTGTATTGTATAATTCCTTGTATGTATATATGAAATTGTAGCACTTTTGCACTTTATAATACGTAAAATTGAATTATACTTTGGTCTTGACTGTTTTGAGCCCTGGTTTGTTGTTCCCTACCAGGGTTGCCCTTAATAGCTTTGGATTGAAGAGGAAGTGCGGCTTTCCCTGCGATGGATGCTGCTGGACCACTGCCTTGATCCGAACGTCGCAAGACCTGTTATCATGCTGTGGAGTCCGTTGGTGAGGCTGACCTGTGGGAGTATTAGTCAGCTAATCTAAGTGTTTCAGTTATGTTAGACCTAATTAGCCTTTTAGTGAGGATTTATTTTATAGATGCTTGCAAAGTTTGAGTTCCTTAGAATAAAAAATATTTTTCTTTCTGTGTGCCTTGGTTTACTGTCTCTGCACCATAAACTGTGTTACACTGGGCGAACTCACATCTAAGAACAAAGGGGTTCCTTCCCCTGACAACACCTAGGTTAGATTACTGCAATGCTCTCTATGTGGGGCTGCCCTTAAAGACTATCAGTAAGCTAAAGTTAATACAGAATGCTGTGGCCAGAATGTTAACTGGAGTGAGTCACAGGGACAATATAATTCCAGTCTTTTTCCATCTACACACACTTCTGGGCTCAATTCAAGGTGCTAGTATTGTCCTTTAAAGCCCCATATGACTCAGGGCAGCATACCTGGAGGATCACCTTTCCCCATATGAATCTACCTGTCCACTTTGGTCATCTACAGAGGCCGTGCTTTGGGTGCCCTCACCATCTGAGGCTAGAAAGGTGGCAACCTGAGAATCCTGCCATCCCAACCAGTGGCATAAGCCACTTAGGCTGGTGGCAGTCGTTTGCCTCCCTGGAAGGATGGAGGCAGGGAGTCCAGCCCTTCATTCATGGCTTAGCTGCTGGGGGTGGTGTTTTGCGGCATTAGCCAGCCGCTCCGCCCCCAAAGCTGTCTGGCCTCAGGCTCGGTGGAAGCAGGACGTCGTGTTGCTTCCCTAGCATGAGGCTCCTGTGAGCTGAAGCGTCGTGGGCAAGATAGGTCATCGGGAGCAGTGCGGCGGTTCACCTCTTGCAACGGCGACTCCTTGTTGCAGCGCTCTGCATTAGAGTCTCAGCGCCAAGCGAAGGGTTTGCCCTTCACCCCTCGTGGGGTGGCAGCGGCGCTGAGCCTTGCCGGGTGGTGCTTTCCCACCTGTTTTATTTCAGGCAGGAATGGGCAAAGTGGGAGCAGGGCTTCTGTGGGCTCTGGTCTCCCGCCGCCTCTAGTGGCGCGAGCCATTTGGGGCGGTTTTTTCCCTGCCCTGTCCTCTATTGAAAGGGGGAAAAGCGGCGGTGAACGGTAGAGAGCCGTGGGGGTTTTGGCGGGCCGTGGTTCCTTGGCTTCTTAGTACAGATGCGGGCCACCAAGCGTGGGTCTTTCCATGTCCCCGCTGTTTTTACAGCGCCGGGGCCGCGGCGGTGCTGAGCCTTGCCGGGCGGTGCTTTCCCACCTGTTTTATTTCGTGCAGGATCGGGCAAAGCGGGAGCGGGGCTTCTGTGGGCTTTGGTCACCCACCGCTTTTAGCGGCGCCGAGCAGTTCGGGGCGGTTTTTCCCTGCCCTGTCCCCTCTTGAAAGTGGGAAAAGTAGTGGAGAATAGCAGAGAGCTGTGGGGTTTGGGCAGGCCGCGCTTCCTAGGTTTCTTAAATACAGAAGCAGGCCACCAAGCACGGTTCTTTTCGCGTCCCCGCTTCTTTTGCAGCACTGCCTTTGCGCGGCGTACAGCCTCTCAGAAGGGTGCGGTCCCCGTGAGCAGGCCGTCGCTAGCACGTTGGCTAGGGCTTAAGGGGCCAGGGCGTGAGGCTCACCGATTGGGGAGTAGCTGCCATCTCTTCCCGGGGGCTGTGGAGCATTGGTGGCCATTAGTAGCCGTTTCCTGAGCGGTGGCCATTTTGATTGCCTCTGCCTCTGTGGTAGTGGTGGCCATTTTGGGAGCATCCTTGCAGGCAGCCATTTTAAGTGCCTTTGGGTTGGCAGGGCTTTCGGTCTTGCAGGGTGTTTTCTGGGCACATTAGGAGGGATTTTTCAACGCCTCAATTTTAGGCCAGTTAGCATTCCTGACCTGGCTGGCAGTTCTACATTGGCTTATTTGCTAGTCTGGCCACTGTAGCTTCGTGGTTAAGTAGTTGGGTTGCAAACTGTAATATTTTGGTGCTGGGTGCTGGACTGCCTTCAGTTTATAGGTGGTCTATTTGTATTGAAGGTGTGTTAACCTGTTCCTTTGTTTTGTCAAGGCGCAGCTGAAGTTGAAGCCTGCACAGTGGTGCATACACTTAGCTCGCAGGTAAGATCCAGGCAAGATGGGTCCCAAGAAAGGTGTTGGCAACACTAAAGGCAAACAGCCAGCCACTCGCCCTCCCAAGCAGCTGGCAGTGGCCTTGTCTTCGGAGGATGAGGGCTCCGTTAGACAGGACATTTTGGCTCGAATTCTGGCTTTAGAGCAGGCTAGGTCACCAGCTGCCTCTTCGGCTGTGTCTGCAAGCAAAAGACCAGTTCAGGCTGCTTCTTGGGCTGCGTCAATTAATGATATCCTCTCTCATTTGGCTGCTCTTGAAGGGTCTTCTGATGGTGGTGTCTCGGATCCATCGACAACGGCCGGCCATCAAGTCATTGAAGAAGAGACGGTGGAAGCAGCAGCAGGCGAGGTTGAAGGGAACTGGTCAGCCAAGGTGGGGCAAGTGGCTCTAGTGGTGCAGACTCCAGATGCTGAAGGTAAGAGTTCCTGGCCCCAGCAAGTGGGGGCTTGGCCTTGGGCCCAGGCATCTCAAGCTGCACAACATGCTTCTTTCACACAAGGGACCTCTTCTGGTGGGTCAATGGGCATGGGGCTGGCATCTGACTGGGCCCAATGGGGTCAGCTGCCGGTACAAGCTCAGATGCCTGGGTCTTCAAGTTGGGCTTCTACCACGGCCCAACACCCAGTAGGGATGGGTCCTGTTCCTCCATGGGGGGCTTATTTTGGAGTCCCTTGGTCCAATTATGGGGTCGTGCCCTACAGGGATTTGCCAGTGGGAGATACGGCCATGCCTCTAGGGGATCATCTTACTCCTGCAACAAGGGAGAAGATATTATGCGGTGAATATGTGGATGTCTTTACCCTTCTCTTCAGGGAACTGGAGACGAAGGATAAAGAGGACCTTGAAGATAGGGACAAGGAGCGCCTTAAGCGCCGCAGGATTGACAGGACCTGGGGCAATTGGCTGCCAGGTTTTCTAATCTACGCTGGAGTCATAGCAAGGGTGCAACCGTGGAGGGCGGCCCCGTTATTTCAGTATATGGATATCATATACAGAGCTCATACTGACTTCGCCGGTGCAGCTTGGCTGCAATATGACGAAGAGTTCAGGATGAGGGCAGCCCTTAATCTGGCATTGCCATGGGATCAAGTTCAGCAGCACTTATGGTTGCAGCTGATGACCCCAGCAAAAAAACAGTGCGGGGGATCATTCGGATAGTGGGCACATCGTGCAAAGGTCTGCCTCGGGTTTGGCGGGATCTTCCACTAGTGCTTCTGGCCCCCGCATCTTTGCGGGGCAGTCGGTTCAGCCCCAACTGCTTTGCTTTGAGTTCACCTCACGGGGTGCATATAGCAGGAAGAACTGTTGGTACGGCCATGAGTGCTCAATTTGTAGGGGACCGCACACCTTTAGTGCTTGCAAGAGACAGAAGCCATTCGTAAAGAAAGGGGGTGGCCCCGGTGGGCAGCAAGGGCCTGGAAAAGGGCCCCAGCCCAATAAAAGTGAGGGTCCTTGAAGCCATGTTGGCGGTTTTCCCTAGGCGGGCGGACGCCCAGTTTTTGTTAGAGGGGTTTTCTTTGGGCTTCCGTATTCTATTTCAGGGGCCTAGAACTTCTTTCATGTCATCCAACTTGCATTCAGTGGTTGGCATGTAAGACGTTGTACGTGCTAAGATAGCCAAGGAATGCGCTGAGGGCAGGGTTTTAGGCCCTTTCCCCTCCCCTCCAGTGCCCCATTTGCGGGTCTCCCCCTTGGGGGTGGTGCCTAAGAAGGCTGCTGGTGAACTTAGGCTGATTCACCATCTGTCTTACCCTAGGGGAGGCTCAGTGAATGATGTGATTCCTGAGCACTTGTGCTCAGTGCATTACACATCCTTTGACCAAGCGGTCAAGGTGGTCAGACGTTGTGGATGGGGAGCCAAGATGATGAAGTGCGACATCAAGTCAGCATTCTGCTTTCTCCCTGTGCACCTGGAGGACTTTGAGCTCCTCAGGTTTGCCTTTGAGGGTCAGTATTATATGGACAGGGCCCTCCCCATGGGGTGCTCCATCTCATGTGCAGTTTTCGAGCACTTTAGCACATTTTTGGAGTGGGCATTGCGTCAGCGGCAGTGCTGCCGTGACACCACCCACTATTTAGATGACTTTATCCTGGTTGGGCCCCCCGGGACGGGTCAGTGTGCTCGGCTTCTGGCTGATTTCGTTTGCCTAGCAGGTGAGTTGGGTGTCCCCCTTGCACATGAGAAGACAGAGGGCCCATCTACTGTCCTGACCTTCCTGGGGGTTGAATTAGACACGAAGCAGCTTACTTCCAGGCTGCGAGTGGATAAGCTCCTCCAGTTGAAGGCACGCTTGCGGACCCTACTGGGGAAGCACAAGGCGTCCTTTTTGGATCTCCAGCAGGTAGTTGGCCACCTTAAATTTGCCTGCAAGGTGGTGGCTCCTGGCCAGAGCCTTTCTCCGGCGTCTTTGTGACGCAATGGGGACCCATCATAGGCTTCCCCATCATAGGATGCGCATTTCTGATGGAATGCGGGAGGATCTGGAGATTTGACTCCAATTCTTGAAGGGTTTTAATGGTGTCTCCTTTTGGAGACAGGAGCTGTTATTGGAAGGGGACCTTCAGGTCTCCTCTGATGCTTCGGGCTCCATGGGTTTCGGAATTTATTTCAGGGGCCACTGGTGTGTGGCCTGTTGGCCCAGAGAGTGGGCGGAAGCAGGCCTCCAGAAGGATTTGATGTTTTTGGAGTTCTTCCGAATCTTAGTAACAGTTCACATTTGGGGTGATGAACTCGCCAACCACTCTGTGCACTTTTGGTACGATAATTTGGCAGTGGTTCAGGTCGTGAATTCCCTTTCTTCTAAATTGTCCTGGGTCATAAGGTTGGTCCGATCTTTCACCTTAAGGTGTTTGCACCTTAATATATTGTTTGCAGCCCGGCATATTCCTGGGGTAAACAATGAAGTGGCAGACGCCTTATCTCGTCTGCAGATGGACTGATTTCGACAGCTTGCCCCCGAGGCCGATTTGCTGCCTGCCCCGGTGCCAGAGGACCTGTGGAGGATTGGGAATCCGAGGCCTCCAGGGCCATTAGATTAGCCATTGCCCCTAGTACAGGGAGGGCTTATGACCAGGCTGTCAGGCAGTTTGCCGCGTTCAGGCTGGAGGTAGGTCTCTGCCAACTGTGGCCTATCCCGACTGAACACATAGCACATTTCTGTGTAGCTCAGAAAGGTAAGGGGCACGGGGTTAAGTATATCCGTAGCCAGCTTGCTGCGCTAGCCTTTACCTCTAAAGCTCGTGGGTTTGCAGATGCCACTGGGGATTTCCGAATTCGGAAAATGTTGGAGGGCTGGTCTCGTGAATCGGTCACCAAGAGGGATGATAGGCAGCCCATTTCTCCTGGCATCCTGCAGGGCTTGAAGGCCATGTGGTCTGTGGTCTGTAGTTCACCTTTTGAGGAACTGCTGCTTCATGCTGCCTCTTTGATAGCATTCTTTGGGGCCCTCAGAGTCAGCGAGCAGGTTCTCCAGTCCCTTAAGGACTACTCTGACCGTGTCCTTAAGGCGGCAGATGTTAAATTTGAGGGGGAGCAAGTTGTCATTAGGATACGGAGCTCCAAGATGGACCAGCAACAGAAGGGGGTGAGTGTGGTTCTTGGCCGGTGTGCCCTTTCCGATTTATGCCCAGTAGCGGCATTAAGGCAGTATGTTAATGCCCGAGGAAATACGCCGGGATTCTTCTTCTGCCACATTGACGGTGCCCTGTTGACCAAATACCAGTTTTGGACGGTCATGGGCAGGGCCCTTCAGAGGCTGGGCCTGGGAGGGGTAAGATTTGGGACCCACTCCTTCCGAATTGGTGCAGCTTCTACGGCTGCAGTGATGGGTTTGTCTAGATCAGATATTCAGAGGGTGGGGCGCTGGCGTTCTGGAGCTTATAAAGCATATATTAGGCCCCTGGGGCGTGGTCAATTGTCCTGACCCGGTTTTTCTTGCAGGTGCTGTGGCTCATCAGGAGAGGGTGCGTGACGAATTATACCAGAGTGAACACTATTTGAAAGAAACTGATTTTATTGCAAAATGGTTACCATTCATTGAATTCATTTCCAATACAAATCACTCTCCACCTAAGCATTTACTTTTTGTTACTCAGATTTGAAGCAACGACTATCAAATAATTGAAAAAAAAATGCTAGTTGTCTTTGTTTTAACTATTGGCATGACGTTTATTATCTAATTTCCTTATTCCTGTATAAAAACTAAAGCATTTCACAAATTTCACATCTATGCATATAATTGTATATAGTTCACTAAGACTTTGTTGTTGTTCTATTTTACTTCTGTACATTGTTTTTGTTTGTTTGTTTGGTTTTAAAAAAAAATAAAAAAAATGTTTAAAAAAAAAAGAGAGGGTGCGGATCCTCATCTGTGGTCTTTTGGGCTCCACACCAAGTGAAGAGGACACGGATTGGGTCCAAGCTTGGACTCAGCCAGTGGGCTACCGTTGAGTGGCAGGGCAGAAGAGACATGCGCTGGGCTGGGCTGCTGCCGCTTTTGTTTGATGGGAGGAGTGCCCCTCCACCGCACATCCTGGTTGTCCACTTAGGTGGCAACGATCTAGGTTTGATGAAGGGGGTGGCCCTTTCTTGGCAGGTACTGGACAACTTCCTGGAGATCCAGAAATGGTGGCCCGACATCCTGATCTTTTGGTCGGCAATGCTTCCGCGCCGAGTGTGGAGGGAGGCATTGGACCGTGGCACTATAGAAAGGGCTAGGCGCATGGCCAACAGAGCCCTGTTCAAGGCTATGACAGGTGGGTTGGGGATCTATTTGCCCCATCCTCAGATTTGGGCCAAGTCTGTTGACCTCTACCGAGATCAGATGCCCTGGGTGGGGAACCCCTGGACAAGCCAGTCTCCCCCCGCTGCCGTATGGCCGGGTGGGGGAGCTTTACAGGGGTGAACCACTCTGCCTGGCCAGGCCGGGTCCCAGCCATTTGTTGGATGGCTCACACCTGGGGCAGTGGGTGCTTGCCCAGACAGGTCAGGGCGGGGTCCAAGAGTGACCCCCAGGGCCTGACCTGTACCGCTAGTTAGGCCCTTGCCGTAGTTGATGTTTGCTGTTGTCATTTTATTAAAGCGGCCCATTTTTTAAACCCAAAGTTTGTGTCTGTCTCTCATTCTGACTAGGGGGGCAATCCTGCCATCCCAGCAAGTGGCATAAGCCACTTAGGCTGGTGGCAGTCGTTTGCCTCCCTGGAAGGATGGAGGCAGGGAGTCCAGACCTTCATTCAGGCCTTAGCTGCTGGGGGCGGTGTTTTGCGGCATTAGCCAGCCGTTCCGCCCCCAAAGCTCAGTCTGGCCTCATGCTTGGCCCACCCTCCTCACCCTATTTCAGTGCGGGACTAGCCAGTCGCCTTTGATGGGGCCATGTAGGAATTTTTTATCTCTCTTTCCCTTATTGGCATTGGGAGGGGAGTTTTTTTCTGCCTACCTCACACTGGGAGACAGGTGGGGTTTATTTGGCTTGGTGGGTCTGAGTAAATGTCCCAGGAGCAAGATTTCAGTTAGGGAAAAATCTGTAGCGGGCCAGTGAGCACCCTTGGCACCTCCCCATTGGTGGGGAATTGGGGTCTTTCAGGAGCGGCTGGCTGCCGTACAGCCCAGCTGCGAGGTCAGATGCCCTGGGTGGGGAACCCCTGGACAAGCCAGTCTCCCCCCGCTGCCGTATGGCTGGGTGGGGGAGCTTTACAGGGGTGAACCACTCTGCCTGGCCAGGCCAGGTCCCAGCCATTTGTTGGATGGCTCACACCTGGGGCAGCGGGTGCTCACCCAGACAGGTAAGGGCAGGGTCCAAGAGTGACCCCAGGGCCTGACCTGTACCACTAGTTAGGCCCTTGCCGTAGTTGATGTTAGCTGTTCTCATTTTAATAAAGCGGCCCATTTTTTAAACCCAAAGTTTGTGTCTGTCTCTCATTCCGACTAGGGGGGCAAAGGGCTTTCTTTGATGTGGGACCACAACTATGAAACTGCCCTCCTCCTGCAGAACATTTACCTGTCTCCCGCTCTCATTGTATTCTGCGGGTAAAGACTTTTTTGATTGTTCAGTGCACCCCCAGTAATTCTTATGGCCATCCTCCCTGACTGTGTTATGTCACGTCTACTTTTTATTTTATTAAGTATTTTATATATAGTTTATTTTAATGTTTCTTCAATGTTTTATATGTTTCATTATTTTAATGTTCTCTGTTTTGGGTGAAAAGATGGCATGGAAAGCTTTTAGATGAATAAATAAAACAAAACAAGTCTTAGACCAGACAATTCTGACCCTCATCACTGAGGAGGGAAGCCCTGGCTGAAATATATTCACTCTCCTAGAAGCAACTGTAGACACCTAGACATAAGTTCAGGCATTGATCACAATGCCCATTTAGGGATATGCAATAGGAAATTCCCAAGCTAAAGGTATATACAGAAATTTCATGGTCATGTTGTATAATGGTACAAGCCCCCAACTCCCTACTTCAGGCACTGAAAACAGCCACACTGACTGTCAGACAGGAGGGGAGCATGACCTTTTTAACTTAATTTGGGCTAAGAGTTCTACCATCACTAAGCCTTGACTCTCCAACCCTTGGGTTTGTTTCTGGGGTACATTCATGCTTCAGTCAGTGAACCAGACATTGCTTGAATAAATATTTTTTTTATTTAAGTTTAAGGAATATTACAAAGCTTGAAGCACTCAGTCAAACAAAACAGGTAACAGATACAGAAAACAAATAACCTGGCTGTTGCTAAATTAAAATTTGTTTTGTCTAAAACTTTAAGAACTAACTTGCTTAAGTTTCTCTGATGGACATCCAATAACTTTTCAGCTTACCCATCTGGTGCGAGTAAGCCCTTTTATTGTCAAGTTAGTACAACATAGAAGTTTGCAAAGATCAGGAACAGAGATGGGGAAGGCCCTTCAGTGTTCCCTGCCCCTAATTTCCCCTTCCCTCCCCTTCCCTCCAACAAGCATTCAAAAACATTATTTTCTAACTCCATGAACATCACTGGAAGTGATGTGACCAAGCCAGGCCTCCCTGTGACACCACCGGGAGTGACATGAGTAGGCAATGTAAGCAGACCACTCCCCCTACTGCTGAATCACTGGAAATGATGTGAAGATAATAATAAGGTGATTTGCATATTTGCTACTACATTGCCGGAAGTGACATGAGCAGGCCACCCTCACTCCATGACGTTGCCGGAAGTGAGGGGTACACCTCTCATATTAATGTGATTTGCATATTTGCTGCATTACCAGAAGCTATGTGAGTAGCCACCTCCACCCCCGTGAAGCAGCAGAAGTGACATGAGTAGGTCACATACCTGCTATGTCACTCCATCTCCTTTCTCCAATGCCACCCACTGCAACGTTACCGAACTTCCAACTGCTGCCACTCACCCTGGAAATGGGGTAACTGTCACTGTGAATGGCTGAATATGGCCATGTGACCCCTCTCTCAACATGCTCACTCACCCCCAACCAATAGGATGATCTTAGACACACCCAGAGAAGGTGGTTTTAGAAAATAAGCCGTTTTGTGCTAGCAGTCATGTATTTGGGCTCTTGGTGAAAACATGGACACTCCTGCGAGGCTCTTGGAACTTGCCTCAACTCCCAGTGTTGAGGCCTAAATCAGTACCAGTTCTAATGATGATAGGTGGTTGGTACTGAGAAACTTCAGTTTTCCTCACTCGTGTATGATGAGGAGACTCAAGCATCCACAGGCATGCTGTCTGAAAGTGAGATCTTTCAGATATGGCATGAGCTGCTGGAAATTTCTCTGGATTCTCAAGAACTTTTTTCATCAGTGAACTTGGAAACACAGGTAATTTGAAAGAGAGGAAGGGGAAGTGGGGCACTAAAGTATCAAATGCGAACTACACAGAGCTTTTAAGAAAAATTAGAACATGCTTTTTATTATCTTAGGAGCCCTCTTTTAATGTTCTGGAGCTTCCTGAATTAACTTCTACTGTGCTTTTGGAGAAACAAGAACACTGGAGAATTTGATTCCAGCAGAGCATATTCAGGTGAATATGTTTGTTTGGAGAAGGGTGGCAAGTCAAGCTTTTGACATAATTAGAAAAAAACCTAAAATGCATTTTAAACTTTCTTTAAAGGAACTATCAGTGGCAACAGGAGCAGTAATACCTCCCAAGAAAGATTCATATATATGCGAAGCCTTCTGCACCTGAAAATTGACCAAGATATAGACTTAATCCAATTTGGAAATGCAAATCAGCCATGAAGAATATTATGGATTAGTAGATATTTATATGAATCATGTGAAGGCTGCACCATTGACACACCAGGGGAAGCATGAGTGCTTAACATGAACTGAAAATATGGTGAACAGGAAAGTTAAATTTGTCTGTGATGAAATGTAAGTTCTGTTCTGCTACTTATAACCACAATTGCCTATTGTTTACAATGCCTAATTTTTACTTAATAAAAAAAGGATGAGTTTATACCTTAATAGCCAAAGTGGGAGACGCAGTAAACTCACAAAATGCTGGTACAGGGTAAAAGCCGGAACGAGACGGAACAGGCCGGAACGGGCACTAAAGAAATGCCAGTGCCACAAAAAAGAGGGGGATGTGTTAGAGACACTCCAGAACAATATTTTAGAAATGAAAACTCTGGACTGCCCCGCTTTTATTAACCCATTCCATGCCCAAAAGCTCCCGGAATAGCACAAAACAGCCCGGAACGGGCACTAAAGAAAGGCCAGTGCTACATAAAACAGTGGGATGTGTTAGAGACACTCCAGAACAATATTTTAGAAATGAAAACTCTGGACTGCCCCGCTTTTATTAACCCATTCCATTCCAAAAAGCTCCCGGAACAGCACAAAACAGCCCGGAACGGGCACTAAAGAAAGGCCAGTGCTACAAAAAACAGTGGGATGAGTTAGAGACACTCCAGAACAATATTTTAGAAATGAAAACTCTGGACTGCCCCGCTTTTATTAACCCGTTCCATTCCAAAAAGCTCCCGGAACAACACAAAACAGCCCGGAACGGGCACTAAAGAAAGGCCAGTGCTACAAAAAACAGTGGGATGTGTTAGAGACACTCCAGAACAATATTTTAGAAATGAAAACTCTGGACTGCCCCGCTTTTATTAACCCGTTCCATGCCAAAAAGCTCCTGGAACAGCACAAAACAGCCCGGAACGGGCACTAAAGAAATGCCAGTGCCACAAAAAAGAGGGGGATGTGTTAGAGACACTCCAGAACAATATTTTAGAAATGAAAACTCTGGACTGCCCCGCTTTTATTAACCCGTTCCATTCCAAAAAGCTCCCGGAACAGCACAAAACAGCCCGGAACGGGCACTAAAGAAAGGCCAGTGCTACAAAAAACAGTGGGATGTGTTAGAGACACTCCAGAACAATATTTTAGAAATGAAAACTCTGGACTGCCCCGCTTTTATTAACCCGTTCCATGCCAAAAAGCTCCCGGAACAGCACAAAACAGCCCGGAACGGGCACTAAAGAAATGCCAGTGCCACAAAAAACAGTGGGATGTGTTAGAGACACTCCAGAACAATATTTTAGAAATGAAAACTCTGGACTGCCCTGCTTTTATTAACCCGTTCCATTCCAAAAAGCTCCTGGAACAGCACAAAACAGCCCGGAACGGGCACTAAAGAAAGGCCAGTGCTACAAAAAACAGTGGGATGTGTTAGAGACACTCCAGAACAATATTTTAGAAATGAAAACTCTGGACTGCCCCGCTTTTATTAACCCGTTCCATGCCAAAAAGCTCCCGGAACAGCACAAAACAGGCCGGAACGGGCACTAAAGAAAGGCCAGTGCTACAAAAAACAGTGGGATGTGTTAGAGACACTCCAGAACAATATTTTAGAAATGAAAACTCTGGACTGCCCCGCTTTTATTAACCCGTTCCATGCCAAAAAGCTCCCGGAACAGCACAAAACAGCCCGGAACGAGCACTAAAGAAAGGCCAGTGCCACAAAAAAGAGGGGGATGTGTTAGAGACACTCCAGAACAATATTTTAGAAATGATAACTCTGGACTGCCCCGCTTTTATTAACCCGTTCCATGCCAAAAAGCTCCCGGAACAGCACAAAACAGGCCGGAACGGGCACTAAAGAAATGCCAGTGCCACAAAAAACAGTGGGATGTGTTAGAGACACTCTGGAACAATATTTTAGAAATGAAAACTCTGGACTGCCCTGCTTTTATTAACCCGTTCCATGCCAAAAAGCTCCCGGAACAGCACAAAACAGCCCGGAACGGGCACTAAAGAAATGCCAGTGCTACAAAAAAGAGTGGGATGTGTTAGAGACACTCCAGAACAATATTTTAGAAATGAAAACTCTGGACTGCCCCGCTTTTATTAACCCTTTACATGCCAAAAAGCTCCCGGAACAACACAAAACAGCCCGGAATGGGCACTAAAGAAAGGCCAGTGCTACATAAAACAGTGGGATGTGTTAGAGACACTCCAGAACAATATTTTAGAAATGAAAACTCTGGACTGCCCCGCTTTTATTAACCCGTTCCATGCCAAAAAGCTCCCGGAACAGCACAAAACAGGCCGGAACGGGCACTAAAGAAATGCCAGTGCCACAAAAAAGAGGGGGATGTGTTAGAGACACTCCAGAACAATATTTTAGAAATGAAAACTCTGGACTGCCCCGCTTTTATTAACCCGTTCCATGCCAAAAAGCTCCCGGAACAGCACAGAACAGCCCGGAATGGGCACTAAAGAAATGCCAGTGCCACAAAAAAGAGGGGGATGTGTTAGAGACACTCCATAACAATATTTTAGAAATGAAAACTCTGGACTGCTCTGCTTTTATTAACCCTTTCCGTGCCAAAAAGCTTCCGGAACAGCACAAAACAGCCCGGAACGGGCACTAAAGAAAGGCCAGTGCTACCAAAAAACAGTGGGATGTGTTAGAGACAGTCCAGAACAATATTTTAGAAATGAAAACTCTGGACTGCCCCGCTTTTATTAACCCGTTCCATGCGGGGGGCGTCGGGGGGAGCGGCGCAGCCTGGCTGTCTTCGTCTTCGTCTTCGTCTTCGTCTTCGTCTTCGTCTTCGTCTTCGTCTTCGTCTTCGTCTTCGTCTTCGTCATGGGGATGGGGATGGGGATGGGGATCGGGATGGGGATGGGGATGGGGATGGGGAATTTTATTTTTGGCAACCTCTTCTACATGCAAAACTTTTTTGGTACAAAGTTGTAATGTTATAAAATGGTAAAAATTTCATGAAATTGTAATTTTACTAACAATCCAACTCAAATAAGTTTATAGATAATTCAAACAGTATTGCTTCTATAATCATATTAGGCATAAATATTAAACATAACTTTTAAACATTAAGTAAAAAGTATTAAATACTCGATAGAGATGGGATGAAGGTTTTATCTTAAATCCTGAGCAGCTTGAAACCTTCAAGTGAGAACTGAAAACACGTTTCTCTGTTTTAGAGAAACTGCTTTTCAGTACAAAATAAATGGGATGGATGTTTTTGTTGCACTCTCCCAACCAGGAGACAGACTCCTCCTAAGATTTTAATGGCTTCTTTCATTAACAAATGCTAGTCGTTTTCATTACGTGAGGTATCAAAATATAAATGTTTATTTAAATGAAACATAGAAAAATAGAACAGATGAACACAACAAGAATTAAGTTTCCTAACATTTCTTAATGAAATCTAACTCAGTCAGATTAACGATGAAATGTATTCAAGTTACCGTAGCACATATTACAAGGGTAAGTTTCCTGCCTAGATCTTCATGAGATTTCTTTTGGCCAAAACCCTGATCTGCTGTTTGGATTACCATTTTTATATATTATCTTATGCAGAAATCTAAGATCTTTTCATATGATAACAAAGATAAATATCAAACCAATCATAATTTAATTCTTTTTTACTGTTTCTAATCCTGTGACATTCTACCTAGCCAAAAGTACCACTATGCCCAGCT
The DNA here is from genome assembly GCF_028583425.1 of Eublepharis macularius. Lineage (NCBI taxonomy): Eukaryota > Metazoa > Chordata > Lepidosauria > Squamata > Eublepharidae > Eublepharis > Eublepharis macularius. The sequence continues at coordinate 104,897,607 of NC_072791.1, read as the reverse complement.
GCACGATAAGAGATACGGATAGTAAAAATGACAAGAAAAGTTACATGACCAGATCATCCTTGGTCTCTGCTAACAATTACAGAACATGTATCTGATACTGTTCACTATTTCACTACTAGTTCACTAATTGTTGCCAAGTAGGCCCCCTCCCCTGCTTTAAAGCCTGCCATGGACTGTGTTAAAGTTTCCTGCGTTGCTGTTTTACTGCTACACCGAAGATTGCCTTGCACGTGTGTGCTCTAATACACGTGTCAGTTCCTGCCTGCTGTTTGATTACCTTGCTGCTGCAATAGACTGTGTAGCTCCCTGACTCCATGTTTGGTTAACTGCACAAAGGACTCTCTTCCTGGGCAGCCCTGCCCAGACCTGTATCTGGATTTCCCAGTGTGTGTTTGGACTGTGTTACAAGTATGCCCCGTGCCTGCACTGCCATCTGCCACGGACCGTGCCTGTTCCCTGCTTTGGACTGTGTTTTACGTGCTGTTCCCCCTGCCTCCATGGAAGCCTGCCTCATATGGGCCCAAGCCGCTGCTAGCAGCTGGGCGCCTGCCGGGGAAACCTCCAGCGAGCCTGGCTAGGCGCTCCCTGGTCAGTTCCCGCCTGGAACCTCCCGCGGGTCGGTCCCTGAGCTTGCCCTCGCTACCGGGCAGCCTGCAAACCAGCCCCAGCTATGCCCAGCCGGCATCTATGTTCTCAGGCAGCCAGAAGACCCAGAGGAAAAGACTGCTTTGGGAAGCCATTTCGGAGAAGTGGGCACACCATGTCCGCAGCGAGAGTACCTCACCCCGCTCAGCATATCTTAGGAGCCGCCCCGGAGAAGGAACTAAGTGCCGACCATCCCAAGCACTTAGAGAATGCATCTCAAAGAAACCTCTGCATTCCAGAGCTGATGACATCAGGACAAGCCCTGTCCGATGGAACCTCCTTTCAGCCCACTTGGATTTCCCCCTCCCTCTTTTGTCCCCTCTTCCTGAGGTGTCACTTATCACCATCTGATTACCAAAGTGGCCCATCCAAGCCATTCAGTAACCCATTAGAACCTTTGTTTTAATCTGTGAGAACCACCAAGTACAGCACCAGCCCCAGGGTACGTTTTGGTGTATTTAAGCTGGTCTCTCAGACCACACGGTGCTTAGGCCATTCCTATCCAGACCCCCCCCTTGCTGTCCGTGGTTTAGGCCATTCCTATCCAGACCCCCCCCCCTTGCTGTCCGTGGCTCAGGCCATCCTATCCAGAATCCCTTGCTGTCCGTCTGTGGTCCCAGTGCGGGCATTGGGCCACCTTGCTGCTGTGTCTCTGCTTCGCTCCAGGATTGTGAGTATTCCCCACCATCGTTGGGAACCAGCTAATGCGAAAGTCTCTATATTTCCTGCTCTGTATTTCCTAGACTTTGTATGTTCTCTTGTATGTATGTGCAAGTTCAGGCTTACGCCACACTATTGGAAAATACACATGTTTGAACCTACTTATAGTCTGCCTCTTTTTCACTAGAGTGTCTGGAATCGGGACCTCCGTAGACATAGGTTAAGATCCGCGCTAATTTAAGTTACAGACTGCTAAAGCTAATTTCCCCCTTATAATAAAGAGCAGTTCTGGTAACAGTTTACTGGTGGAGAATGCGGGCATAACCCAGTTTGTGTGAATACACGTGAGTCGACACGCGTGTCTTCAGCGAATTGACTTAGAGAAAAATTTTCCAAACCTCAGTGTGAAGAGCGCAATTTAGGTCAGGGAATTAAAAGTGTGAGTGTGTGTGGCTCTAGCGAGCATTTCTATCTTGTGGGTTGGCTTTTCCCCATTTCCTCCTTCAGCCAGCTTTGGACTACTTGCCTTTTGTGGTGCACCGCGAGGCCCTCCAGCCGTTATAACCGGTGTACTGTGGGTGAGGACCTCTGAACTGGTGAAGTTCCTGGCCACCTTCCGGGCCGCCTAAACGCGTCTATGTGGGTGGGATCCCAGAAGTAGGCTATATATATATATATATATATATACACTTCCTGAAGCAGCACATATAAAATTCTCTTCCGCCCTCCCCCGTCTCTCCTAAGTCCGTCCAAACCCCGTTCCTGCCAGCACTTAGGCTTCAATCCCCGCTCCGGAGGAAACGTGAAGGGATCGATAGTCCGTTCGTTTAGTTAGCTTTGGGAACCTAAAGCCAGGTTCCTGAAGCCCTGTGGCAGCCAGCCGCACCGTGCTTAAGAGTTTTGTGGTAGACTCTTGAGCGCTTTTTGCTTGAGAGTTTTAAGGAAGACTCTTGGGCGCACCTCGCTTGGGAGTTAGTAGGACTCTTGGGCGCACCTCGCTTGGGAGTTGTTCGAACTCTTGAGCGCTTCTCGCTTGGGAGTACCATAGTTTTACTCCTGGGCACTTTTGCTTGGGGACTTGCAGAGGCAGTCCTTGAGCGCTTTCAGTCTTTTGGTCAAGGCTTGGAGACAGTTTAACCGTTTGTCTCTGAGCACGAGGCCTGGGGACACTTTGAGTTTAGTTCTTGGGCAGAGAGCTTGAGAGCATTTGTAGCTTCTGAGCAGAGGCTTGGGAGCACTTCTGGTTGCCTAAGCATAGGCTTGGGAGACCCCTTAGTTGCAGTTTCTGAGCAGAGGCTTGGGAACACTTTCTGGTTTTCTGAGCACATAGGCTTGGGAGACCCCTGAGCTTTGGCTTCTGAGCAGAGGCTTGGAAGCACTGAGCGTTTTGGTTCTTGGGCTTAGAGAGCTTGAGAGCACCTTCTGAGCCAGTAAACTTTTCCTGGTCCCGTGGCTTGTAGGCAAGCTTGAAACAGGAATAGGAATTTTTCCTTCTCCCCCGGTGGAGAAGAACCGAGTGTAGGGCCCTAAAATACCCTGGTAAACCTAAAAGTAGGACCTTTGAAATCACCCCTGGTAAAAAAACCCTGTGTAGTACCCAGTTTAAAAATCCTTGAGGTCCCGAGGGAAGGATAAACCTCCCAAAGGAACATAGAGAGGAAAAAGTTGTTAAAACCCCTGAGTAGCTTTAAACAAAAGGAAAAATGTACCGGGCAAACCCCACCGTGCCCCGCCTGGAGAAGTGGCTAGTTAAGAAGGGAGATTGCCCTTGGGAAGCTGGTTCCTTCAAGGGACCCGACCCGCTCCAGATAGTTAGAAGCGCCTTCCAGGACTTCTGTGACAAGGAGAAACCTAGGTCTAGTAAGAAAGATAGATACGGAGCTTGGGCACTTTTCACTGAGCTACAGGACAGCGTGTCCCTAATTAGTAAGTTGCAAACAGCGCAGGAGGAGCTAGAGGAGAGGTCAGAATGAGAGCAGGACGCCTTGCGTCTAGAAATCCAGACTCTCAGGACTAAGCTAACCGAACAGGAAAAAGAGTACGAGAGAAGAGCAGTTGAGTGGCGCGCTGAATGCGTCAATTTCATATTAGAAAAGCAAGGACTAACCACTGCCCTCCAGGACGCTCAGCACAAGGCTGAAGCGGCCACCGCTCATGCCGATATGGCTGAGCATGCATTAATCGAGGGACAGGAAAGAATCACTAAGCTAACCCATGCCGTCCAGTTCATGGCAGAGCATAACCACTCCAAAGTAGCTTCTGCGGACCACTCCGCTTGTAAGAGGGAGCTAGAGGCCCTAAAACAGCATCTAGGGATGCAGCAGGCCGTAATCTCCGCCGTGCATCCCGCAGCACTCTTGGCCCTCCCAGAAGATAGTAAGGATAGCTGGGCATCTCAGTCGCCCCAGCCCGAGGAAGCCCCGCAGCCCCTCCATCCGATAGCTACTAAAGAAATTGTATCCATGGATGAGGACGGCAAGAAGACAGACCGGGTCGTTAAGGAAACCCGCAATTGGAGGCCCGACGAGCTCCAAGCCATAGCAGATCGCATGGGGCCTCTAAACCGAGACACGGCCATCCAGTGGTTCACCCATGTGACCACCTCTCAGCCCTCCACCAGTGGTTCCGATGTAGCCCAACTGGCCCGCCAATGCGCCGCCTCTGAGATAGTTTCAGCCCTGAACGCCTATGTCTCTAACCGAAGGCTAGCCACCCGCAGTCAGTACGGAGCAATTAAGGAACTGTGTGCATTCCTATGGCCCACTAAGAGTTTAAAGGCCCTATACATAGCAGAGTCTCAAAAACCCGGAGAGGACCCAGAGGCATACTTGGCTAGAAAGCAGCTCCTCGCGGAGCTAGCAGACGAAGTGGACCTAGATGCAAGCGATGTACCCGACTTCAACAAGCTAGAATTCAGAAGGGCAGTCATAGATGGTCTCAACAGTACTACCCGCCTAGCTCTGGCAGGAGTAGAACCCGGGAGCATCTCATGGGGAGACCTGGAAGCTCGCATCAGGAGCATTGCTGGCCTGTTGCGAGAAACCGGAGCGATCCGCCATGTAAAGTCCCCGGCCTCCCATAGGAAAGAGAGTGAGCCCATCAACACAGTCACGTATGCCAACCATGGTCCCCACTCCCAATATCGGCCCCAAGGGCATAGCTCGTACTCGGAGCCTAGAGGTGGCATCTTGCGTGGGAGAAGCGGTAGCTTCACTCGGGGCCGCAGCCAGAGGGACTCCCATCCAGGAGTAACCTTTGCGCCCACCCCCAGTCGCTACCCTTCCTCCCCACAGGGACCCTCTGAGCCCTGGAGACCTGCGCTGCCCTCGGCGCCCCCGCCCCATCGGGCACCTCACCCCTACAATCACCAGGTCTACCCTCCCCCAAGTCAGGCTGACTCCTGGAGACCGCGGCCAAAGGACCATGAGGAGCCCTCTGACCTAGGCGGCCCGCCGCCAGCCAGGGACTCACTCCACTGGGAACTCTGGAAGCGGCTCAAGGATCATGGGGCAGACATGGAGCTCTTCCACCAGCAGCCCACTTCAGTGCTTCTCTCTGCCCTTCTAGACATCTTTAGGAATGGCCCTCCCCAACATGCACAGCCAGTGGCTACATTAATAGGAGAGCCACCACCAGCTGGGAACCCCTTTTTCCAATAGGGATGCCCGGGGGTCACACATGCTTCTCCCCACTTAACTGCCCGTGGGAGAAAACCAAAGGTTGAGGCTAGCCTTCGACCTCCGGGAACTAAAAATAGCTGGGAACTTAAAAGAGAGGAGGAAAGATTCCAAAGGGTGATTCGCACCCAGAACCCAGCACCAACTTTGCCACACACCTCTGAAAGAAACCTGGCAGAGCTGCAAAATAAAATCCATGAACTCATAAGTGTAAATAGGGAACAGAATTTAAAAATAAATGAGCTTAATAAGGAGAATAAGGAATTAACGGAAAAATTAAATGCTTGCACAATAGAGAAAGAGCAGCTCCACAATAAATGCCTTAACATGCAGACTTTACTGGAGAACCAGAATAATGAAACCGCCACTTTAAAAACCCTGATGCAAAATCTCCTGGAATCCCAGAGACTCACTGAGGCCAGATTAAAGACTTTAGAGGAACAATCAGTGATTGAATCAGCACCCCGCCCCGCCAAAGGCAGTGAAACATGTAGCCAGTCACCTTTGCCTCCAATTTCTGCCTCAGCCCCCATGCCCAAGAAGCCAGAATTCACTTTAGCCTCTGAGCATGTGCAGAGTTTAAAAGTCATTCCCCAAGAAATTGTCTTGGCTCCCATAGACTGCCCCCAGCCAAGCTATACACAGCCCACCGTGACTGTGCCCTCTTGCAATGACCCTGAAGAACAGGTAAACAAAAGTAAAAACGCAGTTCCTTTAAAAGAATTAAATTGCTTTGAGAATCCAGTGCTTGCTACTACACACCAAATAGCTTTCTGTCAGCCTTCCCTGACTAACACCCCTGAAGAAAACCTCATGTTGGGCCTGTGTGGTTTAGTAGTGCTTGAGCTAATTCAGAGACATTTGTGTATCTGTTTCCACGTTTTAAAAGGCTCAAGCCCAAAACTTAGTGAAAAGGTAGAGCCTCCAGCAGTAAGTGCAGTCAGGAATGTAATAAGGCAAGTGAGCAAATTCCAGAACGAATCCCAGTTGCTAGCAGCATCTAAAACAGACTGTTCCCACTCAGCGTTACACCCCCACCCCTCATTGAAATGGAAAAACTGGCCAGACCAGGATTCTGACCTCCTCCCCATTCTCCCTTTTGTCCTCTCCCAGGCTGAAGTAAGCCCAAATAAATGTAATCACTGGTTCCCTCTCAGAATTTGGAAGGGATTGGAACCAGGAGTGGAAAAGCCACCTTAAGGAGACTTGAGTTCAAGTCCCCGCAGCCCCCGTCCCTTTTCGTTGTGCAGTCTTAACTTTATGTGTGTGTGAACCTGAAGCCCAATTCCCTTTTGAAATTAGATGTAAAAAGCCAACTTGGCTTCATATAATCATTTAGTGTTTTTGTTATTTCTTGTCAGTTCTATTCTTTAACTTCATTAGGCGGGCCCCACAGTTGGGACCCTGAGTATAGGGGGAACACGGCAACCAAAGCCAAATAGGACCACCATCGAAAGTGATTCTTAATTGGATTTTAAGCCGCATGTTCGGAAAAAATTGCACAGGCAAAAGAGATTTGCTGTGTGTGAAAGTGTTTGGAGAGGCTTTAGCCCAAAAGTGAATGCATTCTTCCAACGTTGAAACCACCAAATAAGGTGATTTCTTTGTTTGAAAACATTTCACAACCATGCTGGTGAAGATCCCGCATCTACGTAGATTCGGGGTCTCACCTGCCAGACCCACGCTTTCGCATGATGGTCGGCTTTGGCTTTGAGGGCCATGCCTCCCCTGAAGGAAACCCCAGTTAAGCCCGTCAAGCCCCTCTTTTACTAATGTTCATATTCGTCATGGTGAGTTGCTATACGGCGCCACCATCTAGTACGCTTTAGTGCAAAGGTAAAAGACCCGCCAGTATTTTGTAAATATGTGCCCTCTGGAATGTGTTATTGAGGTGCGTTCGCCATGCACAAGGGGCAGCGTGCCTCATTTACATAGCCAGAATCCCCCGCGCCAAGATGACCCCCGAATAACCCAGACCTAGCGGCGCCGGAAGATTTCCGCCGTCTTCGCCGCTTTTCGATAAATGCCGCCGAGCGCCCTCGGCTCCACTTCGGCCCTTTCCGCCAGTAGCCGACCGCCCCGTCTAATGTAATCTTTTCCCTTGCCCGTTACGTATAAGGGAAAAGAAGGGGGGGAGACATATTGAAGTTTTAATAAAGCCATGCCAGGCCTTCCAGGTGAGGGCAACCCGAAAGTATCCCACACCCGTGTGCTTTTGCTTTGTGTATTTTTCTTTCTTTTAACCAGAAAATGGAGCCTCCGGAGGGAGTCCCTCCAAAAATTGCTTGTCCTGCAAACATATGACGAGAGCCTAGTTTAGAAAATTAAGCGAAGGTCCCCGTTTGCAGCAACCCGTATAGTTGCTGGATACCGCTCTCTAGTTTTTTTCTTTTAAAGCGGCAAGGCCAGGCCGAGCCGGACCGATAGCTCTCAGCCCGCAAAATAAAAGCAGCCCGCCACCGAGCAAGGGGCACCTGAAGGCCACATAGTCTAGGCATCCTGGGACCCCTGGGGCGAGTTTGCATAATCCCGCCTAACGTACAGCCGACCCTAGCCCGACGCAAAGACGTTACCCTCTGAAATATACATGCTTTAGGAAGAAGCCCCCGCACAGGAGTTCCCCAGTGCAACAAGCTGGAAGGCTCGCTTAGTGCCCTGGGACTCCTCATTCGAACCCCGCTTAATATACTGTGCTGGCAGAAAAACACCCTCCCTTTTTTCCCTGCTTCACTTCATTTATGGTACTTGCTGCAACAAACTCAGGGAACCTGTACTTATATCCGCAGGTCTCCCCAGGATATTTTCACTACAGAAAGGAAAAGAAGGCCGGGAGATGAGACACCTGGCTACTCGGTGTTTGCTCGTGCTGGCAGGCACCCTAATAAAAGGACGCCCATCCAAATTAATGCCCTACCCCCATTGGAGATGTATTAATACATTGGCAGGAAATGAAATGATGGTCTGTGCAGCAGAGTAATATGACCACTCCCACGAATCGCACTAACTTCCGCAGTTGCGAAGAACAGTGGATCCGACCCCCAGAGCTTGTTATTTTATGTGTGGGAGTAAAAACTATGTCCCAAGAACTAGTGTGCTACTCGCCTACTGATACGGTTTCACCTCTCGCTCCGATTCCATGTATGTTCCTTCCCCGTATCAGGCCAGCCCCCACCGCAGTCCCGGTGGTAGACAAATATACCACCCCTGCCAATTTCGAAACCTCGCCACTTGTCACCGAGGCTTTCGGACCATACTGTGAAGTTATTTTAGTGTCGGCCGCAGTATGGAAGGCAGGAGACCCCTTTAGAATGACCATCCTACTAGGCACCACTGCCACTGAGTCTGCATCAGTAACTGTCACGCCCCCTTCAGGCGCAGTTCTCTCCTTTGCTATAGAGCACTGGGAGAACTTGACCTGGATTGTAAAGGAGGAAGACCTAGCCAAACATGGCCCACCCGATTGGATACTGGTTCAACAGACGCCCGAATGCCAAACCAAGCCCCTAGTAGAGAAATTTCACCGGCTTGGGCTGCTCTTTGTAAATTTGACTCATGAACCAGGCAATTATTCCCTGCTGATCCGGACACAGGAGACCCACACCATCCAAATTGACCCTTTGATTGCTAGCAATGAACAATTAAGCCAAGGCGGCACACATATAGTGGGCTCCCATGTTTTGAAGACTGACATTCGAGAGAGAGTTCTAGTCCGCCCGCAAATGTCTTTAAAAGAGATCCGCATAGACTTAGCTGAGCTAAACATAACCCAGAGGCTGCCGCAGTGTGCTCCCTATCTGGAGGCCGGTAGCAAGGGTTGGAATGCATGGCTACAACTGTGGATCGACCCCTCTCCCTCTCTCTCGCGTGCCAGACGAAGCATTGCCGACTGGACTGCTCCTGCAGCCGGAGGCTTAGCAATCATGGATTCGGTCAATATTGAGACTCTCGCTAATAAGTTTGCCCATGTCACGACTAGCATCTCCGACTTAGGTAAACCGGTGGTGCAGTCCCTAAATTCCATTTCAAATGGGCAACACGAGATCAGCTCCATTTTAGTTAACTGGGAGAGTCAAATTGAAAGAGATTTTTCTCTGCTGCTCAAAGGAACACAGTCTTTTGAACGCAACATGTCAATAGCTATGGCATGTATGCAAGCCCAACAATTAAATCAGGCTGTGGCCATGGGGCTAATTCAGCAAGCCACGGACGGGCACTTGCCCCTGGAAATTAAAAGATTGATTATGCCCAAATTGTCACCCATAGAACTGGAGCGTGAATCCTGGTGGTCTCTTGTAAATTCCTCATTTTCACCGACCACCCTGGAGCTTAAATTATTTTTATTAACGGCCAGTGCGCACGAGTCATTCCATGTGTATCCAGTCGTGCCTCTGGGACTCCAAGTCAGCGACACCGAAGTCCTCTACGCTCGCCACCCCGACCATTGGGCCCGCTTCGCCCCAACCGGATGGCAGCTCGTCAGCCTCCAAGGGTGCCAGCATCGAGACCAGACCGGCTTCATTTGCCAAGACCAAGCCTTTGCACCGCATCACCCCTGTGTAGCCCTGCAAGTCGACGCCCTCAACGAATGCCCTTTCGAGGTCGTCCGGGAGAACAGCTCCGCTGTGGTCTACCTTGGGAAAGGATGTGCCTGCGTGCGAACGGCCTGCGATTTTGTGATCCTAAACTCGTTCCAGCTTAAGCCCGTGATCCCGGGAGTCAATCGCTGCTTCTGCAACCTGTCTTCGGTAGCAGCCTGCGACTTCACCTACACGGTACCAGTCTGGACCCAAGAAGAGATCCTGGTGGCACCCTCCATCTATTGTTATGTGAAGCCCATCTCCCTTGGCATCGGTCTGGAATTAATCCACGAGCTCCTGACCCACCCGTAGCTCCACCGCACCCTCCAGAGCATCCAGAGGGACGGGGATACTACTGCTTTGGTTGTGTCCCACAACGGCAAGGAGATTTTGGATCTTGCCAAGCGGATTAAGACCACCGGAGAGCACTCATGGTGGGAGACCCTCTTTGGCTGGAGCCCCACTGCCACTGGAATTTACAATTTGGCCCTGCACCCGATCATTGTTATTTTGGCCTTCCAAGTTTTGCTGTGTGCCTCACTACTTTATTTGGGCTGTTGGAGCCGCCGACAGCTCCAGCAACTCCAGCTGTCTTACCGCTTGGATCACTATAACCCCGACCTTCTTCTGCCTTAAGGGTTGTTCTTGGCGCCCCGTTTTTAGCCCTTGTTCATTTTATTGTTTGTGCTGTTATGAACTATGCTTATGTTTTATTATGTGTACGGATCCTGAACCGGCCCCATGCACGCTTTGCTGCCGGACACCGCTCCGAGGCCCTCTTGTGGACGAGGGGGGGACATATTTCTCTGCCTCCCAGCCCACGGCCCGCCTACGAACGACCGCCAGCGGCACTACCTCCATGAGGACTAGAACTGTGTGCCTGAAGCCCTTTTCGCCGCCCACCGACCCTGCTCTGCGGATTGACGCAGACAGCAAGGGGGGGTGGAAGTGTGTTTTGGAGCACATGGACTAAGCTTGCTTGTTTCCTGTGTATATGCAACCCAGTCTAGCAGCTGTACTGCGGACTGAGCCGTCTGTGATCTTTGTCGTTCTATTGTTTTAAGTTCTGCATGAATTTCTTGCCATTGCTTTCATGAATTTCCCCCTATGAATTTAGCCCCAAACTAAACCCTCGCTCTATCTATTGCAAGTGCGCCCATGATCCTCCCATGAACTGGGACCCTTTTAATCACCCCCTATCAATTTTACTCCTATGAATTTGCTTTTAACCTTATGAATTGCCTTTTAACCTGACTCCCTCCGCCGAAGTGATTTTAGCCTATTTATCAGTCGCATGAATTTGGTTTTAACTGAGACCCCTCCGGAATGGTCTCTTTTAAGGGTTATTTAATTACTGATTTTAAACTGTATGAATTTGGTTTTAATCTGACCGTATGAGTTGGTCTTTTAATTGTGAAGTTTATATTTCTGCCCCCATGAGCCCTTCTGCCGCTTACCCTCATGAATTGTTTCCCTGCACTTGCTTTTTATCACTGCTGCTTTATCTATTGGTTTTAGCCTCCTGGTCTATTGCTTTTAATCATATATATATATGCATTTATGGTTTTAATCGTCTATGAATTGTTCCACCCTCGATGAATCGGTCTATGCCTCACTTGCACTTTCTGTCATGTATGAATTACTTTTAATCTTGCTTTTAATTTCTCATTCATGAATTGGACCATGAATTGCCTTTGCTATTAATCTCATGTCTATGAACTAATCATATATGAACTGCTCTACGAATTGCCTGTGCTTTTACCTGTACATGAATTGGCACGCTTTTAATCCGGCATTCATGAATTGGCTCATGAACTGCCTCTGCTTTAACCTTATGAATTGCTTCTGGTTTTTATCCGCTATGAATTACTCATGAATTACCTCCATTTTATGAATTTATATCGCTATGAATTGCTACTGCTTATGAATTGTTGCTGTATATTCTGACAGTTGCACTTAGCACACCTCCTGGTGTGAACCCAGAGACCTGCAGCCCATTGGCTGATCCAAAATTGCACTTATTCGGTTAGGTGGTTCTCCAAACTAAATTTTTGAGTGATGCCTCCTCCCCCTTCCCTTCCCACTCCCTCTTCGCTCGAAGCTCGACCACCGGACATTGCCGACCACCTCGCCTTTGAAGTCAAGCACGTGGTCGGCACGTGGTCTCCGAGGGGGGGAATTGTTGCCAAGTAGGCCCCCTCCCCTGCTTTAAAGCCTGCCATGGACTGTGTTAAAGTTTCCTGCGTTGCTGTTTTACTGCTACACCGAAGATTGCCTTGCACGTGTGTGCTCTAATACACATGTCAGTTCCTGCCTGCTGTTTGATTACCTTGCTGCTGCAATAGACTGTGTAGCTCCCTGACTCCATGTTTGGTTAACTGCACAAAGGACTCTCTTCCTGGGCAGCCCTGCCCAGACCTGTATCTGGATTTCCCAGTGTGTGTTTGGACTGTGTTACAAGTATGCCCCGTGCCTGCACTGCCATCTGCCACGGACCGTGCCTGTTCCCTGCTTTGGACTGTGTTTTACGTGCTGTTCCCCCTGCCTCCATGGAAGCCTGCCTCATATGGGCCCAAGCCGCTGCTAGCAGCTGGGCGCCTGCCGGGGAAACCTCCAGCGAGCCTGGCTAGGCGCTCCCTGGTCAGTTCCCGCCTGGAACCTCCCGCGGGTCGGTCCCTGAGCTTGCCCTCGCTACCGGGCAGCCTGCAAACCAGCCCCAGCTATGCCCAGCCGGCATCTATGTTCTCAGGCAGCCAGAAGACCCAGAGGAAAAGACTGCTTTGGGAAGCCATTTCGGAGAAGTGGGCACACCATGTCCGCAGCGAGAGTACCTCACCCCGCTCAGCATATCTTAGGAGCCGCCCCGGAGAAGGAACTAAGTGCCGACCATCCCAAGCACTTAGAGAATGCATCTCAAAGAAACCTCTGCATTCCAGAGCTGATGACATCAGGACAAGCCCTGTCCGATGGAACCTCCTTTCAGCCCACTTGGATTTCGCCCTCCCTCTTTTGTCCCCTCTTCCTGAGGTGTCACTTATCACCATCTGATTACCAAACTGGCCCATCCAAGCCATTAAGTAACCCATTAGAACCTTTGTTTTAATCTGTGAGAACCACCAAGTACAGCACCAGCCCCAGGGTACATTTTGGGGTATTTAAGCTGGTCTCTCAGACCACACGGTGCTTAGGCCATTCCTATCCAGACCCACCCCCCCTTGCTGTCCGTGGCTTAGGCCATTCCTATCCAGACCCCCCCCTTGCTGTCCGTGGCTCAGGCCATCCTATCCAGAATCCCTTGCTGTCCATCTGTGGTCCCAGTGCTGGCATTGGGCCACCTCACTGCTGTGTCTCTGCTTCGCTCCAGGGTTGTGAGTATTCCCCACCATCGTTGGGAACCAGCTAATGCGAAAGTCTCTATATTTCCTGCTCTGTATTTCCTAGACTTTGTATGTTCTCTTGTATGTATGTGCAAGTTCAGGCTTACGCCACACCAAGGCAGTATAGAGAGGGGCTATGACCTCCTGCGATTTCGATGCTATGGCCCCTTTGATACAACCCAGGATTGAATTAGCCTTTTTTGCCACCGCATCACACTGACTGCTCATATTCAGTTTACAGTCCACTCTTACCCCAAGATCCCTTTCACATATACTACTGCCCAGAAGTGTATCCCCCATCCAGTATTTGTGCTTCCCATTTTTGTGGCCCAGATGTAATACTGTGCACTTGTCTTTGTTGAATTGCATCCTATTCACAGCTGCCCACTTCTCCAGAGTATTCAGGTCTTGTTGAATTTTAATTCTATCTTCTTGGGTGTTTGCTACCCCTCCCAATTTGGTATCATCAGCAAATTTAATGAGCAGCCCTTCCACTCCTTCATCCAGATCATTGATAAAAATATTGAAAAGTACCGGGTCCAAAACCAAGCCCTGCGGCACCCTACTGGACACCTCCCTCCAATCTGATGAAACGCCGTTGACCACCACTCTTTGAGTGCGGTCCTCCAACCAGTTCCCTATCCACCGAACTGTCCTATAGTCTTCTTCACAGTCTTCCAGTTTGCCCATCAGAATGTCATGGGGGACCTTATCAAAAGCTTTACTGAAATCCAGATAAATCACATCAACAGAGTTCTCCCAATCCAGTAAGCTGGTCACTCGATCAAAGAAGGAAACCAGGTTGGTCCGGCAGGATCTGTTAGGAACAAAACCATGCTGACTTCCCCGGAACACTGAGCGGTCCTTCAGATGCTTACAGATTGATCCCTTTAAAATCTGTTCTAATATCTTCCCAGCAACAGAAGTCAGACTGACCGGCCTGTAGTTTCCCAGGTCATCCTTCCTCCCTTTCTTAAAGATTGGGATAACATTCGCTCTTCTCCAATCTGGTGGCACATCCCCAGTCCTACAGGAGGCCTTGAAGATGATGGACAGGGGTTCTGCAAGTTCTCTGGAAAGTTCTTTCAGCACTCTTGGGTGCACCCCATCCGGCCCAGGGGATTTGTATTCATCCAGTGCAGCCAGATGCCTCTCCACTACCTCTCTGTCAATGTCAATTAGCCACTCAGGTGTCCTGCCACATTTTCTACTATCTCTAGATGTACCTGAGTTCTTCAGGGAGAAAACAGAGGCAAAAAAGTCATTAAGCCTGTCTGCTTTTTCTCTGTCCTGCACCAGAGTTTCTCCATCTACTCCCAACAGTGGTCCAATTGCCATCTACTCCCAACAGTGGTTCAACTCCACTAACTGCCACATGCAACTCTGTTATGTTAGGAGGTAGCATCCCTCTATCTTGGTCAGAGGCTGAAATAGTAGTTACTCCAAAAAAGGACAACCATATTACAAATACTAAATCTTCTCAACCAATACCCTTACTGAATCAAGACCAAAAGATCTTTACAAGCATATTTGCCAAAACATTGTCTAAATTTAAATAACCAACTACATTCACCTTGACCAGACAATACACGTAACACATTAACTATAATTAATTTCTGTGAAGCATACAAAACCCCTGCATTACTTCTGGCCTTTGATATAGAGAAGGCATTTGATTAAGTGGAAATACCATATCTAAAACTTTTACTTTAAAAAATGGGTTTTGGCGACCAATTCTAAAATGCCATTGATGCTCTTTATCTTTCTCCAAAAGCCACAGTTAGGACTAACAATGTACATTCAATAGATATCCATATAGCAAGGGGAACTAGACAAGGCTGTCCCCTTTCCCCATTTCTGTTTGCCATAACTATAGACAGGGCCAATGCTACCATTAGACCAACTAGGCAGCCACCTTGGGCACAGACCTCAAGAGGGGCATAGTTTTAAACAGATTACTTTCTTGAAAAAAATGCAACTGACAAAAACTATTGAGCACCCCCTAAATCGTCCTGTCCACAGACATCAAGCAGCTCAAAAGCTCACCGTAACTTTTTTATTTATTAATTTATTTGATGTATACCCTGCCCTCCTCACAGATGGGCTAAGGGTGGCTAACAACATTTAAAAATACATTAAAATCACAGAAACATAAAGTCAATCATATTTTTTTAAAAAATAATTAAAATAGTCCAGGAGCAGGCTATTTAAACAAATATTGGGAGTCCGTATACAGGCATGGCAGATGGCTGAGGGCAGCTCCGGAAGAAATGGTGGTCTTAGATGGAAGAAGAAGGACACTCGCTGGCACTCAGCCAAAGGCCCAGCAGAACATCTCCGTTTTACAAGCCCTGCAAAACTGTAACAGGTCCCACAGGGCCCAGATCTCCAGCGGGAGAGCATTCCACCAGGCCAGGGCCAGGGCAGAAAAAGCCCTCACCCTGGTCGAGGCCAGATGGATGTCCTTTGGGCCAGGGACCACCAGGAGTTGCTTGTCTGCAGAGCGCAACACCCTGCAGGGGACATAATGGAAGAGGCGGTCCCACAGGTATGGAGGTCCCAGTCCATGAAGGGCTTTAAATACCAAGGTTAACACCTTGAACCAGATCTGGAACTCTACTGGAAGCCAGTGCAGCTGGCACAGCACATGATGAATGTGCACTTGGATGGGCGTTCCGGTAAGGATGCGTGCCGCTGCATTCTGGATCAGCTGTAACTTCCGGGTCAGACCCAAGGGCAGTCCAGGATAGAGTGAGTTGCAGTAGTCTAGCCTGGAGGTGACCGTTGCATGGATTACTGTGGCCAGGTCCTGTGGTGAAAGATAGGGCGCCAGTTGCCTGCCCTGTCGAAGATGAAAAAAGGCAGACCTGGCAACAGTCATGACCTGGGCCTCCATTGAAAGTGTAGCATCCAAGGTCACACCCAGACTCCTCACCATCAGGGAAGGTTTCAATTGTACCCCATCAACAGCTGGGAGCCGGTTCCCAGCTCGATTGCCCCATGATCCAGACACAGAACCTCTGTCTTCAGGGGATTCAATTTCAGGCAACTCTGATGTAACCATACCGTCACAGCCTCAAGACCCTTGACCAAGGAATCCAAAGCAAGATCGGACTGGCCATCTGTAATGATTCCAAGTAAATGTGTGCATGTATCTTTAAATGCTTGATGAGATAGGTGAAGAGTGGGGGGTGAAGGAGATGGATGAGTGAGTGATATGTGTCAGGCTATGGCATTCCAGACTTGATAGTCTGTTTCACTCCCTTCTGCAAGAAGACGAGGTCTTTTGATTTCAAAAGGTTTATTGTGAAAGACAGCATTCAAGCCCAGATGTGCATATTCCAGGATGAGAGATCCTGGCCGAGCAAAGCGTTGCTAGGAATGAATCATAGAGCAAAGGTTGTTACATTTCACACTCCCGGAGCCCAGCCTCCCCCCCCCCCCAAGTTCATACAGCAAAACTTCTCAGAGGTGCGCTGAGCTGGCCAAGGTCGAAACAGCAGATAAGACAGGATCCTTTCCCATGGAATCGGCTCCTTGCAGGTGTGGCCTGGAGGGAAAGAAGTCTAAACACTACACGATTAAATATGGCGTCACTTAGGTTAAAACAGTTTCTGACAATATGATTGGTTGAGGACTGAGAGGGTGGGTGGAGTGAATGCAGTTTGAGACTGAGAGTAGAGAGAAAATTTTTAGTCAGAAGAAAGCAGGCTAGCTGTGTGCTGCCTGAATACGTTGAAGTGTTTATGAGAGAAATATAACCTGTGTGGAACCTGAACTGAGCATGTTTGTGAAAGGACACTCAGTCAGGGAAAGAGAGGCCAGCTGTGTGAATGAGAGTAAATGAAGTAACTTTAAGAACCGAGAACTACGTTTATGAAACCGATACGCTTCTCGAATAAATAAAAGCTTATTTTTGTTTTGCTATATCCCATTCCTATCTTCAGGGCCACATAGAACCACGAAGGAGCCTGACGCTTAGGAACGTTACCAAAGGGAAAATTTAAATAAAATATCTTGAAATAAAAAATTCCGGGTGGCAGCAGACTACCCAGAGGGTTAAGGGATAGATTAAAAGAAAAATCTACCCTAAAGAAAGCAAAGGTCATAACACCATCCATCAGCAGATAGAGCTGAGTGTCATCCGCATACCAGTGACAACCTAGCCCAAAGCTGTGGGCTAACGGGGCAAGGGGGCACATATAGATGTTAAATAGCATCGGGGAAAGAATCGCCCCCTGAGGGATGCCACATACCAAAGAATGGTAAGCAGACATCTGTTCCCTGAGTGCCACCCTCTGTCCTAGATTGTGAAGGAAGGAGTTCAGCCATTGCAGGGCTGTTCCACGAATCCCCACATCGGCAAGGCAATGGGTCAGAAGATTATGATTGACCATGTCAAATGCTGCTGTAAGATCTAAAAGTATCAGCAGTGCCAACCCACTCCGGTCCAGGTGTCGCCGCAGATCATCTGTGAGGGCAACCAGAGCCGTCTCTGTACCATGGCCAGGCCTGAAGCTGGACTGGAATGGATCCAGGATAGAGACATCACCCAGGTATACCTGCAGCTGTTCTGCTACCGCCCTCTCAATTACTCAAAGTTATCTCAGAAGTCTCAGTCAACTTGAGAGGAACAATCCTTAGTGAAACTACTCCTTTTTAGCTCTCCAGAGAGCCAGTTAAAAAGAAGAAAGCAAACAAATTAAGTAACTGCAGACAAAAGTATCTCCTTTTCAAGTACAACACAATTCTCTCTCTCATTGTCTCACAGCAAACATGAGAAGGGGGTGGGAGTAGAAGACACTCTGTTGTGCCAGCCAGGAAAAAGGTGGGGAAATAGCTTCCAATGCTAGAAAAAGAAACTTTTCAGCAACTTGAGGAAGCCAAGCAAGAAGTGAGAAGGAGAACAAAAGGGAAAATGTGGGAAACTGCCTCCAGAGCTAAGGAAAAAAACCCACTTCTTAGAGCAAACTGTATCCCAGCAACACCAAGAGAAGAGGCAGAGTGGAAAACACTAAAATCTTCACAGCTATTCTACAGGTGAGGCTGGGTTCATTAAGCTTCATTAAGCTTCTCATTAAGCTGGCTCATCTCTGCTACTCAGGAGGAATAGATCAGATCCTGTACTGGCTCTCCTGACATTTCCTCACCAACCCTGGGGTTCTTTGGGAGACAGTGGCAGTTCTTGCAGCAGGCAGGTCCATGCTAAGGCCGCCTGGCTTGATGACACTGTGGTTGTCAACCCTCCTGGAGATCCCCACAAATTACAACTGATCTCCAAATGACATGCAGAGGCATGGACCAAGCACAGGAGTGCATGCCTGGCAGCCCACGGCCTTCCCCCTGCTGAGGAAATGTCAGGAGAGCCAGTACAGGATCTGATCTACTCCTCCTGAGTAGCAGAGATGAGCCCGCTTGGAGAAAGAAGCTTAATGAACCCAGCCTCACCTGTAGGAGAAACACCCTTTATAAGGCCGCAGCTAGCATGGGATTAGCTAGTCACAATTGTGGTATTCTGGACTTAGCTGTTGGTGAGCTCTTTGGTTCTGGCTGCCTGAGCCTTGGTGGGTCACAGTCTTTGATTTTGGAATCTGTTACTTGACCATGGAGTTTGACCTGAGAATCTTTGTTGTTGGCCCTGTTGTCGTCAGAACTTGCCTCCAACCTAGTGAGTAGGATACTTTTAATCCTTCTGTTTCTTTTCTTTTTTTTGAAAAATTTTTATTGGGTTAGAATCCATTATTTTTACATTTACATTCAATTTTCCCCAATTTTTTCATCTCTAACCCCCTCCCTTTCCCCCCCTTTTGTTGACTTCCAACAGCTTTCCGACCCTTTGTCCCCTTTCCCTTACTTCTAATAGATTCCTCTATCTAAAACAAATATATATTCTCCATTAATCTAAGCAGTACATCCTTAACTATTTTTAACATTGTATGCCCAAACTGTAAGTCTTTGTTTCCATCTTAGATAAACAATTTATCCCATTTTACAATTTCAAATATTTCTATATATCATAAACCATGTAAATCATACATTCGTTTAGATCAAACAATTTGACTTATTCTCTATATATTACTCATTCTATCTTTTTGTAATAATTCTATATATCTCTCATCACGTAGTCAATCAATTTGACTCATCTGTATCTTCAGACATTCAGTTTGGTACATTTTACAAAACTTACCAAAAAAAAGAAAATATTGTTAGTTAATCAATCCTTATATTTAATCCTTATAGTTAATTATTTTCTATCTATATTCTGTTTGTTAACCTATGTATATCTATATATATGTCAATCTATTAGTCTAACTGCTTATTAATTCACATTTATCTCTTCTCCCCCCGGTAAAGTCTCCCCCCTCTACTTCAGTACTTCAGTAGTTCTCAAACTGCCACAGTTTTCCTCCCACCTCCCATTTCTTCTCCAGGTATTGTTTCAGCTTCTCCCAGTCTGTGTTGAACTGCCCTGAGTCCAGATCTCTCAGTTTTCTTGTCATCTTATCCATTTCAGCCATATACAGCAATTTGTAAATCCAATCTTCAATAGTTGGCACTTCTTGTACTTTCCATTTTTGCGCATACAAAAGTCTAGCTGCTGCTGTCATATAAAATATCAACGTCCTGTGTTGGGCTGGAATTCCCTCCATTCCCAAGTTCAGTAGCAGGAGTTCTGGGTTCTTATTAATTTGAAATTGTAAAATTTCACTCATTTCTCTTATTATTTCCCCCCAGTACTGCCTGGCTACCTCACACGACCACCACATATGATAGAGGGAGCCCTCATGCTTCTTACATTTCCAGCATTTATTAGAAGTATTCAAATTCCCTAGCGCAATCTTCTTTGGTGTCATGTACCAACGATAGATCATTTTGTAAATGTTCTCTTTGATATTAGTACATGTCGTTGTCTTCATTGTAGTTTTCCACAAGTATTCCCATGCCTCCATTGTTATTTCTTTGTTAAAATTTATAGCCCATTTCACCATTTGTGTTTTAACTGTCTCATCCTCGGTATACCATTTCAACAGTACTTGGTATACCTTGGATATTCTTTTCTTATCTTCTTTAAGAAGGGTCTGCTCTAGTTCCGAATTCTCTATTCGTATACCTCCCTTTACAGAGTCCGAATTATATAAGTCTCTGATCTGTCTATACTGGAACCAGTCGTAGTTAGGTGATAGTTCCTCTTGCGTCTTTATTCTAAGTTTGGATGCTTCAGTTTTAGTTATTTCTTTGTACGTTAAACATTGTTGTTCATTATCAACAGCTCTCGGGTCTATCACCTCATACGGAACCACCCACAAGGGAGTTCCTTCTTGTAGATAAATTCTGTACTTCTTCCAGATTATGTATAGACTTCTCCGTACAAAATGATGCAGGAACATCGAGTTGACCTTTACTTTGTCATGCCATAGATATGCGTGCCATCCAAATATTTTTTTATATCCCTCTAGGGCTAGTAGTTTCTTGTTCTTTAATGTCATCCATTCTTTCAACCAAACTAGGCAGATTGCATCATGATAAAGTCTCAGATTGGGCAGTTGCATTCCGCCTCTTTCCTTTGCATCTTGTAAAACTTTCACTTTCACTCGAGGCTTCTTGCCTGCCCAAACAAAATCTGATATTTTCCTCTGCCATTTTTCAAATTGTTTAGAGTCTCTGATGATTGGTATTGTCTGTAGCAAAAACATTACTCTTGGTAACACATTCATCTTAACTGCTGCAATCCTGCCCAGCCATGACAAATTCAGTCTGTTCCATTTAATCAAGTCTCTCTCTATCTGAGTCCATAGTTTTTCATAATTGTTTTTGAATAAATCTATGTTCTTTGCAGTTAATTCGACTCCCAAATATTTCACTTTGCTTGTTACTTCACAGTCCGTTGTTTCCGTTAATAATTGTTGTTTCTGCTTAGTCATATTTTTACATAATATCTTTGACTTCTTTTTGTTGATATAAAAACCTGCCAAGTCTCCAAACTCCTTGATCTTATCTATCACTCTTGGCATGTTCTCCAATGGGTCCTCTACAATTAACATTATGTCATCCGCAAATGCTCTGACCTTATATGAATAGTCCTTTATTTTTATTCCACGAATTTCCTCATCTTGACGTATTTGTATCATCAGAATCTCCAATACTAAAATGAACAACAATGGAGACAACGGGCAACCTTGTCTTGTTCCTTTACTTATCGTCAATTTCTTGGTCAATTCATCATTCACCACGATTGCTGCAGTCTGGTCTCTGTAAATTTCCTTAATTGCTCTGATGAATCTTTCTCCCAATTGTAGCTTTTCCATAGTGGCAAACATAAAGTCCCAGTTTAAATTGTCAAACGCTTTTTCAGCGTCTACAAAGAAGAAACCAACCTCTTTGTCACAACGCTTGTCATAATATTCAATAGCATTGATCACTGTCCTTAAATTGTCTCTTATTTGTCTGTCTGGCAAAAAGCCTGCTTGTTCGTCCTCGATAACTTCCGAGAGCCACCCCTTCAATCTCTCCGCCAATATCTTCGCAAAAATTTTATAGTCATTATTAAGTAGCGATATAGGTCTATAATTTTTCACGTTAGTCAGGTCTTGGCCCTCTTTTGGGATCAATGATATGTTCGCTTCACTCCAAGTGTCTGGAATCCTTTGATCCCTTAAAACCCCATTCATCACCTCTTTTAGGAATGGTGCCAGTTCATTAGCCATTGTCTTATAAAATTTAGCCGTAAGTCCATCTGGCCCTGGCGCCTTTCCTAGATTTGAAGATTGTATTGCCTTACTTATTTCCTCGTCAGTTACTTCACTGTTCAACTTATTTCTCCAAGCTTCCGAGATTTCTGGAAGTTTGGTTTTCTCCAAATATAACGCTATTGATTCTTTATTTACTTCTTTCTTATTATACAGCTTAGCGTAGAATTTATAAAAGGCTCTACTAATGGTAGTCTGCTCTAAATACGTTTTGTTGTCTTCACAAATTTTATTTATTACTTTCTTTTCCCTTTTCTTCTTCAATTGCCATGCCAGGTACTTCCCAGGTTTATTAGCGCCCTCAAACGCTTTTTGATTCAGTCTTTTAAGATTCCACTCCAATTCTTTATTACTCATTGCTGTTAGCTGTTCTTGAAGTATTTTAATTTCCTGGTATACTTTCTTTTTCCCTGGTCTCTTTTTTAGCTGTATTTCTTTGGCTTTTATTTTCTCCTCAATCTCTTGTCTTTTCTCCTCTTTCTTCTTTCTTGCTCTACCATTTAAGTCCATTAGTATGCCCCTTATAACCGCCTTGTAAGCATCCCAAACTTTATTGGTTGGTACTTCTTTATTCACGTTGTATTGTATAAAAAACTTTGTCTCTCTTCTCAATATTTCCATATTCTCTCTTTCCTGTAACAAGTCCTCATTTATTCTCCATGCTTTCCTTTTTCTCCTTTTTCCTAATTTCCACATAATTGGGTTGTGATCTGAGCCTACCATCGGCATTATTTCTACCTCCTTAGTCCATAACGCTAAGTCTTTTGAGGCCCAGATCATATCAATTCTTGATAATGTAGAATGCCTTGCAGAATAAAAAGTAAACTGTCTGCTTTTAGGATATTCTCTCCTCCATACATCTTCAAGAGTCTCTTGTTGAATCAACTCAAAAAAAAGCTTTGGTAATAGTCCTCTTTTCTTTTGTGCCGTTGTAGTCTTTTTATCTAGTTCCAAGTCTGTCACTCCATTGAAGTCTCCAGCAAGGATTATCTGGTCATATGCAAAATCGTCTAAATGCTTCCTCAAGTCCTCAAAGAAGCTTTCTTTTGCACCGTTAGGTGCATAAAGTCCGACTACCAACACTCTCTTTAAATTCCAAATACATTCCACTGCTACAAATCTAGCTTCCACATCTCTCATAACAAATTTTGGCTGTAGCTCCTCTTTTATGTACAGCACCACTCCTCTTTTTTTCTTGTTAGAGGCCGCTACAAATTCTTTGCCCAGTTTCCCAGATTTTAAATATTTCACATCCTGTTTTCTAATATGGGTCTCTTGCAAACAAACAATGTCACATTTTTGTTTTAGTAGCCAGTGAAAAATGTTTTTCCTCTTATTCGGTGAGTTTAGTCCATTTACATTCCAAGATAATACTTTACACTCCATACTCATAATCTTGTTGGTAAGTCTTTTTCATTGTCCTTAATAAATCGCTCCATCTCTCGCTCAGATCTGATGCGTTTTTTGGCCCCTCCAAACTCAAAGGACACTCCTTCTGGTAACTCCCATCTGTACCTGATTTTCATGTCCTTCAAAATCTGAATTAGCACATTGTATTTTTTCCGATCTAATAACACTGATCTGGGCAGTTCCTTCATTATAATGATCGTCTTGCCATCAATCTCCAATGGATCTTGAAACTGTTTTGTCACAATCCTCTCTTTCATATTTCGTGTTGTAAACTGCACAATCACATCTCTTGGTAGTTTCCTCTGGGTTGCAATTCTCGAATTCACACGGTATGCCACATCTAGGATAGCCACAACTTCCTCCTCCTCCTTCCCCAGGTATTCAGCCAACACCTCAGTCATCTGTTCTTGCGCTGACTTTTCTTCCACTTCTGGCAAGCCACGAAAACGTAGCTGCTTCTCCATATGTTTAGTTTCTGCAACTGACATTCTCCCCTTCACCAATCTCATCTCTGTTTGTTGCGTGTCTGCTAAATTCTCCATCGCGTCTTCTACTGTTTTAACTCTCTGCTGCGTTCCTTGTAATTCACTTCGTATTGTTTCCATACCTTTTTTCACTTCTGACAGCTCCGATTTTACTGTCTGTGTAACCTCTTTAACCTCTTTAATCAGCTCCAATTTCGTGTCCTTAAGTTCTTTAATCATATCTAAAAGTTTTTTGTCCAGGTTTTTATCCAGGTTTTCTATTACCGATTGCCACTCTTTTTTTGACATCGTGGGGCTTGCCTTAGCTCGCTCCCATGAATCCGCTCTCTTCCTTAACTCCGTGGCGTAAAATTTAACGTTTTTCTATTTTAAATGTCCCGGTCTTCTTGCAAAAATTAAATTTTAAAGAGTCCAAAATGTCGGGCGTCTTTTCTCTATGGTTTCTCTATAATTTTGTAATCCAAGATGGCCTACTTCCTTTTCCGCTGAAGCCGCGACCCTTCCCCTTTCAAAAATGGCGATTCTCTACTTCCTGCCCTCCAGCAAGGGCCGCTTCTCTCCAGCCGCTCTATTGTTATTACGCACTTCCTGTCTCCCGTCTTCCCACAGCAGATCTCGCGATGGTGTCTTTTTCTCACAGCTCCAAAGCCACAGGTATTCAAAACAATAGTCCGATTTCTTTAATAACTTCTTTAAACTTAGTCTCTTTTCAAATACAATTCCTGCCGAGTCTTCCCCTCCTTTTCGCTAGTCTGTTGCAGTTTAAAAATCTACTTTTTTTCCTCTCTGTTTTTATCAATCTGTCCCGTATCAGAAGATAATGATCTTTACCTTCTCTTCACTTTTCTCGGGTTGTAATCGCTGTTTCGATTTTAAGTTCTCCTCTCAGCTTCTTCCCCCAATCGAAGCTTGGGTATGTAGGTCTTATGCCAGCCGAATTGGCCCCAAAACTGCCGCAGAAATTGTAGCCGACCCGTCGCAAGGTGGGACCTCAAGGATCGGGAGGGGACCCGTTGTGTAGAGCCCCCCCTCGTCCGAGATCTAGCTCACCCTAGGGTCTTGAGCGTTCTTTGCCTGCTCCCCGCCTGAGAGCAGTCGGCCGCGGGCTATTTTCACCCCACCGGCCGGTTAAAACGGCAGTCCGGTCAGCTCCGCAAATGGAGCTGCATTAGACCTCCATGAATCCCAAACCGGAAGTCCAATCCTTCTGTTTCTATTTGTTACTTTCCATTATACTCTTAGATTATGTTGCTGCTGTTTCTGTGGGTTTGTCATGAAAATATGGTTTAGAGCAAATTATACTAAGTGATACATGTGTATTCTAATGAACTTTGTTTTAGAATTTCATTAGGCTGTCTTGGTTTGGGGCATAAATTGAGCCAAATGTGTAAGTTTGGTTTTCTATAGTGCCTTTAATAAATATGAATCTGCCTTTCGGATCTCTTAGCGTATCTTTACGTTGGAAGGGTAAATATTTTTACTTTACCTTTTCAACATGAATTTTAAATTTCAGGCATGGGAGAGACGGAGCTCTTTCAAAGTGCTATCATTCTCTTCAACACCGACACCACACCCTCCGCTTTTCTCCATTTCTCAGCTTCTTCTGGTGGTAGCTAGGATAATTCACCCCATGAAGTAGGTTCAGGTATTTCTGCTGTTCTTAGTGCAGAGGTAGTCAAGTCAAGTTTATTATTACAGTCTGCGACCAGTACATATAAAACCATTTGCAAATCAGTTTAAAAGCAGTTGAGACTGGATACCGGGGAAGAACGATGAATAAATATAAGAGTAAAAAAATAAGATCATCATAAATTAGTTGTTTAAGCTGCCTTATGTGATTTGCGTTGCTTGTAGACCTGGGCACAGAATCTTGCTACTTGACATGGTGTCTGGTGATTCCGATCAGACAAAAGATAATCAAGTTTGATTTTATTTGAACTCACAGGGAATCTTTCTACTAATGGACTGATGGTTTCCGCTCTAATTTTACTATGACTTGGGCAGTTGAAGAAGATGTGCTCCATTGAGTCAATTTCTCGTAGGGGATAGGAGCAAAGCCTAAGAGAGTAATGGACAGCTTTAAACTTTCCTTCCAGAACGGCAGAGGGTAGAGTTGAACTTCTAGCTAAAGCAAATGCCCTTCTGGAGTTACTGGATTCAAGAAAGTAAAAATAGGCTGCAGGAGCGGCAATATATTTAGTAGTATCTGAAGAAATAAAACCTGGTGCTCTAAGAAAATGTTTGTCTTTCAATGTCTGTCACTCTCTGCTTAATGAGTGATTTTGCTCGGTCTAACCCCATGACTAGCAAACTTTGAGGGGAAAGACCCAATTTTCCCAGGGATTTCAGAGTCACCTTTTGCCAATTAGATTGTCTTGGAATAACAGAGGGAGCAGACCTTGCGGGTTTAGACGTCCTGACAGCCATTTGAAAATTGAAAGGATGGTGATTCTGGCCTCTACCCTTAACATTCCTGTTTCCAGTCTAACCCATGAGTTAGGCATGCATTTGGGCACTTGTAATAGAGCTCTAAGGAATTTGGAGTGCACTCTCTCAAGTTGAGAGAAAGAGGAGGATGGCAGCCCCAAGAATGATCCGTATACTAATTGGGCCAATGGTTTGGCTTTAAACAAACTGAGTGCAGCCGGTACATATTGCCCCCCTTGGGATCGATAGAATTTCAGTATACCGTGTGCTGTTTTTTCTCCCACATCAGCAATGAAGCTGCTATGTGTTGTTTTGGTACCTGAGGCTTGCAAAACTACACCCAAATATTTGAAGCTTGTAAGTTGTTCTAACTGATGCTCGTGAAGCTCCCATCGTCTGATCTTTGGATTTTTACCGAAAGCCAGGATCTTAGTTTTTTGGTAATTAGTTAGAAGGTGTTCAGTATCACAGGATTGGGAGAATTTTTTTAGGGATCGTTTCAGCGCTATGGGGGTCCTAGAAAGTAATACAGCATCATCTGCATAGAGCAGTACGTGAATGTGCCTATTTGCTAATTTGGGAGGGTGCAATCCAGGGTCATTCAAAAGGTTTACCAAATTGTTGATGTAGAAGATAAACAGAAAGGGGGCTAGAAGGCACACCTGCCTGTAAGTTTGAATGGGGTCAGTCGAATGCCCAATTCGGCTGCACCTTACTCAGGGCAGTTTGCTTGTGCATAGCCCCCAAAAGGGACAGCAGTCGCCTATCAATAGAGGAGGCCTGCAGTTTCCTCCAAATTCTATTTCTAGAGACTGTGTCAAAAGCTGCTTTTAAATCAACAAATGCCCGGTAAAGTGATGCTTGGTCTCCTGTAGCGTATTTCTCTACAAGGTGTTGCATTACTAGGCAGTGATCTATTGTTGACCTGCCAGCTCTAAACCCAGCTTGCTCATCAGCAAATATATCCCCCTGTTCTAGCCAGTGTAAAAATTTCTTCAGCAGATGTTTTGTAGACAACTTGCTTACAATGCTTAGTAAGCTGATTGGTCTATAATTGGATGGATCCTCCTTCTTTCCCTTCTTATGGAAGGGGACTACTATAGCCATTCCCCAATCATTGGGGATGTAGCCGGTTTCATCAATATAAGTAAATAGGGAGGCTAGGAAAGTTGCCCACCAGTCCTTATTTGTTTTTAGTAATTCTGGAGATATTCCATCAAGCCCAGGGGCTTTTGCATTCTTTAACTGGCTAATATAAGCTTTTACCTCTTCGGCATGAACTGGGGGGCATTTGGCCAGATTTTCTGTTGTTAGGGCAGGAGGGGGTTGAATAGGATCATCATACATTTTTTGGAAAAAAGAAGTCCATTTATCTGGGGGGATAGCGGAAGCCAAGGGAGAGGCGGCTGTGGAGGCGCGGTTTAACACTAGTTTCCAGAACACCACTGAGTTTTTGCTCATAGCTGCTTCAGTTATATTGGCCCACAGTTTTCTGGTATGTTCTTTCTTACAGCAGGCAACCAGTGATTTATACTTCTTTTTTAAAAATGAAAGAGAACGATATTCATCTTGTCTGGTCTTTTCATCAGCTCTCAGTGCTAGCTTATAGGCATAGATTAAAGCATTTTTAGCACAAATACAGCTTTGATCAAACCAAGGTTTAGATGACAAATTGGTCTTGACCAGTTTTCCCTCTTGAGCACCTACCAAAAGTGGCCTTAAGGATTGGACGAGGTCATCATAACTCTTTAAAGGATTTTCAGATTTTGAGGAAACCTTAAAAGCTTGGCTATATAGTTGTAGGTTCTAGTGCAGAGGTATTTTTCCCTGCACTTGTTCCTCCGCAGCAAGTATGCTATGCACATTGCTACAGCAGAATTTCCCTACTTTCCTCCCTTTTATTGCAGCCATGAAGCTGACTTTCTGCCCATTTCTTTCCAGACACAGCAGAATAGCTGTGAAGATTTTAGTGTTTTCCACTCTGCCTCTTCTCTTGGTGTTGCTGGGATACAGTTTGCTCTAAGAAGTGGGTTTTTTCCTTAGCTCTGGAGGCAGTTTCCCATCTTTTCCCTTTTGTTCTCCTTCTCACTTCTTGCTTGGCTTCCTCAAGTTGCTGAAAAGTTTCTTTTTCTAGCATTGGAAGCTATTTCCCCACCTTTTTCCTGGCTGGCACAACAGAGTGTCTTCTACTCCCACCCCCTTCTCATGTTTGCTGTGAGACAATGAGAGAGAGAATTGTGTTGTACTTGAAAAGGAGATACTTTTGTCTGCAGTTACTTAATTTGTTTGCTTTCTTCTTTTCAGCTGGCTCTCTGGAGAGCTAAAAAGGAGTAGTTTCACTAAGGATTGTTCCTCTCAAGTTGACTGAGACTTCTGAGATAACTTTGAGTAATTGAGAGGGCGGTAGCAGAACAGCTGCAGGTATACCTGGGTGATGTCTCTATCCTGGATCCATTCCAGTCCAGCTTCAGGCCTGGCCATGGTACAGAGACGGCTCTGGTTGCCCTCACAGATGATCTGCGGCGACACCTGGACCGGAGTGGGTCGGCACTGCTGATACTTTTAGATCTTACAGCAGCATTTGACATGGTCAATCATAATCTTCTGACCCATTGCCTTGCCGATGTGGGGATTCGTGGAACAGCCCTGCAATGGCTGAACTCCTTCCTTCACAATCTAGGACAGAGGGTGGCACTCAGGGAACAGATGTCTGCTTACCATTCTTTGGTATGTGGCATCCCTCAGGGGGCGATTCTTTCCCCGATGCTATTTAACATCTATATGTGCCCCCTTGCCCCGTTAGCCCACAGCTTTGGGCTAGGTTGTCACTGGTATGCGGATGACACTCAGCTCTATCTGCTGATGGATGGTGTTATGACCTTTGCTTTCTTTAGGGTAGATTTTTCTTTTAATCTATCCCTTAACCCTCTGGGTAGTCTGCTGCCACCCGGAATTTTTTATTTCAAGATATTTTATTTAAATTTTCCCTTTGGTAACGTTCCTAAGCGTCAGGCTCCTTCGTGGTTCTATGTGGCCCTGAAGATAGGAATGGGATATAGCAAAACAAAAATAAGCTTTTATTTATTCGAGAAGCGTATCGGTTTCATAAACGTAGTTCTCGGTTCTTAAAGTTACTTCATTTACTCTCATTCACACAGCTGGCCTCTCTTTCCCTGACTGAGTGTCCTTTCACAAACATGCTCAGTTCAGGTTCCACACAGGTTATATTTCTCTCATAAACACTTCAACGTATTCAGGCAGCACACAGCTAGCCTGCTTTCTTCTGACTAAAAATTTTCTCTCTACTCTCAGTCTCAAACTGCATTCACTCCACCCACCCTCTCAGTCCTCAACCAATCATATTGTCAGAAACTGTTTTAACCTAAGTGACGCCATATTTAATCGTGTAGTGTTTAGACTTCTTTCCCTCCAGGCCACACCTGCAAGGAGCCGATTCCATGGGAAAGGATCCTGTCTTATCTGCTGTTTCGACCTTGGCCAGCTCAGCGCACCTCTGAGAAGTTTTGCTGTATGAACTTGGGGGGGGGGAGGCTGGGCTCCGGGAGTGTGAAATGTAACAACCTTTGCTCTATGATTCATTCCTAGCAACGCTTTGCTCGGCCAGGATCTCTCATCCTGGAATATGCACATCTGGGCTTGAATGCTGTCTTTCACAATAAACCTTTTGAAATCAAAAGACCTCGTCTTCTTGCAGAAGGGAGTGAAACAGACTATCAAGTCTGGAATGCCATAGCCTGACACATATCACTCACTCATCCATCTCCTTCACCCCCCACTCTTCACCTATCTCATCAAGCATTTAAAGATACATGCACACATTTACTTGGAATCATTACAGATGGCCAGTCCGATCTTGCTTTGGATTCCTTGGTCAAGGGTCTTGAGGCTGTGACGGTATGGTTACATCAGAGTCGCCTGAAATTGAATCCCCTGAAGACAGAGGTTCTGTGTCTGGATCATGGGGCAATCGAGCTGGGAACCGGCTCCCAGCTGTTGATGGGGTACAATTGAAACCTTCCCTGATGGTGAGGAGTCTGGGTGTGACCTTGGATGCTACACTTTCAATGGAGGCCCAGGTCATGACTGTTGCCAGGTCTGCCTTTTTTCATCTTCGACAGGGCAGGCAACTGGCGCCCTATCTTTCACCACAGGACCTGGCCACAGTAATCCATGCAACGGTCACCTCCAGGCTAGACTACTGCAACTCACTCTATCCTGGACTGCCCTTGGGTCTGACCCGGAAGTTACAGCTGATTCAGAATGCAGCGGCACGCATCCTTACCGGAACGCCCATCCAAGCGCACATTCATCATGTGCTGTGCCAGCTGCACTGGCTTCCAGTGGAGTTCCAAATCTGGTTCAAGGTGTTAACCTTGGTATATAAATGGACTGGGACCTCCATACCTGTGGGACCGCCTCTTCCATTACGTCCCCTGCAGGGTGTTGCGCTCTGCAGACAAGCAACTCCTGGTGGTCCCTGGCCCAAAGGACATCCATCTGGCCTCAACCAGGGCGAGGGCTTTTTTCTGCCCTGGCCCTGGCCTGGTGGAATGCTCTCCCGCTGGAGATCTGGGCGCTGTGGGACCTGTTACAGTTTTGCAGGGCTTGTAAAATGGAGATGTTCTTCTGGGCCTTTGGCTGAGTGCCAGCAAGTGTCCTTCTTCTTCCATCTAAGACCACCATTTCTTCCGGAGCTGCCCTCAGCCATCTGCCATGCCTGTATACGGACTCCCAATATTTGTTTAAATAGCCTGCTCCTGGACTATTTTAATTATTTTTAAAAAAAAAATGATTGATTTTATGTTTCTGTGATTTTAATGTATTTTTTAATGTTGTTAGTCACCCTTAGCCCACCTGTGAGGAGGGCAGGGTATTCATCAAATAAATAAATAAATAAAAAAGTTGCGGTGAGCTTTTGAGCTGCTTGATGTCTGTGGACAGGACCATTTAGGGGGTGTTCAATAGGTTTTCTCAGTTGCATTTTTTTCAAGAAAGTAATCTGTTTAAAACTATGCCCCTCTTGAGGTCTGTGCCCAAGGCGGCTGCCTAGTTGGTCTAATGTTATCATTGGCCCTGTCTATAGTTATGGCAAACAGAAATGGGGAAATGGGACAGCCTTGTCTAGTTCCCCTTGCTATATGGATATCTATTGAATGTACATTGTTAGTCCTAACTGTAGCTTTTGGAGAAAGATAAAGAGCATTAATGGCATTTTAGAATTGGTCGCCAAAACCCATTTTTTGAAGTAAAAGTTTTAGATATGTTATTGCCTCTTAATCAAATGCCTTCTCTATATCAAAGGCCAGAAGTAATGCAGGGGTTTTGTATGCTTCACAGAAATTAATTATATTTAAAGTGTTACGTGTATTGTCTGGTCAAGGTGAATGTAGTTGGTTATTTAAATTTAGACAATGTTTTGGCAAATATGCTTGTAAAGATCTTTTGGTCTTGATTCAGTAAGGGTATTGGTTGAGAAGATTTAGTATTTGTAATATGGTTGTCCTTTTTTGGAGTAACTACTATTTCAGCCTCTGACCAAGATAGAGGGATGCTACCTCCTAACATAACAGAGTTGCATGTGGCAGTTAGTGGAGTTGAAAGTAGGTGAATGTATTTTTTTGTAAAAATTTGGCAGGGAATCCATCCCTGTATGAAGCTTTGTTATTTTTTTCAAGGATTTGATAGTGACTGTAACATCTTCTGTTGTGACTGGTTGGTCCAGATATTGTTTATGTTCTTGTGAGGTTTTTTTCCAAATTTCCTGTGATGATAAATAATTTAAAATATGATTAGTGTCAGGATTGTCTGATGTACAAATGGTTTGGTAGTATTCAGCAAATACATCGGCTAATTTTACAGAATTAGTTTGAGTTTTTCCTGGGTGCCTTTAATAGCTTGTATAGAATGTGAGGAGGTTTTTTCCTCTAATTTTCATGCAAGCAAGTTTATAGATTGGGTGGCCTTTTTTGTGTTCATCTTCTAGTTTTCTTATTCTAGATATCATTTCATTTCTAATGTTTTCTTTTTGCTCTTCATGACAGGAGGCAACGGAGATTAATTTCCCTCTAAGTACCACTTCCATAGCATCCTACACGTGGATTTGAGGAATGCCACATAGTTTGTTTCTATTGTTTAATTTCTAAAGAGACTTCAGAAGAAATTTATTTGTTAAATAAAAGTGATTTATTTAGTTTCCAATTTGTTTGATGTCATTTATTCTCAGTGTACATTCTGTCCAAGCATAGTCTGTCCACAACTTGTCACCAATCCTTGATGTAAGAGTTTGACTAATTAATTTAGGAGATAAGAATATGTCATTTAAATATGTAATTTAGAAGATAAGAATATGTAATCAATCCTTGTGTATATATTGTGGATAGAAGAGAAGTATGTATAGTCTGTTACCAGTGGGTTTTGAAGATGTCACTAGATCAATAGATAAAGCCTAAGAGCCATTAATTGATCTTAGCAGCTTAGTAACTGTATTGTTAATTTTAATTGCTTTGACATGATAGGCAGTAAAATGTAAAAGGTCATTCAGAGAGGAGTGATACAAATGTTTACTGCTGACACATTGATGTACCCATGCTGAACGAAAGCAGAATTGAAAGCCAAGAGAATCAAGTGTACTCTGCATGAAGACAGCTCGTCAGGTTGTTTTGATCTACAAGCAGCTATCCACACTGAAAGCAGTGAAAGCAGCTTTCTGAGTAATCATGCTTTGCGGTATTATCCAATACAATTTTTAAAGTTTGTATATGTACACTCACACATTATGCAATGCATTTATATTTTGTATCACTTTCATATTTATCAAAATACTTAATTTCACAGGTCAGGGGATGGTGTCATGGAAATATAAATAATAATAATAACTGTGCTTATATACCGCTCTTCTACACATATTAGTGCCTCACCCAGAGCAGTGAACAAGTTAGTGTTATTCTTATCCCCACAATGGAGCTGGGGCTGAGAGGAGTGGCTGACCCAAGGCCACCTACTGAGCTCATGTCAATAGTGGGATTCAAACCAGTAGACTGCTGATTATGGTTTAGAACACATACTTTGTGAAACATATGCATTCTAAATAACGCTGTATGAACATCACTGAAGTTCTTTTTCTAGTATAGTGTATAACTGGTGCTTTATCTTTGACAGCCAAATAAAAATAGTGAACAGTATCAGATACATGTTCTGTAATTGTTAGCAGAGACCAAGGATGATCTGGTCATGTAACTTTTCTTGTCATTTTTATTATCCATATCTCTTATCTTGCAGGTGGGCATAGTGGTACTTTTGGCTAGGTGGTATGTCACATGATTGGAAATAGTAAAAAAGAATTAAATTATGATTGGTTTGATATTTATCTTTGTTATCATATGAAAAGATCTTAGATTTCTGCATAAGATAATATACAAAAATGGTAATACAAATAGCAGATCAGGGTTTTGGCCAAAAGAAATCTCATGAAGATCTAGGCAGGAAACTTACCCTTGTAATATGTGCTACGGTAACTTGAATGCATTTCATCGTTAATCTGACTGAGTTAGATTTCATTAAGAAATGTTAGGAAACTTAATTCTTGTTGTGTTCATCTGTTCTATTTTTCTATGTTTTATTTAAATAAACATTTATATTTTGATACCTCACGTAATGAAAACGACTAGCGTTTGTTAATGAAAGAAGCCATTAAACTCTTAGGAGGAGTCTGTCTCCTGGTTGGGAGAGTGCAACAAAAACATCCATCCCGTTTATTTTGTACTGAAAAGCAGTTTCTCTAAAACAGAAAAACATGTTTTCAGTTCTCTCTTGAAGGTTTCAAGCTGCTCAGGATTTAAGATAAAGCCTTCAACCGATCTTTACCGAGTATTTAATACTTTTTAGTTAATGTTTAAAAGTTATGTTTAATATTTATGCCTAATATGATTATAGAAGCAAAACTGTTTGAATTTTCTATAAACTTATTTGAGTTGGATTGTTAGTAAAATTACAATTTGATGAAATTTTTACCATTTTATAACATTACAACTTTGTACCAAAAGAGTTTTGCATGTAGAAGAAGTTGCCAAAAATAAAATTCCCCTCCCCCTCCCCCTCCCCCTCCCCCTCCCCCTCCCCCCAAGACGAAGACGAAGACGAAGACGAAGACGAAGACGAAGACGAAGACGAAGACGAAGACGAAGACGAAGACGAAGACGAAGACAAAGACAGCCAGGCCCCCGGGGGTCGCGGCTGCGCCGCTCCCCCCGACGCCCCCCGTCCCGCCTGCTTTTTACTTGTAAAAAGAGATCAACTATATGCCTTTAAAATGATGGTAAATATTTGAGATCTTTTTTTTGAAAAAAATGACTACCCAGGGGGGAAGGGTTTTATTTACTGTTTACTGTCACCAATTTAGTTTAGCATAGCAGCCCAAACGCGTCAGTGATGATGGAAGTTCACCACAACCCTGCATGTGCAACAGCAAATCTAAAGAAAAAAATACAGCTTCACAGAAGACTTTTTGGAGCAGTATGAAACTCAAAAAATTACAACCAGGTATATTTAAGTATTTGCATTGCACTATGTTTTGCAGTTTTTATGACAAAATGCCACCTTCGAGGGAAGGATATGGTTAAAAAAATAAACTGGTTTTTATTTTCTTGCCTGGGCTTGTCTATGAGGGGAGTCATGGGGGTTAATCATATCAAAGGCCATGTACTTTCAGAAAAGCATGGCTGGATGGGGGAGATTTTTTTCATGGCATGGAGTTTACTTTTTAGTAATCGCTCCACAGCAGATTCTCTACACTGCCATGAAGCACAAACTAACACAAACAGGTATATTTAAATATTTGCATTGAACACAGTTTTGAGAGTGTATAACAAATGCCTCCTTTGGGGGGGCAGGGCATGCTTGAAAATAAACTGTTTCCTGGGTGTATGAGTGTTGGGGGGAGGTATCATGAAGTTGGAAGTGCTCAATATCTTGGATGATTCATGAAGTGCCCCCCAATGCAGAACATTACTAATTACAAAACATCTTTTTGTCTTCCCCAAGCAAGACAGAACCTAAATTCTGCAATATTAATATTAAACTTTACTGAAGTTTTTTTTTTGTTCTCCAAGTAGACCAAGACTCTCCTAAAAGACCCTCAAACCAGAGTTTCCTGCAGCAGCGCTCCAGTGTGAACCTCCAACCTAAAAAGCATACAGTCTCTTGTGAATCCACCAGCAAAATCTCAAATCAGCACTCCCCACAACAGACCTGTGTGAACAGATCGGCAAGCCAGAAGTACATGGTAAAGCAAAAAGAATGCAAACCAAACTGTCTGTAAATAGACACACAAAAGAGTTCTTTTGTGCCACCATGCAAAAAACATAAAATAGACATTACTAGTAATAATGCTGCTTTTAAAGCTATGCTTGATAACCTTGCAAGGTTTATGGCTAATTTTGATTGTCATGCAAAGGAGCAGATGGAAACTCTGGGTAGGCCAGGACAAAGTTTGTTCCCGTTGCTCAGAAGTTTAAAAGCTATGAAGGTGATGGCTACTTGTTTAACAATACTGTAAAAAAAAATTAAAGGGATCCCACATGGCTAAGTTTAGAAAGCAAAAAGCGCTAGAAGGGAAAACCCCACGGGTAACTAACAAAACTTACAGTTCACGCTGATTGTTAAGTCAAGTGAAAAAATCTTTAAAGTGCAAGTGCAAGTGCTACTATAACCATTCAATACATACTTTACATACTTTACAGTTCATTCTCATCCAAATATAAGCCACCACTTAATATACAATGCAATGCATTAAACTCTACAATCACAATAGGTACTGCAACGACAAATTGTGTCAGGTACAACCGATCATGAAGACGCAACAGTTCTTTTGAATATACTTCTTCACTCTCTTAAAGGTATATAACTCCAATCTTCAGAATATCATCCTCTTCCTTTAGATGAAAATAGATGTGCAGGTAAGGAACAAGCCCTTCCTCACGCTTGGGGTGCAAGGCAAGTCAAGGGCCACCAGCCCACACACCTAAGGAAAGGCAAACGTTTTAAACTGAAACAATTATGGGAGTTATACTGAAGTGCCTAAATAATGCTAAGTGTATTAATTCCAAATCAAAATGCAGTGCCTCCTTTTTAAAGCTGCTAAGTAAAACACAAAAGCCTGAAAGGTCAGATTATCACATGGCGGGTGGTTGTCACCTCAGCTTGGAGGAGGAGGAGGCCTCAACTACCTCCCATTTGGCAAATGACACTGCAGCTGCCCCTTTATGGGGCCCCTCAAAAAACCCCTAGAATTAAACCCACTAGAACCTCCCCCAACCACTAATCCACCAAGGGTTTACCTAGTAAGGGTGGGCAGTGGGAATAATAATTGCAGCACTTACCAAAAGATCAATATGTAGAAGTTTTCAGATTTGTGAACTTAGAGCAGTTAAACCACCCATTACTGGTGCAGATTCATCAATCTATTCAGGGACTTCTCAATGAGATGTGAGAGAGAATCCAGGAGGAAGATTTAATTCAGCTCCATCTCAAGGGGTGGTGGTAGTTAAGTAACCCTCTTCACTCTGTGAGAAGGCCAATGGGAGACTTCCCTGCTTATGAATTCATAAACCATATGGCAAAACTTATGCAAACTAATGTGGTTAGTTAGGACAGTAATCAGAAACAAAAGAGGGAGGGAATGGAAAGTTATAAGCACTGTCTTCTACAGTAAGGTCATCCATAAGAAAAAAACAATACTTAGATCTAAATAAGTAGTTGGCTGTGCTTTGCGAGGAGTCTCTTTGCAGCTCACCATCCCAGAATTAACAGAAAGTGCCCACCAGTTGTATAGGAAACTTGGGTTTTCTGATGTGCAAAAAATATTGCTATCTGATGTGGCCACATTTGAAAGTGAATATAGGTATAGTTATTAATAGTGGGAAAGGTTGTGAAATCTTTAGAAGCGGGGCATACTTTCTGCTGCTCCATGATGATCCCCTCTTATAGGGTACAAAAACATAAAGGGGTTCTTTGGCCAGAGAAATTATTACACTGTCTATGGTAATGTTTATACCCAGTCACACAATTAGGAGACTGTGATAACATGAGTGGTGGGAGATGGTGGAGGTTGACAGAGATCTTGGAGTTTTTCTAAGTGAAACAAAATTGCCTTCACTCCTGCTTCCCACTTTCTTTGGCTAGAGGACAAATGCCATCTGTCTGTATTACAAACCTCAGGCTGGTTAAAAAACAACAACACTTTTATGACTTTACCAGCCTATACCCTTTCATGAACAAGAAAGGGTATATGAACAATAAATATCCTTGGCCATCCAATCATTAGTTATAAGGAGGACTTTGCCCCCTCTCTGAAAATTTTGCCTTGCCAAAGTTAAGGTACAACCACCTTACAGTCTCCCCCCGCCTGTTTTACCCTTTAAGGTGGAAGAAAAACTTTTGTTCCCACTGTGCACCATACTTGAAGAGGAGGCTAAGCTGAGAGTTCCCTGTGCTCATTCAGCTGAGGAAAGGGCCCTAGAAGGGTCTTGGTGTGCTGTGGAACTGATGAAGGCTCTAGAAAAGAGGTACAGGCTGATGTCTATTAGACATTAACCAAGAGTGGTATTTTGAGGAAAGCTCACCTCTGAGCAACTGTTCTCAGAATATATTAAAATTCACCTCTGCCCAAAATGGGAAGCTTCTGGCTACCCTAACTGGTGTACAGATAAAGAAAAAAGAGTGAAATACATTAAGGATCACCTAGAAAAAGGTGTTCAATTGCTTGCTGAACATGTAGCTGTGAAATTTTCAGGTTTTGATATAATTGCTGATGAGACAGCAAGCATGTTCTGGAAGCACACTAAAGACAGGCACACATTTTCAGGGAATACTAATGTACTGATTGCCTGTTTTACATCAGCTTATGCAAGGCTACAAATTTATGAGTTACTACAGAAGTTGCAAGAATGTTGTTTGTACCACGATACAGATTATGTCATGTTTGTGAGTTGGAATGGGGTCTGGATCTCCCCTTAGGGGGCTACTTAGGTGACCTCAGATCAGTATATCACAGAATTCACATTGGCTGGGCTCAAGACCTAAGGTTACAGATTATCTGGGGGAAAGGCATGTTTGAAAGCCAAGGGTATCACTCTCAGTTTTTCCAATTCTGAAAAAAAATTAACTTTGGCACGTTGAAGGACCTGGTGCTAGACTACAGCTCAAGAGCAGGCTCCTAAAGAGATCTGAGTCTAGCAGCCCTCCATCATAAGAGACAAAAATTAGTGGCTCGTCCAAATCAGACCACTTAAAAAAACATTCAAAGTCATTTAACTTTAACTTTAATTGAATTTTTATACCGCCCATCTCCCGAAGGACTCAGGGCGGTGTACAGCAAAAATAAACATACAAATATAAAACAATAAGAATATAAAATATAAACATATTAAATAGTTTAACTGAGGGCCAAGCTACACATGATGAATGACACTTGAACGGCAAGTGGATTGAGTGGAGGGCAAGTGAACAGGGAGAAATACACTTGCTGTTCAAGTGTCATTCGTCATGTGTAGCTTGGCCCTCAGAAACAGGACAACTCAATTAAAACACATTTAGGCCAGCCCCGCTTGTTGGAATAATAACGTCTTAAGGTATTTATGATAAGAAGGTCTGGTGGAATATTTCAAAAGCTTACCATATGGTTTTTAAGATGTATGTATACCGGAAACATGCATTTTATGCATTAGTGGCCTGTCATAGCAACTGCAGGAAAAGTTTGTTTGGAAAAAAATATTTTGGACAATGCACAACATATGCTTTCAGTCATGCTTGAAAATATTGTATGGTTTTAAAGCTGTTGGCAGAATCTGTATGATGAAATCCTCTTTAAATATCCCTTTGTAAAGTTTGTAGAAGGACTGCCTGAAACACTTAACAATGATCAACTTCTCCCCACTAATTAAGTAAATATGATCATAATTGATAATCTTATGAATGCAGCTTGTGAGAATCCAGAAATTGAGAGCCTTTACCAAATAAATGCATCATCGGAATCTGAGCATCTGATTTATTACTCAGAATATTTTATTTCATGGAAAAAGCAACAAAAACATCAGCTTAAATACCACATATCTAGTGCTGTTTAAAAACCTCAGGGACAAGTTGCAGATTGTTACACTGGCTTGCCAAATGTATCATGGGAAGTCCTAATTCTTTCTGGAGGCTTTCGGGGATGCCACACAAAAGCCTTACGAGTCTTTTGTTGTAGATTTAAATGTCTCTATGCCAGATTCTTACAGGTTAAGAACAGGGCTCTTACCACCTGAGTGGCCTGCAGCATACATCTTAAAAACAAACCAGGCAGCTGCTGGGTACAAAAGAAAGCAGCCAGCATTGCCACCCTAGTCGGAATAATGAGAAAGACACAAGGCTTGGAACTAAAGGGCCACTTTATTAAACATAACATCAACCATTAATACGGCAAGGGCCAACTAGCGGCACAGGTCAAGCAACGGGGTCACCCCTGGACCTCTGCCTTGACCTGTCTGGGCGATTCCTGAAGTCTCAGGTGCGAGCCATCCTATGGATGGCTAAGACCTGGCCAGCCAGCAAAATGGATCCCCCCAGCTCAAGCTCCTAAGCCTCAGCCGTACAGCAGTGAGAGAAAGACTTGCACATGGGGTCCCCCAAGGCAGTCTGCCCACGTAGCATGGCAGCCGTCAAAGCAGTACCATCTGCTCCTGGCAAACCCCTCTTCCCCATCAGTGGAGAAGCACCTAGGGTACTCACTGGCCCGCTCCCTATTCCCAAACTTTATCCTGCCAGTGACCATCCTAAGGTGGCTCCACCTTGCCAATTACCTCAAACCTCTGCAAGCAGTACAAGGTAGGCAAAAAAATACCTTTCTCACACCAATTAGGGAAAAGGGGAAAAAAATTCCTACCTGGCTCTGTCAATAGCAGCTGGCTAATCCTACACTACTACACGGTGAGGTGAGTGAGCCGAGCATGCAGAGCAACTGCCAGCCGACTAGATGGAGTTGCCACATAAGACTCCTTTCTCCGCCCCCCCCCCCAGCCTGAGACCCAGATACCATGGAAATGTTCTGTCTCCTTCTCCTTCCAGGGAGGCAAAGAGCAGCCCCCGGCCTTATCAGTGGAAGCTGCTGGCCAGGAGGGCCATATTGCCAACCTAGTTGGAATAATGAGACAGACACAAGGCTTGGAACTAAAGGGCCACTTTATTAAACATAACATCAACCATTAATACGACAAGGGCCAACTAGTGGTACAGGTCAAGCCACGGGGTCACCCCTGGACCTCCACCTTGACCTGTCTGGGTGAGCCCCAAAGCCCCAGGTGTGAGCCATCCTATGGATGGCTAAGACTCGGCCAGCTGGCAAAATGGATTCCCCCAGCTCAAGCTCCTAAACCGCAGCCATACAGCAGTGAGGGCTTGCACATAGGGTTGCACATGTAGCTTGCACATGTAGCTCTAAGCGATTCCTGGTCTGGTGTGGTTAGAAACTGCCTTTGGATACCTTAAGAGTCAGTTAAAAACAAAACAAGTACTGGTGCTTCAAGAGAAGGAATTTAGGTACTGGAAAGATGGTACCAGCCTTCTTAAAACCAAAAGATTAAGAGAATACTCAAACAAATTGGACTAGAGTGATTTGGAATACACTGGGACAAAAGCTTCAACATAAAGAATTAAATAACTGTGAAGAACTTAAGAAACTCTCATTAGTCTGAAACATAAGAACTGAAGTCTGTGCATGTACTAATTTTATCTTGTGTTAGCTATATTGAGTTGCTTCAGAATTTTTCAACCCCTGATTTCATCTGACCTTTCCCCTCTATGTTAAATCAAAAATAACAAAATATTTTAATTTAAAACCGCCTCTTGTACCATTTAAGTTGTTTAAGACAAAATGTGGGGATGTTGTAGAAGGCCATGGCTGAACTGAATCTTCCATCTTCTGTTGTGGGAAAGCCAACTAACCACCAAGTTTTGGAGCATCTAAAGAACCCAGCCTCCATAACAGAGACGTCTGCCCTTTCTCACAGAGCTTCTGAACAACAAGCTAGCATGCCACCTGCCTGGATAAGTTTGTAATTTTGTAAAAATATTTTTTTTATTTTTAAATTGAATTTGATGTTGTTTGTTTAAACAAAACAGACAAAAACCACATTTAAACCCACAAGGGGCATTTATTAAACTGCAATATTGTTATGGACCTCATTGCAAGATATGCATGCTTGGGCTTGCACAAAGACATTTGGGCCAAGTTTGTTTACAAATGTCTACCATTAGATCATTCTGTGCTAAATCATCAGAATACAGTACTTGAAACTGGGGCTGTCAGGAGGGTGTCTGTAAGAGTAAAAACAACAACAACAACTCACAACCATCCTTTGTCAAGTATATCCTTTGTCAAGCTAATGTTGCTACCCTAGTCGGAAGTAAGAGACAGACACAAGCTTGGGTACTAAGGGCTACTTTATTAAAGCAACAACATAACATTCAACAGCGGTAACAAGGGGAGCTAACTAGCGGTACAGGTCAAGCCAGCGGTCGCCATGGGACCTCCTCCTTGAACCTGTCTGGGTGAGCCCCACTGCCTTGGGTGTGAGCCATCCAAAGAGATGGCTTGGGCCCGGCTGGCCAGGTAAATGGTTCCCCCCATAAAGCTCCAAACACCCTAAGCCGTATAGCCTGAGGGAAGGACTTGTCCGAGAGGTCCCATCAGGCAGTCTGCCCTCACAGCTGGGCTGTGGAGCCACAGCCGCTCCTGACAGACCCCAATTCCCCACCAATGAGGATGTGCCAAGGGTACTCACTGGCCCGCTCTCAAATCCCAACTCTAACCTGCCACTAACCTAATAGGCTGTGGCACCACTAAGCCAATTACCACAACCACTGTGAACAGAACAAGGTAAGCGAAAAAAACCCTTTACCAAGGCCAATCGGCAAAAGGGGGGAAAATCCTACCTGGCCCCTAATAAGGTGACCAGCTAATCCTGTCCTGCTACAGAGTATGGAGGGTGGGCCGAGCTCAAGGCACTGAATGAGGGGAAACATGGGTGGAGCATGCCTTAATGCGCTGGCTCTGCCCACCCCTCAGGTCCTGGAAGGGGAGAGTTGCCTCATCTCCTTCCAGGGCAGCAAAATACAGCACCCAGCCTTAACTGCTCCGCTGTGGCTGGGATTGCTGTCTTCTCCAGGCAGGTTGGGGGTGTAGGTATTCACAATTAGCCCCACAAGTCTTTGATAACAGTCTTTGTTGGGGGAGACAGTCGCATGGAAACACTCTCAAGAATGTCTTTTTGGTGTATGGGTTTGTTGGTAACACAGATGTCCGCTGCAGGGTGTCTGTGTTACATATAGTCAAATAAAAACATTTTGCCTATGATTTTATCTCTATAACATTGTCAAAAACCCCATGTTGACATTGCTAGGCAGTGCTCTAGCAAAATATATTTCAGACTGCAGGTTCCCAATTTTAATCAAGGACTAGTGGTCTACACATTCCTGATCCAGAGACAGGTCAAAGGCAAGCAGCATGTAGCCTTGAGCAAACTTCTCACAGTTAACTAACAAAGATCTGTCTTTCATATATTTACTAGCTGCCTGAAACAGATCCATGTATTCCCTCACACAATTCCATCTTCAAAGCTGGGGTGCAGAGACTTAGCTAGTACCTGCTCACCATCTGGAGACAGTGCTACAAAACAGATGTTAACTCCATCCAGGGCAGTCAATTCATGATGTCTAGGTGTATCTTTGTACACTCTGTCTCCTTCAGTCTTAACTTTCTGTAATTCTTCAGGACAGGGTCTGCAGTATAATTTTGAACTTGTATACAGGCCTCTTCCCTCTAAGGATGACCTGCTTTACTATGAATATTTCATCCATGTAGCTCTGTTCAAAACCTTTTACACATCACCTTTTGCTTTTAGATGCTTGCACTTGGTCTACTTTTCTAAACAAAGGATTCTCCCCCTCCTTTTCTCCCACAACAGTCTCAATAAACTGTTCTCCAGATCATCTGTGCATTGGCAGAGTTTACATCCACAGGCCGAGCCCTGATTGTGAAAGATGTGATTATAACTTTTTATGAGTTGAGGTACGACATTAATATACTTGAACATGTTATGGACTGTAAAATATCTTCACATTTTTGTTTTTAAGGTTCAATTGAAGTGCTCCAAGATGACTGCTTTGACTTCATTATTGGTAACAAAATGGTGAACTCCGTGCTACTTTAACACACTGCTTACAGACATCTTTAGAAACTTTTCGCCACAATTACTATGAAGCTTGATGAGTGTTCTGCCTTGCCTGAAAGGCTTTTAACACTCTGTCACAAACCCTTGTCTAACTCAGGCTTGGGCTGACCTTCCTCTACCCTGAGGTAAAACTTCTCCTCTCTAAGCTTATAAAGCTGAATACTGGGCTGGGAAGCCTTTAGTAGCCTGGTTGAGATTTAGCTTCAACTTTCTTTCTTGTACCACCCTTCAGGAACGTATAAGTGGTATGGTTACCCAGCCAAGTCCAAGTAGGGGAATAATGGGGTGTTTACACTTGCTTTAAAAAAACTGGCACACAAGGCTTGTGGAGATTCAAAATGAAACAGAAGGTTTATTTACAAGTAGGTAAAATAAGAAGGCATGCAGGTAGGTGTTTAAAACTGAAGTAGCTTATAGGTTTAGGAACTGAAAACTTCACTGCTGTGAGGTACAAAACACGTGGTATGGTTCTTAAGTTATGTATGAGAGATGTTGGTGTTATCAGACTTAAAAGTTCTTACAGTAAGCTCTTTCTGAGGTTGGCACTCCTTCAAGTTAGGTGCTCCTGTTTTCACACACACATAGAGCACGACTTCCCCTTTTCTGCAGAACATAGGGTACTCCACTGAGACAAATGCTTTCAAGCTACTGGGCAAGAGTTATAGTTATGCCCAGGGCTTTTTTTTTAGCCAGAAAGCCCTGGAACAGTGTTCTGGCTCCTCTTTAAAATACCCATGTGACTGGTGTGTATTTTTAAGGGGTATTTTTAAAATGGTGTAATTTGGCCATTTTGGGCCCAGATTGGGTCTGAAACAACTAGGATCGGGCTGCTGCAGGGTGGGTCAGTGTTCACTTGCCCGGAAGTGGCACATTCTGGTCAACTTGGACACAATCCAGGCTGTTTTGGGCCCATTTTAGGCCCAAAATGGCCAGGATTGGGC
Organism: Eublepharis macularius; assembly: GCF_028583425.1. NCBI lineage: Eukaryota > Metazoa > Chordata > Lepidosauria > Squamata > Eublepharidae > Eublepharis > Eublepharis macularius. The sequence continues at coordinate 104,853,376 of NC_072791.1, read as the reverse complement.
CTGAAATGGCCTGGATTGGGCTGCTATGAGCGGGGAACGGTTCCCCCGTCTGGGAGTGGCCCATTCCAGGCTGATTTGGGACAGACCCAGGCTGTTTTGGGCCCATTTTGCCATTTGGGGCCCATTTGGCCCCATTTGGGGCCCATTCAGGCCATTTGGGGCCAATTTCCACACCTGTCAGCAGCCTGTTCCACGCCAACTTGGCCCCAACCCAGGCTGTTTCAGGCCCATTTGGGGCCCAAAATGGATAGGATCAAACCTAAAATAGCCAGGATTGGGCTGCTGCTTGACAGGGTAAAGTTCGCCCTTCCAGAAGTGGCTTGTTCCAGGCCATTTTGGGCCTTTGGGGGGGCTGTTTGGGGCCCATTTTAGTAATTTTGGGCCCATTTTGGGCCCAAGGATTGTGCCTCTGCCGGTTGTGGAAACCCTCCCTCACCCAACAGTGGCTTGATCCTGGCTGTTTTGGGCTTTGTCCTGGCCATTTTGGGCCCCTTTCAGCCATTTTGGGCCCAAAATGGCCAGGATCTAGCCCAAAATCGCCAGAATCAGGCCCAAATAGCCAGGATTGGGGCTTTGCCTGATTGGGGAACACTCCCCCACCCGGCAGCAGACCGAGTCTGCCCATTTTGGGACCTTTTCAGTGATTTTGTGCCCACTTCTTCTGCTTCAGCATTCCGCTGCAAAAAGTCCAAAGCCCCCACATTGAACACATTGGTCTCTCTGCCAGTGTAATTGCTCCCATTCAGCTGGAGGGGTTTTGGGTCAAGGCACTGATCTGTCCTAATCTCTCGTGTTTGGACACCCCAGTTTGGATCCCCCTTGTTGCCAGGATTTCAAAAGTTTTACTATGTGATCACTGTTTTCAACTTCACACGCCAATTGGATCCATCCCAGTAGGGTGTTGGGGTTATCTTGTATTAGGGCTTTTGCAAGTAATTCTGCATTTAGGCCATCTCAGAAGAATTCTATCTTCATCCCTTTGGTCCAGCCATGTAGTTTGTCCACATATCGCCTGAACTCTGCCGCGTATTCATACTGATCTGTGCCCTTGCTAAATCATCTTGAGTTGGGATCTGGCTCTTTTTTTTGCAGAGGATCTTCAAATTGGTCTCTGAGCACCTGCACAAATGCATCTAGAGACCCCAGTTTGGGTGCAGTGACTTCATAGAGGGTTACATACCAATCAGTGGCCGGTCCGCTCAGGTATGATCCCAAATGATTCACTTGACTGTAGTCGTCAGGGAACAGGTGACCCCAGTTTTGGAAAAATTCCAAGGCTTGTATCATTAAAAAATCCTAGTTTTTCTGGGGTTCTGTTGAAACTTGCTTCAAGTTTTGGCCAGCCTGGCTCCCCTTCCCCCTTGAAGGGCATTAGTGCTCCTGGTGCTTGCACATTCAGATGCCCCGGCTGCAGGGGAAGCATCCATCTGTCAGGAGGTGGTGGCACTGGCCCATCTCCATGGTTGTGGTCCCAATCTGGACTGAATATGTGGTATCCCCCCTGAGAGGCTGTTGGGGAAGGTTGTTTTGCGGGGGTTGGGGCCCTGGTTGGGGCCTTGATCTCCACAGCGCTCGAATCTGCTATGGTGGGTGGTTCGATCGCAGGTTGGGTTGAGTTCCAATCCCTTGGATCTGTAGGGGCCGCACAGCCTGGATAGTTGGGCCAGCCAGCCTCCCTGTCTAGTTGACTGATTGAGTTCTTGGCCGAGGGACTGTATTTTGCAACCTCCCAACTGGAGGTATTTGTAATCCCATCTGCTGTGTGGTAGCAGAGCCCATTTGTAATTCACTTTGGGGCACAGTAGCCTGGGGTAAGGGACATCCTAAGGTGGATTCCCTCCATGAGGAGGATGTGGTGCTCCCATGTGACAGGATGATGATCTGGGTCTCACTGCTCCCAGCTGACGAAATTCCGACCCAGTGCACCGCTCTCAGTTTCCCTTGAGATCCCCCAGATGATCCAGCTTGTTGCTGCTTGTCAGTAATAGCAGCCATGTTACTTACCATATCGGAGGAGGGTGTTACCTGCTGGGGATCTGGGAGAGAGGGAATTAATCCTGGGGTCCCTCCCACCCTCTGGTTAAGTCCTTGCAGGGCAAGCAGTTCACTTTTCACCTCCTGCATCTCACTGTAGATCCAGTGTATGCATCAGAGGTCGGCATCTTCTTCTGCCTCTAGAGAGTTGAAATAAACCTCCGGCAGGGTATCACTTCCCCAGGGCATATAGCTCTCTTTTCTTAGGGTGGAACTAAAATACTGCTCCACAGTAGGGTCCCACCATAAGTCCATTCCATGTCCCATGGATGCCCCTTCCATGGTTTGATCCCCACTGGCAGAGTCTATGAGGTGGTTCCCCACCCGATACTTTTCTTTACCCCTTGTCCTTGTGGAAACCTTCCAGTGGGGGGATTGGGTTCAGAGCAGCATCTCATCCACATAGCTCTGCATGAGTCCCAAGGAGGAGTCAGTATGTCTCCACATGTCCAGAGTCAGGTAGGGTTCCTTTCCATGGCCCCAGGCTTGATTCCCAGGGTCTTGTGGCCACACCATTGCCCTGGACTCCGCTGAAACCCAAGCAGTCCCAAGTCCCAGCGAGCCCATATCCGGTGGAGCTGTTGGTGGCCACTCCCAATTTATCTTCCAAGTTTAGAATGGGGTAATCCCCATATTGAAGCAATAGCCTCTCCAACTTTGTCATTTCCGGGTCTTCCTCATACGACATAGTGCCAGTAGTTAGCTCCCAAGATAGACAGGTGGAGAGAAAAAGGGACTTCTACAAAAATGTCAGTTCCTGGCAGGTAGATCCCTCAGTCCCTCTGCAATGAACACACATTGGTTCCAATAGAAAAGGCTTTATTCCGGATTTTACAGTTCATGTCTGAACTCCATCACGGAGCTTGATAGAAGTGACAATTCAAAACAAAAGGTCAATGTTATACTTGAGTTTTTCCATGTTCCAGAAACGGTTACGTTTTGGAACGCAGGGTTGCACTGGTTCTGTGAGAACCCATTATAGTTATGGCTAAACAGTAAGTACACAATACTAGATTCCCAGCATCTGGGCAAAGTAACAAATGTAGGCGCCTGGAGTCTCCAAGGTCATCTCTAGCTCGGAGAGGCGTAGTTCTGTGAGATAACAGGGGGGACTAGCCTGTCTGGAGGAATAACAATTATAAAATGGAAAGAACATGGCTAAAGAGAGAATACAACAGGTTAGCATTAGACATTCAATATATTGTGGCATCAGTGACATAATAATCATGGCAGGGCTGTACACAGTCATGACAGGCAGCCTGTTCACGTCACTTCTGGAAACACAGCAGGGGGTGTGGCCTACTCACATTACTTCCAGTGCAGTCATGAGGCATGGCCTGATATGCAAATTACTTCATTAATATGCAAGATGTACCCCTATATTACTCCCATGGTCTAATCCTCTTGAAATATGATAATAATAAAAAATAACATCAACAATAACAACAACATTCGATTTATATACCGCCCTTCGGGACAACTTAATGCCACACTCAAGAGTGTGTTATTATTATCCTCACAACAATCACCTTGTGAGGTGGGTGGGGCTGAGAGAGCTCTGAGTGAGCTGTGACTGAACCAAGGTCATCCAGCTGGCTTCAAGCGGAGGAGTGGGTAATCAAACCCAGTTCTCTAGATTAGAATCCTGCCACTCTTAACTGTCCACTACACCAAACTGGTAGTTCTTTAGTAGACAGTCAGCTCTGCTGCAATTTTGATGGCAGTTGGTTGCAAAGAAAAGCAGACACTCCATCCCCCCTCCTCCCAAAATCCCCCATCAGAATAACAGAAGAGCTGCAGTTCTCTGCAAGTACAATAGCAAATTATTTAGACGCTCATAGAATTGGATCGCTTGGTACAATTTGATTATATCTTGGAGGTTCTTTAGTGGACAGGCAGCAATAGTGTTACCCAAATGACCTCCCATGTCTATCCTCTGGCCTCAATGGGCATCCCTCCTAGCACATCCAGAGTACAGACTGGCACCACTAGGGCACATACCAGAATCTTTACAGCCAAGTTTATAACAAGGTCTAAGATATTTTGGAGGGGGAGGTGCTAGTAAGTAAAGGCAAATAGACAGGATTTAATTAAAACAAATGAATGTTTATTTACAGAGCAATGAGTAATGAGGTAAATGCAATGATATGCGCTTGCACATGCACTCCATTCTGCAGTATATCCTAATACCTAATAGATCCAAATCAAAGCCAACGGTACAGAACAAGCAATTAGAGATTTAGTTAGTCCATACATCAGTGATTTTGAAGTCAGCAGAGGCTATGAATTGTGGGTCTCCTATTGTATGTTTAGATGTAGGTACAAAGGGGAAATTATACAACCTGTCAGAACAGGAGTGAATGGAATGCTTTCCATGGAATATTAGTGGATCCTGAAAGATTAAGAGGGTAGTGGGCAGAGTTAAAAGAATCTGCAGCTTCAGCATGGTGAAGCACATAAAAACTCAGAAGGAGAGAAAGGGAAACCGAGTAAAGAGCAAGAACACACTAGAGATACAGTATGCTGATGAGCTCGCTTTAAAATCTGTCTTTGGGCTTCTGTCTATTGGGGTTTCCTATCATCAGTGTTAATAAGGTTCATTAATATGGACACTTAGTACATGTCTCAGATATAATTAGGCACTTAAGCTTAATTTGAGTTGGAAGTTTAGCAGGACTATGAAAAGAACCTGATTCATGGGCCTTCAGAATAGCATAGAGACAGATTCTGTATCCATGAAACTTCCTGTTCTCTAACACCTTAGGTTCTATTATGGTGTGGAAAGGATGTGATATCCTGAGAAAATTCTTATGGTATGAGGCTTCTATCCTGACAACTTTGAAGGACAAGAGAAATTGGAGCTATATATGTTTTTATACATATTACTATAATTGGTGATGTAATCATGTTTGTGCAGGCACCTTCCCATTTGGTCAATTTATGATAGTGATGGTTGTAAATGCAAAGGCTCTTCCTCAGAAGATCTGATTATGCACTTATGTCAGTAACAAACTGACCTCTTTGAGGCAAAATTCCTGGTTTGTTTTAGGAATTTAGCCTTGTAACTTGTTCAGAGTTCCCAAATGAGAGATGAGACAGGAAATACAGCTGTTGATGATGAGGGGAGGGGTGACCACATGTTTTTCTTGCATGCCTGAAAACCTTCTTTTACATATGTGAGGTGGACGGAGGGTTGGAGACTCCCCCCCTCCCCCATCTGCCTCTAGAGAGCTGAATTCTGTGGATGTCATGAGTTTATTTTGAGGGTCCTCTGACCCTAAGCTTGAATGTTACTAGGGAAGGGTGACACTAAATGCCCTATCTCCTTACATCTTCATGACTGCATTGTGGACAGGCTATCCCCTGGGAGTATTGGCTTCTTCATGATATCTTTGTATACTGGTTGCTGTGCAGTCAGACTAGCTCTCCTGCAATTTTGGTGTCATTTGGTTGAAAAACAACCACTCCAGCCCCCCTGAAAGAATATCCCGCATTGGGAATAATGGCAGACATACAGGTCAGGATGGAGGGGTGGGTTCTGCTAAGGAAGCCTTCCTCACTCTGTGAAAGGAAACAAACCACAGACCACAACAAGGAAGAATGGCAAATGCAGAGTTTATTTTCAGTAAGTCATTGTAAGAGTAGGAAAATGAAATGAATGTACACAAGGTAAAAAAAATAGATAAAAACAATTCCATCTTATAAAACTCAGTGACATTCATATTGCACAGTCCCTCAACAACCATGGGGTGGGTGGTGAGCTATTAGATGTTATACAGACTGGATGTGGGAATGCCCCCCTTTTGGCAGGAGGCCGGTTAAGGAGGGGAGGTCCGCTCACCTCAACCACCATATGCCTGGTGGAACATCTCTGTCTTACAGGCCTAGCAAAAAGTTACTAGATCTTGTCGGGCCCATGTTTCCACAGACAGAGAGTTCCACCAGGTTGGTGCTAGGGTCAAAAAGGCCCTGGCACTGGTCGAGGTGAAACAAACCTCCCTGGGGCCAGGAACCACCAGCAGATGTTGCTTTGCTGAACTTAGGTCCCTCTGGGGAACATATGGTGAGAGGCAGTCCCGCAAGTATGCCGGTCCCAGTCTGCTAAGAGCTTTAAAGATCGAAACAACTTAAGAAAATTAGTCACCAAATTAATCTAAAGAAAAATATGGTAATGAATCTGATGGTTCCAAATTAGGTGAAGCATTCAGTAATTTGAGGGGAACATAGTTTTGATAATACAAGCAATATCTCAATGTATGAATTCCTGCAAGTCTTTAGCTATGCTTTTTCTGTGGATTACATTTACCTCCTAACCAGCACTACTGGAAGTCTATGGCTAATTAAAATACTCGTTTCAGTAGCAACATTAAGAAGATATTAAAAGTGTTACCACTAAATTCACCAAAAGCAAAATAGTGAGATTCAAGCACCCTGCTTTGAAAAAATAGCCCAAGAATTAGGGCAGGAAAAAACAGTTTTATTAAAAGTTGGGTGTCCACTAATCCTTTATCTGATAAGGGCAAGCTAATCCCCAGTAGTGGGAATTTGGTACTCTCTACACTGGCAGTAACCTTGACCATAATTACTTCCTCATGGAAGAAGGAAGACTCTATGGGAGGGTGCAGTTGCAGATCCCAGTTTTTACACAAGCTGTTTTTCATGTCTGGATCTTGCTCTACACAGTCAACTGTTGCCAAGTAGGCCCCCTCCCCTGCTTTAAAGCCTGCTATGAACTGTGTTAAAGCTTCCTGCATTACTGTTTCACTGCTGCTACACAAAGATTGCTTTGCACGTGTGTGCTCTGATACACGTGTCAGTTTCCTGCCTGCGTGTCAATTACCTTGCTGCTGCTATAGACTGTGTAGTTTACTGACTCCATGTTTGGTTAACTGCACAAAAGGACTCTCTTTCTGGGCAGCCCTGCCCTGACCTGTATCTGGACTTCCCAGTGTGTGTTTGGACTTTATTACAAGTGTGCCCCGTGCCTGCATTGCCATCTGCCACGGACCGTGCCTGTTCCCTGCTTTGGACTGTGTTTTGTGTGCTGTTCCCCCTGCCTCCATGGAAGCCTGCCTCATATGGGCCCAAGCCGCTGCTAGCAGCCGGGCGCCTGCCGGGGAAACCTCCAACGAGCCTGGCTAGGCGCTCCCTGGTCAGGTCCCGCCTGGAGCCTCCCACGGGCCGGTCCCCGAGCTTGCCCTCGCTACCGGGCAGCCTGCAAACCAGCCCCAGCTATGCCCAGCCGGCATCCATGTTCTCAGGCAGCCAGAAGACCCTGGGAAGAAGACTGCTTTGGGAAGCCATTTCGGCGAAGCGGGCACACCACGTCCGCAGCGAGAGCCCCTCGCCCCGCTCTGCATATCTTAGGAGCCGCCCCGGAGAAGAACTAAGTGCTGACCATCCCAAGCACTTAGAGAATGCATCTCAAAGAAACCTCCGCATTCCAGAGCTGATGACATCAGGACAAGCCCTGTCCGCTGGAACATCCTTTCAGCCCACTTGGATTTCCCCCTCCCTCTTTTGTCCCCTCTTCCTGAGGTGTCACTTATCACAATCTGATTACCAAAGTGGCCCATCCAAGCCATTCAGTAGCCCATTAGACCCTTTGTTTTAATCTGTGAGAACCACCAAGTACAGCACCAGCCCCAGGGTACGTTTTGGGGTATTTAATCCGGCCTCTCAGACCGCATGGTGCGCGTGCCATCCTATCCAGACTTCCTTGCTGTCCGTCTGTGGTTCCAGTGCTGGCATTGGACCACCCCCCCTCGCTGCTGTGTCTCTGCTTCGCTCCAGGATAAGTGAGTATTCCCCCCTATCATCGTTGGGAACCAGCTAATGCGAACGTCTCTGTATTTCCTACTCTGTATTTCCTAGATCTTGTGTGTTTCTTGTATGACTGTGCAAGTTAGGCTTACGCCACACTAAATACACGTGTTTGGAACCTATTTGTTGTCTGCCTCTTTCACTAGAGTGTCTGGGATCGGGACCTCCGTATACATAGGTTATGATCCGCGCTTAATTTTAAGTTACAGACTGCTATAGCTAATTCCCCATTATAATAAAGAGCAGTTCTGGTAACAAACTACTCCTATGGAAGGGCCACTAAATGACTGATCCTGCTTAGACCTGGTTCTTGGCCATGCAGAAGAGGGGAACAAAGGGAGCATACATCCATCAAAGCTCCTCTGCTCCTTACTCCAGATCTCGGGTCATTCTGGCTGGTTGGCTGTCAATGTACACTCAGAGAATTCTACTACAATAAGGTGATGTGTAGAGATGGGCACAATCCAAAAAAAATTTGCCAATCTAGCTGATCGTGGATTGGTGCCAGTGACGATCCCAACTAAACGATCCACACTGATCATCTCCCGTTCCCGATCCGTGGATCGTGGAGGCCAAAGCGGGGCGCGCTGCTATTCCCAGCTATGTGGGAAGGTGAGTGTTGGCAGCGGCCACTGGGCACAGGCAGACGGCGACGAGCCGCCTCCCCTCAGGGGGCAGGGGGTCTGGCCACTCGCCAGCGGCACCCCCCATGTGCCCACCCGCCAGGCCAAAACGGAGCGCGCTGGTGAGAAAAGAACAGTGGGTGATGCTGGCGGCATCTGTGTTTGTGTTTGGCCTTCTGTGTTTGGCCGTCAGAGCTGCCTATCAGGGTTTGCAGGGATGAGATTGGAGTGCCCATGACTACAGAACACCCCCTTCCCCCTCCCTCCCCTGGGTGTCTTCTCCCAACTGGTGACTGCTTTGCTGCTCCGTGGTTGGAAGGAAGCCCTGCTGATCAAGGAAAGCTGGGCTTCCATTCGGGTTTCCAGGGCAACAGAAGGAGGGGAAACACAGCTCAGGCATTCCCCTGGCTCCGTTGCCCCGGGAATAGATTACTGGCACCTGAGTGTCTGGCTTCCCGATCCGAGCACGATCCAGCCCCGATCCAGCCCCCCTCCCGATCGCTGGATTGTTGGCCATGGCCGATCACGATCCGCTGAGTCATGATCGCATGATCGCCATTATCGTGGGTTTTTCTGGATCGTAATTCGGATCGTGCCCATCTCTAGTGATGTGTATGCCATTTTATCATTTTATGAAACAAAATCTTTAGTCACTCTCTTCAAGAGGTAGAAACATCCTCTCTATTATGTATATTTGTGTTCCACCCTCTGGGTTCAGAATTAAATATAGAGAGGTGGGCAAAATGTTGGCCTATGAACCCTAGAAATGTCAGGTGCTCAAATTTCTTCAGGTTTTGCATTCTCAGATCTCATTTATGATACAATTGCAAATTACAATGAAGAGAGTTGGAGAAAAGGAAGTAATCAAATCCATATAAACGTGAGTGCTCTGTACTAAGAAGTTAGCACATTCTCATTTGCATTAAAGAAAGAGCTTTCAGGAATGCAAAGCTATATCGTTTAGGAAGAAGAAATCTCATAAACTTAACTACTATGGCTCCTGTGTGGATTCATACATTTATTGAAAATTGCCTTGAGGAACATTGCATTACATTTGCAGCACTAAATGCCTTTTTCTTTAGCAGTGAGGACAGTTTCCTGGACAACTTTAAGGAAACAAAAGCAAGCCAAAAAGGCTACATTAGTTCTTTGGACACCTATACCAAACCCTCAGCAAATGGTGAAAAAGGCATTCTTTATTCAGCAGACTGCTAACTGACATTTGTTGTTCCCTGCATGCTGGAGCCATATTTAATATAGCTGAGTTTGAAATGCTGGTATTATATCTACGCTAAAATTATTAGGCTTGTACTAACACCTGAAAAAAGTTCTTTATAAATATCCAAAATATTTGTAAAATATGTCTCTAGCAGGAATCTGAAAGTTCCAGTCACAGAATAAAGACATTTACAGCAGTCCAGTTTTGAAGCAGGGGATCCTCCTTTCTTGCTTAACTGTGCAGGCATATCATTCTTGCATTCTCAGTTGGTGGCTGGCTCGGTTTGTGTCCTGAGGTGGAAGACCTGGATGAGTTCTGAGCAAAGCCAGTTTGGTGTGACATTCAGTTTGGTGTAGTGGTTAAGAGCAGTGGGACTCTAATCTGGAGAACAGGGTTTGATTCCCCACTCCTCTGCTTGAAGCCAGCTGGGTAACCTTGGATCAGTTACAGCTCTTCTAGAGCTCTCTCAGCCTCACCCACCTCCCAAGGTGATTGTTGTGGGGATAATAATAACATAATTTGTAAAGCGCTCTGAGTGACTGTTAAGTTGTCCTGAAGGGCAGTATATAAATCAAATGTTGTTGTTGTTATATGCTAAAGCACTGTATGTTCTCATTCTTGACTGTTTGTGCAAACCACTTCCTTTTTGTACAAAATGCCCTTTCTCTATTCATGTCACCAAAGTCCTCTCCAGTGTGTGTCTGTGTATGTGTCATGAAGGTAAAAAGAGAGAGCTCCATTTGTCTGTGTGTGTGCCTGTGTGTGTGTGTGAGAGAGAATTATTGTCAGCACAATGGAGAGGATGTTTACTGACTCTCACTCCACCTTGACACAGCAGTAATGTGCCCATTTCTATGCTGATGTTCCACTGGTGCACTCCAGCACACACTGACATCTGTGTATCTTCAGCCTGTGATAAGGCTTACATTTGTTCCCTTGATAATTTATTTCTTTTAAAAAATAAACTATTTATAATAGATCTGCACTGCAGGTTTCGAAGTTTCCCATTTCCACTATTCCACTGCTTTTAACATTTAGACTTTCTTGGCATTTGATTGGGAGCTTAAAATTGATCCCTTAATTATTCAGTTCCAATTAAACTTTATCCCTCAATTGCTGCTAGCTATTCCTAACTGCTTGTCATTTTTAGCAATAATTTGTTTCAAGGTTGAGCTTTCCCCCAACAGATATAGCATACTAAAAGGTCATTTCAAACTTTGCCATCTCGAATGGCTTTCAACCTATGTCTTAGAGTCTAAAACATTTTTCAAAGACACTTGATAATTTATATCAATTACATATCTTCTGTTTGCATTGAAAGTCACATTTTTAGGTTGCTAGCAAAGGCTTTGATCCTAATGTTAAAGCCCAGAGGCAGCTTGCTACACTTAACATTTGTTTTATGGCAAATTATCATTTGCTTTAAAAGTGGGAAGAAGCTTTTAGTAGGCAGCTATTAACAGCCCTAATCACTGCATTAACACTGCCTGTTATGGGTATAGGGGTTGCCAATAGTACTTGACATCTTTTAAAAGCTAATTGTGACATTATTTTCATGGAATAAAGATTCTTTACACCTACTGGCTTGTACTTGATCTTCTTCTTCCACAGATTACATTTCACTATGAATATCATGGAGTATAGATGAAGAGCAGTAAAACCCACATCATGATCTTTCTGGAATTTTTTGTGCATTCGTCTGAGAGCATGGAATCTTGGGCAATCACATGTGAGCTGCCCCACTTTTGTGTCTGGCTCAGGGAAATGGATAGGAAAGCTCTTGATAGAACTGCTTTTATCAGAGATCATCAGCTGCTGAGCTTGCAGTGCAATCCTAAAGAGAGTAAGCTCAGTGGGTATAACTCCCCTTAAGGCACTTTGGCATCATGTCTGCTTTGGTGTTCTTTAATTTTCTTACTTAGTGGCACCAATAAAATTTTTTTCAGTCAAAGTGTGAATGGAGTCCCATATAAAGACAACAAACAACAGTATAATAAAAACAATTCTCTGATCTTTTACCACATCGACAGATGGAAGTAGCCCTATTCACAAGTCACAGCGAACACACATATAGTCTAACCCCATACAGATAACCATCCCACACACTTATTAAATATGTAGGGAGGGAGAGCAGGCATGAATGTGCCAGCCCATCCCCAGCCTCTGCACAATTGCCTGGTTGACTGCAGGGTGCGACTGTGTGAAGGAAATGGGTATGTGAAATCTCCTTGATGTTCAGTCAAGAGGACACAGCCAGAGAATCCCCTCAAAGCTACAGCTAAATGTACAGCCTAGATTTTGTGAATCCCCTGAGATCAGCAGCAACTGTGCACAGTAAGGAGTAAAGGGGGAAGGTCCCTGTATTAGAGGCATGCACTGAGGGAATTTCCATTTCAATTTCAAATTTGGGGCTTCCGAATGAACTCTATTCAGCTATTGGTTTGTTCCAGGTAGGCCGGTGCCAGTTTAAATCTATTCTGTTTGGGGGTTTCATCATCATGCATTTTGGTCCACTGTACATGCAAGGTGGGTGTTGGCTGCGCATGCACACATGCTGTTCTTTTCAAGGGGGGTGGATGGGGAAATGAGGCTCTGGGGCAGCTGTTTTCATACTTAATGGCACTAAAGTTGCACAGAACATAGTCCTCACTCCAAATAATCAACCACCTGAGTTTGAGGCTTTATTAGCACGCAAATTTGTTACCAACCATTAATCCCCCCCCATCCTAATCCCAAAATCCATCAATCCAATGACTTTGACTTAAGCACAAAACAAACACAAAAACAATGGACCCCCCCCCCAAAAGGTCAGTGTCAGCGGGTGCAGACAATGGCAAGAAACTGGCTGATAAAGTGTCAAGAACCCAAGTAGTAGAATGCTCCATTGTCAAACACTGTAGTGTAATTTTTTTTAAGCTTCTTCTTTATGATAGTTCCAATAAATTGTCGTTGAGTCCTGCTCTTGCATGCTGATGCCATATTTCTCTAAGCTTTGTAGTTCCATTCCCATGATTGGGGCAAAGTCTTCCTTTTGACGATCAGGTTGAGCCCCCTACCAATGTTGATGCACGTGGATTTTACTGAGCTCCAGCCTCTGCTATGATCTTTGAACTCTGGAACCAAAAAAACAAGGAAGACATTGTGTACACTTTTCCCGGGCTTCAAAATTAAGAATGAAGTGTTCCTAATAAAGGCTTTCATCTCAGCATCAGATTTCTTGTCACACTAGAGTTGCTATCACAGTGAAGAGACCTCTTGATCCTTGTCCATCTTGGCTGCTAAAATCAAGTAAGGACCACATAAGTGAACCACTGAGGTCTATTATAAATCAATCGCTAACTCAGGGCATTTCCCTTGGCCGCTCAATTTTCCCCTCACGGCATGCAGACCAGGCGGCTTGGGATGGGGGCCGTGTTTGCTGCCCCAGAGAAGAAAGGGCAGCCTCCCTCTTCTCAACATCCAGGGATCTGGGGGTGGAGCCAGGCAGGAGTTAATGGCTCCACTCACCCAGCCCCTCTCAGTCGTCACTCTGAGCTCGGGCTGAGAGGAGCATGTTTGTTCTCCTGGGAGAGCATCTGAGCAGCGGCAGTTGAGGGCGTACGAGGCTGCCTGTGCGCTGAGGTATGGGTGGCAGCTGCGGCAGCAGCGTGTGCTGAGGCCTCTGAAGGAGCCAGCTGAGCAGCAGTGATGTGACACAGAGCAAATGGCAGTGGAGCGGATCACTGTAACACCAGGCTGCTCTTACAGCACTGCGCGTCACCCCCCCCCCCCGTTGCTGTGGGCCGTGGCCCGGCCAGCGCCCAGACGTGCAACGAAGGATTCTGGATTAATCGGCCTCCCCTTTTTCCGCATTTTGCAGAGGGCCTTTTGGCCTTGGCAGCCCTGTTTGCCCTGAGGGGTGTTTTGTTGGGTGCCCAGGGCCTTGCGGGCAAGTTGCAGGGTGGTAGCTTGGGCTGTGGTTTTGGGGTGGGAGGGTGATTGACAGCCTTGTGTCGGGTTGATGGCCCTGGGTCATGCTCTTGGCTACGTGAACCTCTTCCCCCCTTCTCGCCTTGCCCCATGTTCATGCATTTGGGGCATTTTACCCTGCTCCTAAGGGTTGGCTCTTCTTTATACTGTGGGTGGTAGGGGTGTGCCTTTCCATTTAGCCCCCCTCATGTTTGCAGGGCATTTCCCCCCCTGGGGCATAGTAGGGTCCCTGTGCAGGGCACCCTAGTGGGGTTGTCTAACCTTAAGTTGGTCTTCTGGTTGGCAGCCATTTTATGTGGTGGCCATTTTGTGAGTGGCCTTTGTGCACTAGGTGGCCATTTTGATTTTGGTGGCCATTGTGGTCTTGGCATTTGCTGGTAACCATGCCTGGGAAGGGAAAGGGGCCTTCAAAAGGCAAGCAGCAGGCTAAACGGCCCCCAGCCAAACGGCTTGCTCCTACATTATCCTCTTCTGAAGATGAGGAGGATGCCACTGAGAGGCCAGAGATCTTGGGGCACCTAGCAGCCCTGGAGCAGGCCTGCCCCATGTTCAGTGGAGGCACCTGCTAGGGAAAAAAGAGCCAGAGTGACTAAGTCTGCTTCGAACGCTACTTTTCAGTGGGAAATATTAAAACAACTTTCTGCCCTTGAAGGGATGTGCGGCCTGGAACGTAGTGAGCAGAGCACTTCGGCTCCTGCGGTGGAAGGTTTGGTCACTGAGTCTGAAGGACAGGTGGAGCAAGAGTGGGCAGTGGATTCTTGCCAGGTGGCAGTGGTGGTACAGCCTACCAACATGGAAGATAAGTCAGCTGGTATGTCACAGACCGTCACGTGGCCTTGGGGGCCAGGTTCCTGCCTCCATTCCCCCAACTATGCCTCAAACTTCATTCACCTCTGCTAATACTGCACAGCTACAATAGACTTCAGTGGCTTGGCTGCAGTATATATTTGCTTCATGGTCAGGGCAAGGTAGAGAAAGTGGGTCGACTTTGGGGGGGGGGGCCTCATCTGCACCATCAGCATGGTATGACAGGGACTTGCAACTCTCCACAAGCCAGTTTTCTCCTTGGGGTTGCTGCCCCTGGACCTGGCCTACTCCAGGTATTCCTGGTTACGGAGCTGTCTTCTTTGGGGCCCTGCCTTTTGGTGATACTGCCATGCCCCTAGGGGAACACTTTACCCCAGCTACTAGGGATAAGATCATATGTGGGGAGTACGTTGATATCTTCCATCTCCTCTTCAGAGACCTGGAGAAAAAGGAGAAGGAAGACCTTGGCGATAGGGACAAGGAACAGTTAAGGAGGAGGTAGGTTTACTATAATTGGCATAATTGGCTCCCGGGCATATTAATATATGCAGGGGTCATTGCCAGGGTTCAGCCTTGGAGGGCCGCCCCATTATTTCAATACATTGATATAATATACAGGGGTTATTCAGACTTTGCCGGGGGAGCATGGCTCCAGTACGAGGAATTCCGAATGCAGGCGGCCCTTAAACCGGCCATGCAGTGGGACAAGATTCACCAGCAGCTCTGGCTTCAGGTCATGTCCCCAGCCAAGTCTAACTCGAGTGACTGTTCTGATAGTGGCCATCTAGTCTATAAGAATCAAAATGTGCAGGGTACCTGCAGAAAAATGGGGCAGCCGGTTCAACCACGGCTTCTCTGTTGGGACTACGGCTTCCAAGACGTGTGCTTTAGAAAGTCCTGCAATTTCAAGCATCAGTGCCCCATTTGTGGGGGCCTGCACCCATTTACAATCTGCCTTGGGCAGTCCAGATGCAGAGGCAGGTGGGGCAGTGGAGGGGGTGGGGGCTCCCATCCTTCAGCTGGAAAGGGGTCCCAGCCCAATAAATCTGAAGATTCTCAAGTGACTATTATCAGCTTACCCCAGGCATAGGGATGCACATTTTCTGCTAGAAAGTTTTATGTTTGGTTTTAGGATCCCCTTCTAGGTCCCTCAGGCCCCCTTCATGTCTGCCAATTTGCATTCTGTTGTGGGCTTGGAGGAGGTGGTCCGCAATAAGATAGCTAAGGAGTGCTCCAAGGGGAGAGTCTTGGGCCCCTTTCCATCCCCTCCAGTCCCACATTTGCGTGTATCCACATTAGGCGTAGTTCCTAAAAAGGCTGTGGGTGAATTCAGGCTCATCCATCACCTGTCCTACCCCAAGGGTGGATCGGTGAATGATGCCATCCCTGAACATTTATGCTCAGTCAGATATACATTGTTAGACCAGGCGATTAAAGTTGTGAGGAGCTGTGGCATTGATACAGAGATGGCAAAATGCGACGTTAAGTCTGCATTTCACCTTCTTCCAGTTCACCCACAGATTTCGAGTTGCTTGGCTTCTCATCTGATGGCCAATATTACATGGATAGGGCTTTGCCCATGGGGTGCTCTATTTCATGTGCAGCCTTCTAGTGTTTCAGCTCTTTCCTCAAATGGGCCTTGCGGTCACAACTGCACTCCCAGGACACAGCCCATTATCTTGATGATTTTCTTTTCATAGTGCCACTTGGTCGTGGGCAATGTGTCCACATGTTATGGGGCTTCATTAGCTTGGCTGAGGAACTGGGAGTTCTGCTGGCCCATAAGGAGATGGAGGGCCCTGCCCCAACCCTCACCTTTTTGGGTATAGAGCTAGACACTGTGCGGCAAACTTCACAATTGCTGGCTGCGAAGTTAGAGGATCTCAGGGCTTGGCTAGCTTCCTTTCGAGTTAAGCAGAAGGTTCCTTTAGTTGAGCTTCAGCAGCTTGTTTGGCATTTGAATTTTGCCTATAGGGTAGTGGGTCCAGGCAGAGCATTCCTGAGACGTCTTTGTGATGCAATGGGGGGCCTTTGGTTGCCCCATCATCGGCTTAAGATCAGTGGAGGTATGAGAGCAGACCTAGCGGTCTGGGAGAAATTTCTTAGGGATTATTACGGGGTGTCCTTTTGGAGGGAGGACTTGTTGTTGAAAGCTGACCTCCAGGTGGCCTCTGACTCTTCTGGGTCCATTGGTTTTGGGGTTCATTTCCGAGGGCATTGGTGTGCTGAATGCTGGCCCACCCATTGAGCCAAAAGGGGGCTGACCAAGGACCTCACATTTTTGGAGTTGTTCCCTATCCTTGTTGTGGTTTGTTTGTGGGGGACCTAACTGGCAAACCACAATGTCCACTTTTGGTGTGAGAACCAGGCAGTGGTGCATGTCCTTCACTCCCTTTCATCCAGATCTACGAGGGTTATGAGGCTGATCCGAGCTTTGATGCTCCAGTGTTTGAGGCTAAATATGACATTTATGGTGAAACATGTCCCTGGAGTAAATAATGGCATGGCGGATGCTCTGTCTCGCTTTCAGATGGGCCGGTTCCACCAGCTCGCCCCCAGGGCCGATGCTTTGCCAGCTGCGATTGCCCAGAAGCTGTGGAGCTTTGGATGCTAGAAGCAGAAAGGGCCATAAAATTAGCAATTGCTCCAAGCACATAGTGGTCATATGATCAGGCAGTGCACCAGTTTGATGGCTTTAGGAGGGATAATGGTCTACAACAGCTATGGCCTATCCCAGCTGAGCACCTTATGCATTTCTGTGTGGTGCAGATAGGTAAGGGCCTGGCTGTAAACACCATCCATGGGCAGCTGATGGCATTGGCATTTGCCAGCAAAGCTAAGGGTCTCAGGGAAGCCACAGGTGATTTCAGGGTTAAGAAAATGCTCGCGGGTTGGACCTGGGGAGTGCCCACCAGGATGACAGACAGCCTATTTCCCCTGCAATTCTCCAAGGCCTGGGGTCATTGTGGACCAGGGTGTGCCATTCTGATTATGAGTCGTGTTTGTTTCATGCAGCTTCCCTCATGGCTTTCTTTGGGACATTAAGGGTCAGTGAGTTGGTGGATCAGTCCCTCGCTGACGAGTCCAGCTGCGTGCTAATGGTGCGGGACCTTTCATTTGTAGGCGACTCTGTGGCCCTCACAGTGTGTTGGTCTAAAACTGACCAATGGGGCAAGGGGACTATGATTTGGCTGTGCCCATGTGCTGAGCTGGGCTTATGCCCGATCAAGGCCCTGCAGCAATATGTAGCTGAATGGGGCGAGGGTGATGGGGCACTGTTTCAACTTAAGGATGGTTCCCTGCTGTCGAAATACCAGTTTTGGGGCATTACGGGTAATGCCCCTTGCTGAATTGGGGTTGGCAGGGGCTGAGGTTTGGCATGTACTCTTTCTGTATTGGGGCTGCCTCCATGGCTGCAGCGATGGGATACCCCTGGCCAGTTATTCAGACGGTGGGGCGGAGGCGTTATGGGGCCTTCCGTTTGCATGTATGACCTTTGGACATTTTTCAAAGTACCCATTAACTTTAATTTCTTTTGGGGGGCCGTGGTCCAACAGGGGATGATGAGGATGAGCGTTGTCATCTGTAGCCACAGTATGGTCTTTTGGGCAGCTCACCTGGTGAAGAAGACTGCAATCAGGTCCCAGCTTGGCCTTGCTCAGTGGGCTACACTTGAGTGGCAGGGCTAGTGGGGATTGAGATGGCCAGGTCTGCTACCCTTGCTCTTCGAGGGGAGGAGTGGTCCATAGCTGGATATTCTTGTGATCAATTTGGGTAACGATCTTGGTCTGATAAAGGGTAAGGCCCTCTCTTTACAGGCTGAAGCAGATCTGCTTTTTGTCCAGGATCAATGGCCTGGTACCCTGATCATTTGTTCTACAATGCTTCCGCACCAGGTGTGGCGGAAAGCCTTGGACCCTGCAGGGATTGAAAGGGCGAGGCATCGGGCCAACAGAGCCCTTGAGAAGGCTTTAGCTACAGGCCTGGGGATATATTTACCACATCCAAATATTAGGGCAGAGAGGGCCAACCTGTACCCTAGTGATGGGGTCCATTTAATGGTCACAGGCAATAATATATTCCTGAGTGATTTGCGGCAAGGGCTCAGGTTGGCCATAAGCCATCTGTAGGGTGCAAGGGCCTAAGCAGAGGCTTGGCCCTAGTGTTGGTAAGATAGGATCAAGGGTGTGGGCCGGTGACCCCCTTGGTGCATTCCCATTAGGTGGGAATTGGGGTCTGTCTGGAGCAGTTGGTGAGGCTGTACGGCTGCCAGCTGTGAGGGCAGACTGCTTGGTGGGGACCCTAGACAAGACCACACCCATGGTCCACAGCTGTGGGGGTTGGAGCTTTACAGAGGAACCACTTGCCTGGCTTCTGGGTCCCAGCCATCCATTGGATGGAATACTCCCGGGGCAGTGGGGGCTCACCCAGACAGGTCAAGATGGAGGTCCAGGTGGACCCCAGGGCTTGACCTGTACCACAGTTAAATCCCTTGCCACAATGAAAGGTTGTGTTATGGTTTAATTAATAAAGTGGCCCTTATTTATACCCAAAGCCTTGTGTTTGCCTTTTATTTCAACTGGGGGGGGGCAAACAGGTGGTTATCTGTCTGCTAATTAACAATCCATTCCTAGACAAAAATGATGTAGCCAATTTCTGCCCAGTCTCTAATCTGCCCTTTCTGGACAAAGTGATTGAGAGAACAGTAGCTGACCAACTCCAGATCTTCTTGGAAAACTCTAGTGCTCTAGACCCTTTCCAGACTGGATTCAGACCAGGGCATGGGACAGAGACAGCACTAGTAGCATTTTTGGATGATCTCTATCTGATAATAGACAAAGGCCATGCCTCCTTATTGCTCCTCCTGGATCTATCTGCAGCCTTTGACACAGTAAACCATGTCATCCTGTTCAGATGCTTAGAGACAGAAGTGGGCATCAATTTCTTTAACTCTGTATTGGATTCTTATTAATGTTATGACTTTGTAAACTTGAGTTTATTTACCCTACAGCATTGTTTATGCAATTGTCCTTGATAATGACTGTACTAATCTCACACTGAGTCTCGGTGAGATAGGCAGACCATAAATGACATAAATGGCATAAATAAATGGCATATATAAATTTCACTCATTTCCCTCTGCCTCTGAGCATCTGTTGTTCTTCAAAAGTGTTTTTGATCAGAGTAGAGTATGCTTACCATATTACCACGATCCTTTGCATTTGGTCCTCAGTCTGTTTTGACTTGACACTGGGCCATAATGTTGTTTCATGCCATACCCAAAACATGACAGAGCATTAGCAGAGAAATAATGGGGGGTGCTGCTGTGCTGTAAACATAGGAGTTAGTATTATACTTCATTCATAGCCTCCCACTCCAGTGATTCTTCTCCTTCCTGAATAAGTCTCTCACAATGAGATTTGGAGTATGTGTGTGTGAGGGTGGGTCTCTGGATTTGTTAATTGGATGTTGAGTAAATGAGAGATTACTCTCTTTCATTTCTTTGTTTTTTTACTAATAATGGTGGGAGACCAGGTGCGTCACTCAGTCTCCATTTTCTGTCTAAATAAATAAAATGAATGGAGCCCAGTCTTTAACCAGACTGGTTCACATGGAATACTGATCGGGAAAGATATGTGTGTTTGCATGGAACTGCACAGTGCACAGTCCTGCTATTTCCACTCATTTAATACTGGGTTAACAATTTTGATCAGGACTCAGAATAGATGAAGAAGCCTTTTCTGGGAAAGATGAAGAGTCTTTTGGTGCTTTTTGACCCATTATCTTAGATTGACTTCTACAGTCACAGTTGGCTAGTTGTGGTGGCACCTAAGTGAAGGACAGCAGGAGAAGGCACTGAAAGGGTAATAAGGTTCACGCAAGCCTAGATAATACTTGTTGTGACTCTCCTTTAATAACTGTTTATTATTTCCAATTTTCATGCTCATGAGAGCCAGTTTGGTGTAGTGGTTAAAAGTGTGGGACTTTAATCTGGAAAACCGGGTTTGATTCCCCACTCCTCCATTTGAAGCCAGCTGGGTGACCTTGGGTCATTCACAGCTTCTAGGAGCTCTCTCAGCCCCACCCACCTCACAGGTTGATTGTTGTTGTGGGGCTAATAATAGCATACTTTGTAAACCACTCTGAGTGGGCATTAAGTTGTCTTGAAGAGTGGGATATGAATCAAATGTTATTATTATTATTATTATTATTATTATTATATTATTATAACATGAGCCTTTACAGCAGCCAGGGACTTGGATGCTGGAGGAGATCCTGAAGGGTGGTATATAAATTGAATGTTTATTATGTTATTAATCTGGCATATGCATACCTGCATGACATTTCTTGCTTGCTGGTCTTTCCTTGCATTGTGCATAAAACACATAGAAAGGGATTGGCAAAATGATGTCAATGATGCCGTCTGCTACTGTCTTCCTGATGCAAAGCAAGCCTTTTGTAAATCAATCCCTTTGAGGATGAGCCACTGAATGCCAATGGCATTGCCCTGGATGCATTGAAGACAAAATGCATTTTCATGAGCGATATGCACATACCACTTCCTGCCAACCTAGTTACACTATATTAGAACTTAATCTCTCCCATTGGGATCAATTGCCTGATTGCAGTGAGGAAAACAGTTACAGAAGCTGCTGCTTGCTTCCTGCCTACCTACCTGCACTGCCACTGCACAGTAAGAACTGAACCGAAACACACAAACTTTTCAGTGGGAGTGAGTTGTTACAGCTTTGTTTCCCAAATTTGTTTCACCATTCTGGAGCTAACTGGGCAATTTCTGGATGTATTTTCTGCTCATTTGTTCTGTTTTATACACCAGTAGCCAGTCTCTCTTTACAAACCCAAGGTACTTCCAAGCAGAAAATAGAGAAAGCAGCCTAGCTTTATTGAGTCTATCTAGAGGCCCTCATATCAGCCTCCTCCCTACTTGAAATTTGAGCCATTCTCCAGAATTAGGGTTTCCAATAGGGCCGGATCTAGCTGGTAATCAATCTGATCATAAACCCATCTTCTCAGAGACAGCAATCTGTCACTCCTGATATTTTGTTCACTAATCATTGCATCACCCTATGACCAGCACATCCAGATCATGAACATCTGTTGACAGGTCCATTGTGAACATTCTCCTGCCTGACAGTTAACTTTAAATCACCCAGTAGAATTAAAACTTTTTGACTCCAACCCAATCCTGAGCAAGAAGCAACCTGATCTTACCACAACCAGCATTTTTATAGTATCAGTATCACCCCCAAATCCCCAATACTTTGTAGCAGTTTTTCCTGATTATCCACCTATTCTTTGCTTGTCAATATCTTTCTTAAGCGCTGAATAGTCAGGGTGTGAGCGGAGGATACACACAGAAACCGCTGCTTAGAATAATTAACTTGATTATCCAGAATGGTAACACAAATCCAAAATGTTTACAATAATGAAGCCTCCTCCCTAAAAAATTTCAATTTTTCAAGTTCTGATGCTTACCAATCATGCAAAATGAGCACATTTTTCTTTGTATTAGTTTCCTGGAAATGCCATCTCTCCCTTTGAATTAGACTCTTGCAAGGGAGGAGCAAAGGGCACTCCAAGGCAATCCCAAGATGTAGAGAGTTGCCAATCTCTTTCCCCTCTTTCCCCTCTCCTTCCCTCTTCACTCCTCTTTGTGGGCTGGAGATGTCAGAACTGTGGCTAGATAATGTCCTTACTCCAGACTACCTTCTGCAATTAGACAACAGTCCATTGTTTCCAAAGGTTTTTACTGAAGAATTAGTTCATTATAGTCCACTAGCCTGAATACAATATTCAGGATGGTACATATGCATTGTTACCAATGACAGGCAAAGTATGAGGTACAAAGTAACAGATCACAGCAGGCCCAACCTCCCCCCACAGTTCTCAAAACAACCCCTTTGAAGTTAGGAGAGCAAAAGTTCCTCAAGGCCGGTTCATGGTGGAACATCGGTAGCCAAAACAATCCTTTTCTGTGAGATAGCTGCCTGGGAACCTTGGCACCTGTGAAGAGAGCACTTAAACACTGAAAGGATTAAAAATGGAGTCGGTTAAGCAGAGGCATGCAAGAAAGCATTCTGGACCTGACAGGAGAGAGATTTTTTTCCCTTGTAAAAGTAGAAAAACTTTGGCTTACCCAGGGACCCACAGAATTCAAACACTTTGCCCAATCTGCTTTAAACTTGTGAGTTCTTTGAAGGACAGGTACAAGCCACTCTGCGGCAATTTTGGTGATGTTTGGTTGAAGAACAATGATTCAACACCCTCCCCCTCGAAATGTTCCCCATAGGAAATAATGGAAAAACTTCCAATATCATTCCCTACTTTTTAAAACAGACCACAACAAGGAAGCATGGCAAATGCATCATTTTCAGTAGAAAGATAAATGTTTTTTATTGTCAGTCACTGTAAGTGTAAGAAAATGAAATGAATGCAGAGGGGAAGATTTTAGAAGTCAGTAGAGATAAGTGCAGCTATGCAGAGGACCTTCTTTGGGTTGGGGGGGGGTCTGAAAAATCAACCCCCTTTGTTCAATCTGCTTGAAACTTAGCAGGTATTTATAGGGAGGACTGTGTTCTGTGCAAATTTGGTGCTATTATCATTATAAACAGCTGCCCAGACCCTTGAATAGATTTCCCATTAAAATAATGGTCCCGAAGGGGGTGGGGACCAGATCTTACTTCTGAACCTGGAAATAAGCAATAATGGTCACCCCCTACCCCACACGTCTGGATCAGATGTTATAATGAAAATGTTCTCAGTCCAAACCCCCCTCCTGAATTGTCAGAATGGAATCAGGAGGGAAAATTCAGGAATCATTTACAGCAGACACAAATATATATATATATTAGTAATTCATTGGAAGAAGCTATTACCACAGTGGGATTGGAATACTCAGTAGTGTAAGCTATTATCTGGATTTGCCAATCACTGTCTGGATTTGAATCTGTTACTATTTGAATATGAATCTTAGTGTTTACATATTAGATACAGAATGAAAAATTACATCTCTTTCTCTGTGGGTCAGATCCATGACATTCTGTGTTTAATATTTCTAGATGGGTGTAGCTGGTTTGGCTCAAAGGCATGCACGTTTTAAAAGGTTCACATCCCTTGTAAATACATTTTTTCCATTTCTACATGGCCTATATGTGTCTTTGAAATATAGTAATGATCCCATTGCCTCTTTTCAACATTTGCCAGCTGTTACACTCCACTCATTCCATTGCATTTCGAGTTTAACTCGAAATTTCAACTTCTAAGCCCCAGAGTTTTTCAATAAAATTTGAAAATAATTTTCAAATTTTATTCTGTGAAACTCTGAACTTTTTTGCAGTAAGAAGACTGGTAATGCTATGCTGCTTAAAATTAGCCATCAGGCACAATCTCAGTTCCAACAGCCCTGATCTTCCTAACCTGAACCCAGGGGCTAGAACTGATGTTCCTAGGCTTGGGGGGATGCAATTTTACAGTGATTGCTAATTTCTGTGCAGGACATTACCAGTTTAGGATTCATATCTGAGTAGTTTTTTGGGTTCCAAAATAGAATACAAAATAGAATCCTTTTTCTAATCTAAAGACTTCTAAGTTTCAAGCAGATTGAACAATGGGGTGTGATTTTACAGACCCCCTGAAGTAGGTGCCTCTCTTCTTAGGCACACTTCTCTCTACTGATGGGGTGGGGTGGAAATGGAGGTTATTGGCAGCCTAGCAGGAGCTCATTGGCTGACAACCATCATTTAAAAAGAACCTGTCTGCATTTATTTCATTTGCCTACTCTTATAGTTACTGAATGATAATGAAAATGTTTACCTTTCTGCTGAAAACTCTGGGTTTGTCATCCTTCCTTGTTGTGGTGCATTGTTTGTTTCCTTTCACAAAGTGAGGAAAGAGGGAAGGAAGGAGAACCACAGCTCTGCCATTATTCTTTATGGTGAAATTGTTGTGTGATGGGTCACTGTTTTTCAAATGATAATATTGCAAGGGAGCTAGTGTTGCCTGTCCATTAAAGTACCCTCCAAGTTTCATATAAAGTGAACTAAGGGACCCCTGAACAAGGTGCCCAAACCATCCTACTTGCAGAGGAAAAAAGGGCGTAATCTTCACAAAGGAGGGAGTGAGCTAGAACCACAGTTCTGTTGAGCCATGTACCTGGCTTGCTCTGTCCAGGAGCTGCCTTCCCTGGGCCACTTCCTGGGAAATTTAGAGAATCATAGAAAAACTTGCTGCTGATGGTAAGCAATTGAACATGAACAACTACATGGTTTTTTCAAGTGTGTGTTTCATAATGCCTAAGAATCCCTGATTGGTGTAACCAGTCCAGAAAATCATGGTAACAACCTGAAAAAGTGATTTTCCTGTGTATTTTTGGCTTGGGAATTCCAGAATGCAAACCCCTAATCACGTCTAGTTGGGCCTATGGGTGATCCAGGGCAATGAGGCTCAATATGTCTGATTTCTGCATGAGGCACCTGAAAACATACTCCAAACCCATCTGGAAGGTGAGAAGATTGCCCTGGATATCCTGGTAGACAATTCAGTGGGGAAAGCATTACCTGAAAATAAGAAACCACTACACAATATTTTCCAGAATGCTCTGCAATGTGTAGGATGCTGTACCAGATATATTTTTAAAGATCAATATATCTGCAAATAATTTTAAATAAATTTTAAATTTCATGTGTTATATGTGCATAATGGGAAAAAAGAGCCAAAAACACACACAGAAATGCCTGGTTCACCTCATTAAAGCAACTTCCAGAACAGCAGAACAAATTCAGGAAATGTGGCTGTAACAACTCCCCCACCCAAAAGTGTTTGTGTTTTGTTTCAGTTTTTACCACACAGCAGCTGTTCAGGCAGGTCAGGTAGTGATTGGCCATCCAGCAACATCTGATTTCCTTAAAGGCAAATCTGTTTGAATCATAGAATCATAGAGTTGGAAGGTACCTCTAGGGTCATCTAGTCTAACCCTCTGCACAGTGTAGGAAATTCAGAACTACCCCTCCCCCCCACACACACAGTGAGTCCTGTACCATGCCCAGAAGATGGCAAAATACCATCAGGATCCCTAGCCAATTGGCCTGGGGAAAATTGCTACCTGACCCCAAGGTGGAAATCGGCCTTCCCCTGGGCATGTAAGAAGGAGCCACAAGAACTAAGCACTGATGCCCTCCCTGTCATGATCTGCCTAGGTTCACAGAATCAGCATTGCTCTCAGATGGCCATCTAGCCTCTGCTTAAAAACCTCCAAAGAAGGAGAGTCCACCACTTCCCCAAGAAGCCTGTTCCACTGAAGGACCACTCTAACTGTCAGGAAGTTCTTCCTAATGTTTAGCCAAAAACTCTTTTGATTTAATTTCAACCTGTTAATTCTGGTCTGACCTTCTGAGGCAGCAGACAACAACTTCACATCATCCTCTATATGACAGCCCTTCAAGTACTTGATGTTTATCATATTACCTCTCAGTCATCTCCTCTCCAGGATAAACATACTGAACTCCTTCAACCTTTCCTCATAGGTTTGCTTTGCTCCCAGGAGGGGAGCAGCAGATGGCATGGTACTGTCTGCGCTGGTATCACCATCTCCATCCCTTTCTGTGCATTTTTATGCACAATGCAAGGAAAGGCCAGCAACTTCCACATGGACATGAACACGTGGGTTTGAAGAGTGTGTGAAGTGTTGCCTTCATGCTCCTAGCCCCCAAGGCTTCCGTTATGCAGATGAAGGTGAAAATTGGAAAGAAAAAGCAATTATTAAGGAGGTCCCATGCATGCAGAGCTGGTTCATGCCCATTCATTGGCCTTCTCCTGCTGCTATCCTTTGCTTCCGTGCCATGGTGCCAGGGCCACCACTGTGACTAAATAAGTCCTCCAAAGATAGTGGGTGGAGGAGCACTAGGAGGAATTTCATTTTGCCCAGAAAGCCTTTGGGCTTTGGGGGCTTTTCTGATTAAAACTGTTAACCTAGCATTAAATGATATGGCGGTAGCAGATGTGTGCATAGCACACTCAAACACACACTCCCAAGTCTTTCCAGGTCAATATTCCATAAAGAAGAACCTGTCAGGTCATCTTTTTTTGTTTTCAGGCATGCCAACTGGAGACTCTCATTGCTTGTCTTCTTACGATTTCACTTTCTTTTTAATTCAACTCTGGGGTAACAGTTTTATTTGAAAGGGAGATTTGCATCCAGCAACTTGTCCCGTCTCCACTTTTACTAGTAAAAAATACAAAAGAGAGAGAGAGAGAGCCATCATTCCTCTATTTCCCTTCTGGTAACAGAAAAAACAACATCTAGCTCTCTCTTTCTGTGCACTTTTATGCACTATACAAGGACAGGCGGCATATCTAAACAGGGAGTCCCAGGCTGGGCTGCTGTCATGCAGATTAAGGTTGAGGAGGATTATCCCAGCTCATCATATAAATGAAACTATAAGGCACAGGGAAAGATGGCATAACAGCAGGACTCAAAGGTAATGATTTATTGACTTTGGGCCAAGCTACACATGACGAATGACACTTGAACAGCAAGTGTATTTCTCCTTGTTCACTTGCCCTCCACTCAATCCACTTGCCGTTCAAGTGTCATTCGTCATGTGTAGCTTGGCCCTCAGTCACTAAAGCAGAATTTTTGTTTTAATTTTACTGTGCTGTGTTGGTTGGCAATGGAGCACTTTTCTGCTTGCATGTCATGCCAGCATGCCATGCCAGTAATTTCCCCACCATTGTGTGCATCCACCAACACTCATCTTCATTGGGGTCTACTATTGTGTGAGTTTCCATGTGCTTGACAAGAAACTCATTGGATCTATGGGTTTTTTATTATGTGGTTTTTGATTACGCTTGAATAGAGCCTCATCCCCCAAGTCTCCCCTTGAAAAGAACATCAAGGGCATGCATGCACAGCAGCTTAAAGCTCTCCTTGATGCAAACCTTCCCCCATCATTCTTTGGGGTCCTGGGTCCATATATATGGAATCCCATTGTTGCATTCTCTCAAACTGATGGTTTAGAGGGAAGATTGTATTCTGTGCAACTTTGGTGTCACTGCATGCAAAACAGCTGCCACAGAGTCTCGTTTCTCGCCTCCCACTTGAAAAGAACAGCATATGTCTGTGCATGTGCAGCCAACAGAGGCACAACAGGCCCAAACTCAGGAAAAGGGGAAAAAAACAAATAGAACAGATCCAAGCTAGAACCAGCACACCTGGAACAAACCTGTAATGGAACAGAATTATTTCAGAACCCCTGGAACTGAAACTGAAATGGAAATTATCTCTATGCTGACCCCTAATTACATGTATAACTATGTACTTTATGAAGGGCAAGTAAAATAAATGAACTTGTGATACCTACTAAACACATAGTATTAAAATGTACCCAGTGAATGTAGCATACTAAAACAGTCTATAACAACAGTTTAAAGTCTCTCTTTGCCACTTATGTACTATCAAGCTGCTCCTCTGGTTTTCTTGAATAGTTAGGAGTGGCCTATGCTTACATAAGCTGTAATAAGTACTGCCTGGCAGTCCCTTAGGACAAGCCATTTCACTGCAGGCCCATGCTGCAATATATTAGGATAATTAGTTAACCCTATGCACCTTTGTCATTATGAAGAAAGGACCCAGAGAAGTAGAGAAGTATTATAGATCAAAGAAGATAATCTCTGTTTTGAGGACTCTTTGCTAATGCAGGGGTCACAAGTCACAAAATGTGTTAAACTTTCTATTTGTGAGGCCCTCTACCAAGGAGTAGGTCCTCGAGAGAGACTGCAGGCTTTGGATGTTGAAAATTAGACAAACAAAATCTACTTAGCCATTTATGATGAAGCCATCAAAGCTAGTGGCAGGTGTGTTTGACATTTGAAACTGCCAAGTTCTACTCCCAAATACATTAACTTGTGAATTTAACAATATTTTCTGAAACATCAGGAAGTAGAAAGACATTAACTTGGAAATGTCGAAAGAATCTCTTTCTTTGACATTATATCACCTTGATGAACTGCTGAGAAGAAAACATTCAATTACATCGACATTATATAATTGCAACTTGCAATTTTAATTTTAAAAAACTCTTAGTTTGTAGAATTCTTTTAGGAATACGTATATGCTGTCCCAGTACACATAGTATTGAACATAGTGCGGAGTTATTTTTAAGGCAAACTTTTTGAAGTCTCTATCTACTGTACCTTTTTTATGAAACTTTTTAAAAAGTCTACATTCCTCCCCTCCTGTACTGGACTTCACTGCTGGACACCAGCTGATTCAGATTATGTCCTGATTGCTAATCATGATCAGGTGGCGGATATTTCAGTGAATGGTTAAACTGCCCATGAACCATTTACAGCTGCACAAAGTTATGCTGCACTCAGTTCCAGCACAGTACTGTTGGCTTTCACATATACACATTGTCACACACCTCAATGGACCTCCACCCCAACTCAGTCACAGCTGTGTCACTTTGTTCCACAGCCAGAACACAGTGTTAATCAACAAACACAAAAACTGCTGGCAAATAATTGCTTAAAAAAAAAAGTTCTTCCATTCACTGTTCCTTTCTATATATCTTAGTAAAGGTAATTGCTGCTGATATCTTTGGATTGGGAGGGGGTTTGTGCATGTGTGACATTGCAAAGCACTATGGGATTTGTAGTTTCCACCTTGGGCTTTCCACCTTTCACCTTGCACCCATTTAAAAAATAAATTAAAAACCGTAAAACTAAAATCAAACATCACAGTTAGAAGCACCTTCTCCCTTTAAAAAAGAGCATATTTAAAGCAAGCACAAACTGATCATGCTGAGCAAAATGTCTGCCAGACAATCCCTGTAAAGGAGGATGACTGCTCTAGAAAAGCCCTTCCTTGCACTTTCTACAGGGCAACAAAATATATATTGAGCAGGGCTTTGTTTCAGCTGGAATGCAGTGGAACGAGTTCCAGAACCTCTTGAAAATGGTCACATGGCTGGTGGCCCTGCCCCCTGATCTCCATACAGAGGGAAGTTTAGATTGCCCTCCGTGCCGCTGAGCAGCATGAAGGGCAATCTAAACTCCCCTCTGTATGGAGATCAGGGGGTGGGGCCACCAGCCATGTGACCATTTTCTCCAAGGACAACCCACTGAGTTCCACCACCTCTTTTCCCAGAAAAAAAGCCCTGATAATGTGTAGAGATGGGCACGGACAGCAATACGAACTAAAAAAAAGCCACGAACAGCCCAATCAGCTGTTTGCGAACAAGCTGTTCGTGAGGCCCTATTCTAAATGAACAGGTGGTCATTGCAAGCCTTGTTAGTTGCTGCTGGTTGCTGTTCATCAAGCCAGACAATCTGGCATCTGCAATCAATTCCCTTGGCAACCGGAGGCAGGGACTGCCTGAACTCTGTCTGAACTCCTGCTGTTGCCCTGGAAACCCCAATCTAAGCCCAATTTAGCTTGATAGGCAGGTCTTCCTTTCAAGTGTGGAGCTCCAAATTTGTTACAAGGAAGCAAAGAGCAGGGGGGAGGAGGGCTCCCAGCTCTAGTTTTGCAGACAGTGTGGGAGAGACAGTTGCTGTTGGCATTTTGAGAGAGAGACAGGGAGAGTGCATTGGAGCTTGAATTTTCTTTGTGTGTGGTGGGATAAGGATCTACGTCTTGAAGTTCCAGGGCTGCAGCCAGGCTCTGGGCCAAGCTATTATTTATTACTGGTACCTTTCCTGCTGCCTGCTCAGGTAAGGTTTATGGAAGTGGTGCGGTAGTGATCTACCCCTTCAGGTTCCAGGGCTGCTGCCAGGCTCTGCAGCCAGGCTATTATTTATTATTGGTACATTTGCTGCTGCCTGCTTAGGTAGGGTTTCTGGGAGTGGTGTGGTAAGGATCTTGATGGCTGGAGGAGAGCCTACTGGCCCTCATGGACAATGAACAATGAACATGTTCGTGAACAGGTCATGTTCATCTATGTTCGTTGTTTGTTGTTTGTGGATGGCAATGAACAACAAACACCATGTTCGGGTTTTTTCCTGTTCATGCCCATGTCTAATAATGAGTAAGCACTCTGATTCACAGTTCCAAGTAACTGAAAGCTAGCAAGCCAAACTGATATGCAGCTGCAAACCTGTTCACAAAGTGATCAAGTTGCTTCTCATAAAACTAAACATATATGGGGATTGGCTAACCTTGGTCACAGCTATCGAACTAGGTAAATTAGGTTGTCAAACATGTTTGCACAAAATTTGCAGCATCCAGATTTCTTTAAAAAATGAGGTGGGGAGAATCAACAGAGCTATTCATACATCAAGAAGACCACCCCTCTCCACCAAAACTAAAAAAAAAGAAAAGAAATGTAAGAATTGCATTTCTGGATCAAAATGGATAAATGTCCTTCTAATCCAGCATTTTGTTTCCAACAGCAAACAGACACGTATCCATCATTATCATGAAAAAGCATTTGTAAGAGAACCACACATAAGCTAAAATATACTTTAGGCATGCTTCCATCATATTGAAAAGTTTCACATTCTGAATTGCAGTTGCGGCATCACAGTATCCTGAAATCAATTTATTTATATGCTATTGTCTAGACCATGTATTGGAATACCCAATACAACCAAATAGAAAGGTTGGATACAAGGTTTCCATTAACTCAGTAAGCACAAATGCTACTCATGGAAGAGTGAGAAAAACATTTTGTCCAATTCCATCTTTTTGTCCTCCCCCCCCCCCCGCCTTGCCATCAATAGCAAAAGTCAATAGTGACTTTCCAGCTTTGGAAGAATGGAAAAATGAAAAAAAAAATGCTTCTGCAGGCTTACTTCACTTCTGGAAGCCTTTGTTCAAATCCTGTATCTGTAAATTTGACTATTAATATATTTAATAGAGAATCTTAATGGAAGAGATACTGTAGAGCCCATGATAATAAAATATTGGATACCGCAGACATAACATGCAGTTGAGATTGCAAATTTGCTATGTGCGGTGGAGCTGCTATACTGCAAAAGAAGAATTATTCAAGCTGTGGGAACCATTTATTGCTTTACATAATCAAAAGGTGAACATAATTATCTCATCAATTACTTGAAAAGCAATGAAACTGCCATGAGAAAAGAAGCCCATTGTAGAGGAAGAATGGTTTGGAAATGTTATAATGAAAATAGAACCTAGGACAGTTTGCTTTGGATTTGACATGTCTTTAGAGTCACAAACCTCTGGGAGATGTTACTATAGAATTTCTGTGGTGCATACAATGTCTAGCACATAATTGATACAAAATGAAGCTGGATTATTGCAATGCACTTTAAAGACTTAGAAACTTTGGTTAATTCAGAATATGCTGTCTTGTATTTTGACCAAAACAAATAACATATGTTACATTGAACTTGATTTAAAATGATATATTCACTTCCAATATATTTCTAGGCTCAATTCAAGGTGTAGGTTTTGACCTGTGAAGGCCTTAATTGCCTGTAACCCACATATTTGATGGATTGCCTCCCTCTGCACAAACATGT
The DNA here is from genome assembly GCF_028583425.1 of Eublepharis macularius. NCBI lineage: Eukaryota > Metazoa > Chordata > Lepidosauria > Squamata > Eublepharidae > Eublepharis > Eublepharis macularius. The sequence goes on along the minus strand of NC_072791.1, from coordinate 104,821,393 downwards.
TGAACAGCATTATTCTTCACACCAGCTTCTTTTCACTGTTGTTACCAGGGACCCCCTTTTCAAACGTGCTGTCTGCTCTTGGCTAAATTCATTGTGGCAGCCATTTAGGAGCTAGCAATGCCATACTTTGATAAAGATAAGACCAGGGCTCTCCTCAGGCTATGCTAAAGATTGGCCATAACTTTGGGTGGGAGACCGATTCACTGATGGTACATCTGCATGCCTACCCATTGCTGCCATGGCTTCCACCCACCTAGATCTATCAATGTAATCTCATCTGCAAAGAATCAGATAGGCTTGCTTACTTGTACTGACCCTGTCTGAATGTCTCCCATCAACCTGCTACAGGCACGGGCAAAGCCTCCACCCTGTCAGTCCTTTCTTTGGAACCTTCAGAAGCCCTACCTGCGGTCTTCCTCCCTCAATCTTTTGGCCATCTAAGCATACAACATACTCTACCCAGTTCAGCTGAAGATAGGTATACTCCTTGTATGTTCACTCCTTCCCTCTGAATAACTCTCAACTTCTTTAAATCTCTTTCTCCCTCTCCCTCCCTCTCACTTCTCCTTGTAGCCATTGCCAGGTGCAGAATTTCCATCAGTCAGAGGGTTGGTTTTCTTTGACTATCTTTTTCTCTGCTCACATAATTATCCATATATTTGTCCCTCCAAACACAACAATTACATTGTTCTTATGCTTGAGTACTTTTTCAATTCCTGTATCCCTATATTTCACTCAATGAATTACAAAGCTTGCTTTGGAAAAGATCTAGTCATTCCATGGTTTCTAGTAGCCTATTAGAGCTACCAGGTGAACAGGGCTTTTTTTCAGTGGGATCTCCCAGAATCTGAGATCTGGCACCTCTAAAAAAAAGATCATGTGACTGGTGACCCTGCCCCCGGTGTGCAAAGACCCAGCTTCTCCCGGGCTGCCTGCTTCCCCAGCCTCTTCCCCAGCCTTTCCTTTCCTCCCTCCCTCCTCCTTTCCTTGCTTCCTTTTTTCTATCGCATGTTAGTCTGTAGTTGCAAAATAGTAAAGACTCCAGTAGCACCTTTAAGACTAACCAACTGTATTGAGGCATAAGTGGATGTCATCAAAATATTGATGGTACCCAGTACCAATGCCTCAGACAATCTAATTCAAAAGTCTTTTAACCAAATGAATTCTGGTTTTGGAAAAGGCATGACCTAACTTGCAATTTGCTGCTCATAAAGTAGATTTCTGGCTCACAGCACTGCACTGCTTAGAGAGAACATTGCTGCCAAGTAAGGGGTGGGGAGGCAAGCGGGCTCGAATCGAGGGAGTGCTCCGGGGTGGTGGCGGCTGTGCCCAGTGTGATGACCTTGCTTCTGGGAAGTGAGGTCACTTCTGGGAAGCGAGGTCACTTCTGGAAGTGATGTCATTTCCCAGAAGTGATGTCATTGCGTGTTTCTGGTGGTGTGCACACGCTTCACATGTGCACATGTGATAATAGAGAGATCCACCATCTCTTCTCAGAAAAAAAGCCCTGCAGTTAAAAGATCCCTAAATCACATGTTCTGCTCCCCTTGACTGGCAAGTGTGTCAGTTTTCTTAGCTTGCCAGCTGTGGAAGCAGGAAGACTGAGCTTAATTCCATCTCTATTAAGTATTTTATTCTTACCCCAAGAATACTCACTCTGGGTAAGTGTCCTGAACCTAAGTTAGAGAGTCCATACATGTCTAAGGAAACACATGAACACTTGGGGTTTCAGTAGGTCACATTATTTTTTTTGTGGATCTCTAGACTTCCAGTAGTGAATTTTAATATCTGAAAATGTGCATCCTACATTAGTGTACATGTCAAAGAGGAGAAATTGGCTGTGACAAAGTCAATGACAAACTGCCCCCTCAATCTGTTGATATGTATTTTGTGTAGCTTAAAGTTTAACATTTGAATTAGTAATCAATTTCAGAAGAGGATAATATAACAACAACAACAAATAACAATAACAACAATAACCATCTGAAGCTTAATCAAGGCATATTAGTGCCACTAGCACATCAGTCACATAAGAAACACCAATTGTCACTTAAATGAAGGTCAATATTTTTTTATTTTATTTTATTTATTTACGTCATTTATAGTCCTCCTTTCTCACTGAGACTCAAGGTGGATTACACAGTATGAGGTTAATACAATCAGTATCAAGTAAGTACATTTCAATACCATAAGGTAAACATATACAAGTTTGAAGACATAGCATTAGCAAGGATCCAAGACATAGTAGAGATACTGAAGCAAAACGTAATCAATTCTAGGACTAACATTAGACAGCATGGAGCGATGGTTGTACATAGGAGTACATATTTAAAGCAGCAGATAATATATGAGGCAAAAATGGTGATGAAGTCTATGATCTCCAACTTGTTAGTGAAGCACGTGAAACCCCATCCCTACAATGCAGCCCTCCCATTTGAGTAAAAAGCCTTTTTGAATAGTTTGGTTTTGCATCGTTTATGGAAAGCCAGGAGAGAGGGGGCTCTTCTGACTTCCTCAGGCAGGTCATTCCACAGGATAGGGGCCACCACAGAGAAAGCCCATGTACAGGCTGCTGCTGATTTCACCTGTGTGCAGCCTGGTACCTTCAGGAGACCCTGTTCAGATGAGTGAAGCTGCCGTGGAGGAACATAGGGAGGGAGGCGGTCCCGTAGGTATGCCGGAATAAAGCCATGAAGAACTTTGTATGTAATAACTAATACTTTGAACTGAGCATGGTAAATGATGGGTAGCCAGTGGAGCGACTGTAGGATGGGAGTGATGTTCATGCTCCTACTCATGCCTGATAACAACCGAGCTGCAGCATTTTGCACTAATTGGAGCCTCCTAGTTAACTTAGATGGGAGGCCAATGTATAGAGCATTTCAATAGTCAAGCCTTGATGTTACCATAGCACGGATCCAAGTGGCCTGGTCAGACGTGTCAAGATAAGAAGCCATCTTCCAGGCTAGAGTGAAGTTGTAGAAAGCATTTTTTGCCATTGCCTTAACTTGTTAAGGCAGCCGCAAGAGATATGAGTGTCAATAGTGAAACTCATGTCTCTTGTGGCTATCAGAGCACCATAAATAATATCCTACAATAGCACCAAGATTGGATCCCACCTTGAACGCATGAAGCTGCCTTATACTAAACCAGACCACTGGTACATCCAAGTAGTATTGTTTACTCAGACTGAAAGCAAATGCTCCATGGTTTTAGGTGGAGGTGTCTAACACTACCTACTACCTGATCCTTAACAGGAGATGCCAGGGATTGAAATTGCATTACAATTTCTATGCAGAGTCTACATTTTCAGTCTGAATTGCACCAAAAATACACAGAACTGTAGAAATTTGTAGAGATCTCTGTGTTTTATTCCGTAATAGAACCAACTTCTACTTTTCAGCTGTGTGCTCAGCAGATAATTAGAACAAGTCCTTGGATTCAAATCTACAGCCCACAGAAAATGGTGACATTATAACCATATCATCCAGTATGTATTAAGTATAATCTACACTTCTGAACAGATGTGTATTTCATCCCACAGGATTTAAAACTGAGTCTTTCCAGGAGATGAGAAAATATCCAAGACAAAGTGGTAAGGTGTTGATTTACAGTGATTGCTTCCTTTTATATTTGTGGTGTATAAAGGCTATAGACTTGTGCAACTGAGAGTCTCTCTATACAAGACATCTTACATGGGGATGCTCAATTGACTTACTTTCTGTGTGGTCTTATATTCAGGTGTACTCTGTGTCCCTAGCAATGCATATGTATCCACAATGGGAGAACAAGTGTAAGATCTTTCACTTGAGCAACCCCATGTAAGATGGCTTGTGTAGAGAGACAGTGAAAAAGCATGTTTAACACTTGGAGGAGGAGAAAACACTTTTTAATGCTTGAGGAGAGAAGAAAAACACACTTGCAGGACAGCAACAATTCTTTGGGATCGGGGAAAAGTATGGGAAAAGATTTTAAAATTGTCTGCCCTTTAAAGGAAAAATCTGGCTTTTGCCATATTGGATCTGTAATGCATGCTTATGTGATGTGTGCATGTGTATATACTTTTATACTAAAGCTATGCTAGGTTACCAGCCTTTCTCAAGTGACCAGTAGGAGCGTGGAGCAGAAGTGACTGATAAAAATGCAGTCACATGACAACCCAACATCACTTCTGGGTGAGTACCTAGAAGTGGTGGCACTGTGTCATGGATTGCTCTAGCAATTCCCCCCATTTCTGTTTTCCCCCTCCTTTTTTCTCCCACTGCACATTTGAGCAGTGGCGGGAGCTGGAAGCCAGCAGTGGGAGGTTGCCAGCCAAAATGAGCAGCCTGACATCTCTAAATTGTACATGCTTCATAGGCCCAAAGGATTAGCACTAGGGTTGCCAACAACCTTGAGGGAAAAAAATCTCTCCCCTTAGTAGAGGCTGAATATGATACTGAATATGATACTATGCTCCCACCGGTGTGGGAGCATATTACACCGGTGCTACGCCAGCTGCATTGGCTGCCAGTGGAGTACCGAATCAGGTTCAAGGTTTTGGTGTTAACCTACAAAGCCCTACGCGGACTGGGACCGACGTATCTGAGGGACCGTCTCTCACCATATGAGCCCCGGAGGACTCTCCGCTCTGGCGGAAAACATCTTTTAAGTGTCCCTGGCCCTAGGGAGGCCCGCCTGGCGTCGACCAGGGCCAGGGCCTTTTCAGTCCTGGCCCCGACCTGGTGGAATGCTCTGTCTTGCGAGACAAGGGCCCGGCAAGATTTGCTTGCATTTCGCCGGGCCTGTAAGACAGAGCTATTCCGCCAGGCATATGGCTAACGCTGGGCAGTGCCCGCCCCCCCCCCGTGAAGGGGGGGTTAAACCATCACCCCTATGCAAACACAGAGGCATGTATGAACCACTGGGCAGCATGAATTGTTATATTTAATGTTTTTAAATGTTTTTAAATGTATTATTTAATGTTTTTAAATGTTTTTAAACATGTTTGTATTTGTTATCCGCCCTGAGCCTGCGAAAGCAGGGAGGGCAGAATATAAATATAATAAATTAAATTAAATTAAATTATTTACCAGATGACATTTACCTCCATACAGTGAAGAGCTTCAGATTTCACATCATGCCTCGATGAAAGGGACAGATCTTGTTTTTTCTTTTCTCCAAGCTCTTGTCAACCTTTTTTAAGTGCATGGGTTTCTGATTGAGGAGACAAGCAGTCCCACTCCCCAACCTATAATTCTAGTGAAACATTTTATGTGGTGTATCAAAACCACTAGTCAGTTAAGGATCTAGAAAGATACCTCTGATATCATTCCTACTAAGAGAATATTGGCAGACTTCCAGGCCCAAAATCCAGTTTTCTGGGCTAAAATTTCGTTCTGCAGAAGAGTCTGGACCAGAAGCAGCTGTAGTCAGAATACTGCTTGTTCCTTGTGCTCACAGATCTTGACATTTCATAGAAACAGAAATTAGTTTACAAAGATATCCTGAAGCATGATCTACAATTCACTTTGCATTTTCCCATCATGGTAATGGGTTTATAGAAACCTAGTCTCTAGTTCCCTAACACTTCTGGATCATAATCAAATACATTTCTTCTGACTCATCTCCAGCTTTGGCCTTCCCCAAGACCCTCCCCTTCAGGCTGTTCAGTGGTGTACCTTCCTCCCTCCCTGCAGAAATGAAAGGAAAATCAGCACAGCAGTCTGCCAATCACCAGTTAGATTCTTACTTTACAGCTCATTTGTATAGCACCAATAGAATACTCAGATCATTTGTACTGCCATTGTACATATATGAAAATGTGACTAACATACTGCAACTCATTCAAAATCAATAAGCAGATGAATGGATGAGATGGAATATTAATTTCAGGTGAAAGCAGATGTCACATAATGGTCAAAGTTGCAATAGATTTTTCATCATCAGTGGGCTTTTCCTCAGTAATAACATCAACATTTGATTTATATACTGCCCTTCAGGACAACTTAATGCCACACTCAGAGTGGTTTACAAAGTATGTTATTATTATCCTCATGACAATCACCCTGTGAAGTGGGTGGGGCTGAGAGAGCTCCAAGAAGCTATGACTGACCCAAGGTCACCCAGCTGGCTTCAAGCAGAGAAGGGGAATCAAACCTGGTTCTACAGATTAGAGTCATGCCACTCTTAACCACTACACCAAACTGCTTCTCCCAGTCTTTCATGGTCAAATTGCAGTGGTTCAGATTCCATTCTGCTTCTCATGATTAGACATGGGCATGAACCAAAAAAAATTAACGAACCAGCGGTTCACGGTTCCGTGCTGACGACAATCCCAAGATCGGGAACCGCAATGAAATTTTCTGTTACCTAACCGGTTCTCCGTTTATTGGGCATGGAACAGCCCCCGTGGCATTTACAAAACCCATATTCCCGGGGAATCTTTTGCAGGCTACAGCCCTACAGCCATCACCCAAGTTTGGACAAGATTGCAAAATAGATCTTGGAGTTATACCATCTCCAATCCAAGGCCCCCAGGAAACTCCCACTCGACACAATTAGAGCCACCGGTTGACGTTGGTCCAGTGTACAGAAGGTGGGTGTTGACGGCGGACACTGGGCCTGGCGGGCATGGGAGGCAGCAATGAGCCACCTCCCCTTTAGGGGGTGGGGGGGTCTGGCCGCTCACTGGCGGCACCCCCATGTACACGCCCGCCAGGCCAAAGAGGAGTGCACTGGTATTCCCGGCTTGGGTGGGAGGGGACATGTCATTCGGATGGGGGCCTGATCCCCCAGCAAGTGAGGGTCCTCACCTGATGGTCCCACTGAGGAACATTGCGGCAGCAGCTGACAGCACCCACCTTCCTGCTTTGCCGAAAAGGGAGGGAGGGGAGATATCATTTGGAGGGGTTGGAGTGCTCCAGAGAGGGACAGGTTGAAAGAGGGTCTGTGAAGTCAGAAGATCCTAACAGCCACGAGGCCTCCTCCGAGGATCCCACTGAGGAACTCTGCGGCGGCAGCCAGCATCAACCACCTTCTTGCCTTTGCAGAAAGGATGGAATAGGACAGGACCGGAGAGGTCATTGGGAGGGGACTGAGTGTTCCGGAAAGGGCGAGGTGAGAAGAGGGACTGTGTACTTGTGTGGGAGAGGAGGGCTGAGCCCAAGGCTTCCTGGCCGCATTGCACAGCAGGCCCAGGATGGAGAGACCCCACATCCATCCTGAAGGAGTGCACAGACTGCTGTGGCAGAGGCTTGTCCGCTCCCCCTGTGTCACAGTGGAGGCTGTCACCAGCATCACTCACCTTCCTGCCTTCATGGAAAGGACGTGACTGGTCGTGGCGACATTACCCATTCACCCCTGCCCAGAGGGGACCGCCGCTGCTGTTGGCATGGGCCACCGTGATGTGCAATTTTATGCACAACAGCAGTTGATCTGTCCCTCGTGGCCCAAAGCCGAAGCATCATACAGCACTCACCGTCCAGCCTTCAGGGAAAGAGTGTGAGGGTGAGGGACCCATTCCCCACTGCTCAGAGGGGGCAGCAGGTGCCCATGGAAAGGGGGGGGTACCGTGCGGTGCCACGCTAACACCAGCAACAGCAGCAGAGCTGCTCCTTGTAGCAGAAAGCAGCATCAGCTCTCAGCACCACATCTTCCTGCCTTCGCGGAAAAGACATGACTGGTCGTAGCGACATTACCCATTCACCCTGGCCCAGAGGAAACAGCCACAGCTGTTGGCAGGGGACACCGTGACGTACAATCTTAAGTGCAACAGTAGTTGATCTGTCCCTTGTGGCCCAAAGCTGAAGCATCATACAGCAGCCACAGTCTGGCCTTCACAGAAAGGGTGTGAGGGAGAGGAACCCGTTTCCCCCTGCACAGAGGGGGCAGCAGGTGCCCATGGAAAGCGGTGGTACCGTGCGGCACCACACTAACACCAGCAACAGCTCCTGAGCTGCCCCTCGTACCCAAAAGCAGCAGCGGCAGACCTCAACCACCTTCCTGCCTTCATGGAAAGGACACGTGACTGGTTGTGGGTCCCAGTTCCATTCCCCCCATGCACAGAGAGGACAGCAGGTAAACATGGATAGGGGTGCACCATGCAGCTCAAACCTGTCAAGCTCAGCCAAAGCTTTTGAGCTGCCCCTCGGGGTCCAAAGCAGCGGAAGCAGACAGCACCCAACTTCCCGCCTTCGTGGAGAGGGTGGGAGGGACCAATTCACCCCTGCTCAGAGGGGACACCAGGGGGGTACCATACGGTGCCACTCTCACATTGGCAACAGCAGCAGAGCTGTTCCTTGTGCCCCAAAGTGGCATCAGCTGGCAGCACCACACCTTCCTGCCTTCGCGGAAAGGATGGGATGGGAAAGACAGGAGAGGTTGGGAGGCATCTGAGCAGATCCAGAGAGGGAGAGGTGTGATGAGGGAACAGGAACTTGTCTGGGAGAGGAGGGCAAAGGGTCACCAGCCATGGAAGCAGCCCTGAGAACTGATGGAGGCTTGAGCCCGTTGTGGACGAGCTGGGCCGGGTACAACCCCAGGGTGGCTTAGAGCCCGGGTAGGTCCAGGTCCATGGGAGGGTGCCACAGTAGGTTGAGGTTCACCTTGACGAACGTCAACATGTCCACCAGGTCCGGGTGCAGCAGGGATGGAGGAGGTCTCCCAGGTGGGAGAACACCCGCTCGCTCTGCACGCTGGTGGGAGGGCAGGACAGGATGTTGGTGGTGATGATGGACAGGTCTGGCCCTCGGTCAGATTTCCTCACCCAATACTGCAACAGGTTGGCATGGGGGGGAGCTCAGTGGGCTGGCATGGGGGGGAGCTCAGTGGGCTCAGAAAGGTACTTGTGTACCATGGCCCCCGCCGAGTCCTCCACTGAGAGGGACGTGCCCGTCATGCAGCGGCCAACCACGCAGCCCACCGACGAGGCCCAGAGATCGAATGTGTCCATTGGGGTGGCTCCTCCCTGGCGTGGCTCTCTTCCCACCTCCTGCCCCTTCTCCTCCTCCTCCTCCTCCTCCACCGCCTGCCCCTTGCCGCTGCCTGGTTCCTTCTCTCCTGCCCTCTGTCTCTGGAAACGGAGCACTGCTCCACGGAGCTCCTTTGTCCAGTGCTGCATCTGACCCGCTTGCATGGCAATGCTGCCCTTGATGCGGGGGTCACAGAGGGAGGCCAGTTGGTATGGCGCCTCGCAGCGTAGAGGATGCAGGCATTCAGCGACACAGGCCTGGATCCTCCAGACAAAGTCCCAGACCCTGGGGAGCAGCTCTTGCCCTTGCTGGAGCTCCTGGGCCAGAAACTGGTCTAGGCCATGGATCAGAGGGAGGACCTGAACCAGGCTGGCCTGGTAGGAGCACAAGAGCTCAGTGGCATCCTGGAAGGGTTTCAGGATTCGGGACATCTGAGCAAGGACTCTCCAGTCCATGGAGCTGAGGCTCAACTCCTCTCCCCTCCTCAGCACATCCGAAGAGGACAGGATGTCTTCGAACATGCCCTTCTGCTCCACCAGATTACATATCATGTCATAGGTGGAGTTCCAGTGGGTGGGTAGGTCCTGGAAGAGTTGGTGCTCGGGGTCCGCTGCCTCCCCCTGCCTCTAGAACAGCTCGCGGGAAGATTTTATGCTGCGGGAGAAGTGGGAAGTGATGCAATGGCAGCTGTCCAGCAGATTGCATGTCCACAAGGTTCCCTCGTCCCAGCTGTCCCTCGGCTTGCTCCCCAGCCCGAGAACGTCCCACATCATGAGGTGCAGCTTGTTCGCCATGCACACCAGGCCCGGGAGGGATGCCTCTTTCAAGGCTGCCAACATGTTGGCTCCTTTGTCCGTGACCATGAAGCCATGGACAAACCCTTCCACCTTGGACGTCCACTCTCTCAGAGCTGCCTTGACAGTGGTGGCAATGTTATTCCCGGTGTGGACCTCGTCCATCCCCCGGGCCTGAAGAAGAACTGCCCTGTAGCCCGGTGTCAAGCTGGGCACCTTTTTACGGCTGACAGATCTTGGCCTGGGGAGGCGGAGGTCCTCAGGTTGCCACCAGTGGGTGGTGATGGCAAGGTACCCATGATGGCAGCCGCTCCACTGGTCGGCCATGAAGTTCACTGTTCTGCCTTGGGTGGCCAACAGGTCTCTGCGCACCATGTCTCACACTGCCTCGTACAGGGTGGGCACGACTCGATGCCCAACGGTGCGCCGTGACGGCATGGAGAAACATGGGGCAAAGTGCTGGAGCAGCAGTTGGAAGCCCACGCCCTCCATGACCAATAGGGGGAAGCCTTGCAAGGCAATCATCTGCGTCACCACACGAACGAATGCCTCCTGAGCCACTGACCTCACCCTTTTCAGCGGATCCACCCCCGACCCTGATGGAACAACTTTCCCCAGGGCGGCCTGCCTGACCCTTCTGCTCTCACCAGCCGCACCCTCGAGGCAAGGCTTCTTGCTTGGGGTGCATTCTGGAGACCCTCCCATTGATCCAGGATCAGACGAGCTGCTGGCCCTCGGTCTCCCCCCGACAGATGTTACACTGGCTGAGGACGGAGACCACAGGCTCAGGTGGTGCCTCTTCTGGTGCTGAGTCAGGGCTGTCGATGACAGGTGCTTCGGATCATTGACCCTGCGCACCAGGCCCTCATACACAGCACCGCACCATGCGGGGGTCAGTAGGAAGGAACCAGAAGTGCCTCCAAACATTGAGGTTGAACCGTGGCCCACTAACGGTTCCAGAGGAGGGAGGATGAAGGGTTGCTGCTGGATGTGCCATGGAGCTGGCAATGGAAGATGGAGTGATGGGTGGACTGCAGGCAGGGACAGCACCACCGGTAGTTTGGGATGGGGACGGGCTGGATGTTTCCTCGAACCCCTACCATTCCTCCAAGGATCCCTCAGCCTCCTCCTCCCCCAAAATTTTCAGGAGTTCCTCTTCCGCCACCAGCAAGACCTCTTTGCCCTCCTCCACAGCCACAACTGGTGATTTTGGGGGGTGCGGGAGTCTCTGCTGCTCCACAGTCCTGCATAGCACTGCTTCCCATGCTGCAACTGGGACAATCTCTGCACTTCCCCCCACGACTACTCTTGTCCCCCACCCGAAGCCTCATCATGCCAGCAAACAACAATTGAGAAGAAAAACAGAGATGACACTGTGAACCCTCAGCCGAGGTGCCCACTGAACTTGTCCCCAGGGCCTGGCACCTGAGGGAGGGACTAGAGCCCTAGCCCACCACTCCCACAGACCTGAATAGATCAGGCACTAATGTGAGCCCTCAGCCGAGGTACCCACCGAGCTTGGCCCCAGGGCCTGGCAGCAGCCCTGGCACCAGAGGGAGGGAGAGACTAGAGCCCAAGCCCACCACTCCCACAGACCTGAACAGATCAGGCACTAATGTGAGCCCTCAGCTGAGGTACACACTGAGCTTGGACCCAGGGCCTGGCAGCAGCCCTGGAACCAGAGGAGATAGATCCCTGGTACAGGGAGATGGGGGAATTGGCTCCAACATTGCAATGTCATGAAGCATGCAGTGTAATTTTTAAAAAGTGATGTCAGCTCCAGCTCCTGCAAACTGTGGCTTCGAACATATATATCTCAATTCTAGGGATGTGCGTTTCGGCATTCAGAATGCCGAAAGAATGCCGAAACAAAAGTGTTTCGGCATTCTTCAAGAATCCCGAAACGTTTCAGGGAATGCCGAAACGTTTCGGGATTGCCGAAAGAAAAACCCGAAACGTTTCGGGATTCTTTCGGCATTCTTTCGGCATTCGAGAATCGCCATTTTGATTTTGCTAGCCGTTTGCCTTAGCAAGCGGCTAGCAAAATCCTGCTGGAAGCAAAGGCTTCCTGCAGGCTCTTAGAAGAGGGGAGGGGGGGAGAAGGAGTGAATCACTCACTCCTTCTGTCACCCCCCACCCCTCTTGCAAAGGAGGATAGGGAATCCTGCTTTGCCTTGCAAATGCAAGGTGCAAGCATTGCATTGCACTTTGCATTTGCAAAGCAGCAGAGATTCCCGCCAAAACTAACAGGTAGGGGAGGGGGAGCAGGAGGAGGGTGGCTCTTGGAGTGTGGGTGGGGAAAGGCAGGGGACTGGGGACTTTAGGAGTCACCAATCCCACTGCTGCATTCTCATGCCAGCCAATAGATTTAAATCTTTGGCTGAGGCTGCAGCAGGGGATTTAAATTTGGAGCAAGACTGTCTGGAACACTTCTGTTGCTGCTGCTGCTGAGCTGTGACCGAGAGAGGAGAAGAAGAGAGACTGCACCTGGAGCCTGGAGGACATCTGCCTGGAGGATCAACTGTGCTGGACATCCTGAGAGGACACCTGGTAGGCCTTTTTAAAATTTTTGTAAATTTTTTTGATGCTGGGCAATGTGCTGCTGTGGCCTGCCTCTGCAAAAAGGTGTTGCAGTTTATTCTTGGCATGGCCTGGGGGACAGGTTGGGCAGACAATGTTTGATGGTGGGGTGGGGGTTTCAGCATTGTTTGTTGTGCTTGCCTTCTTAAAGCTTGATCCACTGTTTTAAGATTAAAACAAGAGTGTGCCAGCTTTGGGCCTACACAGGCCAGAAGCCTTTCTTCTGGCTGGCTCTCACAGTTGTGCTCCACAATCTGGAATGGTGTGGCTTGCTTTTCTGTGTCTGGTCCCCTGCTTGCAAGGATTCCCAACAGGCTCCGTCCTGATCAACTGTGCCAGCCTGTGGGCCACACACAGGTATGGCCTGGGGGACAGGTTGGGCAGACAATGTTTGATGGTGGGGGGGGGTTTCAGCATTGGTTGTTGTGCTTGCCTTCTTTAAGCTTGATCCACTGTTTTAAGATTAAAACAAGAGTGTGCCAGCTTTGGGCCTACACAGGCCAGAAGCCTTTCTTCTGGCTGGCTCTCACAGTTGTGCTTCACAATCTGGAATGGTGTGGCTTGCCTTTCTGTGTCTGGTCCCCTGCTTGCAAGGATTCCCAACAGGCTCCGTCCTGATCAACTGTGCCAGCCTGTGGGCCACACACAGGTATGGCCTGGGGGACAGGTTGGGCAGACAATGTTTGATGGTGGGGGGGGGGGGGTTCAGCATTGGTTGTTGTGCTTGCCTTCTTTAAGCTTGATCCACTGTTTTAAGATTAAAACAAGAGTGTGCCAGCTTTGGGCCTACACAGGCCAGAAGCCTTTCTTCTGGCTGGCTCTCACAGTTGTGCTCCACAATCTGGAATGGTGTGGCTTGCTTTTCTGTGTCTGGTCCCCTGCTTGCAAGGATTCCCAACAGGCTCCGTCCTGATCAACTGTGCCAGCCTGTGGGCCACACACAGGTATGGCCTGGGGGACAGGTTGGGCAGACAATGTTTGATGGTGGGGGGGGTTTCAGCATTGGTTGTTGTGCTTGCCTTCTTTAAGCTTGATCCACTGTTTTAAGATTAAAACAAGAGTGTGCCAGCTTTGGGCCTACACAGGCCAGAAGCCTTTCTTCTGGCTGGCTCTCACAGTTGTGCTTCACAATCTGGAATGGTGTGGCTTGCCTTTCTGTGTCTGGTCCCCTGCTTGCAAGGATTCCCAACAGGCTCCGTCCTGATCAACTGTGCCAGCCTGTGGGCCACACACAGGTATGGCCTGGGGGACAGGTTGGGCAGACAATGTTTGATGGTGGGGGGGGGGGTTCAGCATTGGTTGTTGTGCTTGCCTTCTTTAAGCTTGATCCACTGTTTTAAGATTAAAACAAGAGTGTGCCAGCTTTGGGCCTACACAGGCCAGAAGCCTTTCTTCTGGCTGGCTCTCACAGTTGTGCTCCACAATCTGGAATGGTGTGGCTTGCTTTTCTGTGTCTGGTCCCCTGCTTGCAAGGATTCCCAACAGGCTCCGTCCTGATCAACTGTGCCAGCCTGTGGGCCACACACAGGTATGGCCTGGGGGACAGGTTGGGCAGACAATGTTTGATGGTGGGGGGGGTTTCAGCATTGGTTGTTGTGCTTGCCTTCTTTAAGCTTGATCCACTGTTTTAAGATTAAAACAAGAGTGTGCCAGCTTTGGGCCTACACAGGCCAGAAGCCTTTCTTCTGGCTGACTCTCACAGTTGTGCTTCACAATCTGGAATGGTGTGGCTTGCCTTTCTGTGTCTGGTCCCCCGCTTGCAAGGATTCCCAACAGGCTCCGTCCTGATCAACTGTGCCAGCCTGTGGGCCACACACAGGTATGGCCTGGGGGACAGGTTGGGCAGACAATGTTTGATGGGGGGGGGGGGGTTTCAGCATTGGTTGTTGTGCTTGCCTTCTTTAAGCTTGATCCACTGTTTTAAGATTAAAACAAGAGTGTGCCAGCTTTGGGCCTACACAGGCCAGAAGCCTTTCTTCTGGCTGGCTCTCACAGTTGTGCTTCACAATCTGGAATGGTGTGGCTTGCCTTTCTGTGTCTGGTCCCCTGCTTGCAAGGATTCCCAACAGGCTCCGTCCTGATCAACTGTGCCAGCCTGTGGGCCACACACAGGTATGGCCTGGGGGACTGGTTGGGCAGACAATGTTTGATGGTGGGGGGGGGGGGTTCAGCATTGGTTGTTGTGCTTGCCTTCTTTAAGCTTGATCCACTGTTTTAAGATTAAAACAAGAGTGTGCCAGCTTTGGGCCTACACAGGCCAGAAGCCTTTCTTCTGGCTGGCTCTCACAGTTGTGCTCCACAATCTGGAATGGTGTGGCTTGCTTTTCTGTGTCTGGTCCCCCGCTTGCAAGGATTCCCAACAGGCTCCGTCCTGATCAACTGTGCCAGCCTGTGGGCCACACACAGGTATGGCCTGGGGGACAGGTTGGGCAGACAATGTTTGATGGTGGGGGGGGGGTTCAGCATTGGTTGTTGTGCTTGCCTTCTTTAAGCTTGATCCACTGTTTTAAGATTAAAACAAGAGTGTGCCAGCTTCGGGCCTACACAGGCCAGAAGCCTTTCTTCTGGCTGGCTCTCACAGTTGTGCTTCACAATCTGGAATGGTGTGGCTTGCTTTTCTGTGTCTGGTCCCCTGCTTGCAAGGATTCCCAACAGGCTCCGTCCTGATCAACTGTGCCAGCCTGTGGGCCACACACAGGTATGGCCTGGGGGACAGGTTGGGCAGACAATCTTTGATGGTGGGGGGGGGGGGGTTCAGCATTGGTTGTTGTGCTTGCCTTCTTTAAGCTTGATCCACTGTTTTAAGATTAAAACCAGAGTGTGCCAGCTTCGGGCCTACACAGGCCAGAAGCCTTTCTTCTGGCTGGCTCTCACAGTTGTGCTTCACAATCTGGAATGGTGTGGCTTGCTTTTCTGTGTCTGGTCCCCTGCTTGCAAGGATTCCCAACAGGCTCCGTCCTGATCAACTGTGCCAGCCTGTGGGCCACACACAGGTATGCTGCTTTGGCCAAGGTAACCCTTTTTGGTTGCTGGCCTGGCACTCACAGTTGTGCTCCACAATCTGGAATGGTGTGGCTTGCGTTTCTGTGTCTGGTCCCCTGCTTGCAAGGATTCCCAACAGGCTCCGTCCTGATCAACTGTGCCAGCCTGTGGGCCACACACAGGTATGCTGCTTTGGCCAAGGTAACCCTTTTTGGTTGCTGGCCTGGCACTCACAGTTGTGCTCCACAATCTGGAATGGTGTGGCTTGCGTTTCTGTGTCTGGTCCCCTGCTTGCAAGGATTCCCAACAGGCTCCGTCCTGATCAACTGTGCCAGCCTGTGGGCCACACACAGGTATGCTGCTTTGGCCAAGGTAACCCTTTTTGGTTGCTGGCCTGGCACTCACAGTTGTGCTCCACAATCTGGAATGGTGTGGCTTGCGTTTCGGTGTCTGGTCCCCTGCTTGCAAGGATTCCCAACAGGCTCCGTCCTGATCAACTGTGCCAGCCTTCGGCCCACACACAGGCCTGCTGCTCCGGCTTTGGTAACCCTTCCCGTTTGCTGGCCTGGCACTCACTGTTTTGCTTCACATTCAGGTTGTTTATCGTTGGTGGACCTCTTCTGGACTGGACTGCACTTGGTTGACATCGGCCTGCAGATCTCTGCGTGGAGGATCAACATTGCTGGACATCTGCACTGGTGGACTGGTAGGGTTGTTGTTAAATTTGGTTTTTGAGCTTATGTCTGCTGCTGTGCCTACCTGCGAGCATATGCTTTGGCTCTGTCTTTATGGCTTGGGCCGGGGGGGGGGCATTTTCTGGTTGGGCAAGAGGATATTGTTTGGGGGTTAGGGGGGCCAGCATTGATCGCAGTGCCTGCTTTCTTTCATGTTTCATTTTTCAAGTTTGAGTGTGGGGTGGGCATGAACTGCTGTTTCACAGGACTAAAAAATGAGTGTGCCAGCTTCTGGCCTGCACAGGCCAGAAGCTCTGCTGGGTGGATGTGTTTTGTTTTGCTGCTGGTTGGCCCTAGCCTTTAAGGGGGGGGGGCTGACTTGGCTTGTGCAACGGGGCCTTGAATTTTGGGGTTGCGTGTGCGGCGTGTGGTGTTGACTCTGCTAACATTTCCAATTTTCTTGACAGCATCGTGGAGGAGAGGAGGACCAGCTGCAAGACCGCCTGAACATCGCTGGACTGCAGGACTGGTGTTACTGTGAGCGAGTCCGGGTTCACATTTGGGTGGCCTTGGGGGTGGGTTCTTGCTAGCTTGGGAGGGGGGAGGCTCATCTTCAAAACACCACATCCACACCCCACACCGACATACCACAGATACATCGGTCCCGCTAAATAGTGTCTCTTAGGTAGGTAGGCCAGTTGGTAGGTGATCAGTGGATAATTGCCCTCAACATAATTATTAGGGAAACCGAGCCTAGTTATTTTTAAAAAACTAAATAGGGACTCAGCAGGGAAAGCATTAGTGAGTGAGTGTTAGGTTTGAATTCTATATATATATATATATATATATAAAAATTTGTAATAGCTGTCAATAGGCTTCCCATTAGTGCCCCCATAACTAGGGTTCCACTGCCCATCTCTGGCACCCGTGGTGGTGCCAGGCCGGCCCGGGCATACTAGTGTGTGAGTGTTTAAGGCTTTGTCACCTGTTATTGGGGTTTAGGGCCAGCTCAATTCCAGAGGAATTCAGCTGATTGGCAGGCTCAGGTTCCCTGACATAAATAGGGTTGCTTAAAAAGGCACTTGATTGTTCATCTCCAAGTCACAGAGCCACTAGAAACACAGATTTATAGCAGGTTAGTTAGGTCTTGAAAACAAAGTTGACCTTTGTTTTCTAAATCTTTTCTGATTAGTTAGGGTTGAATTTGGGAGGGGAAAGTATGTCAGAGAGGAAAGCAGAGAGGGGACCCGGGGGAAAGGCTAGGGAGAAATCTAGAGGGGAGGAGGGGAGGGGGAGGGGGACTGCTGCGGCAGCCCCTCCATCTGAGCGGAGGAGGCCCTCCCCTGCGCTGCTGCCGTTCACCAGCCTGGCTTCTGGTGACAGGAAGAGGGTTCGCAAGACTCTCTTTCCTGAGGCAGCTGCTGGAGGGCCACCCCCAACCCGGGTGCGTGAGGCAGGGGCTGGCACTGGGCAGGGGCCTGCTGCTGAGGCTCCTCCTCCTCCAGTGGTTGCGAGCCAGCTGCTGGAGGAGGGGCAGCATGTGGTGTCTCCTGGGATGGGCGCGGAGCACATGACTTTCCCTGCGCTCCCGCTCACCCCAGGAACCCGGAGGATGTTGGAGGAACTGCCCGTGAGACCCCCCCTGGGGCGGTCCACCCCAGTTTCCTCTGAGGCCAGCAGCAGGCCTCTCGCGGCTGTGCAGGAGGAGAGGACGCGGGAGGAAGAGGCAGAGACTGTGGTGGAAGAGCCCACATCTCTGCCCCTTCAGCCTCGTCCATCCCCACCTGCCCGGCCGAGAGTGGGACACGGTGTGTCCGGCCAGAGCACCTCACAGGAGGTGCCGCAGGGTGGTCCCGAACGCGCTTCTCCTGGGAAGCGTGGGATGCCCTTTTCCTCCGAAATCTGGAAGCACTTCCAGACAACGGAGGATCCCCGAGCAGCCCTGTGCCTGCATTGTAGGCAGCGCGTCAGCCGTGGCAAAGATGTGTGGCATCTCTCCACGTCTGGGATGAGGTACCATATGAAGAGGCACCACCAGGCGGTGCTTCTTCGGGAGGAGGGTTCGAGTGGCGCCGCACGGCCGCCAGCTAGCCAGAAGGAGGCAGGCTCCTCTGGTGCTCTCCCCCCAAGGGTACCTGCAGGAAAGGGACGCCAAGCCTCTCTCCCGGAGATGCTTGGTATGCAGGGCGCTAGTGTGCCCAGAGAGGGGATCCGGAGGGCGAGCAGGCGCATCACGCGCCACATCGTCAACATGATAGCAGTGGATGGGCAACCGTATTCCGTAGTTGAAGACTTCGGCTTCTCAGGGCTGCTCCAAGATTGCTTTCCCTGGTACGCCGTCCCTGCTCGCACGTCGTTGAGCAGATCGGTGGTGCCCTCGTTTTACAGGGCTGCCAGGGATCATGTGAAGGCACAGCTGTCCCGGGTTGCCGGGAGAACTGTGCACTTCACATCGGACATCTGGACCTGCCCAAGTGTGCAGCAAGCGTACCTCTCGCTTACTGCTCACTGGTGGGAACCCGAGTCGGTTCTGGGTGGGGGCCGGGGGGAGGTGCCTAGCACAGCTAGACAGGGAAGGATGCGAGACCGCCAGGCCGGCTACTGCAAGGCCTTGCTTCACGCCGAGGTGCTCGACGTGTCCCACACGGCGGAGAACATCGCTGCCACCTTAAGGAGACAGTTGGACGAGTGGATAGGCCAGGGACCCGCCACCGTGGGATGCATGGTGACGGACGGTGGCAAGAACATGAGGGCAGCGGCGCATCTAGTGAGCCGAGAGAGCGTCTACTGTGCCGCTCACAAGCTTCACCTAGTGGTGAGAGATGCGCTGGGGTTGGGCTCCTCGAAGGAACCCGTGGATACCCGGACCCGTGAACTCCAGTTACTTGTCCAGAAATGTCGGAGGCTCACGGGTCACTTCTCGCGCAGCGTGAAGGCCACGCACGAACTGCGCCAGACACAGGTCAGGACAGGTGTGCCAGAGCACGCTCTGATCACTGACGTCAGCACTCGCTGGAACTCCACCTGCGCCATGCTTGAGCGCTTGGTGGAGCAGCAGGCCGCACTCCACGCGTGGCTCTCCGAGCACCGCGGTGCGAGTCAGGTGGGTGAGTTCAACCGGGAGGATTGGCTCACCATCACCCAGACAGTGGAGGTCCTGAAGCCCTTCAAGGACTTCACTGTGGCGGTCTCGTCAGACACGGCGACCCTCGGTCTGGTCATTCCCCTGGTGCACACGCTCCAGAGGAATCTGGCCACCCTTGCAGACCGGGTCGCGCCCCGTGCTGACCTTGTTCCAGCGGTGCGCGCATTAGTGAGAAGGCTGCAGCAGGGCATAGCTGCCAGGCTAACTCCTCTCACTAAGGAAGAGTCATACATGTTGGCGACCATGTGTGACCCGCGCATAAAGGGCACTTTCGCCAAGCGGGACGGGAACCTCACCCAAGCCAGAGACGGGCTCTGCTCTTGGGTGAGGCGCAGGCAGGCCAAGAGGGGACGCCTGTCGACAGGGGGGACGCAAGAGGGGCCCTGCCGTGCGGGTCCCTCTGACGCCCCCTCTGCGCAGGCCCCCCCCGAGGCCACCACCGGAGTGCCGATGGAGATGGAGATGCTCCGGTGGGCCCTCGTCCCCTCTGGGGTCGTGAGGACCGTGAGAGAGGATCCGGCGGAGGCGATGGTCAGGGACTACCTCGCGGAGCCCTGCGAGTCGCTCTCCACCGATCCGCTCAGCTACTGGGCCAGGAAGGAGTCGGTCTGGCCGGACCTCTCCCTCGAGGCGCAGCGGCTGCTCTCATGCCCTCCGACGAGCGTGGAGAGCGAGCGCGTCTTTTCACATGCGGGCGACATTGTCGGCCCACATCGCACTCGCCTTCTCCCATGGAGAGTCGAGCAGTTGACCTTCCTGAAGGTCAACTCTCGCCTCTTCGATTTCTCAGGACTGGACTTCCAGAGTGACTGAGGTGAGCCCAACTTGTGGCCTGCATCCTCTATGAGTCCAATCCTTTGGAATCGCGCTCTCCCCTGTATAAAACCCTGTATATACAGTTAAAACCGGCCAGTAGAGGGAGGGTGGTTAGGAACCAGTGGCAAAGGGAAAACACCCAGCAATTTGAAAGCCCCCCCCCCAGGGTATTCAAAACATCTCCCATCACTGAGACATACCCTGTGGGACCAAATTTATTATGAGAAATAATGCCCCAGAAACATGGATTGCTACTGGAGGGAGAAACAGGTTAGATAGGGATTGCTTAGGTGTTTTTATCAGATGAACTCCTTGTAAAAAAAAATTGTAGAAGAATTGTTGTACTGTTTTTTGCAAGTTGATGTTCCGTTCATGTAAAAAAAAAGGAAAAAAAACCAAAATAAAATGTTGTGATTATGTTTTTTAAAAGTTGATTGAATGTTCATAAAAAAAAAAACCCAAAAAAATGTTGTGATTATGTTTTTTAAAAGTTGATGTTCCGTTCATGTAAAAAAAAGGAAAAAAAACCAAAAAAAAATGTTGTGATTATGTTTTTTAAAAGTTGATTGAATGTTCATGTTTAAAAAAAAAAAAATTTGATGTTAATGTTGCGTTTGCATGGTTGGGGGATGCGGGTAGAGTGGTGGATGGGCACCGGCCAATGATGATCTCTCACAGATGTTCCCAGGTAAATTCTGAGGCTGGTGTGGGGGTGGGGGGAGACCTCTGCAGAACTGCTCCAGAAATACCATTGTCCAGTGCCTTGGAAGTGCCCAGTTCAGCTTTGTGTGTCTGAACTGAAAGCACAGCCACAGGAAATGACATAGGTTCTGCTGGACCCTGTTGCAGTGGTTCCCCCCCCCATTTAGTCATGTTATGGAGGGAGAGTTGTATTAGGCTGGTAGTTATGATCATCTTCTGTTTCCATGCCCTGTTGTGCCCGCTCACTATGTAACCTGCTGTAATGTTCAAAACTTTACTGTTTGTCCATTTCAAAAGAAAAATTGTGTTTAAGATTCTCTGATGTGTAGTTAATTGTGTTGTGTTGTGCTATGAGGGACAATAAGTGTAATATGTTGTGATTTGTTGACCACTTGTAATTTGAAAATGAGAAAATAAAGGTTTTTTAAACTTAATGATTGTGTGTCTGTGTTCCCTTCTTTGATGGGAGGTTGGTTCCCAGCATAGGGAACAATGGGGCAGGCTGGCCAGCCTGTTCCTGGGGTACTGGGTGTGGGGCAGCTGAGGGTGGTTTTGGTTCTGAGACGGGCTGAGTGGAGGATTTGGGTCTGTGTGTGGCAGCTGGGGTGGGGGAACTGGGTTTGTGTGGGGCTGTAAGGAGTGGACTATGGGGGATGAGAGCACTGGTTGTCCCTTGTGCCCAAGTAGGCCCCTGCTACTGTCCTGGTGTGGGCTTCCATGCCTCCATCAGTTGCTGGCCCTCCTTTGCCATCTTTTTCTGAAATTTTCCTAGGGCTGCCAAACTCCTGGTTGGGCTTGAGTTCAGGTTAGAGAGAGTAGTTCCCTACAGAGAAACTGGCTGCTTCCAAGGGCAATCTCTTTAGAGGGCAAATGCGGACCATGGATTCTGGGGGAGATCCCTACTCAGATTTTCCTTTCCACAAGTCCCACCCCCAAATTGCCAGTAACTTCCAAGGCCAGAGTTTGCCACCCCAGAGAGATCCCGTTCCCACCCTCTTAGCCTTGGCATGAAAGTTGTAGCCCCCATGGAACGCTTCCAGGTTCCTGATTCCAAGCCCAATGACACCAATGTAAGACAATCCAGACCTCCATCAAAAATGGATTTTAAGTAGCAGTGGGATTGGGCTGCATTTCAGTCATTCACATATCTGGTTGTGTTCCCAAACATTTAGCTTATGTTTTTTTAAATCAGCGTATGGCACTTAAGGACACTTTTAAATGGTTCTAAAAACATTTTTTTATTATGAAGTATTTAATGTGGCATTGATCAAGGGCAGGCCTTTTGGCCAAATGAGCAGTATCAGTACAGTAAAATTTAGACTAAGCTCATAGGAGGAAAAAGCATTCACACTGTGAAGTGGGAAGAAAGTTTCAATTTACATGTACCATGGACTCCGAAAAAGACATGTAAGTGGGATCCAGACCAAATCAGGCCTGCTTTCTCCCTTGAAGATATCAATTGATGATAGTGCTTATGTCACATCATGAGAAGACAAGGTTCACTAGAAAAGACAATAATGCTAAGAAAAATTGAAGGCAGTAGGGAAAAGAAGAATACCCTAGATGTGGTAGATTGACTGCGGTTTGCAATACATGGACAAGGTTTTTGGGATACTGTGGAGCTCAATATAATTCTAAAGTACACCACAAGTGATTTGAATGCATAAAACATACAGACACATACACATAAAATGTATATACCCCCTCCCCACCAAATTAAAGGTTTATCTTATGCCCCGGTTTTCTCCCCCATGGGAACCTAGAGTGGTTTACACATTGCTGTTCTCCCTTGATTTGTTTCACCCTCATCACAACCAGGCTAACAATAGACAGCTGCTCCATGCCTCACATTGGAGTGACTCCACCGATGGCCTTCTTAGTTGTATGAGGGGGTGGAGGGGGGGGAGGAAGGAAACAACGCACTCCTGCCCACTCTATCTGGGGCCTAGGTGACCAAATTGCTTGGCCTTGGCAAGGAGCCAGTGGTGGGGCGGCACTGGTTCTGGGGCCCCGTCCAGAACATTTGTCCAGGGCCCCAAAATCACGTAGACTGCCTCTGGAAAACACAACACAATTGTTTACTTAGGCTGAGCCAAGAACATCCATCAAGCCTACAAGGCACAGAATCAGAGTCTGCCAGATTCTAGACCAACTCTCTAGCCATTGCACTACAGTGGATATCTAAAAACTGTTCATACCCCCACCAGCAACTTGAACATTTTTCTCCAAAAGGCACAACTTGGCTGGGTCTCAAAAAGGACTATGATGCATGGGCCTGTCAATGCATACTGGTACTAAGGCTCTGGCCGGGGGGAGGGGGGCATTGTGCCAATGCCACCCTGGCTTTGGAAGGGGACAGTAAAATAGAAGAAATAATCTAGCTTCAGTGCCTCCCCCCCTTCTCTGTCTCTCTCTCTCTCTATAATGTGAGTGAAAACATTACTATACCATCACTGAAGCCTACAGGATACTTAGGGTCTGTTCACACACGCATGATCATTTAATGGCAATGCTCTGGCATGATGATGTTTGTTCTAGGAGGTGATGTGATCATCACACAAGGCTGGGGAGCACGCACAATTCACAGCAGGCAGATTTGGGCCACAAGGGATCCTGCTTTGGCCTGTAGGGCCCAAATCAGCCCACTGCAAAGCACAGGCATACTCTCAGGGCAGCCAGATGACATCAGTGACATCACGGCAGCAGCCCCTGGAGCGTACCTTGAAGGCTCATTCACTGACTTTCCCCCTTCGGGGTGATAGGTGAGAGTGGGGGATCCCCCACCAAGGGGAAACGGATCCCTAATTGTGTCTGAGGTTGTGGAAATCAAATGGGTCATTACCTCCATATTGCTTCTGTCTTTGAGGGACTTACATGCACATTATATTTAACTCCAGATTTCTTGATTGTCAAGGAATGCATGTGGTGGGGGGTAGGGGGGAAGGGTGGGAGAAGGGCACCTGAGGGTGAGGGTGGCATTTGGCATGCAAAATGCCACCCCTGGCAAGACAAGCCTCTCCCAGCTGTCGGTGGTAGAGATGAGAGCAGAGCACCCACTTGGGGAGGCCATGAAATGGCCCCCCCAAGTGGGAGCAGGCTGAGCCTTGGTGGGGGGATGGGAGGAAGGGTGGGAGAAGGGCCCCAGAGGGTTGGGGGGGGGATTTTGTTGCTGTGGTTCCCCCCCATTAAGTCATGTTATGGAGGGAGAGTTGTATTAGGCTGGTAGTTATTATGATCATCTTCTGTTTCCATGCCCTGTTGTGCCCGCTCACTATGTGACCTGTTGTAATGTTCAAAACTTTACTGTTTGTCCATTTCAAAAAAAAAATTGTGTTTAAGATTCTCTGATGTGTAGTTAATTGTGTTGTGTTGTGCTATGAGGGACAATAAGTGTAATATGTTGTGATTTGTTGACCACTTGTAATTTGAAAATGAGAAAATAAAGGTTTTTTAAACTTAATGATTGTGTGTCTGTGTTCCCTTCTTTGATGGGAGGTTGGTTCCCAGCATAGGGAACAATGGGGCAGGCTGGCCAGCCTTCTCTGCGGGTGGTGGGGGGGTCAGGGGGGTGGTTGTCTGTGTGCCAGGGCAGGTGCTCTTTCCCAGGGACGATTTGGCACTGCCACCATTGTGGCACCCCTTGTCTGTGCAGAACTGCCCTGGGAAAGAGAGTTTAGGGGTTCCCAAAAGGGGAGGGCAGGCCAGCCTGTTCCTGGGGTTATGGTGGGTGTGGGGCAGGTGGGGGTGGATTTGGGTCTGTGAGGGGCTACTGGGGGGATTTGGGTCTGTGTGTGGCAGCTGGGGTGGGGGAACTGGGTTTGTGTGGGGCTGTGAGGGGTGGACTTTAGGGGCTGAGAGCACCTACTTGGGGAGGCCATGAAATGGCCCCCCCAAGTGGGAGCAGGCTGAGCCTTGGTGGGGGGTGGGAGGAGGGGTGGGAGAAGGGCCCCAGAGGGTTGGGGGGCATTTTGCATGCAAAATGCCACCCCTGGCAACACAAGCCTCCCCCAGCTGTCAGTGGTAGAGATTAGAGCACCTACTTGGGGAGGCCATGAAATGGCCCCCCCAAGTGGGAGCAGGCTGAGCCTTGGTGGGGGGTGGGAGGAGGGGTGGTAGAAGGGCCCCTGAGGGCTGGGGGGCATTTTGCATGCAAAATGCCACCCCTGGCAAAGGAAGCCTGCCTCTTCATTTTTTCCCCATAGGAAATAATGAAGAGAGATCAGCAGCAGCATGCTAACAATATGCTGCTCCTTTGCTTTCTTATGGGGAGGATGGGGGGACCTGCTTTGGGGGGCCATAACATGGCCCCCCAAAGTCCAATCTGTCTGAAACTTGGGTAGTTGTTAGAGAAGGGTTAGAGGAAGGTCCCCACCAATTTTGGGCTTATTTGGTGGGAAAATGCCTCCTCCAGGCGTCCTGAAAGACGGAGGCATTTTCCCAGCAAAAAAACCCGAAAGAATCCCGAAAGAATGCCGAAATAATGCCGAATCCCGAATCCCGAAAGAGATTCTTGTTTCGGCTTTCGGCTAATGCCGGTAGAGAATCTTGTTTCGGGTAATCCCGAAACAAGAAAGCCGAAAGTTTTTTCCTTGCACACCCCTAAGAAAGCAGACACCAAATCACCTTGAGGCTGTGCAGTTTAGAATTCCAGGAGCCCAAGCCAATTCAGCTCTGATCAACATGAGTACTCAGAAGTGCTGACTTAAAGTGTGCCATCTAGAAAAAGCACAGTGTGAATTTAGCTTGATGCACACATCAGTGACTTGAATACTGGGTCAAAAGTCATTCTTCTTCTGTCCCTATGTTTCAGGAAGGTTGTACCCTATCTTTTTTTTAAATTAAATGCTGTGTAATTTCAGTTGCCACTTTTTAAAAACATCCTCAAACTAATTAAAAGGAGTTGTGAAATAGATCTGAAGGTTAGACTTGTGTGGCATAACAGTGCATCAGTGTTTTCTGCAGTTTCCCCACTTTCAGATTAATTACTTTGACAAAGACTTAGAATAGAGCTTTTTATGGAAGAGAAAAAGGTTCATTTTATTGCACATGGTGATGTTGCTTCAAAACCAGTCCTAATTCTTCTGCTTCATTCACTATGCCAAAACAGTTGTTATTCTCTTGTTCATTTATGTGTGAAAGAGCAGTTCTAATCTATATTATGTGCAAGTGCAGCATCTTTAGAAAATTCATTCACATAAGTAAACACTTGTACCAGTAATGCTTGTGAATGTGAATCATCTATTGAAATGATCAACAACATGAAAGTTAATACACAAAACTCCCTTTGATTAGCAATGAATGTATCCAGTAAAGGAACAGTCAAATTAGCGTGAAACAGTGACAAAATGTAGTGTTATTGGTCTTGTGAGGATGAATGAAGGGAAATGAAAATGTTCCCCAAAAATAACTGGGAATTGTGGGTGACACCAGCTATAAAGAGGTGCTGAAGAAGAAATAAAACCATAGCTAGAGATAGTGGAATTGTTTTGTAAGATGAATGAACATGTGAGAGAAGGTATAAAACTGAAATGGCTGACAGTAATAGGTCATGTTATTATGACTTGTGATATTGTACAACAACAAAGAACATGAAATATTTTTCTCATTACATGGAGATCTTTTTGTTTGTTGGTTTATTGAGTAATACTGCACTCATCAGTAATGTTATATATAAGACAAATAACTATTAAAAGCTGTAGTGTTGTTACTGGGGGTAATCTAGTTTTTCTTCTATTTTGTGAAGAACAAGGTCTTTGACCTCTGTTACCAATAAACAAAGACATTACTACAAAATGTGCTTGTCTTCAAAACAACATACTCCTTTATATACTTTTAATATTGCAACCCCCCAATTCATTTTCATTTATAAATCAATAGAGGAATTACAGTAGTCATATTATTTTAGGACAAACAAATCTATCATAATGGTAACATTTATTAATGTTCTTTTTTTAAAAAAGATTTTTATTGGGTGAGTAAAATTTAATATTAAATTTTTTTATTATTAATACCCTCATTTCCATATTCCCCCACCCTTTCCCCCTCCCCCCTTTATCTCAGACTTCCAACAGTTTTCCAACCCGCTGTCTAAATCTACTGCTTATATCTCTTTTTCTTTTCTTATTCATTCTAATATACTACTAAAATAGATATTATATGTTAAACTATAAAAAACCTAATATCCAATTAACAATTACAACATGTTTCTAACTTATCTCTTCTCCTCTTGTAAAGATCGCCCTCTCTTCCCTTCTGCCAAATTAATAGTTATCTAGCACCCACATTTCTCCCTTTACATCCCACTTCTTTTCCAAATACTGTTTTAGTTTCCACCAATCATTAAAGAATTCCTCTGGATTCTATTCTCTCAGCTTTCTTGTCATTTTGTCCATTTCTGCCATGTACAGCAATTTTTGTATCCAATTTTCAATAGATGGTACTTCTTTTGTTTTCCACTTCTGGGCGTATAAAATTCTCGCTGCTGTTGTCATATAAAATAGTAACGTTCTATATTGCCTGGGAATCCCCTCCATATTCAAATTCAACAACAGCAGTTCTGGGTTCTTATTTATTTGAATTTGTAAAATTGCAGTCATAGCTTCTATAATATCTCCCCAGAACTGCTTTGCTAACTCACAGGTCCACCACATATGATATAATGAACCTTCATGGTTTTTACATTTCCAGCACTTATATGACATTTTGTTATTCCCATATGCTATTTTCTTCGGCGTTAAGTACCATCTTGTAAACATTTTCTTTAATATTAGTACAAGTCAATATCTTCAATGTATTTTTCCATAAGTATTCCCATGCCTCCATTGTTATGTCTTTATTGCAGTTTATAGCCGACTTCACCATCTGGACTTTAACAGTTTCGTCTTCTGTAAACCATTTTAACAAGATCTTATAAACTTTAGAAATCTTTTTCTTGCCTTCTTGTAGTATACATTCTTCCAATTCCGAGTTTTTCCATTTAAATCCCGATTTTATACGATCCAAATCATATAAGTCTTTAATCTGCCTATATTGGAACCATCCGTAATAAGATACTTCATCTTCTGTTTTAAGCTTAATCATATTCTGCTCCATTTTCAACACCTCTTTATATGACACACATTGTTCCCTATTATAAATTATCCTCGGGTCAATGGCTTCCATTGGCACCACCCACGTCGGGATACCTTCATCCAAATATTTTTTATATTTTTGCCAGACCGTGAAGAGACTTCGCCTAATATAATGATGCAGAAACATAGAGTCCGCTTTAATTTTATCGTACCATAAGTACGCATGCCAACCAAAAATTTTTTTATATCCTTCGAGAGTTAAGAGTTTAAGATTCTCTAACAACATCCATTCTTTAAACCACACCAAACATATTGCTTCATGGTATAGTTTTATATTTGGTAATTGTAATCCCCCTCTTTCTTTGGCATCACATAACACTTTCATCTTCACTCGAGGCTTCTTCCCTGCCCATACAAAGTCCGATATTTTCCTTTGCCACTTGTCAAATTGCTTGTTGTCTCTTATTATTGGTATTGTTTGCAGTAAAAACATAATTTGTGGAAGTACATTCATTTTAATTACTGCTATTCTTCCTAGCCACAGCAAATTCAACTTATGCCATTTGATTAAGTCTCTATCAATTTGTTGCCACAGCTTTTCATAATTGTTCTTGAATAAGTCAATATTTTTAGCAGTAAGCTCTATTCCTAAATATTTTACTTTATGTGTTACCTCACAGTTGGTAATTTCCGTTAATTCTTGTTGTCTTTGTTTCACCATACTCTTACATAATATCTTAGATTTTCTTTTGTTAACATAAAATCCAGCCAAATCACCAAATTCTTTTATCTTATCCAACAATCTTGGCATATTTTGGATTGGATCCTCTACAATAACCATCACATAATCCGCAAAAGCTCTGACTTTGTATGTAAATCTCTTAATCTTCAAACCTCTTATGGTGTCGTCTTCTCGTATCTGCATCAATAAAATTTCCAATATCAAGACAAACAACAGTGGAGACAATGGGCAACCTTGCCTTGTACCCTTCCGTATTTCCAGTCTCTTAGTTAATTCATCATTTACTACAATTGCTGCACACTGGTCTTTATATATAGTTTTTACTGCTTGGATGAACTCTTTTCCCATCTGTAACTTCTCCATTGTGGCAAACATAAAATTCCAATTTAACTTGTCAAAAGCCTTCTCTGCATCCACAAAAAAGAAACCAACTTCCTTTTCACAGTGTCTGTCATAGTATTCTATTGCATTTATTACAGTCTTTAGATTGTCTTTAATCTGTGTTTGGTAAAAATCCTGCTTGCTCTTCTGCAATAAATTCAGCCAGCCATTCCTTCAGCCTTTCTGCCAATATTTTCGCAAAAATCTTGTAGTCATTATTTAACAGTGATATAGGTCTATAATTTTTTACATTACATAGGTCCTGTTCTTCTTTTGGAATCAGTGATATATTAGCCTCATTCCAGGTTTCCGGAATCTTTTGTCCCTTTAAGATCCCATTCATCACTTTTTTCAGGAAAGGCACCACCTCTTTTGCCATTACTTTATAAAATTTAGCCGTTATTCCATCAGGTCCTGGTGCCTTCCCCAATTTAGTCGACTGTATTGCATCCATAATTTCTGTTTCTGTTATTTCAGCATTTAGTTTTCGCTTCCACTTCTCAGATAGCTTTGGTAAGTCAATTTTGCTCAAATATTGATCAATACTATCCTCCTTTACCACTTTACTCTGATACAATTTGGCATAAAAATTATAAAATGCTCTTCTTATGGCTGATTGATCCATTAACGTCTTATCTTCTTCTATAATCTTAGTTATCACTCTTTTTTCCCTCCTCTTCTTTAATTGCCAAGCTAAATATTTCCCCGGCTTGTTGGCACCCTCAAATGTTTTTGTTTTAGTTTCTTCAATTCCCATTCCAATTCTTTGTTGCTTTTAATTGTTCTTGCAGAATCTTTATCTCCTGGTGTAGTTTCTCTTTCCCCGGTCTTTTCTTTAATTGAGTCTCTTTGATTTTTATCTTTTCCTGAATTTCTTTCCTTTTTTCTTCTTTTCTTTTTTTGTCTCTCACATTTAAGTCCATTAAGACGCCTCTCATTACAGCTTTGTACGTATCCAATACTTTATACATTGGTACAGATTTATCCCAATTATATTGTATAAAAAATCTGGTTTCTTTCTGTAACAAATCTAGATTGCCCTCCTGTTGCAGTAAATCTTCATTAATTCTCCATCTAAATTTTTTAATACATTTCCCAAATCTCCACATAACTGGATTGTGATCTGAGCTTACTTTGGACATAATTTCAACCTCTTTAGTCCATATTGCCAAGTCCTTAGAGGCCCAGATCATATCAATTCTCGATAGCGACGAGTGCCTTGCCGAATAATAGGTAAATTGCTTGGCTTTGAAGTTATTTCTTCTCCACACATCCTCCAAATTTTCCTCTTTTTGTATTTCAAAAAAAGATTTTGGCAATAATCCCCGTTTCTTTTGAGTCCCCTTTGTTTTTTTGTCTTCCTGTAAGTTTACTACGCCATTAAAATCCCCTGCCAGGATTATTTGTGAATAAGTCACTCCGTCTAATTGCTTCTGTAATTCATTAAAAAAATTGTCTTTAGCTCCATTTGGTCCATAAATCCCTACTATTAGTGTCTTTTGGGAGTTCCAAATAATTTCCACAGCAAGATATCTGGCTTCAGAGTCACAAAATATCATTTTAGATTGCAGCTCCTCCTTAATATATAACACAACTCCCCTTTTTTTCTGTTTTGCTGCGGCGACAAATTCTTTTCCTAATTTGTAATTTTTTAAGTACTTTTGATCTTGTTTTTTAATATTGGTCTCTTGTAAACAAATTATATTACAACGTTGCTTAGATAGCCAATGAAAAATAGTTTTACGTTTCGAAGATGAGTTAAGTCCGTTTACATTCCATGATATTACTTTACACTCCAGAATCAAATTCTGGGTCTTTTAGGTAAGTCTTTATCATTGTCCAACAAGAACATCTGCATCTCATGCCGCGATCTAATAGTTCTCCTAGTTGCTTGAAATTCAAAACTCAGGCCCTCTGGAATCTCCCATCTATATCTTACATTCAACTCTTTCAAAATCTTAGTCAGATCTCTATATTTTTTCCTTTCTATCAGGATTTTTTTAGGTAACTCCTTCATTATTCTCACCTTTTTTCCTTCCATTACCAGTGGGTTTTGAAATTGCTTGCTCACAATATCTTCTTTCATTTTTTTAGTAGTAAACTGCACAATCATATCTCTAGGCAAATTTTTTTGAGCTGCATATCTTGAATTAATTCTGTACACCACGTCCACATGTCTTACGATCTCTTCCATGGTTTTATTCAAGAATTCTGCTAGTATTTCCAATATCTGTTCTTGGGCTACCTTCCCCTCCTCCTCCAGAACGCCACGAAATCTAAGTTGTCTCTCCATATATTTACATTCCATCACCGCCACTCTTTCATTCAAGCCTGTGGTTTCTGCTTTAAATGTAGTGGTTAGCTTCTCCGTCTTTTCTTCCACCTCATTAACTTTTTGCTGCGTCGTCTGTAGTTCCTTCTTGATCTCGTCGATACTCTTTGTTAACTCTGCCACTTCAGATTTAATTGTCTCCTTGAGATCCTTCATCATCTCTTGTATTACATCTTTTAGTTCTTTGTTGCCTTCAGCCACTTTCTTATCCAAATTATCAAATGCTGACTGCCAGTCCTTTTTCGACATCGTGGGGCTCGATTTGCTCTGCTCCCATGAGTCTGCTCTCTTTTACAATTCCGTGGCTTAAATATTTAAGTTCCCAAATTCAATGTCTTGTTTTACTAGTATTTTGTCCAAAAGTTAGCACTTTAACTGTTCAAAATGGCGGGCGTCTTTTCTATATGGTTTTAAATCAAAGCTTTGCCCTTACCCTTCTCCAAGATGGCCCACTTCCGGTTGCAATGAGGGCTTGCCCTTGCCCTCTTTCAAAATGGCGCACTTCCGCTTCCGCCTTTTCCTTCACAGCCGCTCTAGCCTTGCATCTCGATGTTTATGATGCACTTCCTGTTTCTTCCCCGTCATCGCACCGCTACTTTCTCTCGTGATGTTTCTCCATTCCCACAGTTCGCTATCTCTTTAAACCACAGGTATGTAAATAATAATCCTTTCTTCACCTCTAATTCTTTTCTAAAAGCTTCTTTTCATACAATTCTTTTACCGGGGTGAACTGAATTAGTCCGTAACTTTCTACTTCAGCTTTCTGCTTGAATTTAAATCCTCTAGTCCAATTTCAAACTCTTAGAAGAGATAACGATCTTTACCTTGCCGCATCTTTTCTGGGTTGTAATCACTGTTTCAGATGTTCAGATTAGTCCAAATTAGTTACTAAAGCTTGGGTATGGCGATCCTATGCCAACTCAATGACTCCAAAGCTGCTGCAGAGATTTCTGCCACCCTTCTTAGAGTGGGAC
Source organism: Eublepharis macularius (assembly GCF_028583425.1). Classification (NCBI taxonomy): domain Eukaryota; kingdom Metazoa; phylum Chordata; class Lepidosauria; order Squamata; family Eublepharidae; genus Eublepharis; species Eublepharis macularius. Next base: position 104,789,250 of record NC_072791.1, on the reverse strand, counting down.
CTCAAGGCTGGGAGGGAATCCTTTGTGCAGAACCCCCCTCAGCCAAGATCTACATTCCCTTGGGGTCTCAAGCATTCTTGCCTGCTCTCCGCCTGAGAGCAGGGGGCCGTGGGCAATCTGGCACCCCACCAGCCCTGACAAAGAGCAACTTGGACAGCTCAGCTCCCCAAACTGCATCAGACCACCATGATTCCCAAGCTGGAAGTCACATTTATTAATGTTCTTATTTCACTATTTCTTATTTAAATTTGGGGCTTAAACCATTTGCTTCCTTAGACTCTTCTAGGTCTTTTGACAGTGATGAAATTTTATGTTGTTTCCTAGGTTGTTTCTATACACCCATCAGTTTCCTGTTATTGCTGTAACTTTACCTGTGACATAAAATAGTGTTTTTGAGAAGCCTCTGACCCTTAGCGCGGCTCTATGGAGAGCAATGGTACCCTGAGGGGAATGCCTTTGATTGGAGCTAGGACACACACACACCTGGTCAAAGTGAAATATTCTCTGCATATATTTAGGCAGAAGCATTTCTGTTCACCTTTTTGTTCTCAACCATGTGTTTAGCAAGCAAATTATTTCCTGTGGTCTGAAGGAGAAAAGGATAAGAGTCTGCAAAGAGAAGAAAAAATGGAAAAAATCTGAATAAAAGTTAGCACTTCGTAGTGTATGGTCTTAGTAGACCATATACTGAACGAGTCAGCAGTGTGGTATGGTAGCTAAAAGGCAAATGCGATTTTGGGGTGTATCAATAGAAGCATAATGTCTAGATCACGCAATGTGATGACATCACTCTACTCTGCTCTGGTTAGACCTCTCCTAGGGTATTGTGTTCGGTTTTATGTGGCTTTTTATGTGGCTGTGGCCATTGGCAGCCCCAATCCCATGTGTTTCTGCGGTGTGGAAGTCTTCCTCACAGTAGAAAGACAAAGTGGTGTGGCAGGAGAACCACCTTTGGGGGGGGCATAAAATGGCCCCCCAAGTGGGATCAGCTTGGGCCTTGGTGGAGGGTGGGAGGACAGGTACGAGATGGGCCCCTGAAGGTAGGGGTGGCATGCAAAATGCCACCCCTAGCCACACAAGCCTGTCTTATTTCCCCCATAGGAAATAATGGAGAAAGGGGGGCTAAGAGCAGCATCGTTGGGAGGCCATAAAATGCCCCCCCAAAGTGAGATCTGCTTGAGCCTTGGTGGAGGGAGGAAGGACAGGTAGGAGGAGGTCCTCTAAAGTTTGGGGGCATTTTGCATGCAAAATGACACCCCTAGCCACACAAGCCTCTCTTATTTCCCCCATAGGGAATAGTGGAGTGGAGGTGGATAGGGGCACCTTCTTTGGGAGGCCATAAACTGCCCCCCCAAAGTGGAATCTGCCTGAAACTTGGTGGAGGGTGGGAGGACAGGTGGGAGCAGATCCCCTGAAAGTTGGGTGCATTTTGCTTGCAAAATGCCACCCCAAGCCACCTAGAAAGATGACTTGTTTTTCCCCATAGAGAACCATGGAGATTGTAGGAGGATGGGGGCACCTTGTTTTGGGGGGCATAACATGGCCCCCCAAAGTCCAATCTTTCTGAAACTTGGGGGATAGTTAGAGGAGATGTAAGAGAAGGTCTCCATCAAGTTTGGTGTGATTTGGACAGAAAGCCGGGAGAAGGTTTTCTCATTGAAAACAATGGCCGAATCGTTTCGGCAATCTCTGTTTCAGTATTACCGAAATTTTTCGGTATTCAGAAAAAGTTTCGGTAATACTGAAAAAAACCAAAATGGCCCTGATTCAGTATTTTTAACCTAATTTGAATACCGAATTGTACACCCCTACTCATGACTCCCCCTGTTGCACAGCAGCAGGACCTCAATAGGTCACTGCATGTTGGCAAGAGCAAGGAGTAACGGGTGCCTGATTCGTCCCTCCTTTATAGGGAAATATCAAAGGCTTGCTTCATTAACATCCTAATCAATTACGTTGTCTTTGTTCTTGAAAGACAGTTCCGTTGAGGGTATTTCATGTAAACGTAAGTCTATACATCCTTTACCTCTAAGATAGACTGCATCTTTGATATGCATTTGGCTACATTGTAAACTACAAAGGAATGTTCACACTTCACTAGCTATAGTTTTGGAATGTCCTCTTCTTCCAGAGATAAGCTGTTTTCTCTTTGCCCCGGTCCTTATCACCTTGCTCTTTAGTGATTTACATGCAAAGGCCAGAGGACCCTTCAAAGCTCCCAAACAATGAACAACTTTTATGGCCTTATCTGTTCCCTGTCACAGAGGGTGAAATTTTCTCAGGAAATGCAACTTTATTCTGCAGAGAGAGAGAGGGCTTTTGGAAGATTTGTTTTTCTAAACTATAGCTGTTTCTCTATTTCTAACATGGGCCCAGGTTCTGACCCACTAACAAAATTCTGACAACAAGTATCTTATTCCAGGACACTAAAATACCAGACAACACATCCAACTACTTTGTCAGATTGCACAGGGAAGCCATTGAAATTCATAAGCATAAGCACAATTTCAACAGGAAAGAAGAGAGTTTAAGAATGAGTAGGGCATAGTTTCCAGTCCTGAAAAACACCAGAATAACAAAATACTCTACATCTTACAATAGCCCTGCAGATAAGATTAGCATATCAACCAGCAATCCATATGCAAAAGAACCTTCTCGGGATACAGTGAAGCTTCCCCCCATTAGCATTCCACACCCTGGGAAACTCTTACAGGATGACTCAGCCCAAACCCACCTTCCTAAGTAGATATAAATTACCTGCTAACATCTCCACACATTGACACTGAGAGATCTCTGTCTTTTGGTGCTACACCTCTGAAGATGCCAGTCACAGCTGCTGGTGAAATGTCAGGAACTACAATGCCAAGACCATGTCCATACAGCCCGGAAAATCTGCAACAACTAACGTTCTCTGGCCGTGAAAGCCTTCGACAATATATTTAATATACTCAAAACAATTGTGGAAACTATCAGCAGCAGATCTAAATTTCATTCTGTCTGTCCGTCTGTCTGTCCACACCCAAATATGTTTTTGCTGGTAGGCAATATTTAGTCTAAGTAGATCTTGGGGCTCACAGACCTAAACTGACTCTTGAACTAATATACAATGAAATCCTGAGGCCTGCTGGGTTACTGGCACCTGTGTGCCTGCATAACTACAGTGCCATTGGTCCACTCCCAAAGGACTTTTGCAGGAAAGCAGCACTGGTTGCTGAGCTGGCAAGGCATGCTAAGGATGCTGGTAAGAGACCCTGCCCCACTGTTCCTCTGGAAATCTCACCAGCATCCCTCAATGGCCCCAACACCCCCCTGACAGGAGTGCAAGTGGTGAGCAAAAGTACAGCCAATGCATGGGCCGAGATCCCCCTTGCCCACCAACACCTCCATCCTTCCCTGGTCACAGCACCTGCAGTCCAACAACATCCTTCTTAATAAACAACAACAATGACATTTGGTTTATATACTGCCCTTCAGGATGACTTAACACCCACGCAGAGCGGTTTACAAAGTATGTTATTATTATCCCCGCAACAATCACCCTGTGAGGTGGGTGGGGCTGAGAGCTCCTAGAAGCTGTGACTGACCCATGATCGCCCAGCTAGCTTCCAGTGGAAGAGTGGGGAATCAAACCCGGTTCTCCAGATTAGAATCCCACTGCTCTTAACCACTACACCAAACTTGCTCTCAATATTCCTTCCTTTCAATGTGCCCTTGCCCCTCCCCTTGCCCCTTCCAGAGTCCCTTTCAGGATAAACTGAAAGGGAACTCAGGTGGTAGTTGTTAGTTAGACATTCTGGACACAGCTCTCTTCCCACATGTTAGTGCAAGTCGTGCCCCAGAATTCGCTAAGTCCCCCTGTGCACTCTTGCCCCATCACTGCAAGCCACCATCCCCTCCTCATGTTCCAAACTTCCATGGCAGAGGGCCTTTGGCCACCTCCCTACTTAACTGGAGTCATGGGCAGCCTGGACAGAGGTTATGTAGGATGCCCTGGGGAGGTGATTGGGTGCAGGGAAGGCGGCTCGGGTGCTGCAGGGGCACATATGGATTGGTCCCCATAGTAGCAAGCATCCAATGCTCTGTCAGGCCACTTGAGTGGGGCTGGGCATGGGGATGGGGGCAGTTGACTTTTCCTGTACTGTGGGTGCCTATGGGCTACACTGTCATTTTTCATGGCGTAACTTTTTGCCACTTCTGGGGGCATTCCCAAGCTTAAAATGGCTTAGGAAGCAGACTAACTCATGTCCTGCCCCTCCTGCACACCAGTGCAGGAACTTACACCACGGTTACACCCACAGCCGGGTGCCACAGCCAGGTGCCAGGTTGAGGACCTGGGTGCACTGGTGTAGCTGGAGCTTTTCTGATGTAAGTCTGAGATATGCCAGTGTAACTTTTGCCAAGCTCCCATAGCACTTTTGCACCCTCCTGTCAAGATTACATTGATAGTTTCCCATGCCCTGAGCTTCCCATGCCCTGAGTCTCCTGCCAAGGCCACTCTGCAGTTGGTTCTCAGGCACCCATTCCACCAACACTTCCCTTATTTGAGGCCAGCCTGGCTCCCTGGGCTGTCTTCGGAGTGTTTTCCTTGCCACTACAGCCATCTTCATTCCCTGAACACAGCCCATATTCAGTGTCCTTGTCCAGGGCTGGAGTCTTCTGACCTCCCCTTCTCCACCTCCCTCCCTCTTCACTGGGAACTTTTATAGCTCCACCCCCACCCCTCCACAGTTCATGGCTGACTCCATCCCACTGCTAGCACCCCATCCCTTCTGCCCCAACTATGCTTATTTACAGCATGGAGAGGCTGCACATCACCTTTAGGTTGGCCCATGCTTCTGAAGTGGCCACACTCAAATAATTCCAGAAATATTCAGGACCTGGGATTCTTGAATACCAGTATTTCCAATATTGGTTTTGCCTTAATGATCCAGAAACCAGCCTTCAGAAATTAATATTTTAAGAGGTTTTTATAGACATGAAATGGTCTTTAATTTTCTTTCTGCCATTCTCATTTCCCTCTTCTGAAGATAATAACATTTCAACTTTTTGGTGCTTTTTTCCTCTTTAATTTAATCCGTATCATTTGTTTCTCAGATAGACAGAAAAAAAATAAGAAACTATGTCTGGAATAGAGCTGTTTGGTTTGCTAGATCATCACTGATTGATTTTTTTATAGTACCAAGTTCAGGGGGGAAAATGTACCAACTGACTTGGCTTTTTGGCGATCATTTTTTTGTTTAATGGATGGGAGGAAAAAAAATAGAAAATTTCCAAAATCATCTGATAACAATGTATATGCACATTCCTATGTGCTCAAGTATATAGGCTAGCCCCTGCATGTGATCTTGGTAGCTTATGGCTGGAAATTCTAATTTATTGCATTCATTTAAGTCAGCTAAGAGTTGCAGTTAGATTCTTTGCCTATTTTTGTAATAAGCAGAGAGAGGAGATTTTATTCAGCCCTTCTGTGTGAACTACTTCAATAGTAAGCTAAGAAAATCGGGATATTGTAAGTAGGTTGACTTATGATCACTGTGAATCAATCTGTCCTACATGCAATGCTTGGAGATGCTTCCTAGTAGCTGTAGATATCCCCATTCATTGTGCCTTAATGGCTCTAACCCAGAATCCATCACAACTGGAAGAGATGACCCCCTCCATCACACCACCCTTGCTGAAGGGAGCCGATGGGATGTGTGCATGTTTGCTTAAAAAGAAAATGAAGCAAACTAAATTGTCACCTATGTGTTATGTCAGTTTGCGTTCTGGCTCAAATGACTCACACAACACCTGTCTTGGTTTAGAAAATGGCCACAACTTTATTGATTATAGCTAGATGGAGCATTGGCCCAGCATCTGGGCATGGATCCCCGTAGGCATCGGAGGGCCATCCTGCTGACCGATGCATCTTCCGCCAGTCCTGTGCTGGCCCAACACAGCAAGTGTCATCCCCCGACAGCACATGCCAGGCGGTCTTCTTCTTCCAATACATTGGGGTGAGCAGACCCCTGGCCCAGTCACCCTATTGGGATCCGTCCCAATGCCACAAACCCGCCAAACCCATAAAGTTGTGACAGTCCTCACTCCCTTCCATTGAGCGGAGGGTGGGTGGGAAACGTGCTGCTCCTGCCGAAGTCCTGGGAGGAATGGCGCCAACCACGATGCTGCCAGACATGGGCTGGGCACTCCTCCCCATCCTGGCTGTGACCACCTCCACTGCATCCTTCACAGTGGTGACAACCCCACCCGCCAGTGAGTCAGCAAGCTCCTCTTGTCACCTATGTGTTACATCAGTCTGCATTCCGGCTCAAATGACTCACACGACACCTGTCTTTGGTTAGAAAATGGCCACAACTTTATTGATTACAGCTAGATAGAGCATTGGCCTGGCATCTGGGCACGGATCCACGTTGGCATCGGAGGGCCATCCTGCCGACCGATGCATCTTCCACCAGTCCTGTGCTGGCCCAACACACCAAGTGTCATCCCCCGCCAACACATGCAAGGTGGTCTTCTCCTTCCAACCTGTCGGGGTGAGCAGACCCCTGGCCCACTCACCCTATTGGGATCTGGCCCAATGCCACAAACCCGCCACTGGAGGAGAGCCGGAGGCCCAACTCCCACCAAAGCTCCAACTGCTGCAACCAACAAAGTTGGAGCCACTTCTCTCCCCTAGGGTCCCTGATGTAGATGACCAGAGGAAGGCAAAACCCCCAAGGGGCCCCGTCCAATCTGGCCCCTTGTAGGGAAAATTCCTTCCTGGACCCCACAGGTGACTGGCTCAAATAGCCCTGGGGATCGCCACCGGAACGTCCAAGGGGGCCCACCGCCTCCCCCTGGTTCCAAGCTCTTGTTGCGCTGCTCGTCTAAACGGCACCGTCTGTCATTTGCCATCGTGCCCAGGGGGATGCCACATCTGCGATTAGCATAATGTGCTAATGCCTTCACTCCTGACAGGACTCACAATGCTCAGACAGCCACTGGCCAATCACCGCTGCAGTCTGCAGGCAACCCCGCCGTTGGTGCCATGCCTGTGCGTGGAACAAACAGCGTTAATTCATTTACTTCTGACATTACCCCCAAATGCTCAGAAGGCCACCAGCATCCATGCTCAGGAGGCCACTGGCCAATCACCAGTACCGTCTGCATCAACCCCGCCGTGGCCACTGATGCCATACCTGCAAGTGGAACAAACGGCGTTAATGCATATACTTCTGCCATGCTCTCCAAGTGCTCAGGAAGCCACCGGCACAAATGCTCAGGAGACCACTGGCCAACCGCCACTGCCATCCGCAGGCAACCCCTCCGCGGCCACTGATGCCATGCCTGCAAGTGGAGCAAACAGCATTAGTGCATTCACTTTTTCCTTGCCCCATAAATGCTCAGGAGGCCGCCTGCTAATCGCTGCTGCTATTTGCAGTCAACCTCGGCTCGGTTGCAGTGGCAATGGCCCTGTTGGGATGTGTGAAGGCCATAGGCGAGCCTACCCCTCACAGGCTGGACCTGGCAATGGCCCTGTTGGGATGTTCGAAGGCCATAGGCGAGCCTACCCCTCGTGGACTGGACCTCAGGGGCAGCTGTGAAATGGAACCTCTTGAGCTAGCTGCCAGCGGCCTACACCAGTGGTTGGCAGGTCAGGCCGGGCATCTGTCTGATACTCCCGGCTGCATGGACAGGGCCAGGGGGCCGCGTGCCCCACAAGGTGGAGCCTCACCTCTGCTACATGCCCTGGTCTGCCCCGTCCGGGGGGGGGGCTGGACATTTACCTACAACTTGCCCTTTGCCGGTGGCGTGTTGCTCAGTGCTGCTGCTCTGTGGGGTAGTCCCCGACCAACCCCAGCCTCCCGCCATGAGGTGCCCTGGCCTGCACCGTCTTGGGGCCAGGCGCCGGGCCCCAAGCGGGTGCCCCTGGCCGACCTGCACACCGCCTGCCATGCTGGGCTACCAAGGAACCACAGCTAGGCAGTTCCCAGTATGCCGGGCCCACCCTGGCCCGCTGTGCCCCGTAACCGCTAGTGGCTTGGCCTGCCTCATAGCCATCCCAGCTGGGATAGCTGTCGCCAGTGCCCTGATGGTCTGGGGTGCCTGCCTGGGCTGTGCTTCCCTGTGGGGAGTTTCTGGAACCCCTCCTCTAGCATCTCCCACTCTGTTTGGACCGGGGGCATGCCCCCCCATGTGGGATCCGATGTCAAGTTCCCCTGCTCCTCCAAGCAGGGCTCAGGCTGTCATGTGGCATTTTTTGGTGCCGTCCCTCAAATCAAGAGAAGGGGGGGTCTGCTGTTGTCCCTCCCCAGCTGTGTGAAGCACCTGCCTGCCAGCCCCCTGGCTTGCTTCGGGCGAGACGATGGCTCGTCCTCCACTCACACCCCCGTCTGACACCTCCCGAGAGGCCTTCCTGCTGTAGAATTGTTCCTCCTAGGGCCTGCCATGTCCCTATTGGGACGAGCTCCAGACTGTGGGAAAACTGCAATGCTTCCTCACTCCTCAGTGCTTTCCCACTACCCTGCCACCGGCCATACATGCAGTGCTGCCAGCTCCTTCCCTCTTGGGGGTGGTGACCTCAGTTTGCACGCATGCCTGGTGTGCCCTCAGGTCTGAGGTGACGCTCCCATGTTGCCCCTTCTGACCTCTTGCCGTGGTCCCAGTCTCCACTTTCCTGGCTTCTCCTACTCACTCTTCTGCTTCCAGGGTTCCTGGCTCCCGTTCTGACCATGGAGCTTTCTCTAGTGCTTGACCTGCAAGATGGCGTCCCAGGCAGGCGGCCTAGTGGCCTGATCAGTAGAAGAGACCTCATGAGCTGCAAGGCTGGCTTCCGCTGTGGGTTCCCATTCTCCTGGAGCTTGGGGGATATTATTTAACCCATTCATGAAACACGTTGCTCACTGTTATGTCAATGTTGATGACTCATGATGCTCATTTCACCGGGTGTAGACCATCCCAGAATTTCCCCATCCACTAATGGGATCCAATATTTCCCTAATTCTTCCAGTCACTGTGCCCCTCTGCCTTTCTGCTGACCCGATCTCCCATGGGGGTCTCTCCTTCCACCTAGTGATGGCACCCTATTATAGCGCTAGGCTGCAGTGGATGCAGCCTCTGCCCCGCAGGGCCCAGGCACAGCTGCCTGAACTGGCCAGCCAAGCCCCCGCTCCCACAGGCTGGACTGAGCTGCTCAACACCATATGGTTGGGAAGGGCACACGCCCCCCTGCATTATTCCTTCCTCTTCTAGCAGCCATTGCGGCACTGTCACCATGATCATTCTCCTACTCAGCGGGCGACACCTCCAGAGCTAGGTCACTTCATTTCCCACGATGGCTCCTCCCTGCTAAACTAGTCCATTTCCTGACTCATGGAGTACCATACACGGGCAAGCCCCTGTCTTGATGCCGCATCCAGAAACTTGCGACCTGATTCATGTCCTCCAAGAGAGGTTACACCAATTCACTCCACTCCTAATACCTTCTGCCGAGGCCTTCCCACTGGCTTGCTTCGTCCCTCGCAGAATTTGTGTGTGGGGGCTCAGTCTTAACCCCAAGATAACCACCATTCTTTAAGAGGCCCCCATTTGCAATGTTGCTTCCACAGCCCATCTGCAACCCTCTGAACAGAGCTGACACTTCTGTTGGTTGACCTGCAGTGCTAGGTGGTGAGGCCATCGATGTTTTGGCACCAATTAGATTATGCCAAACTCCACGCTAACCATGGGACCATGACCGCAGGAGTCACCTCCAGTCATTGATGATTCAACGATGCAAAAGCTCTCCCTTTTACAAAGTTAAACATGAATTCAATGTTCCAAATAGTTCCACGTAGTTAAGTTTTCCAATGCACTTATTACAATGCATCTGCGTATGAACATCCAGTTGCTAATGTTTTTTACAAATTTCATACTCACACTTTCCCTGGAAATGATCAATCAGTCGGTGATACATAAATAGGAGTCTCTATTTGTCCATGCAAGTTTTCGAACGCTTCAACAGCATTCAGATGAGCTTAAAATAACCACAATGGTGATGATGAATCAAAAGCTGAGGCCCCTATCATTTTCCATCTGCTCCTAGCAAAATTGAATATTTCACGGTGTAATCTTTCAGTTCTCTTCCAGCTGGACAAACCACTAGCTTAACATTTGTTTTTCACATGCACCTACGCATTAGCTTTCTCAAGGGGCAAAGCTACAAAACGATATTGTAACCCATATAATTCACAGTGTCGTCTTTCACTTCTCTTTAGCTGGACAAACCGCTGGCTTAAAATAGTTTTACACATGCACATATGTAGTTTTCTCAAGGGGCAAATAGCTACAGAACCAACATGTGACACCTGTGATTCAATGAAGGAAGCAAAGGGTTAAGCCCGCTCGGGTTCCTGGCTTGCCATAGTTGTAATTCCACAATATTCAATGAAGTTACCACAGGGTTAAGCCAGCTCCGGTTCCTAGCTTGCCGTAGTTGATCCACTCCACAAACCAGACAGCCTCATCTCATCCATGACTACAGATGGAAGACATGACTGGGAGCAATGAACAGCTTCCCATGAAAATGAGGCTTCCTGGCATCAGTAAAGGTTCCCAGGAAGACTTGAATTCGGGCCCTTCTGCCCCGCTGGTCCAGACACCTCTGAACGCGCTGGGCCCAGGGCCATGAGTGAGATGGCGGACCCGGCCGCACCATGACGGGCCGAGCGAGGTGGCGGGCCAGGCCGCACTGTGAGCGAGGCCACGATCTGTTATGCCGGGCACGAAGTCCCTTTCATTTGCCCCCAAACATTACTGAGCGATGATACTGGCCGCGAGCAAGGCGTGTGTTGCTGGGCAATGTTGCTGGCCGCAAGTGAGACAGTGAGCCCAGCAGCATGGTGGGCGAGGCTGCACCGCGAGCAAGGACCCTAACTGCTATGCCGGGCAATGAAGTCCCAGGGCGGGCTAACCTGCCTGGCTGGAGCGGCGCCCTGGAGTACCGCAAGCACCCTGGCCCGCCGGCCCTCCACTACAATGTGCACAATGCACACCAGGCAGGCACAGCCTGCCCACCCTCTTCCCCAGAAGCAGGGGTCATTTCCTGCCAGAACGCTCCAGAACGGCATTCCATTAGAGCTACAAATAGATCACGTGACTGTAGCCCCACCCCCTCATTCTCTTTTAAATGCATGCCCATCCATGGATTTTTTATTAAGTAAACGTTAATAAAATTAAAATATTTAAATGGTGGCAGGCCGAGCGGTGTCTCCTCCATTCCCAGCGAGACCTCCGTGTCAGGGGGGTGGGCAGCAGCAGTTACCACCACCGCCGCCACCACCCCCGCCCCCGCTGAGAAGCCTCCCTGTTGGGAGGACAGGGCAGCGGGCTGAGTGACCTCTCCTCCACTCCCCACGAGAGGCCTCTGCGCCAGGAGCGGGGAGGGGGTTGGGCACTGCTGCCGCCGCTGAAGAACATCGCTCTTGGCCTCCCTCCCCACGCTGCTCTCTGCTCAGCCCTCCTGGCCATCCATTCCTCCCTCTGCCACTGCCGCCTCTGTCTCCCTTCCTCCATGCCTGCCTGCACAGCTTCCTGCTCGCGCCCGCTGCTCATCCCAGCTTGGGGTGGGTGGCTGCAGCCTTAAAAGGAGGTGCAGTGCCAGCCCTGGCAAGAGGACACCAGCGCAGCTTCCTCCTTGCGTCCGCTGCTCGTCCCAGCTCAGGGTGGGCAGCTACAGCCTTAGAAGGAGGCGGGGCACGGCACCAGCCCTGGCAAGCAGACACCGGCGCAGCTTCCTCTTCATGCTCGCCTCCCATCCCAGCTCAGGGCGGGCAGCTGCAGCCTTAGCAGTAGACGCGGCACCAGCATGTGGAAGAGAGAGGGAGAACAAGAGAGAGAGTGGGGGGGGCACAGAGAGAGAAAGAGAGAAAGTGTGTGTGTGTGTGTGTGTGTGTGTGTGTAGAGGAAGGGAGGGAGAGAGAGTGTAGGGGTGGTATAGAAAGAAAGTGTGTGTGTGTGTGTGTCTGTCTGTATGTATATGGAGGGAGAGAGAAAGAGGAGGGGGAGATCAAGGGGGTTTTATGAATCCAAACAAGGATTTTGGCAATATCAGTCATGGGGTGGGGGTAATGTACTGGCAGAGCATCTGTGTTTCTTCTGATTTTGTGATGGATTTCTGATTTTTCAGTGTTTTCCTTGTTTATTGATTGTTATGAATTGCTTTGCAACTTCCAGATTTATAATATCTTAATGCAATATTTAATTGTACGGTTAGTGCATTATTTTTAATTGAAATCCCTCTTGGGTTTTGGAAATGACTTCTAAATCATTCCACTAGCTGGCCAAGCCTGGTTTGGGTAATTCCTGGAGATATAGAGCAGAGCCTGGGGGATGTGGAGTTTGGGGAGGAAATTTAGTGGGGATGCAATTCATAGAATCATAGAATCATAGAGTTGGAAGGGGCCTAACAGACCATCTAGTCCAACCCACTGCCCAGTGCAGGATCAGCCTAAAGCATATCTGACAAGTATTCATCCAGCCTCTTCTTGAAAACTGCCAGTGAGGGGGAGCTCACCACCTCCCTAGGCAGCTGATTCCACTTTTGAACTACTCTGACCGTGAAAAAGTTTTTCCTAATATCCAGTCGGTACCTTTGTGCATGTAGTTTTAGCCCATTGCTTCGCGTCCTACCCTCTGCTGCCAACTGGAACAGCTCCCTGCCCTCCTCCAAATGACAGCATTTCAAATATTGAAAGAGAGCAATCATGCCCCCCCTCAACCTCCTCTTCTCCAAACTAAACATTCCCATGGCCCTCAGCCTTTCCTCGTAGGGCTCAGTCTCCAGACCCCTGATCATCCTCGTCGGTCTCCTCTGCACCCTCTCGATTTTGTCCACATCCTTTTTGAAGTGAGGCCTCCAGAACTGCACACAATACTCCAGGTGGGGCCTGACCAAGGCAGTATAGAGAGGGGCTATGACCTCCTGCGATTTCGATGCTATGGCCCCTTTGATACAACCCAGGATTGAATTAGCCTTTTTTGCCACCGCATCACACTGACTGCTCATATTCAGTTTACAGTCCACTCTTACCCCAAGATCCCTTTCACATATACTACTGCCCAGAAGTGTATCCCCCATCCAGTATTTGTGCTTCTCATTTTTGTGGCCCAGATGTAATACTGTGCAGTTGTCTTTGTTGAATTGCATCCTATTCACAGCTGCCCACTTCTCCAGAGTATTCTGGTCTTGTTGAATTTTAATTCTATCTTCTTGGGTGTTCGCTACCGCTCCCAATTTGGTATCATCAGCAAATTTAATGAGCAGCCCTTCCACTCCTTCATCCAGATCATTGATAAAAATATTGAAAAGTACCGGGCCCAAAACCGAGCCCTGCGGCACCCCACTGGACACCTCCCTCCAATCTGATGAAACGCCGTTGACCACCACTCTTTGAGTGCGGTCCTCCAACCAGTTCCCTATCCACCAAACTGTCCTATAGTCTACTTCACAGTCTTCCAGTTTGCCCATCAGAATGTCATGGGGGACCTTATCAAAAGCTTTACTGAAATCCAGATAAATCACGTCAACAGAGTTCCCCCGATCCAGTAAGCTGGTCATTCGATCAAAGAAGGAAACCAGGTTGGTCTGGCAGGATCTGTTAGGAACAAAACCATGCTGACTTCCCCAGATCACTGAGTGGTCCTTCAGATGCTTACAGATTGATCCCTTTAAAATATGTTCTAATATCTTCCCAGCAACAGAAGTCAGACTGACTTGCCTGTAGTTTCCCGGGTCATCCTTCCTCCCTTTCTTAAAGATTGGGATAACATTCGCTCTTCTCCAATCTTGTGGCACATCCCCAGTCCTCCAGGACGCCTTGAAGATGATGGACAGGGGTTCTGCAAGTTCTCTGGAAAGTTCTTTAAGCTCTCTTGGGTGCACCCCATTCGGCCCAGGGGATTTGTATTCATCCAGTGCAGCCAGATGCCTCTCGACTACTTCTCTGTCAATGTCAATTAGCCACTCAGGTGTCCTGCCACATTTTCTACTATCTCTAGATGTGCCTGAGTTCTTCAGGGAGAAAACAGAGGCAAAAAAGTCATTAAGCCTGTCTGCTTTTTCTCTGTCCTGCATCAGAGTTTCTCCATCTACTCCCAACAGTGGTCCAATTGCCTCTTTTACCTTGTGTTTGCTTCTCACATATCTGTAGAAGTTTTTCTTGTTGTAGCGAGCCCTCCTGGCCAGACCCAGCTCGTACTGAGCTTTGGCCTCTCTGATGGCTGATCTGCAGTACCTAGTAACCCCCATATACTCCTCTTTAGAGGTCTGTCCCTCTCTCCATTTCCTGAACATTTCCTTTTTCTCCCTTAGCTTATTCTGGAGCTCTCTGTGCATCCACATCGGTTTCTTGGAGCCCTTACCATGTTTTCGTCTTGCTGGGATAGTGAAGGCTTGAGCTTGCAAAAGCTCATGTTTGAGAATGGCCCACCCTTCACTCACTCCTTTTCCTTCCAGCACACTCCCCCATGGAATGACTCTCATCAAGCCTCTGAGTTCATCAAAGTTGGCCCTACGAAAATCTAACCTATGAGTCTGGGTATGAACTTCCTTGCCTCCCCACAGCAACTGGAATTCAAGAAGGACATGGTCACTTCCCCCTAAGGTCCCCACCACCTTCATCTCATCTACCAATTCTTCCCTGTTGGTTAATATCAAGTCTAGTATGGCCAAACCCCTTGTAGCTTCCTCTACCTTTTGAAAAAGGACGTTATCGGCCAGGCAGGTCAGGAAATTGCGTGATTCATGACGCTTTGCTGAGCCTGTCTCCCAGCACATATCGGGGAAGTTGAAGTCACCCATAATTACAAGGTTCTGATGTCTGGATACTCTGCCAATTTGTTCAAAGAGGGCAGCATCCATTTCTTCTCGCTGGTCGGGTGGTCTGTAGCAGACTCCAACAACAATACCCTTTGTCCTTCCTCCCCTTATTTCTACCCATATACTTTCCACCGGGCTGTCCGCCCCATTCTCCATAACTTCTTGACAATCAAGCCCTCTCCTCACATACAACGCCACTCCACCTCCTCTTCTACTCTTCCGTTTTTTCTTGAACAACTCATTCCCATCCACTAGCACATTCCAGTCATGGGAATCATCCCACCAAGTCTCAGTAATTCCTACTATGTCATAGCCCTCTGTTTGCAATAGAAGTTCAAGCTCTTCTTTCTTATTGCCCATACTTTGGGCATTGGTATATAAACACTTGTAGCCTTGTACCTTTGTTTGACCTTTCCTACCCAGGTGGGTCCCCACTGTGTTCACTTCATCATTGAAGTCACCATGTCGATCGTCCCCTGCCCCTTGCGGCATCAGTTTAAAGCTCTCCTGATGAAGTTCTCCAGGTTCATTCCAAACGTTTTCTTCCCTGCCCTTGAGAGGTGAAGCCCATCATGTGCTAGAAGGCCTTCTCTAAGAAAACCTATCCCATGGTCCCAGAATCCAAAGCGCTCCTGCTGGCACCACCATCTCAGCCAGCGATTCAACTCAAGTATGGTCCACTCCCGGCGTGCTCCTCTTCCTGTGACTGGAAGGATAGAAGAGAATACCACCTGAGCCCCCAATGTCTTCAGCTGCCTTCCAAGGGCTTCATAATCCTCTTTAATTCTTGCAACAGTATTCGAAGCCGTGTTTGTTCCCACATGAATCAGCACAAACGGGTACTTATCAGCAGGCTTGATGAGTTTTGGCAGCCGGTCGGTAATATCCTGAATTCTGGCTCCTGGCAAGCAACACATCTCTCGGAATAGGGGATCTGGCCCAGAGACATGGCGTTCCATACCCCTGAGCAAGGAGTCCCCGACGACTAACACCTTCCGTTTTTTTCCACTTCCATGAGGCCCCATGTCTTCTGCACTCCCTCTTCCAGATCTTTGTGGTTCTCCTTCCACTGTCACCTCTGTCACCATCTCTAGCACTTCAAAGTGATTCTTGAACTCAAGTGGACCAGAGCATCTTCTTCGCTGACGCCTTTGGGTTTGTACTGTAGATCTGAGAGGAGGCTCAGAAGGGAGATCAACTCTTTCTTCTCCTCCTTGACTTTCCTGTTCTTGGCTGTGCGGAGCCCCCAGGCTGTTGTCAATAAAATCCTCTCCCTCCTTGATCTCCTGAAGGGTGGTGATCCTCTCCTCCAGGCTCTGAACCTTTTATAATAAAACCATTTAACATCTTGACTATATTCTTTGTGCTTTTGAAGCAATTTTTCTCCAGGTAGGCTTGCCAGCTCTGAGTTGGGAAATACCTGGAGATTTTTGGGGTGGAGGCTGAGGGGTGGGTGTCAGGGGGTGTCAGGGGCAATGTCAGGGGGTGTGGTATATGCAAATCAGTTATGCCAATGACACACTTCCGGTGATGTCAAGGGGTGTGGCACATGCTAATGAATTATGCTAATGAGTTCCTGCAGCTCTTTTTCTACGAAATGACCCCTGCCCAGAAGAAACACCCTGTGAACCAAAACAAGGCCAACCCCTGGAATACACAACAAGAGAACAAGGAGGAACCACTCCCCAGGAGCACAATATTCACTTAAACCTTCTTTTCTTTTTTTGTATACTAAACCTTATGTATTCATTAAACTCTACAAGGATGTGTTGAACTGCTTATTACTATTCACTCATATCACATACAGAGGAGCTAATCACAAAAGTACATTCTTTAAATACAGGACATGTATAGTAACACCTGATCAATACAAAAATTAGTTCCTCAAAAGTACATAAGAACCAGGAAGGATCGAGAGCCAAGGGGGAGCAAAGTTAAATTCATTTGTTCCATCAGAATAACATCTCAGTTCTTAAATCCCCCCAAAGGTGGCAGTGTTGGTGTGCCCAAAGTGACGGCTTCGACAAGTTGTTCCGCTCAGCTTTTCGTCCGCGACTTCCTCAGGGGCAGCCACCGTTACCTTATTCCACCATCCAGACCTTTTCTCAACCCTCTTGCCAACGTCGCTCTTGCTGGAGGGTTGAGAAAAGGTCTGGATGGTGGAATAAGGTAACGGTGGCTGCCCCTGAGGAAGTCGCGGACGAAAAGCTGAGCGGAACAACTTGTCGACGCCGTCACTTCGGGCACACCAACACTGCCACCTTTGGGGGGATTTAAGAACTGAGATGTTATTCTGATGGAACAAATGAATTTAACTTTGCTCCCCCTTGGCTCTCGATCCTTCCTGGTTCTTATGTACTTTTGAGGAACTAATTTTTGTATTGATCAGGTGTTACTATACATGTCCTGTATTTAAAGAATGTACTTTTGTGATTAGCTCCTCTGTATGTGATATGAGTGAATAATAATAAGCAGTTCAACACATCCTTGTAGAGTTTAATGAATACATAAGGTTTAGTATACAAAAAAAGAAAAGAAGGTTTAAGTGAATATTGTGCTCCTGGGGAGTGGTTTCTCCTTGTTCTCTTGCAGAAGAAACACCCGGCAGGAGCCTACCAGACCCGTTGGACTGCAAACGTGCTGCTCCTGCCGAAGTCCTGGGAAGAATGGCGCCGACCACAATGCTGCCAGACGTGGGCTGGGCGCTCCTCCCCATCCTGGCTATGACCGCCTTCACTGCATCCTTCACAGTGGTGACAACCCTGCCCGCCGGTGAGTCAGTGAGCTCCTCTTACTGGAGGGCTGAAATATTTGGTGGGTGCAGAATCTCTCTCCCTCTCTCTCTAAAGTGAGGGTAGTGAATCTGTTGTTCTGTACAAGCGCTTCTTTATCTCTACCAATCTCTAGATTTGTAAATAAACAATTACTACAAAAAAGGTGTAAGATCTTTTTCTTTCCAAGAGAATCAACCTGGATTAAATACTACCCCTTGAAACTTCTCACAACTCCGTTGGATCTACAATGTTATATTACACTTGAGAAAAAAGAGCTTACCAAATTTTAACTTAACTTTAAGATAACTCCCTTTAAATTTAATCCCCTTCAAACTTCAAGGTAATATGAGTTGTTATGTACCAAACCAAATTAATCTGCTAGGTATTGTTTCCAAAGCCCTACAAAAACATCAAAACCAGGAAGATTACTGGTAGTGGCTGAAAAAAAATTGAGCCCAATAGTACCTTAAAGACCAACTCAATTTTCCAGGATATAAATTTTTTTTGGTCTTTAAGGTGCTATTGGACTCAGATTTTGGTCTGCTACTACAGGCTAACATGGCTACCCACTACAGGTGGGCATGGACCGGAAAGCGGGGATTCCCCTGTTGGTCACCTGGAGCAAACCGAGGGGGGGTTGCAAAGTACCTCTTGCCCCATGGCTTGAGAGCTGTGCAGAAAGGGGCACTTTAACTTTGAAACCCCCTCAGCTTGCTCTAGCTCACCTGCGGGGACTTCCCCTCCTACCAGCTGAAGCAAGGTGTGGAGTTTAAAGCACCCATTTCCAAGTGACATGGAAACGAGTGCTCCCCCATGGGGCTGGCTTCAGCTGATAGGCCCCTGAAAGTGATGGACCATGGACTGACGAACCAGTTTGTGAACTGGGGCAGGTCCATGAAAAGTTTGTGGTCCCTGGACTGAAACAGGATGGACTACGGCCTGTAAGCCCATGGTTTTTTCCCAGTCCGTGCCCACCTATACTACCCACCTGAAACTGAACTGATAGGGAGATATCATATAGGGCTTTTATACACGCCTGTTGTGGCTTTCTCAAAGTAGTAAATTAAATCCAATTCAAAAACCAAAGTACAATATCCAGACCATGCATGATACAGGGACAGAATGATAGCATTTATAAAACAGAATGTTGATTGAGCATATTCCCAGATAAGTCTCTAGAGGGCTCCAGTTATCTCTGTATGTGATAATTTACAGCAAAGCAAACTAGCAAGCAAGTTATTGACATAACTAGCTAATAAATAAGCAATTACTCTAATGCTGTGTGTACCTAAGTACTCATTAACAGGATAATCAGACTTAATATTCAACCCTTAAAAAACTAGATGTGTGAAAAAGGACTTCTCTTTGCTTCCAAGAATCCAAACACATACATGATTACTTTGAAAAACACTTTGCATTGTAAAAGGAGACAGTATCACAATTAGATCTTAATGCAACATAAACTTCAATAAGTATGAATAATGAATTATTGCATAAAAAACATATGAACTCATATACTGGCAATGCACCACAATGGTTTATTCTCAAACATGACCATGAGCAACCTACTTCTGTTCTCTGACACTTGGTTACAAGAATAAACATAAGATAGACCAGGGTTCCCCAATGATGGCACCCACCAGTACTTCCCCTGGTGCCTACCAAGTTTTTCAGAAAGTGGATAGAGCCTTGTTAATAGCTTGTTACTGGCTGCCCTCATTCAAATGAAAGGATTTTCCATGGATGCAATACAACCTTGGCCCTAGATCCCTTCCAGTTTGGCTTCTGCCTGGGACATGGGGTCGAGACACTGCTGGTCGCCCTTACAGACAATCTCCGCAGACATCTGGATCAGGGCCGATCAGCACTGCTGATTTTATTGGATCTGTCAGCAGCATTTGATACAGTCGATCACGAGCTTTTGATCCACCGCCTTGCCAATGGGGGGATCCAGGGGACAGCACTACAGTGGCTGATCTCCTTTCTCCATGATCGGGGACAGAGGGTGATGCTTGGGGAGAGAGTGTCATCTCGTAGGCTGCTGGTATGTGGTGCGCCACAGGAAGCGATACTCTCTCCATTATTATTTAATATCTATATGCGCCCCCTCACCTGGCTGGTGCGGAGTTTTGGGCTTGAGTGTCATCAGTATGCGGATGACACCCAGCTTTATCTGTTGTTGGATCGGCGGCCTGGATCGACCCCTGATGTCCTGGAGCATGTTTTTGAGGCTGTGGCTGGTTGGTTGAGACAAAGTCGGCTGAAATTGAATCCCACGAAGATGGAGATCCTGTATGTGAGTCGTGGGGAGATGGCTTCGGGACCCCGGCTTCCTACACTTGATGGGGCTCCACTTACATTGGCCCCGAGAGTTAGGAGCCTGGGAGTGATTCTGGACTCCTTCTTGACGATGGAGGACCAGATCATGGCAGTTGCCAGGTCCTCCTTTTATCATCTTCGGCAGGCCAGGCAGCTTGCCCCTTATTTAATTTAATTTAATTTAATTTATTATATTTATATTCCGCCCTCCCCGCTTTCGCAGGCTCAGGGCGGATAACAAATACAAACATGTTTAAAAACATTTAAAAACATTAAATAATACATTTAAAAACATTTAAAAACATTAAATATAACAATTCATGCTGCACAGTGGTTCATACATGCCTCTGTGTTTGCATAGGGGTGATGGTTTAACCCCCCCTTCACGGGAGGGGGCGGGCACTGCCCGGCGTTAGCCATATGCCTGGCGGAATAGCTCTGTCTTACAGGCCCGGCGAAATGCAAGCAAATCTTGCCGGGCCCTTGTCTCGCAAGACAGAGCATTCCACCAGGTCGGGGCCAGGACTGAAAAGGCCCTGGCCCTGGTCGACGCCAGGCGGGCCTCCCTAGGGCCAGGGACACTTAAAAGATGTTTTCCGCCAGAGCGGAGAGTCCTCCGGGGCTCATATGGTGAGAGACGGTCCCTCAGATACATCGGTCCCAGTCCGCGTAGGGCTTTGTAGGTTAACACCAAAACCTTGAACCTGATTCGGTACTCCACTGGCAGCCAATGCAGCTGGCGTAGCACCGGTGTAATATGCTCCCACACCGGTGCTCCAGCAATGACCCGCGCTGCTGCATTCTGTACCAGCTGTAACCGCCGGATCAGGCCCATGGGAAGCCCAGCGTAGAGCGCGTTACAGTAATCCAACCTAGAGGTGACCATTGCTTGGACCACTGTAGTCATGTCACGGGGAGACAAATAAGGGGCAAGCTGCCTGGCCTGCCGAAGATAATAAAAGGAAGACCTGGCAACTGCAGTGATCTGGTCCTCCATCTTCAAGGAGGAATCCAGAATCACCCCCAGGCTCCTAACCCTCGGGGCCAGTGTAAGTGCTGCCCCATCAAGTGTAGGAAGCTGGGGTCCCAAAGCCATCTCCCCACGACCCACATACAGGACCTCCGTCTTCGTGGGATTCAATTTCAGCCGACTTTGTCTCAACCAACCAGCCACAGCCTCAAAAGCACGCTCCAGGGCATCAGGGGCCGATCCAGGCTGCCCGTCCAACAACAGATAAAGCTGGGTGTCATCCGCGTATTGGTGACACCCAAGCCCGAAACTCCGCACCAGCTGGGCGAGGGGGCGCATATAGATATTAAATAATAATGGAGAGAGTATCGCTCCCTGTGGCACACCACAAACCAGTGGCCTACGAGATGACACCCTCTCCCCGAGCGCCACCCTCTGTCCCCGATCATGGAGAAAGGAGACCAGCCACTGCAGTGCTGTCCCCTGAATCCCCACATCGGCAAGGCGGTGGGTCAAAAGCTCATGATCGACCGTATCAAACGTTGCTGACAGATCCAGCAAAATCAGCAGTGCTGATTCGCCCTGATCCAGATGTCTGCGGAGATCGTCTGTGAGGGCGACCAACAATGTCTCGACCCCATGTCCCGGGCAGAAACCAGACTGGAAGGGGTCTGGGGCTGAGGTCTCCTTCAGGAAATTCTGCAGTTGCTTCTCTGCCACCCGCTCAATCACCTTCCCCAAAAACGGAAGGTTGGAAACTGGTCGGTAATTGAGCAGGTCAGCAGGATCTAATGATGATTTCTTCAAAAGAGGCCGTACCACAGCTTCCTTCAGCACCTTGGGAAAAACCCCAGAGCTCAAGGACAGGTTTATAATCGCCTCCAAGGAATCCCGAAGCCCGTCAACACTGGCTTTCACCAGCCATGACGGGCATGGGTCCAAGGAGCACGTGGTAGGCCGTACCACCTGCAGAATCCTGTCCACCTCTTCCCCGCAAAGAGGGCTGAAATGATCTAATACGGGTCCCGAAGACGGCCAAGGGGCCGTCCCCTGCAACTTATCTCCCTGCAACTTGACTACAGTGGTCCAAGCAATGGTTACCTCTAGGCTGGATTACTGTAACGTGCTCTACGTTGGGCTTCCCATGGACCTGATTCGGCAGTTACAGCTGGTACAGAATGCAGCGGCACGGGTCATTACTAGAGCACCGGTGTGGGAGCACATTAGGCCGGTGCTACGCCAGCTGCATTGGTTGTCAGTGGAGTAACGAATCAGGTTCAAGGTTTTGGTGTTAACCTACAAAGCCCTATGTGGGCTGCAACCAACATATCTGCGGGACCGTCTTTCACCATATGAGCCCTGGAGGACTCTTTGGTCTAGTGGAAAGTATCTTCTAAGTGTCCCTGGCCCTAGAGAGGCCTGCCTGGCATTGACCAGCGCCAGAGCCTTTTCGGTCCTGGCCCCAGCCTGGTGGAATGCTCTGTCTTGCGAGACTAGGGCCCGGCAAGATTTGCTTGCATTTCGCCGGGCCTGTAAGACGGAGATATTCCGCCAGGCATATGGCTGACACCTGGCGGTGCCCCCCCGGTGGAGGGGGGGGTTAAACCATTGCCCCTATGTGAATGCAAATGCTGCTGCCACACCTATTATTACAGTATGGATTTGCTCTGGTAACACCGCTGTGTGATGTGCTAAACTTATGTCGTGTGCTGCTTTTAAATTTTTTAAATTATGAATATGCAATAGATGATATTGCAGATGATTATTGTGTTTTTAATGTGTTTTAATGATATGTTTATTTGTATTCTGTTATCCGCCCTGAGCCTGCAAAAGTGGGGAGGGCGGAATATAAATACAATAAATTAAATTAAATTAACCAGCAGCTACAGCAGGGCCAGGAGGAGTTATGGTCTCATTCACGCTTCCTACTTTCTGTTTTTTTATTCCTCCTTATCTTTTTCCCTTCCTCCCCCATGGGTTTTCCTTCTTTTGCAATGTGAGGAGGGAGGTACTGTGTTTGGCTCCACCTCCTGTGACAGACATTTTGGAATGCTGGAATGCTGCTCATCACCACCTTGAAATATTCCAAAGGTGGCCACAGGCTTGAAAAGTTTGGGGATCCCCGAAATAGACACTCAAAATATTTTTCTGAAGATCAGACTCAGGTATCACTCATTAAGTACTTAAATAATCCTATATATTATTTTTGTTTGGGAAAAATGAATGTTGGTCTTCCATGTCGACAAAACAATGACTACGTGAGAATTGAAAAACCTAAACAGAATGGAAATGGACTCACATTCAGGCTAAGAAGTCACCCCTCATACACATTTTACTGAGGTAGATTAACTTTACAATTGTTTCTCCAACAAGACTCCATATTAAAAGACAGATATATTAAGGATGTCTATGAGTCATCCCATTGTGTTGATCCAAGCAAAATCCAATAGAAACATTTCAGGCATAGTAAGTGCCTGCTTATGTTTTGTGATTTCAATCTATTGAAGTCTAAGGAATAGAAATTCTTATGGTAAAAAGATAAATGCTTTGTTTCATTTACTCAGAGAGTTTCATTGCTTATCTCTCGATGATGTACTGATGAGAAGGGAATTCAAGACACAAAGGGCTCAACGTCATCTGACCCTAGCATCTTGAGCTATTTTATATGCAAAGAGATCCCTTGTATTTTATAGTTCAGATCTAAATTGCAACTGCATATTAAACAGAAGGAGTTTGAATTCTTACCAAAGGCAATTCTGAAAGTCAAATGACAACAATACAATGAAAGAGAAAAGGCCAGTCAGGAGACCTGACTAGCAATCCGGCCTATGCTTTGAAATGGCAGATCTCTGTGTCAGATGTCAAACAGTGTAAATGGCTAGCATATAATAGATCCAGAGGAGTTAGCCGTGTTAGTCTGCAGTAGCAAAATCAAAAAGAGTCCAGCAGCACCTTTAAGACTAACCAATTTTATTGTAGCATAAGCTTTCGAGAATCACAGTTCTCTTCGTCAGATGCATGGAGGGCAGAAAGAAACTGGTCAAATATAGAGGAGGAGAGGGGAGGGGAGGAGGAGAGGAGGGATGTAAACAACTCCTTTGATATGGAGATGCAAACAGCTCCTTTTGATGTGGGGATCATATAATGTGACAGAAGATGGCAGTAAGTGAACAGCCGCTCTGGCATATTCAGCTGCATTGCTCTTCATCTCTTGTTTCCAAAAAAAGGGAGATTCATGGCATTTACACCATGAATTCAGTTTGCCCTGGACCACATCAATGCAAATGCAACACGAAACATTATTAGTGGGGGTGAAGTGGTCTCAGCTAATTAGGGGATAACAGCAGGAAGCTATTTGCTTACCTATGTGTTTGCCCAGCAGGCTAGGCTAACCCTTTGTGTGGCAGGAATAGGGTGTCTTGTTTAGGATAGGTAGGGTTAATTGGCAAACACTCTGAGGCATCATGGTAATGGAGTGTGTGCTCGGAACATGCCATCTCATGCCATGTGGCTGAGTGGCACTATGAAAGAGTGCCCTGAGTGTTGAGCAGCATCTCTCAAACCTGGTAGGTGCCTTGTGGCCCATCAGGGGAAGTTAATGAAGTTGGTTACCCCTTGGCACAAGGTTGGCAATATGTGTTGGCCAAGTTCGGAGCCAGGGTGGACCTTCCCAGTGGGTGCCTCAAGTGACTGACTAGTGCAGCACACCCTCAAAATGGTCAGCTTGTTTAAATTAGCAGTGGCATAGATAATCCATTTAAATTAATTTAACTAAATAAGCAAAATTAGTTGAACCCACATTCAGTTGAATTAAAACCCACATTTTGATATACAAAGTATCAGTAATTCAGCCTTTCACATCTTCTTGCCAGTTGTTTACTTGTAGTAGGACATTACTTCCCCCAAACAAATTTAGACTTATGAATTACTACACCTTACATTTAGTTGTGCCAAAAGGTTTTTTTTCCCCATTTGGAAGTCAACAAAGAGTAACAAAGAGCTTTGTAATAAACAGAATCTCAGAGAAAATTAATGTTTATTAGATAGGCACAGTGGCCACATATCTGGACAGACCCGTAAAATTCTTATTAATAGGAATAAATCACTGGAGCATCAAGTGAGAAGAGCTGGAGTTTTTAAAGCTTTGTCACCTTTAGTCTTTCACAGACTGTTTAATAGTTTATCTCCTTCCCTTTTTTCCTGCAGTAGTTTATGGACAAGCAACTAGGATTTCCATTAATCTGAGCCATTTCTTGAGGTTCCCTTTAACATATCTATCATGCGGGATCCTATACAATGCATATGGAAATAACAAATGGCCAATGCAGTGATGTATCTTTCATCCCCTGAAACTGATCTTGGTACATTTTGGCTGGACATGACACATTCATTTGTCGTCTTCTATTTACCGAATGAGGAGAAAGGAGGATGTTTTATTTTATTCTTCCGGTCTTGTTAAAATTCTGGCCGATGCTGCTTTGATCATAATCAGCCCTTTAAGGTGGTTACTGAAAAGCCTTATAAAGTCCTGCATCATGCTCACTTTTGAGAGATAGTGCAAAGGAAGGGTAAGAGTATGAGCTGTGAACTTGGAAATCACTGGTTCTAATCTCACCTCATACATGAACTCATTAAGGGAGCAACCCAACTGGGTCTAATGTGGATTAAGCCTCATTTTATTCAGTGAGCCTTATTCCCATAACAGTGTTCAGAAAACTGCAATTCAAGCATAAGCCTAGCCTACACATATTGAAGAGGGAGGAGTAAAATCCAGAGATAGACTGAGAGCAGAGTGAAGCTGTGACAATAATGATAGCAAAAAAAGTGAAAATCATTTTTAGATGATGCATTAAAAAATGGGTCAACGAAAGCCAAATTGCGTACTATTACCTAGTGGCCGGAATAGGTTTGATAGGCCATTTCATGGCACCCCCTGAAAGCTTCAGAGGAATGGCAAGGGGGAGAAATAATATCAGAGTATCAGGAAGTGTTCTGGACTTCGCCAAAATGTCACTCAGAAGTGATGTTGACACATCATGTGACGTTATTTCTGCTCCCACCTATACACTTTTCCCTGCAGCCCAAACGCAAGGACAAGTGGGAGGATCCATCTACTGGGAGACTGCCCATCTGAAGTGGGGAAATGTTAGGCCAGAGCAAGGAACACTACCCCAACACAGTCTCTTCCTTGTAAATTTTCCTCCAGGTGAAGAATCCATCTCTTTAATTCTCTCTACATAAGACATCTTAAATAGGTACACTTAAGTGAAGGATCTTACCCTTGTTCTCCCATTTTGGATACACATGCGCCACTAGGGGGACAGAGTACACTTGAATATATGACCACACAGAAAATAAGTCACTTGAGTGTCCCCATGTAAGATGTCTTGTGTAGAGATCCAGCATCTGACAAAAAGAGCTGTGTCTCTCAAAAGCTCATGCTACAATAAAGTTGGTTAATCTTAAAGGTGCTACTGGACTCTGCTATTTTGCTTGCATAGACTCATTGTCAGCTAAATTCAAATGTTTCAAAACAACAAGAGGATACAGGTGTTACTTAGGCTGATCCACAAAATAGGTTCTTCTGTGGGAATTCCATGATAAAGAACTTCAAGCCTATCACAGAAAGTTTTTTTTATTTCTACAGTATCATCTTATTCTTTACATTTATCTAGCTAGCCTCTGTTATTCCTTTCTAATTTGCAAAGTGTCCAAGGATCACCCCATCATAACCTCATTTGATTTCAAGAAGAGAGGGACTGTGTATCAGTAGCAATATACTAGTATGGTCAGGATTTGATCCAGATCAGACAACAATTTTCAGTGGTTTTTTTCTGGAATGTGGAACTGTGAAAGTAACTATATGCAATGTACAGCAATAATTTCCTTCATCATTGAGTAACCACAGCCCTCTCCCATATGAGACTAAGGAGGCATGATTTCTGGGTTAGAATGCAAATCCCAGGCAAATCCAAGGGTTGGCAACTCTTTAAAAGATAAATGAAACAATTTGAAGATGGCAAGAGAATATAGCATAGTGTCTACTAAGTTATGCACACAACTGAAACAACTATTACATGCCATTCATGTTCACTTGTTAAATTGGCTGCACCCGTTAAATACTGGTAACCCTATTGCAAATGTTAATTTTGCACTTTTAGTGCACACTTCAGTTTATTGATGCTAGTACATTTCCATTACTTTTAGCATTAAGCACTTTGGTAAAATTAAAGGAAACAAATGATTTTTGTTTGCTTATATATGGCATGAATAAATAGAGATTTACAGTGTGCAGATTTAGCCTCTTATGTGAAAGAGATAAAACACAGAAGCCATGAAATGGGCTGCAAACAAAATTTTAAAACTTTTAAAAAGTTGAACAAACATAGAATAGACAAAGATGTTCCTGGTCTGGGTGCTATTTTGTCTAAATCAACTCTGTTACTTCTACTTTTCTCTGAGAGGGAAGGAACATTTATTAAAAGTAAGGAATTAGGTGATTAATCCAGTTGGTGGCAGCAGCAGAACCTTCTTTCTTCCCTTCCTTTCAATAAATTGATGGGTAGTTTAACAGATTGAGAAACAAACAGGTGCATTCTGGGGGAGATAAAACAGGAATTGCTGGATGTTTCTATCTTTTTCCTCTAAAAATCTTGTGTGTGCATGTATTTAAATAATTTGGCAGTCAGATGACATATCAGGATCAGCATGAACAATGGATATTGCAGACTGTGTTTCTGTCTTCTATTTCCATTTCTTGCATCTAGCCAGGTTTTTTGCCTGAGGTGACAGGACATGTTCATTGTGTTAATTACTAAAAGCAAAGTTGTCAGTCTATGTGGTATTATGCACTAAAGTGAGCACAAAGACCAAGATCACTACCCCTTTCAGCCAGATGTTTAAAATGTGTTAAATCTGTACTTTGTTGTAAATTGTTCAATAAGTACTTTACTGCTTAATTTTGTCTTCATTTTCCCTATTAATATCACATCAGTTGAAGCTTGTCAAGAAACTCTTTTACTAAACAGATTCTTTTAAAATGAACAAAAGATATGAAGTCAACTGCTAAAATTGTGTATTCTTGTTTGCCTAAACTAATACACAACTGTCATTATTTGACATAATCAAGGGAATTTTGCACACACTGTGTAGGACAAACTCATTTTCAAAAGGAAGATGAAGAATGCCATCTTCAGCCATGAGGGTTCCAGTGAAAACAACTAGTCAGATTACATATATTCTCTTGCAGAAAAAAATAAGAGATTGGTTCTCATGACTCTCTTTCACTAAGTGAGAAACTTTGCACCAAAGAGAAAACTGTGAAGTCAAAATGGCCCAAGAGCAAGCCAAATTTGGAATGTGCATTTGAAAACAAAATTTTATTTTTTTCAGATTTGGATTTCAGGAAGGTCATAAATACTGGTATTAAATGGTATTTGAGGACCTTGGTACTGCTTTGGTACTTGAGTTTGGGTTTTTCTGGTATTCCAGAATTATTTGAGTTCCACTATTCCCTACTGGGGACTTTTTCCAGGGGGAATGGAGTGGCACAAAATGACACCAAAATTGCAGGAGATTAACAGTGAAATCCTAAACAGATTTACTCAAGTTTAAGCCTATTGATTTCAATGGGCTTAGACTAGGGTAACTCTGCTTAGGTTTTCACTGCTAGTGTTACCCCACTAAAGACCCCCTATTTTGAGTGAATTGGACCCCTTGGGCTCCTGAACAAGATGTCCCTAGCCATCCTACTTGCAGGGTTACTGACTGGGGGGGTGGCCCTGGAAAAGGGTCCTGGCCCAACAAAGGAGGGAGGAGAAAAAGGAGGGATAAGGAGACAACCAGACCCACAGTTCTGCCGGGCCCTGTGTCTGGTTTGCATAAGCTAGGACCCACATTCCCCAGGCCACCCTCCTCCCATTGCCCAGGAAACCCGTTATAGAGGAAAGAAAAACAGACCTGGGATCCTTAAAATGATGGCTCAAGATTTTCTCAAATATTTCTGGAAATATACAGGATTTAGATAATTGTATTCCTAAAAATCTCAACTACTGCTTCAGATACCTGAATATACCTATAAAATATTGATAAGACAGTTTTTGGGTATATATTCATACTGGACATTCCCAGTGCACATCCCTAAACCATACTGAGCATCCCTTGTAGGTCTGTGAACCAGCTCAGGTCAGACCAGCAGCTACACTCGCCATTAGCTGCCAGCAACTCTCTCACCTGACCAGTGGCTTTGCTTGTTCTTGGCTTCCAGGTGGAACCACTGTTAGGGGCAAAAACAAAACAAATAAAATCTACCTAGAAATCACTATTTCATTTTGTTAAAGCAGCTTTCAGAATGGTGAACCAAGTCTGGAAAATCAAGCTATAATGGCACACTTCCACCCAAAAGTTTGTGTGTTTTGTTTCAGTATGTACCCCACAGTAACGGCAGCACTAGGCACAGGGCTTGCACAGCAGCATCTTGTTTTTCTTAACACCACCAATTGGATCTCAATGGGAGAGACCCCTTTATGCTATTAATTAACTCTGTTGGTGGGAAGGGAGAATGAGTGCAATGCACATGAGTGCACCGCCTCTCAGTTGCTATCTAGGAAACAGCATTGTCTTCCTGCTAATTGGGTCCTCGTAAGGGGAGATGACTCCCCACCTATCAGCTTTGGAAACATTTAGAAGGGGGAGACTTCAGTCATAAGCTGCAATCCTAAAGACAATTCCCTGGGAGTAAACACTATTGAATAACATGGGACATATATCTGAGTAAACCTGCTGGGATGCATCTTGGTTTGTTTTGCAGCATTACCCAGATATTGGTCTGTCTGCCCCACGCCCATCAGGGCCCTTCAGTGGTCACTGCCATCAAAAGTGCCAAGGGGGATCGGATTCGGTTTCGTTTTCTCAGCCATGCCGGACGCTCCTCTCGGCTGGTCTGGGAGGAAACGACCGGGCACCCTGACCGGGCGGCTGACCCGCAAGGATTAGCCCCCAGGACTCCCAGGGAGGGAGCCAGGGTCCGGGACGCGGCGGGAAGAACTCCCCGAAATCAATGCGGGGGGGGGAATTGCCCGTTTGTCCCTATGGAGGCCGGCAGATGTGCGCGGCGCCTCGAGTGCCGCCGGGCAACGAGAAACGGCAAGTAAAAGAAACAGGCGGAAGCCTGTAAACAAGCGAATCCCTTCTGTTCTACAAGCGTTTGTGAAGGAGAGGTTGATCTGAAGAAGACTCGCTCTTCCCCTTCGTTGAGTTCCAGAATTTTGTTGGCGCCCCCCCCCCAAATGGCAGCAAAGAGGCAAAGTCCCGCTCTCGGTAAGTCAATCTCGGCTACCTTGCAGAAGGGGGAGTCGCTCGAAGAGTTGGTACGCAGGGCGGTGGTGGAAGCTATAAAACCCTTTGTTGACAAGCTGAACGAAACTGATCAAAGGGTGGGCTTAATTGAAAGCGAGGTGAAAACCATTAAGGCAGCAGCGGGGGGGGGCAGAAAAGTCTGCTCTGGAAAGTGCGTCACTTGTGAAGGCTACAAAAAAGGACCTGAAGTTGGTGGAGAACCAGCTGATCGGGCTACAGGTGGAACGAACGCAGACAATTTTGCGTCTCCAAAACGTGAAAGAGGAGGAAAATGAGGATCTGTGGGATTTGGTCTCGGAATTACTGGCGACACCCGCGAGGACGACTAAAGAAGAGGTTAAAAGCGCCATTTTGGAGGTCCGTCGGGCTTCTTCAAAATATGCAACAAAGCGACAGTTGCCTCGTGAGATCATTATTGACTTTTCATCTAAAAAGATTCGGGACACCATCCTATATAACTCATACAATGCGGATTTGGACTTTATGGGTTTGAAAGTCAAGATTTTGAAGGACGTTCCATTTCTAGTCCGGAAACGGCGTTTTAAATATAAAAAGTTTGTAGCACTTCTGAGGGACCATGGAATAAAGTACAAATGGTTATTCCCGGAAGGAATATGGTTCAGATATAAAGATCAGGCCTATAAGATATTATCAGAAGATCAACTAAAGGATTTTGAGAATAAAAACCCAGAACTCTGCTGCACCAAGAACGAAGAAAAGGAGGAGCCGGAGGGGGGGGGAGGAGGAGAGCATCGCAACAGCAGTTGCACAGAGAGAATTGCGTCTGGGACCTAGAAGGGGGAGGAAAGTTTAACCAGAATTTGAAATGTTTATTCTCTGTATGATTAACCACTCCATCATTATTTTATGGAGCTATTTTTGTATTGACAGTATGAAGGGAAACATTGAAGTGTAGTGTTTAGTGTTTGTAGTTCATTCCCCCCCTTTTCTTTTTCCACCCCCCCTTTGTCCCTTCCCTCTCCCCTTTCCTTGTGATAGTTTTGTGTAGTGTTTTGTAGCTATGAAAAAATATAAAAAATAAAAAAAAAAAAGTGCCAAGGGGGATCCATGTGGTCTATTCAATCAATCAAACTTGATAAAAGCCCTGGAAGACTTCAGTCATAGGCTGCAGTTCTAAGGATACTTCCCTGGGAGTAAGCACAAGGAAACATGGTACCAAAGGTCATAATTTATTAGCACTGTAGAAAAAAAACAACAGTGAACAGAAAGCAGGATCGTTTTTAATGCCACAGCCTCCACCGCAGTTTCCCTTTGCCAGCCAGTTTCTCACCATAGTGTGCACCTGTCAACACTCCCTTTTTTCAGGGTCTGTTGTGATTGTGTATAACTGAGGAAAAACTCAACCGGTTTATGGTTTAAAGGGAGGAATGTCTTCTGTGAGATACTGGTGCTGTTAAGTGCAAAAACAGCTGACCCAAAGAATCTGAAAGCCTGCATTACAAAGAATAGGGCCAAAATGGGGCAGTGGGGGGAACAGCTCGCAACAACCCAGCTGGAAAAAAAACCAGTAACAGTGCATAGTTGGTTAAAACCCCAAGATCCAAAAAAAAATAGAATTTCTGTTAAGTGCACACTTCTCATCACTATAGCTTTCCAACAGATACAAAGTAACATCCCCATATCCCCAGTATATTCCTTCACTCCACAGCTAATGCTCCAGAGGAAGTTCTGGCAATCCAGCAACTCTTCCTCCAGCCTTGTCTCCAACTAGATGCCCCTTTAATGTCCCACCCACATATGCACCATAGGGCAGCTCATAGGTTTCCTGATTATTTTGCTCTCATCTGCTTCTCCTCTTAGCCAAGGATATGCTGCCACATGCTGTGAGGTACCCCCCAGTCTACCCACCCTCACCATAGCCATACCATGCATGGCCAGACACTTTTGACTGGGATCCCCTTCTTTCCTGGGCTTGTGGCTTTGGATCTCTGCTAGAAGGGTCTCCATCTGGTCCTGTCCTTCAGCCTCAGTAGGTACCTGGCCAGGCATCTGTGTTGTCTTGCTTCACGGTTCATCAGGAATTTTCCTAGTATGTTAAATATCCAGTCCACCCTGTTTACTTCAATGAAGGAAACCTTCCACTGCCAAAGTAAGGTTCATCCTCTTAAGCAAGGCTCTTTTAGTACGAGGAAGCTGTAAGATCCACATTAGGATCTTTTGGGACAATCTTTTTTTTAAAAAAATAAACAACTTTTATTAATTATAAACAGAAACAATAACAATAAACATTAAATTGCAAATACATGGAGTAATATATTGGTTATACAAGCTTGCAGGTTTCGAAGAAAAACATTTAAAACACTTGCTTACTATAATTTGTAGTTCATATACCACAAGAATAAGTCACAATATATTGGTATAGTTGGTTTAGTTCATAGTGCTAGACTTTCAATATATCTTGGAATAGATGGTTGGGAGGAAGTGTTTCAGTTTCGTCAATGAAATTTAAGAAAGACCACCATATTTCATAATAGTTAGATGTCGAGGAATTAGCCGATAAATTGTCTGTTATTTTATCTATAATGAGCTGATTCCACACTCTGGAGTACCAATGGTTCAAGGATGGTGGAGACTGGTTTTTCCAAAAATATGCTATTGATGATTTTGCTATGGCAAGTAGATTAGTAGTTAAATCTTGTTGAGGCGTTGGCACGTTTACCCCTTGCCATAAATTCAAAAAAATTAATTGGGGCTCCAGGGGTATGTCGTAGTTCGTTATTAATTTTATTTGCTTTACTATCTCCTCCCAGAATGTTTTGATTTTGGGGCACTGCCACCAAAGGTGGGCAAATGTGCCTATACTTCCGCATTTTTTCCAACACATGGGTGAGTATTTTGATGTGATGACAGATAGCTTTTTAGGGGTTAGGTACCAACGTGTTAAAATTTTAAATGATTGTAATTTTATATTTAATCGCTTTTGAGTTTAGAGTGGGAGATGACCAAATTTCTTTCCATTGATCTTGAGAGATTTGCAAATCACAATCCTGTTGCCAGTTTTTTTGATATGCATATTGTTTTGGCTTGTGAAGCTGTATAATTATTTTATATATTTTTGAGATCAGCCCTCTTTTACGGTGAGTATTCGTATCGAAAAGTTCTTCAAAGTGCGTTTTTGGAGCCAGTGTTATGTCTTTTAGGTGTATTTTGTTTATCATGTTGGTTAGTTGTAGGTATGTAAACCAGGGGATGGACGTATTCAGTTTCTTTTCTAGGTCAGTTTTTGTTACAAGGCCCATGGTTGATGTTGTGTCTATAAGGCGTATATTTCTTAAGAATGCCCATTGCTTACTATTGCATCCTGGTGGAAACCATTCTTGGAAGAGAATAGTCGAGTACCGTGACACTGGTGGGAACAGTTTGTCTTTGTAATGATCCCATAATTTTAATAGGCCTGTCCAAAATGTGTTATTAAAGGTTGTTTGCCATTGTCTCAGCATTTTTTGTGGTATTGATACAGGGATGGTGTGAAATAGAAAAATCATTTTGGGAAGTAAAAAAGATTGGATCAAGTGATATCTGGAGAACCAATTATGCTGTTGTTTACTCCATGTCTGTATTTGTTTATTTCTTGAATTGTTTGCATATGGTTATATTTCAATAGGTGGTCCAAATTAGCTGGGATGTTAGTTCCCAAATAAGGAAGAAATTTAGTGTTCCATTGGAATTTGAAGTTTGAAGAGAGCTTGATTTTATTTGCTTGTGAGAGATTGATTGGCATAAGCATTGATTTTTGTATGTTGACCCTCAGGCCTGAGATATGTGAAAATGCATCAAGAGTTTTTTGTAACTGTGGTAATGAAGTATCTGGTTGTATGATGTAGAGAAGCATATTGTCCGCAAACATGCTTAGTTTGTATGATTTAGATGCAATTTTGACACCATGAATTAGTGGATCATTTCGTATTTCATTAGTCAAAGGCTCTAGTGCTATCGCAAATAAAAGTGGCGACAGTGGGCACCCTTGTCTAGTTCCCCTTGTAAGATTTATTTCCAACGATGATGTATTATTTACCTGTACTTTAGCTGTAGCTTGTGAATAAATGACTTGAAGGGCTTGGCAGAATCTGGGACCGAAGTTCATATGTTGCAGCAAGTAGTGTAGGTATGTTGTTTCCAGGGTATCGAAGGCTTTTTCTATGTCCAATGATGCTAGTATTAAATCTGATTTTTTGTGTTTATAAGTGGAAATTATGTTTAGGGTTTTGTGGATATTGTCCGTTATGTCTCTCCTGGTGATAAAACCGGACTGATACGGATGAATATAATCTTTTATTATTGAGTTGAGTCGTTGGGTCATAACGGCTGTAAAAATTTTATAATCTTGATTGAGAAGTGAAATGGGATGGTATGAAGCTGGATTAAGGTGGTTCCTACCTGGTTTCGGAATAACGATTATATTTGCTTCTTTCCATGAGGGGGGTTGATTGTTGGTATTTAATAGATAATTGCATGCTTCAGTTAGCGGTTGGATTATGGTTGTGCAAAAATTTTTATAAAATTCCGGGGGGAAACCATCGGGACCTGCTGATTTGTTGTTTTTTAAATTCTTAATGGTTGATTGTAATTCCATGTGAGAAATTGGGTTATTTAACAGATGACGGTGTTCTTCTTTTAGTTGTGATGTGCTTTGAGTTAGCTAAGAATTTTTGTATTTCGTTATTAGGGGGGTTAGATGAGGTATACAGTTTAGCGTAGAATCCTTAAAGCAACGTGTCATGTCTGTTGATTTGTGAAATATGTTTCTTTTTTTGTCTTGAATTGCTTTAATAATGTTAGATGCCTTTTTATCTTTTACTTTCCATGCTAGTAGTTTTAGCTGTTTAGATGAATGAAACCAAAATTTTTGTTTTAGGTACAATAAGTTTTTTTGGATTTGGTTAGTTTCTATAGTCTCTAGAAGTTTGTGTTCGTGAAATAGTTTGCGGTAAATCTTGTTGCTTCCTTTTGTGTGTGTTGTTTTTCCAGAGAAGAGATATTGTCCAATATTGACTTTTTTTTGTAGTTGTTTTGCTTTGTTTACATGGGCTGAAATTGATATCAATTGCCCTCTTAGGACTGCTTTGAGAGCGTCCCATCTAATGTGGGGGAGTATCTCCGGTGAGTTGTTAATGTGTAGGTAGTCTGTAATAGACTTTTCAATTTCCTTGGAGGTGAGTTCTTTTTGTAAAAGTGATTTGTTAAATGTCCAATGTCTTTCAGGCCTAGTTTGGGAGTTTAAAGAGAGTACACATGAAATCCAAGCGTGGTCTGAAGTAGTGATATTGCCAATTTGTGTACTAATTACATTGTTTTTTATGTTTTCAGTTGTTAAAATGTAGTCAGTTCTTGTGTATGTTCTGTGTCTAGATGAGTAATAGGTATAGTCTTTTTCAGTTGGATACATTGTGTGCCAAATATCCAGTAAGTGGTATTTTTTCAGTATAGATGGTAATTCTGTGTCCTGTTTTTTCCCACTTTTTAGATGTTTATAGTTTGATTTATCTAACTTGTAATTGCTGACATAGTTAAAGTTTTTGGGACAATCTTTTAAGACAATAATTATGTATTTTTAATTGTTCCTTTGGGATCTAGATATTAAGAAGCATTTTTAAATATATTATTTTGCATATGGAAAAAATTAAACTAGTGTAATTATTGCAATAGTGACATCTGTGTAGGCTATGGATGTACAGCTGTCACACAGAAACCTATTACCTATTGTTTATGACACCAGCTCCCCTGCCCTTATGTCTACTCTATTTGGTTTACTCTTCAAAAGTTAAATTCGGATCCATTAGCACCTTAAAGACCAACTAGATTTCCAGGATATGAGCTTTCGTGAGTAGAAGCTCCTTTATTTAATGAAAGGAGCTTTGACTCTTGAAATCTCATACTCTGGAAATCTAGTTGGTCTTTAAGTTTAAATCTAGTTGGTCCATACTGGACCTGAATCTTGCTCTTCCACTACAGACCAACATGGCTACCTACCTGAAACTATTTTCAAAAGTTGTATTTTATTTTTTTATTATATGAAATTGTTATAAGTGCCTGTGCGGACCTATTCAACTCCAACTCTCTTATCCAAAGGACTACCTGCCCCCATATGAATCTGCCTATTTTCATTCTATATTTTAGGTTTTCAATGACGGGTTTAGTTTCAGTGCTTCTGGTTTGTTCAGATTAGTGTCTTATATGTGTATTTTATTATGAAGGTTATTACTTATTAAGGGCTTTATAACTTTTTTATTTATTTGGTAAGGTGCCTTGAGGGCTCATTCTGACCAGAGGATGGGATATGCATTTTCTAAATAAATAAGGAACTTCTTGTTCCTAAGAGGATCGGAGCGGGGCATGGAGTTCCCTGCATGGTTTGGACTGTGAGAAAAGGACATACTTAGAGATAATTAAAGTATATGAATGCACTGTTTGCACACTGTATGAATTTTTCACACATATTGGGTATAGTGATTGTCCTTTTGTTAAATAATAACAACTGAATATTTTTCTAAATACCCGGGTGATTTTTCATTGTGTAGTCTTTCTTCTGTACCGGGTATTGCCTTGTTATATTGTATGTACTACTGTTCAACAGCAGCCATTCCATGAAAACTAGTGTGGTGCAGTGGTTAGAGATTCAGACTAGGATATGTGAGACCCAGGTTTAAATATCCATTCTGCCATGGAAGCCCAGAGGGCAACCTTGGGCCAGTCACATATCTTGCAGGGCTGTTCTAAGGATAAAATACAGGAGAGGAGAATGAGGAAAGTTGCTTTGGGTCACTGTTATAGAAAAAGGTGGGGCATAAATGAAGTAAATGAAACAATAAATATAGCTTAAGATGGCAGGCAGATAAGAGAGAAGTTGGTGGGTAGGGTTGTCAGGTCTCTCCTAGCAATTGGTGGGAATTTTGAGGGGGTCTGAGTGGTGTGGGTTACTGCAGGTACTCAACTTTCATTCTTTGTGTGCACATGCCGGTGAGCATACACTCCTGCTTTGGATGCAATGATGTCACTTTTGGTCTTACCAGGGCCGATCCATTAAGAAACAAACCAAAACATAGGAAGAGGGAAAGAGGAAATACTGTGGGCAAGATGAAACAGGGAAAAATGAGGTGCCCCTTACAAGTTCTTAAAATGAATTTCAAGGTCATACCCCCTGATTTCTAAGCAACCATGCAGCTAGCCTAGACCAGATTATGGGGTTGTGCATGCATTGGAATATCCCTTCCCATTATACTGTTTTTTAAGCTAGAACACCGTGCAACAGATAGTGGCCACCATATTGCTACACTGCTTTTGTCCAGCAGGAACAAGGGCAAAGCTATTCCTGGTGCCAATTTAAAAGGCCTGAACTAAGACTTGAGTTTAAGCTGCATGTGTTAGGTAAGCAGTGGGTGTAAACCAGATGAACGAGAATCAAGGTGAACAGAAACAGTGAGCTTGACTATCCCTTGAATATTATTTACACACTGTTTTTAAGGCTGCTGCATCTTTAACATTGCTTATTTCCTGTTGTTCTTTTCTCCCAGTTTGTCAGATATTAATAGCAACACAGGTAAAGAATTTCTAGTCTTTGGGCAGCTTTGTATGTTCTATTGATCAATGCAGCGCTTGTAGTTTTATTGACCTATTCTAAAATAGTAGGAAGCGGAAAACCACTAGGGAATGGATTAAATGAGTCCCATTTCTATACTATAAAATATCATACCTCAAATGCATCTTTTCAAGAAACTGATAGTTACTTTTTGCAACTCATCAGATATTTTTGATCACTCTGAATGTGGCCTTTTTACATTGCCATTCTCTATTCATTACAGAGAACTTCCTGGAGGATCAGTGATATATGATGAAGGAGTTGAGTCATCTATCACTTCTTGCACCAAATTAGCTCTATCGTCAGACTGGGAAGTTAGTAAGAAATTAATTGAGGTATGACATATACTTAGTCAATGTTTGTTGCTGAGAGAAACCCACTGTTTTTTAAAGCATTCACAATATGTTTTTAGGATCTTTTCTCTAAAACTCCACCATAGTTTGTATCAGCATCAATGTATAAAAAAAATCAACATATCTAATTCTCAGTTTGGCCAAATCTGAGGATACTTAAACTGGAAACCGGAAATCATGAATAGACAATACAGATCTTTTTCCAAACCTAAAAATGCCCCAGATTTTCAGAAAAATCTGTAATCTAAAATAAAAGAAAGTTTGAAATCTAAAAACAAGTAAATAAATACATGGGGGTAAAAAAAGAATTCTAAATGATAAAAGGAGTGTTGAATCTTTAGAAACCTGTGTTCTCAGTGGGCATTGTTAGGCAACCACAACAGTTTTGCCAGTATTCCAGGCTTGGTTTTGAGCAGTAAAAGGCAGGGTGAGGGGCAGAGCCTTTTTCAGAGTTGTTTTGTGGGAAGAGTCCGGACCCTGCACAAAGTAGACCTGAAAAGAGAGAAATGACCTGTATAGTTATTGTGTATTCATGGGGAGCAACACCAATTTTGATGCTTATTAAATTATTATTATTATTATTATTATTTATTTATTAAATTTATAGTCCACCCTCCCCGCGAACAGGCTCAGGGCAGATTACAACATACAAATAAAATACAGATAAATTACAATAAATAGGGCAATACAATCACAGAGTTCGCAATCTCAGTTCAGGGGCATAAAACAAGCTCTATGATCTAACTTCTAGTGTCCCAGAACGGGATTCCCTTCACCCTTCCCTGCAACTCATAAAAGGAGGAGAGGGATGGAGAAATGAGACTGATGTTCCAAATCTCTACTCATACATGGGGGCAGATGATCGTGTGCCCCCCCCCCGATAGGAGACAGTCAAGGAGGCTAATTCAGTAGATCTAAATACAGGCCTCAACCATATGCCTGGCGGAACATCTCTGTCTTGCAGGCCTGCCAAAAGAACGCAAGGTCTTGGAGGGCCCAAGTATCCTCTGACAGAGAGTTCCACCAGGTTGGGGCCAGAACCGAAAATGCCCTGACTCTGGTTTGGATTCTTAGCTCTTCAGAAATATTTATTTATGAATAATATGAATGTCATGAATTAATTGAGCATTTGCACTTTAAATACACTTTGTAATAGTTTCTACTTGAAGTTTATTATTTTTTCTGTTCCCGTGAGGTTTCTCTCTTGTCAGTGCTGTACAGATACAGGAACAGCCATTCCTTTGTTTTGCTGACTCTGGTTGAGGCCAGTCAAGCCTACCTGGGGCCAGGGACCACCAGTAGATTTTTCCGGCTGATCTAAGCACTCTCTGGGGTACATATGGGGAGAGGCGGTCCCTCAGTTCAACATTATTTTGCTATTACAGGTCTTCTTTGTGCATGGCCAGACACTTTGTATGTAATAGTTATATTTATGGGGTGCATCACATAAGATTATATGAAGGCCTTAGTTCAAAACACATTTGGTTCTATGGTGAAAATTGTACAGTAATAGCTGTATATTTGAAAATGCTTCATTTTAATTTATAATATAATAATATAATATAATTGATTGATTAGATTTTTAGCCCACCCTCCCCACAATGGCTCATGGTGGATTACAATCATAAATAAGGTACAATAGATACAACTAATAAAATAACATCTCAGTGCAAGCATGAATATCAGCATTCCAGATGGGGCACACTTTCCCTGCCCACCATACACAAGGTAAGAGAAGGGTGGAGGTGTGGGTTGGTGAAACTCTAACTCCTCAGGCACTGGGGGGGGGGGGCAGATGAGCCATATGCTCCTCCCCACTGGCAGGAAACTGCAGGGAGGCTAATTAGATGGATCCAGTGGATCCAGTGCTGGCCTCAGC
Source organism: Eublepharis macularius (assembly GCF_028583425.1). Classification (NCBI taxonomy): domain Eukaryota; kingdom Metazoa; phylum Chordata; class Lepidosauria; order Squamata; family Eublepharidae; genus Eublepharis; species Eublepharis macularius. Next base: position 104,749,165 of record NC_072791.1, on the reverse strand, counting down.
CATATGCCTGGTAGAACATCTCTGTCTTACAGGCCTGCTGAAAAGATACAAGATCTTGGCAGGCCCAAATGTCTTCTGACAGAGAGTTCCACCAGGTTGGGGCCAGGACAGAAAATGCCCTGGCCCTGGTCGAGGCCAGCCAAGCCTCTCTGGGGTCAGGGGCCACCAGTAGGTGTTTACCTGCAGATCTAAGAGCTCTCTGAGGTACATACAGGGAGAGACAGTTCCTCAGGTATGCTGGTCCCAGTCTGTTTAGGGCATTATAGGTCAGAACCAGAATCTTGAACCTGATCCAGAACTCCACAGGAAGCCAATGCAGCTGCTACAGAGTTGGAGTCACATGTGCCCTGAATGAAATTCCTGTCAGGACATGAGCAGCAGCATTTTGGACCCACTGCAGTTTCCAGGTCAGGCCCAAGGGAAGCCCTGAATAGAGCGAGTTACAGTAATCTAATCTGGACGTAACTGTTGCATGGATCACTGTCGTTATGTCATGGGCTGAGAGATAGGGGGCTAGCTGCCTGGCTTGCCGGAGATGGAAAAAGGCAGTTCTGGCAGCTGCCTTGATCTGGGCATCCATTGACAAGGAGGAGTCCAGCGTCACACCAAGGCTCCTAACCGATGAAATGGGCACAAGTGGTGCCCCTCAAAGGCCGGTAGCAGAATCGCCAAATCTACCCCCCATGGCCCAAGCACAGGACTTCCGTCTTCATGGGGTTCAGCTTCAGTCTGCTGTGCTTTACCCATCCAGACACAGCCCCCAATGCTCTAATTAGGGCCTCAGGAGCAGAGCTCGGCCGGCCATTCATCAACAGGTACAACTGGGTGTCATCTGCATATTGATGACAACCCAGTCCAAAACTCTGTGCCAGCTGGGCAAAAGGGCGCATGTACAGATTAAACAACAATGGGGAGAGTAACGCCCCCTGTGGGACACTGCACACGAAGGATTTGTGCGCTGATAATGTCTCCCCCAGCACCACTCTCTGTCCCTGACTGTGGAGAAAATAGACAAGCCACTGCAAGGCAGTCTCTTGGATCTCCACATCAGCAAGATGGTGGGTCAACAATTCATGGTCAACCATGTCAAATGCTGCTGAGAGGTCTAGCAACACCAGCAGTGCTGACCCACCTTGATCCAGATGCCTATGGAGATCATCTGTGAGGGCGACCAACACTGTCTCAGTCCTATGGCCTGGGTGGAAACCAGACTGGAATGTATCCAAGACCAATGCCTCTTACAGGAAACCCTGCAGCTGCTCCACCACCACTCACTCAATCACCTTACCCAGAAATGGGAAGTTTGAGACTGAGTAGTAACTGGACGGGTCGGTGGGGTCCAAGGTTGGCTTTTTCAGGAGCAGCCTCACTATGGCTTCCTTTAATGCCCTAGGAAAAAAACCCGAGCTCAGTGATAGATTAATAATGGCCTCCAATGGGGCCCTCAGCCCATCGATATCGGCCTTAATCAACCACAAGGGGCAGGGGTCCAAGGGGCACGTAGTGGGCCTCACCAGCCACAGGATCCTGTCACCATCCTCCTGGGAGACCAGACTGAAGTGATCTAAAATTGGTCCAGAAGATGGCCAAGAGGTCTCCAGTTCCCTTACTGTATCAACCATGGTCAGCAGGTCACGGTGGAGAGACAAGACTTTATCTGCAAAAAAGCTCTCAAAAGCCTCACAGCTATTAGCTAAATTTCTATTTTGGCAGTCTCCCTGAGAGAGGAAGACCAAGGACCAAACTACCTGAAATAATTTCGCCGGGTTTGAGCTAGCGGATGCTATGGAGGTGACATAATACTCCTTCTTTGCTGCCTTCACAGCCACCTCATAGGCCTTCATAAATGTTCTACGAGATGATCTTGCCTCTTCACTCTGATTCTGCCACCACACTCGCTCCAGCCATCTCAGCTCCCGCTTCAACCAGTCTGGCACCTGAAATCAATTCCCTTGGCAACTTAGACAGGAATTGTCTGAACTCTGTCTGAACTCCTGCTGTTGCCCTGGAAACCCCAATCTAAGCCCAATTTAGCTTGATAGGCAGGTCTTCCTTTCAAGTGTGGAGCTCCAAATTTGTTACAACAAGGGAGCAAAGAACAGCGGGGAGCAGGGCTCCCAGTTCTGACTTTGCAGACAGTTGAGAGACAGTTGCTGTTGGCATTTTGATAGAGTGCATTGGAGCTTGAATTTTCTTTGTGTGTGGTGGGATAGGGATCTACCCCCTGCAAGTTCCAGGGCTGCTGCCAGGCTCTGGGCCAAGCTATTATTTATTATTGGTGCCTTTCCTGCTGCCTGCTCAGGTCAAGTTTCTGGGAGTGGTGCAGTAGGGATCTTGACTTGGATAATGGCTGGAAGACAGCCTGCTGGCCCCCACGAACAGCCAACCACGAACATGTTTGTGAACAGGGTCATGTTCATGGTTGTTCATGACTCCCTGTTCGTGGATGACAATGAACAACGAACATCATGTTCAGTTTTTTTTCTGTTCTTGCCCATCTGTACTCTCAACTAGTCTGAGTTGAGGTAAGGCCTTTTTTAAAGCTGCATTTACATGTTTCTCTAGCACCAGATCCAATATAACAGGTAGATCCAACATAGCAGGTAGATCCAGTATAACCCCTAGGCTTTTAATGGAGTCAGCCAGGGTCAACTTAACACCATTGAAATTGGGGAGCACAATATCATTCAAAATCTGGGAGTGTCTTTAATCACCTGGGAGTGTCTTTAATCCTTGTTTTTAATTTGTATTGATTTTTAATTTTTAGTTTTACACTGCATCTTTGTTTTTATCTTGAAAATCTTTGTGTTTTTGCAACTCATTGAACCACCAACATTCAGAGGCAGTAAACCTCAATCTGAAAATAGATGCCACGAGGGAACATCAGGGAAAAGTCTTGGCCTTTACGGCCCTCCACAGTAACTGGTTGTCCAGTGTGTGTGAGAGGATGTTGGACTAGATGAGCCACTGGTCTGATCCAGCAGGGCTCTTCTTATGTTCTCATGCTATATTGTTATCTGACTAGAGTCTAAGAAGGCAGGATAGAAATGCTTTTAACTAATATATATTGAGCCCACAATTATGGTTCAGTATATGGCCCTTATATCTGTTAAGCCAGATACAAAGATCTGTCTTGGCTTGCAAATCTATCCACTTTGTGTAAAGCACTGCATAATTTGGATGAAATGAATATATATGTTAATGTAGCCCACAAATAACTAAAACTTTTAACAATAGTTATAATTGGCAGTATATCTCACCTGAGCAATTTGGCAGATGGCATTGGAAATGTAATTGGTTAGAAGCTGTTTCAATAGCTTAGAGTAGAAAAACTAGTGCTTCACTGTTTTTTTGTCCAGAAACAGTGCTTTAATCATCATTTTTAAAAGATTTTTTCAGCACAATAACAAACATTTCTGTATATTCAAGCATGGGGATAAACTGTCTTTCTTTGGGTTGACAATAATTACTTTGGTAATTTATATCGAGAGACTTGTTAGTTTGATCAAGCACCCAAACTGAAATTCAGGAGCCTCTAATAAGAACTAACTTTGCTGTCTTCCTTTGTTATATTTTTCTAAAAGCTACTCTGGGAATGATTGATCTGTTCATAGACGGATTCTTCACCTTTTAAAAAATGTATGTAAATGTAGGCTTTTCAAATAGCTAGCAACATGCTTGAATGGCACATAATGCAATAAAATGTCTTTAGACAAAGCTTTCACTGTCCTAAATGTGACAAAGGACCCATTTATAAATCAATCATTCTCTTCCTCTACCATTCCACTGCCAACTGCTTTTTAACATGTCATCCAACAAATTTCTCTTTAACTTTTTATATTTATACTAGCATTCACAAAAACCATATTTAAACTAGAATTTGAAAACAAAGAAAAAATGATTCTAGAAAATGGTATCATGTGACCTCCTGGTATTTAAAAGTTTCTTTGTTTTTATTAGCCGAATTATCAGATTTCATAGTCACATATCAGCTGTCATGCTTAGCACACTAGCAATGTGTATGACTTGAAAACAAATCTATAATGATAAATCCTTAAAAACAACAGTATTTTAGTCCAGTGTGGCAGCTTAGAGATTAATAAGATTTTCAGACAGTATCTAAAGTACCACTGGACTAAAATCCTGCCATTCTACTGAAGACCAACATGGCTACCCACCTAATTATCCTTAAAAACAAATTATACTCTTGAAGGAAAAAACAGAAGAGTTTTGCTCAGCATAGACTGTACAGACCTGCCCATTTCCATGTTGATCCTGAGGCAGATTACTATTAAAATAATAAATTAGCTCTTATCAAAATAAAAAGAAGAGATGTATTTATTTATTTAAATATTTGTACCTCATCTTTTCTCTTGGATCAAAGCAGCTTACAAGTAATAATTTAAACACTGAAATAAAAACAACAATAAAAATTTAAAAACCCAAATTCCTCCCTGTAGGGCCTGCATCAGCACATGGTGAGACAACTGCCATAGGGATACCAGCCTCCCACCAGGGGGCCTGTGGGGGGAAATGTACCTCCCGTGGTGTGCCTGTGCTCCACAGTGGCCCGATTCAGGCTGATTCTCGGTCAAATAGGGGCTGATTAGGCCCCCCAATGAGTGCAGAAGCGCGGTAAGTGCCCGGTTTCTGATCTCCTGTCCCGGGTGTGTGCGTGCGTCAGGGGATCTGGCAACTCTATGCTGCCAAGGCCTGTGGCTTGTGGTGAGGCCCACTGCTGCTGACTCCCTACTTATGCATCACCTCTGATGTCTGCACACACTTTCATTGCCTGCTTATGAGTGCTTTGGCACCTCTGCTCCCTGCATATGCTGCCTAGTGTTGCTAGAGAACAGCCTTGTGACAGCCTTGTGACAGCCAAAATATTAATGCTAAAGATTGTAGAACTCACATGAATAAAAACTCATATGGGCAGTGAGGGGTCTACACTCAGGAGGGAAGCCAGGCCATTACCACTTCTATGATTATGAGATTTCTAATGACAAAAGAGGAAAGGCATGGCAACTTGATTCATCCCTGTTTTCCCTTCTTTACTGCAGCCTCAAAAGCCATCTGACTTTTTCTTCCTGTGAGTCTTGCATCCTCCAGGTCCAGTAGCACCTTAAGGACCAAGAGCAGCCGAATGTAAGAGGACTCATGGATCAGATGAAGAAAAGTGGGAAAGAGCCACATCCTCATACACTCACGGTATATGCTTCAAGCCATGGATTTTTAATACTTGCATTTCACTGATATGTTTGGTTTCTTGAGTAAGTTTGGCTCAGGCTCTCTGACTCCAACATCACATAAACCATCTGTTTTTCATTAGATTCTGAGGCTATTTCATTGAAAGCTTGTCGGCCAGTGTTTACAAACCAGCAAAACCCTTTAACTTCTTTTCATTTCGCATGTTTAATTATGTCTGGTAAAATGAAAAACTGCCTGTGTTCTGAAAGATACTAATTGGTTTTTTTTAAAAAAATAGTTATTTACTATTGAATTGGTAATATCATTCACAATACAAGCAACATACATATAATAAACAAGAATTGCTTTGTACTCTCAAGTGTTTCCATTGAGATAACAAGCTTAGCTCCTTGTTATGAACACACATATGTATATGTGGCTGAGATTCAGTAAACAAAAATGCTTGTAAAATTAATTTGTTTTCATTCATTCCATGGATTTTTAACATGGTTGAGACAAAGAGAGCTTTATGTTTCAACTCATATATTTCTGTTTCTTGAAGCAGAGAAACATAATGTCTAGACCTTAATTCCTTGTCTATACTACTGGTTTATTATGGATTTAGCTGAAGTTTATAATTGACATTTGATAGACAGGATCTGCTGTGTAGTATATCTCTGACTTGGAACCTTAAAACTGCACAGTGATCACAAATACATTGCATGGGCAGCAAAAGGAAGCATATTTAATTTGTTTCCCAGAATGTCAGCTTCTCACACGGGGAGAGCTTCTCACATGGGATGCTTGCTTTCTGGAGGCTGTTGGATTTTGTTGCTTGTGGGCTGCATAAGCCATTCTTGAGGGATAATTTTCTTCCCTGCTTATTTGAGAACAGGCATACTCAAGCATAGAACAGAGCCATATGGTTTGGGACTATGCTGGATTTTCCCAAGTGCAATTCTATTTTTATTGCAGAATCCATTTTCAAACAAAACTAGAGTATATGGGAAGAACCCTCCACCTATAGTTTGAAGTACATTGTCTATGGCCAGGTTCCAATATCTGAAGTCAGAATGAGGCAGGAATATAAATGCTGAAATTGATAAAACCAGAAAAGTAAGGTGAGGAAGGAGAAGCAGGGCTTGCCATCCACAGAAGAGGGGGAAGTTCATTCACATATCAGTTCTCACTTCCTGCTGTGCACATGAGAAAATTAATTGGGAGGAATATTTTCTCAAATTTTGATGAGGCACAGAAGGGAAGAGAACTTCAGTGAAGCCAGGGCCGGATCGACGGAGAGCAGGGGGTAGTCTGCCCCCAGCGCTGTCAAAGAGGGGGTGCCAGGTGTAGCTGGCAGCCTCCGGGAGCATGGTAGCAGCAGCACCAGTGACTGAGCAGCTGCCCATGCCATTTGCCTGCCCCGCAGGACAGGAGCACGTGGCAAGCCAGCCACCCCCTCAGTGGGGCAGGCGAATGGCACGGGTGGCCTCCCAGCTGCCTGCACTGCCGCCGCTCTGCTGGCAGCATGCTCCGCCCCTGCATGATGATGTCACAGAAGTGACGTCATCATGCAGTGCTGGGAGCGCGCGTGCACTGTGCATGCATGTAGGGGGCCAGACTTGGGTTGCCCTGGGCACCAGCAACCCTAGATCGGGCCCTGAGTGAAGCATGTAATCCCTGAGAACTTCATTCAAATTGGTTGGAAAATTACACTTAAAATATATTTCCTGTCGATGCCAATCCAAATGACTATTGGATTGACTTCCATTTAGCTCCCAACATTAAAGCTTCTGATTCAAGTTTTAAAACATTCCAGAGGTTGGATCTCATGGGGTGAGAGTGGCTAACCTTAACCATTCCCTGACCCCCAGCAGCACTATCAGTGTATGTGTGTGGGAGTGGTGTTTGAAGCTGCAGTGGGAGGGAAAAGATGAGAAGGTCACTCTCTGCTGACAGAAATCCTTCTATCAGTAGGAATGTCCTATGGGATCCAATTCCAAATCTACCTCTGACTTTAATTTTTGCACATCTCTACTAACAACAATCTCTTCTCAGCAAGTGATCTCCACTGTGCTAGGGAATAGCAATTATTTAACTATGGCTACAAGCTGCATGCATGCTGCATGTTGCTCACAGATGTATACTTTCTTTTTAAAGATTATGATATTCACTGAAACAGCATGTTAAAAATACATCTGCTGTGTAAAGGGTGTAAAACAATGCTTAGAGTGGTACATAAGTGTATTTTTTGTGATATACAGGCTTTTCCATAAAATTAATGGTGTGCAGCAATGCAGATGAAAAACATTAGATCTCTTCAAATTAAATTGTTGTGAATGTTGCAAGGCTATGCTTGAACATTTATGAGACTTTCTAATTATTTATTTTCCAAAGATTTCAACAGCTTTGAATCTTAGATGATTGCTTACACTTAGGGAATCTTAATACACAGAGCGATACAGCAGGCATTGTTCTATGATTACCACAGAAAAAAATGGAAGCAGAGGAAATAGGCAGTACAGAAGAAACTGAAAATTATAGTATTGTTTTGGACAGTACTCTATAAGGAAAATAGATTCTTTTGTCTTTTTTGGGTGGGAGAGATGGAGCAGAAGCAATATCTATGACCTAACTTGATAGGATGCCCAGAGTTGTGTTTTAAAACAGCAAAATCAAAAAGAGTCCAGTAGCACCTTTAAGACTAACCAATTTTATTGTAGCATAAGCTTTCGAGAATCGAGTTCTCTTCATCAGATGCATGGTACAGAAACTGGTCAAATATAGAAGAGTTTCTATATTTCTAAAGTTTCTTCCTGGCAAATCCAACTTTTTAAGCGGACACTCTCTCGTGCATGCCCCAGTTACAGAGCAGAAGGGAGGAGACTATTGATACTGTCTTCTCTCCCCGTCATTTGGGAGATGTGGTCACCACTCGTAGCCAAGCAACCAAATAGTAGAGTGAGCCAAGTGGGTGGAGAGCAAAAGTGAAAAGCGAGGTGGAAAAAGAGGGGGAGAGAGTGCCCACAGGAAAAATGTCTCAAACGGCAGTGGGAGACTGGATTAAAGAAAACAAACTTTATATTCCCACTAGCCTCAGGAAAGAGGTGTTACAGCAATGTCATGATGCCCGCACCGCCGGCCACTTTGGTTATCTCAAGACTTTACACTTGGTTCAAAGGCAATTTTGGTGGCCAGGAATGAGAAGGGATGTGTCACAATATGTGTCTTCCTGTCCTACTTGCATTATGGTCAAGCCCAGAAGGGGAAAACCGCCTGGACTGCTACAACCCCTGGAAGTTCCTAATCGACCTTGGGAGGTGATCTCTATTGACTTTATCACTGATCTACCCCCCTCTAAAGGTTGTACTTGTATTTTAGTAGTGGTGGATTTGTTTTCCAAACAAGCTAATTTCATTCCGTGCTCCGCCGTGCCTACAGCTAGGAAGTTGGCCAGTTTGTTCATGAAACATATTGTAAAACTGCACTCTTTTCCTTCCAAGGTGATTTCAGATCGCTCGTTGCCAACTTTTGGCGGGAGCTTTTACAACTGGTGGGCATTGAACAAGGATTAAGCTCCGCCTACCATCCCGAGAGCGACGGGCAGTCTGAACGGCTAAATCAAGTGTTAGAACAATTCCTCAGATGTTATATTAATTTTCAACAAGATAACTGGACCAAACTAATTCATTTAGCAGAATACGCATATAACAACTAGGTCCACAGTTCCACAGGAGAAACACCATTTAAAATTGTGCATGGATATGAAGGGGTGGCGTTTCCGATGGATTTACAAATAGAAAGCAAGCAAGCCGGAGACTTGGGAGATTGGTGGACCTCCATCTCCAAACAATGGACCTTAATTCAAAAGACTCTGTCCAAAGCGAAAGCGGATTACAAAAAGCATGCTGATCGCCATCGTGTGGAGCAGTGGAAATTGCAGCCTAGAGAAAAAGTCTACATCTCCACCAAGAATTTTAAAACCGAGCAAGCCAGCAAGAAATTAAGGTTAAAGTATTTAGGACCCTTTAAAATCATAAGAGTCATAAATGGGGTAACCGCAGTGTGAGGCCCCGCCCCGCCGGCCGCGCCTTCCCCGCATCCTGCCGTCCCGGGGGTGACCACCAGGGGGAGGTTGAAGATGCTCCCTCGGCCTCAGACTGGATAGGGGCAGTGGTTCAAGCACCAAGCTCTGCCTCCTATCTGGCGTTCTGGAATATACTCGCTCTCTCTCTGTGTCCAACCTTCCAACTAGCCGTCTCCTCCTCGGCGTCACTGGGAGCTCCCTTCTTATAGTCCCTCCTGGCTCTGCCCCCTGGCTTTCCACCAACCCTCTCCCCTGGCTCATCTGCCCTAGTCGCTAACACCTGGCTACTCCCGCCTGGTTGGTTCCCCTGCCCTTCCGTCACCCTTCCTCCCCCTGCCCTCTCTCTAGTGCCTGTTTCTTCCCTCCACCACCCTTCACCAATCCCCGGTGCCGCTTCAGACCGGGGAGCCCTCCCAGGAGCCATCCAGCCAACCCAGAGCGGGGATGTCTCGCTGGGCGTCCCTCCTTCCGCCCGCCCCATCCGGGCTTTCCCCCTCCCCGCGCTGGGCCGCGCTTGCCCCGGAGCCGCCTCCCCGGGCGGCTGCGGCGGCGTCGGAGCTACCCTCCTCTGTCCGCCGCTCCCGCTTCTCTGCCGCGCGGCCGTCGTCCCGCCGGGCAGCCAGCCCGGCTCCGGCCGCTCCACGGTTGCGAGAGGCGGCCGCGGCCGCAGCCGGCCCCGCTGCGGCAACGGCGGCGCCGGGCTCAACTCTCCCGGCGGCGGCGGCGGCAGACCCGGCGGTTCTCGCAGCGGCGGCGGCGGGCCCCACTGCCCCTGTGAAGGCCGCGTCGGTGGCGGCAGGTCTCGCGGCTCCCGCGGCGGCGGGGGCGCAAGCGGGAGCGCGGCCAGGAAGCCGAGGGTCGACGTCCCCTCCGAACCCTGTGCCGTGGGCTCCCAGGTAGGTTGGGGGGCTGGGCGGGGCTCGGGTGGCTGGTGGTGGGCTCCCGAGGGGGTGGGGGGTCGGGTCCAGTCCGGGGGGGGAGGGCCCACCCCGGACACGCAGAACTCGAACTCCCAAAGAATTTGCGCCATGTACACCCCACGTTTCACATCGGTCTACTGAAAAAAGCCCCACCCCCAGATGAGTGGCATCCTGAGCACCCAATACCCTATCCAACTCTCATTGATGGCCAAGTACACTATGAAGTAAAAGAGATTTTGGACTCCAAACGCAAACATAATAAACTCTTTTACCTTGTCAGGTGGATGGACTTTGGGGAGGGGTTCAGAGAGTGGGTGGAGGCTTCTCAAGTCAGACCCCTAGGCTCCTCGCTAAGTTTCATTCTAAGTATCCCGAAAAAGCGGAACCCGAAGGGTGAGAGGAGGGGCCTTGAGGGGGGCAGAATGTCAGGATCTTATATGTTTTGTGATTCCTTAGCCAGACTTACACCATGTTGCATACTGTACTTGTTAGCCTTTCTCTCCCTCTAGGTCCAGGTGTTATTTTGATCGCTCTTTCTATGGGAGAGTATACTCTTATCTGTGTCTACAGCCAGAGACCTTGACAGGACGAGCCTTCCCACAGCAAAGTTCCCATCGCTATGGAAGATGGAGGGAGGCTGGGAATGAAGGATTTGATGTATCACATATTATGCTTTCTTTCCTCATTCTCGACAATGACTGTGTTCAGCCAAGTTCCTTTCCAGGCCTTGGAATATGGATACTTGTATCAGAGCCTAGTCTTGCAATAAACCTTTTGAAATCAAGAATTTGTGTTTCTTGCAGAAGGGGGAGACAAACTCTAGATAACAGGGATTCCATAGTCTGACACACACAATATTTAAAACCAGTGGGGGAACATTTTAATCTGACAGGACATTACATTTCTAACCTAAGAGTAACAGTTCTCAAGCAAAGAAACCTCAAAGGAAAATTACAACGTGAGATTGCTGAAATTGAGTTTATTTGCATATTCAGAACAATGGAAACCTCCCGCTCCCCCCACCCCAGTTGAATAAGGACATTGGATTTTTCTCACACTAGAGATGTTAATTGTCTACACTTTGCACCCATGTTCTATTAAGCTAATTACAACATGTATTATAGCTAGCTTCCTGACAGTTTAATTTGCAGTACCCCTCCCACCCCCTGTCTGAATTATAAAGAGTCATACTTGTTTCCTCTCCATTATCTGATGAAAGGAGCTTTGACTCTCAAAAGCTTATACCCTGAAAATCTAGTTGGTCCTTAAGGTGCTGCTGGAACTGAATATTGTTCTCCTGGTTTCCTGAATACCAGTAGAGCTCAGACAAAATATCCAGTTCAACATTACAGGCAAGTTACTGAGAATGACAGTTTCAGGGCACTCTTTAACTAGGAACAGCCCACCTATTTTAATGCTCCACTGAGTTAATTAACCAAGGATCTGTCTACAGATTCTGGAGCTTCCATTTCTTTCCTGACCATGATGAATGACCCAGGTTGCCTGGTCAATAATCAAACCTCATTTTCTTGCTCCAGCTTCTTCTCTTAACTCAATCAAGCTGCCAGAGATTCCAGCCCTGTCCCAGACATTGTGAGACAGAACATATGCAATCAAACAACTGCTCAGCAATTGCCAGACCAACTTGAGTCAATCCTCCACTCAGTTAACTGAGTTTGGTCCCTTCATGGAACAACCTTGGCAGTTGCATTCAAACCCATAATAGAATTATAAGCAATTTTAACCTTGAATTTAATCCCATCCCCACAAAGCTTCTGCTCCCCAGTTGATATAATCAAAGGTGCATAAAAATCTTCCTCCAGATCTCCTGTGCTCCAGATCACCTACGCTCACACTAGAGCATTCTCTCCACACTTAGAAGTTAGTTTCTCCTCTATGATGAACCCCACATCCTTTGGCTCCCGGACCCTCATTCCTTATTTAGATCTCCAACTTCATATGAACTCTTTATATATGTACCAAACTCAACTTTCATTGGGAAAATCCCCAACTCAACTCATGTTGAATGTGTGACTCAAAAACAGTGTGTGTGTGTTGTATTGTCGAAGGCTTTCACGGCCGGAGAACGATGGCTGTTGTGGGTTATCTGGGCTGTATTGCCGTGGTCTTGGCATTGTAGTTCCTGACGTTTCGCCAGAAGCTGCGGCTGGCATCTTCAGAGGTGTAGCACCAAAAGACAGAGATCTCTCAGTGTCACAGTGTGGAAAAGATGTAGGTCATTTGTATCTACTCAGGAGGGGTGGGGTTGAGCTGAGTCATCCTGTAAGAGTTTCCCAGGGTGTGGAATACTAATGGTGGGAGGCTTCACTGTATCCTGAGGAGGGTCTTTTGCTTGCATATCAACACCAGCCATAAAATGAGAAGTCAGGATTGGGACAAGGTCGATAATCTCACCTACAGGAAGATGGAACAAGTTTTTACCAACCACACATCCAGACAGAAGCAGAAGTTTAACAAACTACAGGAAAAAAGACAGACAAGCCCAATGCTCGACAATGCACGCATTGTCATCAATCTGACAGACCGTCAACTCTCACCAGAAGAAACCTCCATCTTGGCGAAGGGAGGAAACTTTGCAGTCACCCCCACCAGAATTCCTGTGGAAGACATCATTGCAAATGTAAAAGCTGCCATTCGTCATCTACCTGAAGAGGAAGCTGAGGAAATAAGAGGAGAGACAGCCAGGATTCTACGAAAGGCAAAGCTTCCCACCATCAATATAACATGCAAGGAGAGAAATGCCATCAAGACCCTCAATGCAGATCCAGACATCATCATTCTACCAGCTGATAAAGGCAATGCTACAGTGATCATGAAAACAGAGGAATACAAAAAGAAGATGAAGGAACTCCTGGACCCCTCCACCTACAAAAAACTAAAACGAGATCCCACTTGCAAAATCACCAGGCTAACAAATGCGCTGATCAAGAATTCCTCACTACATCCCGACACGCACAGAAAACTATGCAAGACTGAAGCACAGCCACCTAGACTATATGGACTCCCCAAAATACATAAGGATTCAGTCCCATTCCGACCCATTGTGAGTGCCATTGGTTCACCGACATATGAATTAGCTAGACATCTGGCCGATCTCCTGCAGGACCACATCGGGAAAACCTCGTCTTACATCAAAGATTCAGCAGATTTCATCAACAAAATCAGTTCTCTGAAACTCAATCCACAAGACATACTTGTCAGTTTTGATGTTGTATCCCTGTTTACCAAGGTTCCAGTAAAAGACACTATTGCACTTATTAATCAGATTTTCCCAGAGGATGTAACAGCCTTATTCCACCATTGTCTGACAACCAGTTACTTCCAATGGGACAACGAATTCTATGAACAGATGGATGGGGTGGCCATGGGGAGCCCACTCAGCCCAGTTATAGCAAACTTCTACATGGAACATTTTGAAAAAACAGCTCTAGAATCAGCACCCCACAAACCTAGTGTATGGTTCCGGTTTGTGGATGATACATTTATCATTTGGAGCCATGGGGAGGAAGAATTGATGGGGTTTTTGAATCATCTCAACAACATCCACAGGAACATACAATTCACCATGGAGAAAGAAATCGAGGGAAAACTCCCATTCCTGGATACCTTGGTCATCCGCAAAGCAAACTTTCAGTTAGGTTACAAGGTCTACAGGAAACCAACTCACACTGATCGGTACTTACACAAAAACTCCAATCACCACCCCCGACAGAAAAGAGGCATAATGAAAACATTAGTGGATCGTGCAAGACGGATATGTGAGCCGCACTTTCTCAATGAGGAAATTAATCATCTAAACCACGCACTTCAGGCAAATGGCTACTCCAGAAATGAAATCCGAAGAGAAATCAAACCCAGGATGAATCAAACAACCAAGGAAAAACAGTCTCCTACAGGAAAAGTGTTTTTGCCATATATCAAAGGAATTACTGATCAGATGGGAAAGCTTATGAAAAAGCATAACCTTCAAGCAGTATTCAGACCCACCCGAAAAATACAACAGATGCTACCATCAGCAAAAGACAGTAGAGACCCCCTCACGTCTGCAGGAGTATACCGTATACCCTGCAGCTGTGGACAAGTTTACATCGGGACCACAAAGCGTAGCATCCAGACAAGAATAAAAGAACATGAAAGGCACTGCAGACTTGGACAACCTGAAAAATCAGCAGTGGCTGAACATAGCCTAACTCAAACAGGGCACAGTATCTTATTCCAGGATACACCAAAAGACTGGACAACACTTCCAACTACTTTGTCAGACTGCACAGGGAAGCCATCGAAATTCACAAGCATAAGCAAAACTTCAACAGGAAAGAAGAAACCTTAAGAATGAACAGAGCATGGTTTCCAGTTCTGAAAAACACCAGGCCAACAAAACACTCTATCCCCGACAATAGCCCTGCAGAGAAGATTAGCACATCAAGTACCAATCCATATGCAAAAGAACCTCCTCAGGATACAGTGAAGCCTCCCACCATTAGCATTCCACACCCTGGGAAACTCTTACAGGATGACTCAGCTCAACCCCACCCCTCCTGAGTAGATACAAATGACCTACATCTTTTCCACACTGTGACACTGAGAGATCTCTGTCTTTTGGTGCTACACCTCTGAAGATGCCAGCCACAGCTGCTGGCGAAACGTCAGGAACTACAATGCCAAGAGCACGGCAATACAGCCCGGAAAACCCACAACAGCCAGTGTGTGTGTGTGTTGGGGGGAGCAAATAGGATCCTGTGGATTTGTGAGTGACTTCATTTCTCCATTTGCACCCCACACATTTTAATTAATAGAGGAGGGTCATAGAGGGGAAAGGCTATTTGTGTTACATCTGGTTCCACACATCTGCCCAGGTGTGATTAAATAACATGGGCAGATCCTGGGCCGTTTCCAGATGGCTTACCTGCCTCTGGAACGTTGCACCATCTTGCGGGGAAAACGCGAAATATCGCGTTTTCTCACGCGAGTTTTGTGCGACGTCACGCAAAACTCGTGCAAGAAAACATGATATTTCGCGTTTTCCCCACAAGATAGCACAATGTTCCGGAGGCAGGTAAGCCATCTGGAAACAGCCCTGGGCAGATGGAACCAGCTGTAACACATATAGCTCTCCCCCCAGGGCCCACCTTGCTAGTTAAAGTGGGTGGAGCACAAGGGAGGGAATGAAGATACTCCTCCTGCCTCCTCACATGCACAGAAGCAAATTTGTGGGCCTCCCTCATTTGAATGGCAAGCTTCAGGTCACATATTAAACATGAATTGAGTTGGGGGTTCCCCAAATTTAACGTGAGTTTGGTGCACATGTAAAGAGACCCATAGTTGGTTTCTGTTTGGATTGTTCCTTCGTTCTGGTCTAGCTTTCCTTTTCTTCTTCCTCTGATCACAGCCCCACTAATCCTTCTCGTCAAGAATAAAACAAAGTACGTTTTTCTTTTCACTCGTTATTTCTGCTTAGATTTCCATTTATACCAATCAGGCAACAACCAAGAGCAGCATCACCAAGACTGTGTTATTGTATTGCAACATAGTTGCATGTTTTGCTTTCCCTTGCATTTCATCTTTCTAGTCTTGTGTCTTGTTAGGGGAATAAAGATTATTTATTGTTTCCCGGCTGTCTCATTTTCCCCTCCTAATCAGTGTGCTGTGCTAAATTTGGACCCACATATTCATCAGATTGTTCATTATCAAAACAGCTGCCCCCGGTGATATGATTTGACTGTACAAATGTAAAGGATGTTTTCACTGCTTTGCAATACAGGTCCAACACATTTATCTATTGGGCTAACGAAGCTCTCCTCCTGTTGTGTTATAATTCCAGTCAGAATTGGGGCCCTGTGGAAGGCAGGCAGGCAGGCAGGCAGGAAGTAAGGAGGTTGGTAGCTCTAGTCACAGACACTAGTTGACTACTAATGCCAGTATAATGCTGGTGCAGCCTAATTGGTACTCTGCACTAGTGATGGGCATGAACCTAAATACGACCCAAAAAAACCCACAAACCAGGCCGGTTCGGGGTTCACGAACCAGGGTTCGTGGAAGCTCCTTTTCATGGAACTTCCACTAACTGTATACTGATTCATTGGGTCATATTTACAGGGGCAGTTTAAATGGCCATTTTCCCAGGGAAATGGCCATTTAAACTGCCCCTTTAAGGGACTTGCAAAGGCAGGTCCCTTTAAACTATCAGCTGGCAGGCGGCAGGGGGGATCCCCCTGGCCACCTGCCAGCTGATAGTTTAAAGGGACCTGCCCAGGCAGGTCCCTTTAAACTGCCCAAACCCCAGCCCTCCTACCCCCCCAGCCCAAGCCACGCACTTACCTTTCCCTGTGGCACAGCGTCCTTCCTCTCCTCCCAGGACGGGCAGGAAGGCCATTTTTGGCCTCTTCTGCTGCCCTGGGAGCCCGCAGGGCAGCGGAGGCTAAAAATGGCCTCCCTGCCCCTCAAATGAACAAGTTAAATTCATACACACAGTGCCATAAGAATGACTCTATTATGTCGCTGCATGATCCATTACATGTACAAAATAGAACCTAGAACATGAAAATGAAACATGGCATTTTTAAAAGCATAAAGTGAAGTGGCACAGTCATTATGAATCTCATAATTAATATTCCCCAGAGATTTCTGTGTACACAGGGCACTTTTATCCAATGGGGGTAATTGTCCTAGGCCAACCACTGTCAGGGACCCACTGCCACTTCTGTAAAAAATGGCCACTTGCTAATTACTAACAAATATATTGTGAGCTATACTTTGAAGGAGGAGTTGTGTTCAGACCTGTACAAGAGCCATGCTATCTGTCCTGGGACTTTCTTGCCTCCTTACGTGTATATGTGTCAGGAATGGTTATAGCTGCTCAGAAGTGAGGGAAAGGCCCTTTGTACATGTTCTCCAGGAGCCTTGATGACAAATGAGAAATTTTAAATATAATATGCAGGGGTGAGCTCTGACGGGTGGAATAAGTTTTGTAGGTGAACAAAATTTGAGAATCCTCACCACATCAATCCCATCTAGTCCAACATGCTTTGAACCCTTCTTTAGGCTTTTCTTATGGACTAGCAGAGCTGTACTGCAGATGACAGTTTAAACGTCAGTTTAGTGCTTAACTTGTACAATCATAAAATATTATGGCTCAAACATTCTTGAAGTCATACTCTCTGCCATGGTAGCTTGCTTCTCTTCCCCAAATCATTTTACCAGTGGATATTGGAATGGATGCCCTGACCTTCATAGCCCAAACCCTTATCTATCAGAAGCTAAGCAGAGTCAACTTTGGTTCCTAATTGGATGGGAGACCACCAAGGAATTCCCTGGTTTCTCTGCAAAGACATGCAATGGAAAGCCACCTCTGTTAGTCTCTTGCCTGAAAACCCCAGCAAGGATCACCATAAGTCAACCATGACTTTAAGGTACTTTCCACCACCATATAGGTATAGATCCCTATATCCATTGCTCACTTGCCAAGACGGGCAAAGTGGATACTCTGAAATCTACTCTCTGTTATTACTTCCTCTGAACTCCTTAGAGAATGGGCAAGGTTAGAATGCAGTACACATAAATAGATGTTCTAGGATCAAGTCCTTTGATTTTTAAAAAAAAATGCAGTACAGTTATAGGCATATTTATTTTAACGTAAAACTCACAAAACAGGAATCCTGCTTTTGCTGTTTGCAGATGCAGAGAAGGGCTTTAGGAATCTTGTGCTGGAGAAGGGATGACATCCCCAGAACAGTTTCTCTAGACCCGCAGGCCATCATTCCACTCTGGGTGCCATAATCTGGGGACTGGAGCATGGCTCCTGAACTCCTGAACTCCATCTCACATTCTCTCTCTTTTTGATGCAGTGATGTGTTTCACTGGAGCCACTGCAATATGCATTTGTGGCTCCCATGACATCCAATGGGCCTTCCATCCTCTCTCATGCTTTCCAATGGGCATTCCCATCATTCATTTCAGAACCTGCTCCCATTTGCCTTTATGGAGCTGCCTCTCCAAGACTTGGGGGGCTGATCCTGACTGTTGGGGGCTGAGGGTGTGACCCTAGCTGGGTCCTGCTGCTTTCCTAGTTTTGCTTTGCATGGAGGGGGTACTACTAAAAGGAGGGATGCCACGGAGTACCAACCAGGATGATAAGAACAGAAAACTCCTGCAGTAAGAATTAAGGTATTTAAAGTGCACCATGCAAGTAAACAATTTCAATGTATGATGTAAACACTACTTACAACTCAATCCAGTACAAAATAAACAATGCAATAAATCTTTAAAAAGTGCAAATGCAAGATGCATATACAATTCTTACAAAGTGCAACCATACAAGGAAAAGTTCCTCCACAATACAATACCAATGTTGTATCTGGGAATTCATTGTGGATGTTGATTGTGGAGAAAGGAATACACTGGAAGGCCAGATGTGGCAAATTGGCTGAATTTGAACCCTCTTGATAAAGCCCTGTGAAACAGGAGAATTGCTAGCACCTGTTGAGTGGTTCTCAGCAGCTTTTGGGCCCTGTCTACACCTACGTTGGTGGCCCTCCTCTACAGCGTTGTCTCATCAATTCGTATTAAGAAGAACAGAGGATTAAAATCCGTCCTGCAGAGGCTCTGAGGTCTGTGCCACACCCCAGTAGGGTAGTGGAAGGACATGCCCTACTATCTTCTCTTAAGTGTACCTCATATATATTTTGGAATTGCAATATTGTGGAAGGAACTTTTCATTGTATAGTTGCACTTTGTAAGAATAGTATATGTATCTTGCATTTGCACTTTATGTAAGATTTTTTGCATTGTTTATTTTATACTGGATTGAGTTGTAAGTAGTGTTTACATCATGCATCGAAATTGCTTATTTGCACGGTGCACTTTAAATACTTTAATTCTTACAGCAGGAGTTTTGTGTTCTTATCATTGCATGGAGGGGGAGCAGGTTTCTCAGAGCAGCAGTGGTGAGAGTGAGGGTTTGCATGTGAGTGGTGATTCAGCTGCCAGCCTGGCCCTTATCAGAGATGGGGGTTGGCTGAGCAGGTGAGCAGGTGCCCTGTCTTCACCTTTGGTATGACTGCCCCCCCCCCACCAGCCAGGGCTTCTCTCAAAGTAGGCGGCTCTGTTGGAGTGCAGCAAGCTCACTCGCAGGGGTCTTTCTGCCCTGTGCACCCATTCTCTGCAGGGTAGGGGAGTAGCATTGGCAGCAAGCAACAGGATACATGGCCCAGCCAGCAGATGTGAGTGGCCGGGCACTAATGAGGGTGGAGGGGAGGCTGGTATGAATGAGCAAGCTGGGGCAGCCAACTCCCCAGCTCCTTCTTACCTGTTGGTGCACCCTCACCCCCCTCCCCAAGTCAGGACTCAGGAGTCGGGTAACCTGTAAGACAACTTGGGGGGTAGTTATTAGTCAGACATTCTGGACTTATCTCTTCTCCCTTTAGTGAGTGCAAAGTACTCCCCAAATTTAACTAAGTTCCCACAATGCACTCTTTCTGTGCCACCACGAGCACCGTCTCACATCTTGAGCTCTCAGGCAGAGCCTCTGGCCACTTCCTTACTTATCTGGGTTTATGGGTGTCCCAGCCAGAGGTTATGTTTGGTGGACGTGGGGGGCTGACTGTCTGCTTGGGCAGGTGCTCAACCACCACTGTGGTGCAATTGTATTGGTGCCTGTGGTAGTCAGCATTCTATGCTCCACTGGGCTGCTTGGGCAGGGCTGGGCATGAGGACGCAGTCGACTTTTCCCACACAATGGGTAGCTATAAGTTAAGCTGCTGTTTTTTGTGTCATAACGTTCCATTACTGCCCCCCTGCACAAACACTTTGGCCACAGGTGCAGGGACTTATGCCAGTGCTCAGTCGCTGGGGCTGGGTGCCAGCAGAGGGATATGGCAGAGTGGTGCCATGCCACTGAGCCAGTGTGAGGGGGTTATGCTGGTGTAATTCTGGGATACGTTGGCATAACAGTCAGCTCCCTGATTGCTCTCAGCCTCACCCCACTCACCCAGGATTGCACGGTGAGACTCTGTATAGAGATTCATGTATTTGTATCACCCTCTATCTATTGGGAATGTATATTTAGTTTGGTTTAGTTTAGTAACTTAGCAAAGTAACAGCAGAGTAACATAACAGAGTTATTTAGTCAGAAGCGTTTAAACCCTTAAAAAACAAGCAAATTAATTAATCTTCAGACAAAATCATAGAAAGATAGAACTTACAGTTTATTGTAGCAGATTTCTTCCATAGCAATATCTTCTGGTAAGAAGGGAAAGATCCTAATCTAAAGAGTTACATTCTCTATTCTAATACCACAGCCTGAAAATATAGGCAGTGAGGCTGGAGGTGTGTCTGTGGATAAAGGGAGCTCCATAGAGGAGCATGGAAGATTTACATCATTCCTCTTTGGAAGACCATGTGGAGAAGAGAAAGATTTCCCAAGAGGCACAGAAGCGAGGAGGAATCAGTAGGCATTCCCACCTTAGACAAGAGAGTGGCAGATTGCTAGACTTATACATTACATTCAAAGAGACATGCAGCGCCCCCCAGTCTCCACAGGCAGGCTGAGTCGCCTAGTCCAACACTATCCAGTCTGTATATCTCTTTTAATCTTCCTCCAATGCAAGAGCCACTTAAGTTGGAGAAAGACGCCTTAGACTGGAAGAAGGCTTCAAACTTTGTTCACTGGAATGAAGGGGATAGGCCTTTATGAGGAACAATAACTAAATATCTGGCATGCTGTAGTCACTAGAGCAATGAATTTTTAAAAATTGTCTTCGACTTAATATTCCATTAATTTTTCTACAATGAATCTGCCAAGCAGGGAGATTCACAATTCCTATCTTTTCTGCCAGCAGAGCTCTGCTGATGGAAAAAGAAGGAATAAATTACTCCCTGTTCACTTCCCTTATTGAAAACGGCTTCTTCTTTCTTACTACAAAATGAAAATGGCCTCTGGGGGAAAGCCGGGAAGACCCATGATACATGCACAATGATTCCTGATCCTTGCACCAGTGGATTTCTGGAATCAACTGCATGTTTTCAACTGCTTCTGTTTTAGAAAGGGCAAGGTAGGAGTCCCACTAGTTTATACTTTTCCCAGGGCCTGCCTATAACTTAATGTGGCCCTGTCTGAGGATAATGCTTTTAATCTCCTTATGCCATACACCCACAGGCTTGTTAAAAATGGATTCCTCTTTTTGCAAAATGGAAATGGCTCTAGGAGGAAGGAATGAAGACACATGGTCTTGCACAAATATCCCTGATGCCTGCACCACCGAAGTGCTGGGCAAAGCCCCATGTTTTCAGTTATTTCTATTTTTGAAAGAATAAAGTAGGTGTCTCTGCCAGGTTTTCACATGCTGTGCTCCTGCTACTACTCAGTGAAACCGTTGGAACAAAACTAGGGGTGGGGGATTAGCATGGTGTCACATGACGCTCTAGGAATTTCCCAAATATTTTTGGTAAAAACAAAAATGATTTGCAAAATTCTGAGAGCATTGCATGACACCATGACTTCATTTCCAGGTATGCAACTAGGATGAACATAACAGCATCATGTAATGCCAGCTTCTATATAGTCTCTGTCTCCCATGAGATCAGGTTTGCCAGCTGAGAGTTGGCAACCCTAAAGCTAGGAGACCCACTAGTTTATAAAACATCATTCAAAAGGAAGTTAGAATTCAGGACTATTAAGGTGCCTGTTAACAAGGCTTTTATTGTTGTAACACCATCTTCTCAATAAGTACAAAAGAAAGAAATTTTTGCTTTACTGGTCCACTAAAAATAAAAGAACACACAAATATTAAGATGCTATCAGATTTAGGTGATTACTTAGGACCTATTTGAAGCATCAGAATGCAGGATGAATATAAAGTAATTTATTAATAGTATCAGCAGATAGTGATAGTCATCACATTGCTTGGAAACTATTGGAAAATTAAATGAATGTCCCTGGAGTTTTACAGCATGTTTCATCAGGCATGTTTCATCATTATAGTGCCAAAAATTATTTTTTTGGTTTACACCTTTTACAGTAGAAGGGGGGGGGGTTGCCTTCTATTGTTCCACACTAAAAATAGCTTTAATGTATTAAACTACTACATTTTGTTGCTGTTGTTTTTATACTGAGCTAAAAAGGTGTCTGTTCCCCTCTTCCCAGCATTGGAATGCACAAGGGAGGTGGCTAGAGTGACAGTGGGAACAGACTCAGGATGAATCTGAAAAGGCATGGGCTAGAGCTCCTTTTAAAGTCTACTCTGTGGCAGTGATGGTGATGAAGAAACAATATTTTTTTGCTACCTGTAGAACTCTTCCAGTTGTTTAGGGACCAATTAGGTTCCAACCTACAGGAGAAGGTGGACTATGCAATGAAAAAAGGAAGGGAGGTTCTGTAAAATTTCGGAATTTTACTCTGGTTGTTCAGAGTCAGGCAAACCTTCCTTACCTGTCCAGTTTTATGTTACGCACACTGTGATGTGTTAGATAAAACTGCAAGGGTTGAAGTTACGAATGTTGCAATAGGTGACTCAGCATGCCTTGGAATTTGGGGGACCCTGGGTGTCTCTCTCTCTGTATGTTTTACTCCCTTGATAAGTAAACTTCTTTCATTTGTCTAAGGTAGGAATGCCTCCTGACTCTTCTTCTTTCTGTGTTTCCTTTGGGATATTCTCTTTTCTTGCCTCATGGCCTTCCAAAGAGGAAGGATATATTTTTCAGAACTCCTACCATGAAGGCCTCATCCATACACCCACATCCAGCCTCGATGATGTTAGTTGGCTGTGGTATAGGGCAAGTAATGCTTTAGACTAGGACTCTTTCTTTCTTGCTATTTCTTTCTTGCTCTCTTTATTTCTATGAATGGAATCTACCTTTCTACAATTTAATTGCCTGAGGATTAATTACTGCATGTTGGGGAAAATGCTTCTGAATGGGTAACTCTGCTACCAAATCAAATATAACGGTTTCTAATAACAAAAGGGTGTATCGAGTTTTCCATGAAAAGAAATTAAAGAGAATTGAAAGAGAAATCTTTCTTTTAAATGAGGATAGGAGGAATTAATAGCTCTATCTAAAAAAGTGAATTTTAGAAAAATAAATTGTCCCTGCCATAACAAGTATGAATAAATATTTGAGGTGATCTTATTTCAAACAAGGTAACTTTGAATGTTAGTGGACTTTTTGTGAATATCTCAGGATACTTAACCGCAAGTTGCGACCACAAATGATGGAATGGATCACACAAACAGTATTGCCCATGCAGAGTCACGGAGCTGATCCAAAGCCTTAAAAGGTGCAATGATTAGTCAACAGTGGAAACGCCATGCACAGAAATGTCAGTCATGATGATCTTAATTGGTGGAAATACTAGTTGTCTATCTGCTCTAGGTGGGCAATGTTCCATCCAGGAACATCATCTTTCAATGGACTGTCCCCTCCTGCCTTCCATTGCCAAGAGGAAATAAAATGAAACCAGACAGCAAAACATCAAGAAACTTTCAGAACTGAATGTTTCCCACTGCTCCTGATGATTGAAAATGATTTTATTTTGATTCAGAGCATTTATAGCATTTACAAATAATATGGTCTGGAGTCTAATTACTGAAGTCTGCACACATATCCTTATTTTTCCACCCTTCTTTTGTTGGTGTGAACATGCAGAAAACATAAAGGCACAAGCATTACATTTTGGAACATTTTGGACATGTGAAAAACAGGCAATATTAAATGTGTTTGCATCAATTTTCTAAATGAACTGAAAGCAGTGCAGTCAGTTCAGTGTAAAATCACATTTTAGCCTTCAAAGGAACAGAGTTCAGGTTTGGCTTGGATATGAATAATACTTAAAATTAACTGGTGACATCCATCATCAAAATACTTTGCAAACATTACCTAATTGAAGGTGCAACCCTAGAAGTACTTCAAATGCACAGAACTTCTAGTAAAAATAATAGACCTTATAGACAGCTTTCCCCATGATTATAATCCTATGCAGAGTTACCTCAACCTAAGCTCATTGTGATCAATTGGCTTATACTGGTGTAACTCTTCAGAGGATTGCACTGTAATTAATCTAACACTAACAGTGCAATTCCAAGCAGAGCAACACCCTTCTAAGGACATTAAAGTCATAGGACTTAGAAGGGTTAACTCTGCATAGGATTGAGCTGTAAAACAGTTGGAAGATAGAAAATGGGGCTACCTTGTCCTGAGCTGATCATGAAGACTGTTCAGTTCATACCAAACAGCCTTGGATACCTGATGAGACATGTTTGCATCATCCTCTCCACCCCTGCCAAAAAAATCTTAGCATGCACCAAAATGCTGTCAACCCAGATACATCAGTAGTCATGACATATGGACTTCTTAGACATAGGCGTGTGCATTCAGGTATATCTGGACTGAAGTGACAATGTACCTGAAAATTGCTTCAGATTGGTTCTGGCATATCAAAATGACTTTAAAAACTCCCAAAATTCTTGGAATAACTAAAATTAATTACCTACAGGTATATTTCAGGAAGGCCAAAAGTTGGGATGTTAGTCATCTTCTGTCTTTTTATTAAATATTAAATATTAAATATTAAATATTAAATATTAAAAGGCCATCTCTCATAAAATATACTGGCTCTTTAAAAGTCATTGACTAATAGCAGAAAGGATTGGGTAGACCTGGCCTCTAAATTTTAAAAGGGCAGGAAGGACCAAACTGGCCTGGACTTGTCATGCCATCATTGTCTACACTAAAGGTGTGTGATCCAGGATTCATATCCAGTTGTATTTATGTCCGGCATAATCCAGCTATACCAGATCACATTAAAAAAATCCCAGATCAGATCTGGTAAACTAGATATTTATTGGCTGGATTAAACCTAGTTTATTCAATTTAATCCAGCAAATGCAGCTGCTGCCATGTACTGGCTACTTTTCCAATTTTTTACAAGCTTTCCAGGTATGGAAAGGGGAGGCAAGACCATATTCCTCGGTTTGTTGCCCTCACGGCTCTCCATGCTCTTGGCTGGCTCATCTCTCAGCCTCTTTGCCTGCTGTCTCTTTCCCCTGCAGGCCTGACCCTTGCGCCACTCTCCTGCTGCCTCCATGGAGCTTGCCTCAGAGCTTTGCCACTGCCTACTTTTGTACAACTCATGCTGTTTTCTTTCTTTCTTTCTTTCTTTCTTTCTTTCTTTCTTTCTTTCTTTCTTTCTTTCTTTCTTTCTTTCTTTCTTTCTTTCTTCTTTTTTTGGGGGGTGCACATCTCTAGTCCTTGCTGGAAGACTCTCCCTGCCACCAGCACCAGAAGTGGCAGAATGTGTCCCCATTCAGGAAAATGGCATGTGGGCCAGCCAGTGGGTTTCTGGACTCTTGTGAGGTTTGGCTGGTGGAATACTGTATGCCTACTGATGGTAGATCTGGCTTACTCATAGAGAGGCCCAGTCTAAACATAGGAAATAATGTCCCCAGATCCTGGAATTTGGCCTTCCCTTTCTAGGGCCCACAGTAGCTTCCTGTAACTGTACAGAAACAGGTCTTATCTTCTAAAGCATCAAGTAGTTTGCACATTAGGGAATTCAGAGGTTACTTACCTTTCATTTTTCATTATCACTGTTGAGTCGACTAAAAGTGCTTGCAGTCAGTGATTAAACAGAAAGGCCACAAAAGTGTTCTTATTTGTTCCTCTGCTAGTTAGGAGAGAATGTGCAAACTTGAGGGACAAATATAGCTGAGATTTTCAGAACTCTCCCCAAGGGTCAGACACAGACTAATGTGTCTGTTATTCCCAGAGACAGATTTTATCTTAAGATGCATGTGCTCTCTGTCAGACCTCCACTAAATATGACTGCTCTCTCCAACATTCCGTCAGCTCTCTGAAAGGTGATTGGTTGTTGCTGCAACCTTCAGACCTCATCAGGCATTTGCATGGGATCGGTCATTTGAGAGCCAAGGGCTGGACAGTGTCCTGTCAATCGCACATGAAAGGAAGTGGAGCAATAACAGTGTCCTTGCAGTACCAAGGTGACAGTGTAACTGCTGGTAGCTCCACTCATTATTGTGCCACATTTTTGCTATTGCTGCTGCTGCTGCTGACTGCAAGACTGACCCCACCCAGCAGGCAGAGATTAACAGATTTCTGCTGGAAATCAGATTGGAAGCCAAGTTTTTCTAGCATTTTTTCTCTCTTTTTAAGAAACTGTACACTCTATGGGGTTTTTTTTGGTTTTGAAGCACAAAAGAAAGTTTGTGGTGCCCCACCAGCTTAAACAGACACTCAATGTTCTAAAAGGAACAGGATAGAGAATTTACATGGGAGAGGAAATAAAAAGACAGTGGGTTTGTAGAATGCTCTAATATTAATGAGGAGATGAAGAAGAATATGGCTGTTTTCACACACCTTTAAAAGAGCAGGATATTCACAGAAGGTGACTGGCTTCCTCATGCAATTTTTGATGCCATACATTTACAAAATGTCACGAAAGCACCATCATCACCGCCTGCCTCCATTTTGTAAATGGATGGCGTCAAAAATCATGTGAGGAAGCTGGCAGCCTTCAATTAGTATCATGCTATTTTAAACATGTGTGAAAATGGCCTATGTCTGCAATAGATTCAACACAAACATGAATGTTAAACAAATGTGTATATCCATTGGATACTAAATAATCTGCTGTTTTAAGACACAATGCTAGTACTACCACTAATAGAGTTACAGTGACCCTCTTTTATGATCTTAATCTTTCATCCAAGAAATGCAAAAATTGTTTTGGATAAAAGACAGCAACATTTTCAAAAGAAAATGATTTGAGTCAGTAGTAGAAGTAATTAAAATTCAACAGAAGAATCTAAAAGTTCTATTTTTTCAATACTATGTACTGTGGTACCAGCTCAATAAAAGCCCATTTCTACAGATCCTATATTTTGCATGAATCAAAGTTCATTTGTAATTCAGTTCATACAGGTCATGCTTATCAATATTACACACTGCGTTCAGAGAATTACACAAAAGCTTTGGTTGGAAGAGCATGTGTTTGTTTGTGTTTCAAGGTGCTGGAAGCTGTGGCTTGCAATTTTACTATTATTTGCTATTTCTGGTTTTTAATGAAATTAGCATCGTTTGCTTTGATCCTCACAAAGTAGGAAAAATAGTCTACTTTTTTTAAAGATGTGGTGCAATCTGGCTGTTTTCACATGTCTTACCAGCTCCGGTACATCACGCAAAGCTCCCGCAAGGACAGTGTCTTTCTGGTGTGATTTCATGTGAGAACCGGGAAATCGCGCCAGGAAGACGCTGTCCTTGTGGGAGCTTTGCGCGACATACTGGAGCCAGTAAGATGTGAGAAAATGGCTTCTGAGGAAACAGTGGATGCCTTCACAGGAAATAAAACTATTCAATTTAAAAGAGCTCTTCTATAAGCAGGAAGAGGTGTGCTAAACTGGAGGACTGGGCGTCATTCTTCTAGGAGCCATTTCTCTAAGCATAAATGAGATGGAATCTGTAATGATGTAGTGAAGGAAGGTAAGTGGAGGCACAAGCCAATGTGGTGCTCAGTGAAAGAAATTTTAGAGCTTACTTTGTACATACACACAGTTATCAATACTATGCAAGTGTATGATTGCCAATGTCTCTATAATTGCAACAGGTTTACCATCTGAGGAAGTCTAAAATAAGGCACACATTGTAGGACGGTAAGAAAACCTCATTTTCTATGTATTAGAACATTACTAGTACTTTAATAGACTGGAAGAAGCTGGATATTAAGAGAGCTGCATCATTTGTAGAGAAGAGCATGATGGATATGGGAGCTTTGCTGGCTAATGTATATGTATGAGAGAAAATAACAAACTTACACTCAGAGGCTCGGCTCAGATTTAGAAAAGAAATAAGAGTTCTTTATTGTGGAAACACCATACTCTGAAGACAGATAGATCTCTATTTATGTACCTAGTCTAAGGATGGCACTGGATTGCAGGACACGTCCTGCATCCATGGTGCAAGATGGTGAGGAGAAGAGTTGGCTGTGAGACTGTGACAAAGAAAGGAAGAAAGTATCATGAGGAAGAAGTCCTGAGATTAGCAATCTACATATCAAAGGATAATAATGCCAGGGCAGTAAAGAGCAAAGAGTAAACAGATCCCTGAGCACTCTGTTATTCTATCTTTCTGGTTTGTCCCTCTCTGAAGCCTGAGGAATGGACAGCATTAGTCTTCCTCTTCCAACAAAGGGGATCTGAGAGACTCACAGGGAAAAGATATACCATCTTTTCTATTACCAAGATTTTATGCTCTTTCTCTCACCCATTCCCGAAAACAAGCCGCTGCTATTTTTATTCAAACCTCCCGTTATGATCCACTTGCCTCAGCCTAGGTACCATTAGCTAAGTTGATAGGCAACCCCATTTTGGGAGAGGAGACTACCCCCCCCCTTAAGTTTTGGAATTTTTATCCAGACGTGTATTTCCCCTGTGTGTAAAAAAAAAAAAATCCTGCCTATCTAAGCATGATACTGTGCAGAATTTTTTTAAATTATTCATACTCTAGTCATTGTTCAAAATTAAATATAATGAGATGCTGTCCTTGCAATTAATATAATGAGATGCTGGCTTGCAAACAGTTGGAGTCTGGAGAGGGGACATGGGAGTGCCATTGGCAACAGTGTTATGTTAATCCTCTCTAGGAATTACTGAAAACTCTACAGTTTTGCCAGGGAAAACCTGGAATTTATGTCAATCCTCTCTAGGAATTATTTTATCATAATTCTATGATAAAACCATAGAGGGCATCATGGGCCAACATTGGCCTGGCTCCTTACCACTTGCCGATGAGTCTTCTTCAGAAGATGAGGGGCTGGAGGAGCCAGTAGAACTGGCAGCAGAGCCAACCACGGTGGCAGAGGAGGACTCAGGCAGTGCAGCCAGGGACTTCTGGAGAAGCTGCCGGGGGTGAGAGCTCAAACGGAGAGGAGGAGAAGCTGGCACCCTGGAAACCAGAGCCTCCTGAGCCAGCACCAATGTGGAGGAACCAGGTGAGGAAGGCTATTTGGAAGAGGTGCAGGAGCATGCACTTCCAGGCTCAGTATTGGATGGAGCTGATCTCGGAGAGCAAGGTGACGCAATAAGGCAAAGAGGAAACACCTGCCCCTCACTCTCCAACCTGAGCATAAAAGGAAGCTGCTGAGTGGGGCTCAGTGTAGAAACAACTTCATTTGCCACTCCCAGCAACCAGCAAGCTTGTGACCCTGCCTCGTATCTTGTTCCCCCTTGGACTGAACTCTCAGACTCTGACCTCAGTTTAGCATTTGGACTCTTACCTGCATGCCTCTCTGTTGGACTGATTACCTGTGCTTTGACTGTGACTGTCAATTCCCTCTTGGACCGCCTTGCCTGTGTATGACTTTGAACTGCCTGACCAACCTGTGAGCCACTGTGCCTCCTCAGCATCTGAGACAGGTGCCCTAGCCCCTGAGCATAGCAGAGTTTTTGGTGATTCCTACAGAGGTCTGACATCATTTCTAATTTTCCCAATAAGTGACATTACACCATTGCCAACAGCATTTTCCCCAATTATTTTTATTTCACTAGCTGCAGGAGTGGCTGCAAGACACTGGCAGTCCTTGAAATATATATTAAGTAAAAGTTTTCGCAGTTATGATACAGCTCTCCTCCTCATCTATTAGAGGGAAATAAGTTAGAGACAACCCCTTGAAATAATGAACATGTAGAGATCTGGCCTAATTAACACATGCTCAACTGTGAGAGGCCCGAATCCTGTAACATTTTCTGTAAGAATAGGAAAAACAGTATTTTTTTTTTGTTCAATAGGGAATTAGTTCCCAATAATTAAACATTCTATGTTAGGTGGTAACACTGCACATCAGCATTACAAAAAGTTGACC
The DNA here is from genome assembly GCF_028583425.1 of Eublepharis macularius. NCBI lineage: Eukaryota > Metazoa > Chordata > Lepidosauria > Squamata > Eublepharidae > Eublepharis > Eublepharis macularius. The sequence continues at coordinate 104,719,089 of NC_072791.1, read as the reverse complement.
TAATTAGGCTTTTAATTCTGCAATTATTATGAGTGAAGAACACCAAGCACCTATGGGGCTTACGGTGGAAATACCTTACTAAGATTCGAAAGATATCAAAGGAAGAGAGAGGTTAAAGGAACTTACCTGCTAATTAGTTCACCTCTTTTTTATTTATTTCTATAGATAATATTTTTGTTAGTAGCACACAAGAAATTTTGCTACAATCTAGATAGCATTGTAAAAAGAAATTCAGCTGGCTAAAGTACATAACAACTATATTTTATACATTTCTGTAATAGGGCACAGCAGCCCACAACACACAGCCCAACACATTTAGCTTTGTATTGTCGAAGGCTTTCACGGCTGGAGAACAATGGTTGTTGTGGGTTTTCTGGGCTGTATTGCCGTGGTCTTGGCATTGTAGTTCCTGACGTTTCGCCAGCAGCTGTGGCTGGCATCTTCAGAGGTGTGGCACCAAAAGACAGAGATCTCTCAGTGTCACTCAGGAACTACACCAAACGTCAGGAACTACAATGCCAAGACCACAGCAATACAGCCCAGAAAACCCACAACAACCAACATTTAGCTTTGTTTTTATAGTATTTCTGAGGTGCATCATTTCATTATCCTCCATATCTTTGGATGAACTAGGTAATCTACAGTTTGTCCAGAAGATAACAAATACTCAGCCATGATATTTGGAAGCTGTTGTGCATACAGGTTGGGAAATCTCTGGAAATTTGGAGGTGGATCATGGGGAGGGTGGTGTTTGGGAATGAGAGTGACCTCAGTGGGGTACAAGGCCATACAGTCCATCCGCCAAAGCTGCCATTTTTTTTAGGGAACTGATTTCGGTATTCTGATGATTAATTGTAATTCTGGAAGATCTCCAGACCCCACTTGGAATTTGGTTTTGTGATTTATGAATAGCATTTGTTCTTATGCTTGTATTTCTATTATATGCTTTTTGCTTTGGACTTCGAAGAATTAGATTATCAGAGTTTACTGCTTTTGCTGGTCCAACTTTTCTGAAGGGAATCAAATTGGTTCTAATTCTGCTGTCAATTTAAAGTTGGTTAAAAAAATAAACAAGATATTCTCATCCTTATATTCAACAAATGCAAGAGTTAGTCACTATCTAATGGACAGCCTTCAAAAATATATCAGGCATTTCGGCCCCATTCTTTCCAATGGGAGCTTCCAGACTCTTTGGTGCAGCTGCTTTTGCACTTAATGGAACCAAAATCACATAGAACATAGTCCTCCCTCTAAACCATCAACCCACTAAGTTTTTCCTCAGTTGTATTACACACACTCATAACAATGGACCCTGAAGAAGGCAAGTGTTGGCAGGTGCACACTATGGCAAAAAACTGTCTGGCTAAGAGAAAGTGTGAGGAGGCAGTGGCATTAAAAACTATCCTGCTTCATTTTACTTTTTTCTTTTTCTAAATTTTCAATAAATTACTTTTACAGCTGGCTCTTGCCTGTTGGTTCCATGTTGTCTTGTGCTTTGCAGTTCTGGTTCAACAATGAGAGGTGTTCTTGCATTAATCACTGCCAATCTCCATCACCCAAGTGCAGACCCCCCCCCCCACATTTTCCTTTTGCTGTGGGCAGGAAGGATTGTTTTTGAAAGGGAAGAATAGGTAAATGGATCGGGGTTGGGGGATGGTAAGCAAGCAAGACTTGTTACAATTTAGTTTCTCAGATTTTGTTCAGCATTCCATAAGCTGATTTAACGAGCTGAACCAGTGAGTTCTGTGTATAATTTTAGCTTGCTTTTTTTTTTCTTTCCTTATGCACACCCTTAGTATTTACAGGCTCAAACCCAATGCAAAGGAAAAGATTGTGATTTTAGAATTTATGTGCTTCTTGTCCAGACTAATAACCTACTGAACTGTGATATCACCATTGCAATGGGTTTGGTAACCACCTAGAAGAAATCTCTGTGGATCCTCATAACAAGATATGGACTTTGAAGACTGCACCAATACAGATAAGGCTCAAGGAAGAGACTATATCCTATTCTGTCTGCTCATTCAGAGCAATATCAGTCCTTTTACTTGCAGAAATAAAAGCTGAACTGAATTCAATAGTCCAAGGTGCTGTTATAGAACCAACTTCAGAACCTACAGACTGATGTGCTAAAATGGTGCCAGACTGCCAGTGGCAGAGTATGGTAGTGTATGTATATAGGTAGATTTGAAACAACTGAATACAGTGAAAAGGAGATAAACAGTCTTCCCATAATGGATGATACCCTCCCATGACTAGCAGGTGCTCACATTTTTTTGCTGCTGGATACCTCCAACTGATTATGGCAGATTCAGGTGGATCTAGGCAATGCCCAATTAACCACTTGCATCATGCTGTTTGGTTGATTTTTTTCACAGATTACTTTTCAGGATTTTTATCACCCCACAGTTATTTCAAAGGGAAATGAGAGAGCAGTTGTAACACCTGGAGAGTGTATCTGTGTATCTGGATAACAACTCGGTGTATGGATGTATTCAGGAAGACCATTATGAGAAACTATACAAAGTCCAAGTAATTATAAAAGTGGCACACTTAAAATTGAATGAAAACAAGTCTCTTACGTTAGAAGACATGGATGAATGGGGTAAGTCCTAACTCAAAGAAGATAGAAGCTATCTCAGAGACTGATCCCTAGAGATCCTCTGTAGAATGAAAAAGGTTTTGGCATATGGTATACTATTTGTGAATATTTTTGCCAAACTTATAGGAAAAATTGTACCTATTGAATGTAATGTTAAAAGTGGACATCATTTGACAATGGGGCTCAAAAACAAGAAGTTTTCCTGAGGGCAAAACAGGTTTTGACAAAGGCTTTAGTACTGGCATTTTATGGTATCACTTGTTGCACTGTTAGTTCTGATGCCAGCAGCTATGGATTAGGAGGAATGCTACTCCAAGAATATGAAGGAGAGTTGAAACCTGTGGCCTTTTGTTCTAGAACACTAACAAACTTGTTATGCCAAAAGTGTTTGGCAGCTGTTTGGGCATGAGGAAGACTTTCAAAGTATCTTTATAGTCTGGAGTCCTTCCAGGTATATACAGATGTTAAATCTCTGGTTCCATTGAAAAACTGCAAATACTTGGATTGGGTACCAAACAGGGTTCAGACCTTTTTTGTTTGATACAACATAACCCTCAAACAGAATACAGACCAGGTAATATGTTTGTGGTTGCAGACATATTTTCAAGGCATCCACTGAAAACTCCAGACTCAGAATCAGTTCAACTTGTAGAGGAAATGGAGTTAGGAATCATATTACAAGCCTTAAAACTAACTTCAGATTCATTGTTTCAGTTTACAAATTCTTATTACCTCTGATCCAGAACTTCAAAAAGTATTAACATTTGTAACAAAGGGGTGGGCATGAAATATGATTAGTATGGAATCATTCTTCATAGAATGAGGGAGACTTATACAGTCACAGGGCTTAATTCTATATGGTGACAGAGTTATCATCACAGCTGTGATGACATGAGATGTTGGAAATAAACTTCATGATGATCATCAAGAGATTACCAAATGTAGAGATCATACAAGGCTATCTTTTTGGTGGCTGACACCAAAAAAGATTTTGTATAGACTAAGTCAAGTCTTCCTGTGAGCTAGAGTGCTTCAACAAAGATTTTGAGTTATGTTAGTTTTATGGCAGCAAGAATATTTACTGGTCTGTTAGAAAGAGAGGTTGTTCCACGCTCATGAGGCTATGTGGGAAATGGCATGGGAATGGAAGAAAAAGCAACAAGGTTTACAAATGAGCTTGTATGGAAGAGAAACTGCTAGAAGGGGAAATCTGAGGAACTGACAGTCTTTCTGTATTTATTGGTTCACGGTAGCTTTCAGCTGTTTCCAAACAGTGTGTGTCAACAGAGACTGATTGCTCTCGATTTCAGTTCGCTATAATCCTGTCAAGAATTCAACAGGGAATCAAATCAAGCTGGACATAGAGGAGTTTCTGTTTTTCTTTACAAATTCTTAGTTTTATATGGATCTTTTTGATATTGTAATAAATTAATATTATTTCACTGTCACAACAAAAACAATATTTTCATATTCAAAAGTTAAAGATCTTTTAAAAAAATAAGCTTGGAAGGCATTTCTAATGTAATACCACATGGAGACTGCAGGGGGAAAAACTTACTTCCTCTTGCTGATAATTCACAAACCTGGGTGTAACATCTTAATTGGACTTACAGTGCAATCCTAAATAAGAGTTATTCCAGTCCATGGAACAGATCTCCCCCCCGCCCCCTTACCATCTGTCCTTCATATGATCACTTCTCCTTTCTAGCATATGTAGACTGTGGTTCATTTACAATGGGTGGCATACAACTTGCAATTCAGTCACAAAATCAATTTATGACTATTACTTTGATATAAAACTTTAACTGGCACATTTGTTAAATGTAGATAATAATCCTCTGGATTTTGTCTGTATATAAAACCATGGGTGCCTGTCATAAAGCTCTGTAGCTGACAGTTTTCTTCTACTGCACTATCATGATTGTCATGCAATACCAGAGAAGTGTGGCTAAATTTATGTTGCATTAATCATCCTTATTTTCACAGTAATGGGGACTGCTGTGGGAATCTTTCAGCTGCTTATTCTCCATTTCACTTTCACTTTCCTATTCACTGCAAGTAAATACCACAGCTTTCAACTCCAAGAAGATAACAGGTGACATTTGAATTTCCTTTCAAGTCAGTCAAAAGATACTTAACACACCAAAACTTATAAACACTGGGCAATGGAAGATAGAAAACTGATCTAGACCTCTGATAAGGTGATTGTACATTTAATGTGGGCGCGGTAACAAAATGTTTATCTATTAATAGTGACATTTCCTCTTAGAAGAAGTCAGATTACTGTGCTTCTGTTTAAAGTTAGAAATACCTATTTTCAAACACGTGACATTTTATGGTAATATGCTTGACCTAGCTGCAGAGCAACAGCAAGAGATTGTAAAGCTTGAGTACTACCACAAAATGTGCTAATTAGCTTCAGGCATGGAATTCTAAGTAGATTGATAGGAATTCCAGCAGCTGTGCTAAGGTTTTCTTAGAAATTATGTTGTTATAACCAGACCACAGAAGAACAGTAGAGCAGGTTCTTAACTCAGACAGTACAAAAGAAAGGCAAAGGGCCAAAGAAGTTTAATAAATATGCCTTTCAAGTTAAATTGCCTAAAGTAGAAAGATACTAAAACATAAGCAAAATCTAATAAAACCATTAAAACTCCATAAAAAGTCTCCATTTAGAATCTTCTGCAGATTGGTATCCCTTCCCCCAAGCCACAGACACACTTTTTTGCCAGATGTAACTTGCTGCTTTGCAAGACATGACCTCTCAGTCCGACAGAGAACAAGTGAAAATGACCCATTTCTAAATTAACCTTTTTTTTTTGAATTTTTTTTTATTGGATTAGAAATCAATCAATATTATATTCATTACAATCCATTTCCTTTAAATATTCAAGTTCTAACCCCCTCCCTTCACCCCCCTTTTGTTGACTTCCAACAATTTTCCAACCCCTTATCCATTTTCCCCCTACTCATTTCATACTTATTTTGTTCTAATAATCATATACTTTCACTCTCTTCTAAGCTTGTCTATTATAACACCGTGCTATCTCTGTTCCCTATCCCACTTAACTTATCAGCTAAACATTACATTCCTGGCATATACCCTTTAATAATAATAATCATTTATCTGTTTTTTGTACTCTATATTTTATCTCATACATTCTAGTCTCATCAATATGGGACAAACAATTCGTCTCACATTCTACATAACTTTAAGTACTTCTATAAACATAATATACATTCGACATAAGTCAATCAATCTAACCTATACTCTATATGTTACTATTTACTTCCTTCTACCTATCTTATGTTCCTTATATTTTAATTATATAATTTCTCCATTATACAGTTATCAAGGTCTCTCAGTTTCCTTGTCATTTTGTCCATTTCCGCCATGTACAGCAATTTGTAAATCCAGTCCTCGATAGTTGGCACTTCTTGTACTTTCCACTTTTGCGCATACAAAAGTCTAGCTGCTGCTGTCATATAAAATAACAATGTCCTGTATTGTGCCGGAATATCCTCCATTCCCAAGTTCAGTAGCAGGAGTTCTGGGTTCTTATTAACTTGAAATTGTAAAATCTCACTTATCACTCTTATTATTTCCCCCCAGTACTGCCTAGCTACCTCACAAGTCCACCACATGTGATACAACGATCCTTCATGCTTTTTACATTTCCAGCATTTATTAGACATATTCAAATTCCCTAATGCAATTTTCTTTGGTGTCAAGTACCAGCGGTAAATCATTCTGTAGACGTTCTCTTTAATATTAGTACATGTCGTAATCTTCAATGTGTTTTTCCACAAGTATTCCCACGCCTCCATTGTTATTTCTTTATTAAAATTTATAGCCCACTTCACCATTTGCACTTTGACTATCTCATCTTCTGTGTACCATTTTAACAGCACTTTATAAATCTTAGAAGTTTCCTTTTTGTCCTCTTGTAGAATTACCTCCTCTAATTCCGAATTCTCCATTCTTACCCCTCCCTTCGCACAGTCCGAATTGTAAAGATCTCTGATCTGTCTATACTGAAACCAATCGTAACTTGGAGACAACTCATCTTGCGTCTTTATTCTTACTTTAGAAAGTTCTATTCGTATTATCTCCTTGTACGTTAAGCGTTGTTGTTCATTATCGACAGCTCTCGGATCTATTACTTCGTAAGGAACCACCCAGGAGGGAATTCCTTCCTGTAGGTAATCTCTATACTTCTTCCAAATTGTGAAGAGGCTTCTCCGAATATAATGGTGTAAAAACATAGAGTCTGCTTTTACTTTGTCGTACCACAGATATGCATGCCATCCAAATATTTTTTTATATCCTTCTAAGGCTAGCAATTTGCGATTTTTCAGCGTCATCCAGTCTTTCAACCACACCAAACAGATTGCATCATAGTAGAGTCTTAGATTGAGCAGTTGCATTCCACCTCTCTCTTTTGCATCCTGTAATACTTTCATTTTTACTCGAGGCTTCTTGCCTGCTCAGACAAAGTCTGATATTTTCCTCTGCCATTTTTCAAACTGCTTAGAGTCCCGAATAATTGGTATTGTTTGTAACAGAAACATCACTCTTGGCAACACATTCATCTTCACTACTGCAATTCTTCCCAACCATGACAAATTCAATCTATTCCATTTAATCAAGTCTTGCTGTATCTGAGTCCACAGTTTTTCACAGTTATTCTTGAATAGATCTATATTCTTTGCAGTCAGTTCAATTCCCAGATATTTCACCTTACTTGTTACTTCACAGTCTGTTATTTCCATTAATAACTGTTGTTTTTGTTTGGTCATATTCTTACATAATATCTTTGACTTCTTCTTGTTTATGTAGAATCCTGCCAAATCTCCAAACTCCTTAATTTTCTCTATTAACCTTTGGCATATTCTCAATTGGATCTTCCACAATTAACATTATGTCATCCGCAAATGCTCTAACCTTATAGGAAAAATCTTTTATTTTTATTCCACGGATTGCATTATCTTCTCGAATCTGTATCATCAATATTTCCAAAACCAAAATAAACAACAGTGGAGACAACGGGCAACCTTGTCTTGTACCTTTACCTATAATCAATTTCTTAGTCACCTCGTTATTCACCACAATTGCTGCACTCTGGTCTCTATAAATTTCTTTCACTGCTCTTATGAATCTTTCCCCCATTTGTAGCTGTTCCATGGTGGCAAACATAAAGTCCCAGTTCAAATTGTCAAATGCCTTTTCAGGGTCCACAAAGAAGAAACCAACCTCCTTGTCGAAACGCTTGTCATAATATTCAATAGCATTTATAACTGTCCTTAAATTATCTCTGATTTGTCTGTTTGGTAAAAAACCAGCTTGTTCCTCCTCAATAACTTCGGAAAGCCATCCCTTTACTCTTTCCGCCAATATCTTCGTAAAGATTTTATAGTCATTATTAAGTAACGAAATAGGTCTGTAGTTTTTGACATTGGTTAAATCCTGTCCTTCTTTAGGGATCAATGATATATTGGCTTCACTCCAAGTCTCTGGAATCCTTTGATCATTCAAAACACCATTGATCACTTCTTTTAGAAATGGCACCAGTTCATTGGCCAGTACCTTATAAAATTTGGCTGTAATTCCATCAGGTCCTGGCGCCTTTCCCAAATTTGTTGACTGTATTGCTTTCTTTATCTCTTCCTCCGTTACTTCACTATTCAGTTTATCTCTCCATCCTTCCAAAATTATTGGGAGCTTCATTTTCCCCAGATATGTCGCTATTAAGTCTTTGTTCACTTCTTTTTTGTTATACAATTTAGCATAAAATTTATAAAAGGCTCTACTAATAGCCGTCTGTTCCAGATGTACTTTGTTGTCTTCACATATTTTATTTATTGTCTTCTTCTCCTTTCTCTTCTTCAGTTGCCACGCCAAATATCTCCCAGGTTTATTTGCACCTTCAAACGACTTTTGGTTCATTCTCTTAAGATTCCATTCCAGTTCTTTATTATTCATTGCCGTCAGCTGTTCTTGAAGGATTTTAATATCCTGATATATTTTCTTTTTCCCTGGTCTTTTCTTTAATTGTATTTCTTTGGCTTTTATTTTCTCCATAATCTCCTGTCTCTTCTCCTCTCTTTTTTTCCTGGCTCTTCCGTTTAAGTCCATTAATATGCCTCTAATTACAGCTTTGTAGGTATCCCAAACCTTATTGGTTGGTACTTCTCTATTCATGTTGTGTTGTATGAAGAACATAGTTTCCTTTCTCAACCTCTCCATATTTTCTCCCTCTTGTAACAAGTCCTCATTTATTCTCCATCCTTTCCTTTTAGTTCTTTTTCCAAACTTCCACATAATCGGGTTATGATCTGAGCCTACCATGGGCATTATTTCCACATCCTTAGTCCAAAGCGCTAAGTCTTTTGAGGCCCAGATCATATCGATTCGTGATAACGTATAATGTCTCATGGAGAAAAACGTATATTGTCTACCTTTTGGATTCTGTCTTCTCCATACATCTTCCAAGGTTTCCTGTTGCATTAGTGCAAAAAAAGTCTTTGGTAGTAGTCCTCTTTTCTTTTGTGCAGTTGCTGATTTTTTATCCAGTTCCACATTTGTAACTCCATTGAAGTCTCCTGCAAGAATTATCTGGTCATAAGAAAGTTCATCTAATTGCTTCCTCAAGTCCTCAAAGAAGCTTTCTTTTGCTCCATTAGGTGCATAAATTCCAATCACCAACACTGTCTTTAAATTCCATGTACATTCCACTGCTAAAAATCTGGCTTCCGCATCTCTCATCACTAGTTTTGGCTGTAGCTCCTCTTTTATATACAGTACCACTCCCCTTTTTTTCTTCTTTGAGGCCGCTACATAGTCATTGCCCAATTTATTCAATTTAAGATATTTTACATCCTGGTTTCTAATATGAGTCTCTTGCAAACACACAATATCACATTTCTGTTTTAATAGCCAGTGGAAAATACTTTTTTTCTTATTCGGTGAATTAAGTCCATTTACATTCCAAGATAAAACTTTACACTCCATATTCATAACCTTGTTGCTGGTAAGTCCTTTTCATTGTCCCTCAAAAACTTTTCCATTTCTAATTCAGATCTGATGCGCTTTTTCGCTCCTCCAAATTCAAAGGATATTCCTTCCGGTAGTTCCCATCTATACCTTATTTTCATGTCCTTCAGGATCTGGATTAAGGCTTTGTATTTTTTCCGATCTAGCAACACCAATCTGGGTACCTCCTTCATGATAATAACCGTCTTGCCATCAACCTCCAATGGTTCTTGAAATTGTTTACTCACAATCATTTCTCTTATGTTTCTAGTCGTAAATTGCACAATCACGTCTCTTGGTAATTTCCTCTGGGTCACAAATCTTGAATTTATTCGATACACCACATCTAGGATAGCCACAGTTTCCTCCTCCTCCTTTCCCAGGTATTCAGCTAACACCTCGGTAATCTGTTCTTGGGCCGTCTTTCCTTCTACCTCTGGCAAGCCGTGAAACCTCAGCTGCTTCTCCATATGCTTGCTCTCCGCAACTGCCATTCTTCCCCTCATCACCCTCATCTCTGTTTGTTGCGTGTCTGCAAGGTTCTCCACCGCATTTTCCACTACATTGACTCTTTGCTGTGTCGCCTGCAGGTCATTCTGTATTGTTTCCATTCCCTTCTTCACTTCTGCCAGTTCATTCTTTACTGTCTCTTTAACCTCTTTAACCTCTTTCACCAGCTCAGGTTTCATATCCCTGAGTTCTTTAATCACTTCTAAGAGCTTTTTATCCAAGTTCTCTATGGCCGATTGCCACTCTTTTTTCGACATCGTGGGGCTCGCTTTACCTCGCTCCCACGAATCCGCTCGCTTCCTTAACTCCGTGGCGCTTGGCTTAGTGTCCTTTTATTTTAAATGTCCCAGTCTTTTTACAGAAAAAAAAGCATTTAAAGAGTCCAAAATGTCGGGCGTCTTTTCTCTATGGTTCCTCTATGGTTTTTGTAATCCAATATGGCTTACTTCCTCTTCCGCTGAAGCTGCAGCTCTTCCCCTTTCAAAGATGGCGATTCCCTTCTTCCTGTCTTCCAGTAAGGGCCGCTTCTCTCCAGCAACTCTATCACTGTTACGAACTTCCTGTTTCCTGACTTCCCCCAACAGTTCTCGCGATGTTAAAGCTTTCTCACAACCTGATATCTCCTTGCAACCACAGTCATGCAAAACAATAGTCCAATTTCTTCTATAACTCCTTTTAATTTAGTCCTTTTTCTAATATAGTTCTTGCCGGATCCTCCCCTCCTTATAGTCAGTCTGTTGCAGTTTAAAAGTCTACTTTAATGCTTCCTTGTTTTAAGTAATCTGTCCCGTTTCAAGAGATAGTGATCTTTACCTTCTCCAGCACTTTTCGCAGGTTGTGATCGCTGTTTCAATCTCAGAATCCCATCAGTTCTTCTTGCCCCTGTTGAAGCTTGGGCATGGGGGTCTTATGCCAACCGCATTGGCTCCAGGACTGCCGCAGAGATTTTAGCCAACCTTTCTTCGGGTGGGACCTCAAGGGATGGGAGAGAGTCCATTGCGCAGGACCCCCCCCTCGCCCGAGATCAATGCGCCCTGAGGTTCTCGAGCATTCTATGCCTGTTCTCTGCCTGAGAACAGTTGGCCGTGAGCTTGATTTGCCTCGCCGGCCATTAAAATGGCTGCCCGGTCAGCTCAGCACTTAGAGCTGCATTAGACCTCCATGGATCCCAAACCGGAAGTCCCATTTCTAAATTAATCTGAAGGGAGTCCAAAAATCCTGCTTGGTCTCAATGGCAATAATGGATTTCTACACAGCTTATACTCTGTGCCGTGTCAGAGAAGGTGCATGGACAATTGTTGTGAAAGATGTACAGCTAGGAGGTAGAGTTTATTTAGGACCAAACTAGACATTACTTTGTCTACAAATCTGACAGTGGGCACTTGAAAAGGCAAGGGGGCACAAGATTATCTGGTCCTGCTTCTCTCTGGGGCCAATCAGGATTAGGACTTTGAGGCATTTTTAAATGGTCAAGTTCAGCTCTAAAATGGTGTCAGTGTCCATGGGTCAGACATTGTAATGTTTAGTTTGGCCCTTAAATAGCAACTTGAGAGCCAGTTTGGTGTAGTGGTTAAGAGCACAGTACTATAATGTGAAGAACTGGGTTTGATTCCCCACTCCTCCACTTGAAGCTAGCTGGGTGACCTTGGGTCAGTCACAGCTTCTAGGAGCTCTCTCTGCCCCACCCACCTCGCAGGGTGTTTTTTGTTGTGGAGATAATAATAACATACTTTGTAAACTGCTCGGAGTGGGTGTTAAGTCATCCCGAAGGACAGTAAATAAATCAAATATTATTATATTGTAACTTTCAGCCTCCTTCCTGCAGCCTGAGCTGAGGGAGACACTGGTCCTGGCCCCATGTAGTTTCATGATCCATTCCAAAAAGTGAGGGAACAAAATGTTCACACACCCAACAAGGGCAAGGAACAGATTTTTATTCATTTGCAAAGAGCCGACTATAATATTCCAGGACAGAGGCAGGCAATCCCCAGCTCATGTGCTGATAGCAACATTTCAGAGGATTTTGCTTTGCACTCAGGACTAGATCTCTGTCCAAGCTACTAAGGCACTGGCAGCGCTGTTGGGTCAAGTTATGTGGGAAAGGACAGGAGGATTATGACCATCACAGGAATGGCTTAGGCCCATTATTGCCTCCAGACTTGCACAACCACCAGCCTAGCCCAAGGCAAATCCTTGAAATTCTGACAGCACTGCAGTTTTTGGTTTGTTCCAAGCATCTTTGGCCAAATACAATCTTTATGTCCACCTTCCATTTTGTTTGATGGCCAACTAACATCTGGACTTTGCATTATCTTGGACCAAAAAAGGTTGCCAACCCCTGGTCTAGTAGGAATATACAAAAATACTCATCTTAAAAGTGCTAGGAGAAGCAAACAACACAACATATGTGGCTTTAAAATCAGTATTTCACCTACGCATTATTTGTTTGTTTACTTTCATTTGTTACTAAGAATACATATATCAGCATCATCTTTTACATAAACCAGACTAAAATGTAAACAAAAAGGCAAAAAAGTAGACCATGGAATCATGTGGAATTTTTGTGACATATTTGGTTTCAAATTCATGTACATTTAAATGAACATAGTAGCTCCAGCAAGAGGCTTTCTTTATCCTATGTTTGCAAGGTTAATGGAAGCAAGGTGTGGGAGGCACAGGTTTAGAATATTATGTGAGCCATGACAAATATTGCATCTTGGGAGTTATAAAGTATTTTTAAACACAGAACTGTCTATCATCGAGCATTAGTTAATGTCTGGAGCATTTCATTTCTTGAATATATTTATCTGTGTTGATATTGCTATGTAACATTTTGCTCAGTAGCAAAGTATGGTTTGCACTACTAAAGAAAGAAGCTGTTGGCCAAACTCAATGAAGTAATAATTTTGAATTGTATTGGCTCCCAACCAGTTCTAAAGTTGTAGAACTGAGTCCTTTCATTCTGTTTGCAGTAAAGGTAGAATAATCATGCTTAAAATAGTCATTATTAATTCAAAGTAGAGATGAGCGTGGGGCGTGGCGTCGCAGCGGAGAGGAATGGATGCATGTTGAGAACGCTCCGACCCTCCCGATCCCAAAGCCTCACCAACAAACACTACGAGGGGAAATAAATCAAAGAAAATAATGCTTACAAACCCCATCAAGAAAAAGAAAAACAACTTGAAAACGGTGAAAAACCTACAAACATTTTTCGCAGCTTCAGGAGAGCTGACGGGGAAGGAACGCAGCAACACGGAGAAAAATAAAATGGCGGAACTCGTCGCAAATGAAGGCGCGGCGGAGGTAGGCCAACCAGAAAACTATTTGGATCCCCAACTAATACAATTAAAACAAGATATTATAGAGCAAATGGCCAAACTAATAAGCCCAATTACAACACAACTCGCAGACATAAAACACGATTTACAATCGGTTAATCATAAGGCCGATAAAGCTATGGAAGTGAGCGTGAAGTCACAACAGGACATTAACGACATGCAAAAAACAATCATAGAACAACAAGACAGACTAATGAAACTCGAATTAAATGCCAGACAAAATCAGATTAAAATAAGGGGGATAGATGAACTACTCATGTACAATACAGATCTCACAAGCTTCATTGCCAACTGGCTAGCTAAGCAATTAAAGCTGGAAGAAGGAGTCTATCCCTACATCACAAAAACTTATCGAGTAGGACCTTATCACCAAAATAAAAATAAAGATCGCCCGAGAGATATAATTATCGAGATACCAGATCAAAGGACAAGAAGGAAGATAATGGAAGAAGCCAGAGCAAGAGGATCGTTCAAATGTGAAGGCAAACTGATATATATTTTCGCTGATCTTCCAAAGGAAGTGCTAGCCAAAAGAAGAGAAAAACCAATTTCTGAGACTCTGCAAAGAGCGAATAGAAGATATAAATGGCTGGACCAATGCAAACTTATGGTCTTTCACCAAGGCAAAAAGTATATAGCAACGGATGTCGACACGGGACTAGAGCTTTTGAACACAGTCGGGCTTGAAACACCAATGGAGACGAACAAGCAAAACCAAAAAAGAAAATCTTCTGATCTACTATCTCCACAGAAAGGGAGTAAGATCTCCATCAGAGACACTTAATTTTCCCTATCGTTGCTCCTCAACGAATAGGTAAAATGTTCATCAGCATGGTAGTTTGTTAGTATATGAAGTAGTGTATTTGTAAATAGAGGTAAAACTCAGAGGTTTTTTTGGGGGAGGGGGGGTTCTCAACATAGCTCACACAGATTTATTTAGCTCTCATAAGTGGACGAGGAGGGAGGTTGATTTCCACAACCGGTGAGTGAAGTTAACTCATCAGTTTGAGAGAGCTAAACTTGAATAAATCTTAACAGGGAAACGGAATTTTGGCTTTATAAACAACAGTGTTATTTTTAATTCATTATAGTATAAAGGGGTTTTAGGGAGGGAGGGAGGAAGGTAAGGGGGAAAGGGGAGGAAGCGGGATTAGTTAATTAGCTGCATATATTAACCAGATTTATATAGTTAATAATCTTAGCAATAATAAATAATAATAATAATAATAATAAAAAATAAATAAATAAACAAATAAAAATAAAAAATTAATAAAAAAGAGAGAAAATAACAAGAATAATAAAAATATAGTTCATTGCTTTAGTTTACCGACATAGAAGGGGAGGGAGGGGTGTGAAGAAATGGGAGGGGGGTTGGGGTGGCTATAGGGTGGTGGAGGGGAATAGGACAAATATATAACAGGTTAAAGATTGCAACGACGATAGGAAACCATGAAGGAAAGAAGATAGTAGTAGGAAAAGTTATAAAAGGAGGAAAGAATGATAGTAAAAGGTGTATATATAGAAAGGAATTGAACCAGACTAGGAGCTGGTGGGATATATTTGGTTTAACTGGTTTGAACTTTAAAATCTGAAAAGTTTATGTTATAAAGAGAAAGAAAAGAACTGAATTTATATTACCTATATATCGATTTGAAGGGTGTGGTCTAAATATAACATCTTGAAAAAGCATATTAGGAAAATATTGTGATACCAGTAACACCTCTTTAATAACTATACTACAAGACTTTATTAAGAAACCACAAGTGGTGCTACAATATTAAAATTGATTGATCTTTTAAGTCCAACTCAGCCTTTATACTGTCTAAAGAGAAAAGAAAGAGAAGGGGGGGGGGGGAAGAGAAAGAAAGAAGACCTAGATATTGTATTGTCTTTTGTTTTTCTTGTAGTGGGCCAATCAAAAAAACCGGTATCATAGTGAACATTGCATTTAATTGGGAAAATTCAAATTACAGTGCAACTCAGATTGCTAAATAAAAAAAAAGTATGAGAAAATAAGATAAAATAAAAAAATAAAGCCACATTGGAAGCCCCAGAGTGATATATCAATAATAATAATAAAATAAGAGTTAGTCATAAGTAATTATTACAATCCAAAACAAAAATGTGTTCTAAAATCAAAGTTTTAACTTTCAATGTCAGAGGTTTGGGAAACCCAATTAAAAGAAGGAGAGTGATCTCGAATTTAGCCCATAGAATTTAGAGCGCAAATTATTTTTCTGCAGGAGACCCACTTGCGGCATAACAATACTGATTCATTGAAAGCTAGGTGGCTACAAGCACAATACCATGCAACTGGTAATTCCAAATCAAGGGGCGTAGCCATCCTTATAGCAAAAAATATACAATTCCAACAAACAAAAACTCTCAAAGACAAAAAAGGTAGATATATCTTCGTTAAAGGGAAAATAGGGGAACACAAAATTACTCTAGCCTCGTTATATGCTCCTAATACAAATCAATTAGATTTTATAGAGGAAATATTGCAGAAATTAACTAAATTCCAGGAAGGAGATCTGATAATTGGAGGAGACTTAAACTATATAATAAAACATCAATTAGACAAATCGAACTTCAATAAGCCTCACCCAAAAAATATACATAAAACAACAAAACTAGCAGCTATTCTAAAAAAATATCACTTAATAGACACATGGAGGTACTACCACGAAGGAGAAAAGGACTTCACATATTTTTCACAAAGACACAATACGTATACAAGAATAGACTACATATTAAACTCCAATACCACTATAGATAAAGTAGAGGAAATTGAAATAGGAAGTAATACAATCTCAGACCATGCATGGGTAACAATGACATTTAATCTAGGTGATAAAACACAGAACAGCAGACAATGGTGCCTACCAAAGCACTTATTATTTAATCAAGTCGCATCTAAAGAAATTGGGAAAATAATAGAAACAGCTATCACAGAAAACATATCTAAAGAAATTGGAGAGCACATACTTTGGGACACAATTAAAACAGTGACCAGAGGCCACATAATAGCCCTTACGGCTAAAATCAATAGAGAAAAATTAAAACAAAAACAAGAGTTAACTAGTAATATTAAAGCTTTAGAAACCAAACATAAACTAACAGGCAGTAAAAAAATATACAGAGAGCTTCTAACACAAAGAAAAATTTTAGAAACCTTAGAAAGCCATACGATATATAAACAACTGTTAGCTGTTAAGCAGACTCACTGGTCCAACTCGCCTAAAACGCTCCGTATTTTAGCAAACAAAGTAAAACAAAGAAGATCACAAAATAATATTAATAGAATCTATAACAGTAAAAACGTAATACAGTATAAATCAGAATCAATTCTCAAGGTTTTTAAAGACTTTTATACGCGACTATACTCTTCAAATAACCCTGACCAAGCTAAAATAATCCATTTTCTAAAATCAATAAAAAGTCTTAAGAAATTAGAGGAAACACACCGAACTCTTCTTGACAAACCCATCACTATTCAGGAAACAACAAATGCAATAAAAAATGCTAAAAATAATAAAGCCACAGGGCCGGATGGCTACCCGGCAGAATTTTTTAAAAAATACACAAATTTATTAGCAACACACCTAACTAACTTGGCCAACTCAATTTTAGACAAGGGTAAAATGCCACCTACTTGGGAGAGAGCTGACATTATTGTACTTCACAAACAGGGAAAAGACCCCCTGAAAGCAGCATCCTACCGTCCCATATCATTGCTCAACCATGATTATAAAATCTTCACTTCCATCATTGTGAATCGTTTAAATACATTTATATCCAACTACATACATACAGACCAATCAGGATTCATACCAAAAAGAGACATTACAGATAACATTTATAAATCATTAAACCTTATAGATCATTGTACTCACAACAGCATGGAAGCTATTTTACTTTCACTAGATGTCGAAAAAGCTTTCGACTCGGTAGAACTATCATACCTCTTAAAAACACTGTCATACATGGAATTTGGAGAAACATTTTTAAACTTAATCAGAGCAATTTATCACCAACCAACAGCAAACATTAAGGTAAACGCTATGCATTCAGAAACCATTTACATCAAAAGAGGCACAAGGCAAGGTTGTCCCCTATCTCCCCTCTTATTTGCACTTGCTCTAGAACCCTTCGCGACAGCTCTCAGAGAAAACAATCAGATAAAGGGGATAAAGGTTAATTCCACAGAATTCAAAATCAGCTTGTTCGCGGACGACATGTTGATATATATGACTGATCCAATAAATTCACTGTCCTATCTCTCATCTCTACTCACAAATTTTGGAGCGATCTCAGGATTAATAATTAACCAAACAAAATCATATTACCTTGCCATTAATATCCATAACAAAATGATCCAACAAATAAATAAACTGTACAGTTTTCAGTGGTCACCATCACACTTAACCTATCTAGGCGTTAATATCTCCCCTAAATTAAATGAACTGATAAAATTGAACCACCTCAAGTTAACAAACCAAATTAAATCAGACATTATTAATTGGAATAAATTAAAACTCACGTGGTATGACAGATTTCATTTGATAAAAGCTTTTATACTACCGAAATTTCTTTATGTATTTAGAGCGATCCCTCTCACCATCAACAGATCACTAATAGCACAATGGCAAACACTACTTAATAAGTTCCTCTGGCAAAACAAACACCCGAGAATTGCGTTTAACACTATGAGGAGGAAATCAGTAAACGGAGGTTTCAATTACCCAGACTTAGCATTATATCAATCAGCAGCAAGATTGGTCAACCTCTTGCAATTGACATCTAACTCTCCCCGGCCAGATTGGATTAAGATCACACAATCATCTTTAAATCACTATGACATCGCAGACATAATTTGGGATAATCCAAAAAATAGACCACAAAGTATCAAAATCAGTTTTGTGATATCGTCTATACTAAAGACGTGGGACCAAATTAAGATCAAAATTGTCCCAAAACTGTCTAGATTCTCGACATTTATAAATCAAGAATGGTCCCCACAGGGGTGGGAGCGGTCACTCATCCAAATATTGCGACAAGCCAAAGTTACTAGACTAATAGACATTGCCACACAACCAGGACTATTAAGGAAGCTAGAGATAGAGGGAAAAATAAAACAGAAATTACAATGGTTTAGCTACTTACAACTCTCACACATGGCAGAGAAAATAAAACTAAGGAACATCATGAAAGAACCTCTGACAGAATTTGAACAAATTTTGAACTCATCCTCACAACAAAAAAAAGGGATGATAGCTAAATTGTACAAAATTCTATTAAACACTGGAGAATAAATGCCTAAGTTGCCAAAATAGCTGGAATAAGGACTGTTTAATTGAACAGTCCTTAGAAACTTGGAATGACATTTGGTCATCCAACATATTTATCTCAAAAGTTATTGTAACTAGGCTCCAAACATTCAAAGTGATACATAGATGGTACTTAACTCCCAAAAAATTAGCACTAATGTCAGCCAAATCGTCCCCTAAATGTTGGAAAGATTGCGGTGAGGAGGGAACCTTTGCCCACTGTTGGTGGGAATGTATAAAAATCAGACAATTCAGGGAGGAGGTTCTAATGAAAATTAAAGATATTACTAATTATGTACTCCCTTTTGATCCGAAAATAATTTTTTTAGACATATGGGGAACTCTGTGCATACCCAAAATTAGAAAGGAACTTATTGACTCACTTTTTATTGCAGCTAAAAGCACCATTGCGACAGTATGGAAATCTAAGAGACTGCCAACAATTGAGACTTGGTTCTCAAAAGTTTGGAACCATTTTATTCTAGAAAAAATAAGTAACGACATACAAAATGCAGAACATTTCACAGAAAATACCGGTTTTATTGATAAATGGCTCCCTTTCTTGGAATATATAGAAGAACATAATCTGCAGCCCAACTCAAAAATTTTTCAAGTTATAACACACAATGGTTTCCTTTCATTCTATTAATCTAACAATATACTTGAGTCATCAGAAGATTATGTTAATGTTAATTCTCAAAAATACAAGGTTAATAATGCATTGTACATGGAATTTTTGTCTTGATCTGGATTGATGTTTATGATTGTAAGTTATATGTTGCAACAAAGGTTTAATAAAATTATTTAAACTCAAAAAAAAAGTAGAGATGAGCGTGAACAGAAAAAAATGAACATAATGTTCATTTTTTTTTGTTTTTTAAAATTTTATTGGGTTTTTATATTATATAGGGAGGGATTACAACAGGCCATAAGCATTTATGAGATTCACATACAAGACACATAATCATCCATCTAGATATAAAAAGCCATTATATATGTAATTAACGCCCCATATACCTTCAAGGTTCCCTTTTATTAATTTCTATACTTTTTCATCCACTTACTCTGTAGCTTATATTTCTAGTAATTTTTTTCTTTTGTGCATATTACAGATAGATCACATTTCACCTCTTTTACCTTTTAATCAGGGATCTTAGATCCATAATCGTTCTAGGAGTGGGAGGTGGATATAGCAAAGCATACAATATCAGCAGGACAGTAATATACATGAACATAAAGATAAGAGCAATTTTTATATTAATTTCCTCTCTTTCTTATATCTGTTCTGGCCATGCCTTCCAAACTTGTCTGCTTGTATTTTCATAATAGTAAGGGTATAGAGGCCAAATCAATATTTAGTTTGAAAACAATTTTATATTCTATTTTTAAAAAGTATGCATACATACATACATACATACATACATACATACATACATACATACATACATATATATAAGGTTAAGAAGAGCAGGTGGTCATTTAATGTAGCCGGTATTTTATATTTTGAGAAGGAGTACAGTCTAGGTACAATGAATAAATTCCAAAGACCCATTAACATAGACTATATAGTGTTATATAAAAAAGAGAAAATAAGGAAAGAAGGGAAAAGCTATTTAAGTAAGAGGTTGAGTCTGCATTAATGAGTCCTGATGTGCCCTAAGATTCTGATCATTGTTTTTTCTTCTCTCTTCATGGAAAGTGGCACATCCAGTCCTTAATCCCTCTTTCCCCTTTCAGTATTGGCATGCTTGATTCTTTCCATGCAGATCTGCTTTTTTCTTCTTCTTGCTTCGTGAGAGGTAGTACATCCAGTCCTTAATCAATCTGGGCCACCAAAGGTAGATTCCCTTGTCTTCCAGCCATTTCTGAAGGGGATCAGTATGGATGTAGTTACTCCTCCACTTGTTTTTCTGTTTTAAGATCCGCTGCATTCTTTTCTCCCCTTTCTGTGTTGGGATGCCTGTTTCTCTCTGTGCAGGTCTGATTCGTGGCCCCGCCTTTTCTTTACTAAAGTTTTGTGTCTTGAACGGGACATCCTGATAAGATCGTCCATTTTGCAAAGTGTGTCGCAGACTGTTTTCCCCCTCATTTGGCTCCATTTTCCTTTCAGTTAAGTCTGTCCCTCCAGAATTTTTTTCTGGATTGTGATTTCTTGTAATCCCTTTATCCTTTTCCACTCCAAATATTGCATCTGCTTTCATTAGTAACTCAGTCATTATTTTAGACATTTCTTGCAAACAAGCAAGTACCCCTTCTTGCCAAAAAGCCATTTCAGAGAGTGGTAAAAAGCTTTGTTTTGGTTAATTATATTCAAAGTTTTATAGCATTCCAGCAAATGCTGAGAGAGTCATTCTTCTCCCGTTTCTGCCCCTCCCAGCTCGCTCAGGCAGCCACGCGTAATTAAGCTGGGTTGCCCCGTAAAACCATGAATCTGTCCACTTACTCGATGGAAGGCTGTGGGGTCAGTTAAGCTCTCTTAGAATTATTTTTTTATCTGTCTTGTTAAGAATCTGCTTGATTTGCTGTGGTTTCTTTCGGCCTGTTGGACTCCCAGTTTCACAGTTAAGTAGCCATGTTGGCTCCTTCTTTGGTCCTCACTTCAGAACCGGTATCTGGGCTTCTGGAGGTTCACCAGTCCCCCAAAGCTCTTCCACCTTGTTCCAGCCTGCCTCCCCTCTCCGGGGGGAGGGCTTGGGGATCCAATCTCTCAGCTCCCAAGGAACCAGGAAGGTCATGGCAGGGAGCTCATAAAATTCCCCTGTCATGCTTTCACTGTCTCATTCCAGAAGTCAACATGATGTTCATTGTTCATTGCCATCCATGAACAGGGACTCACGAACACTTATGAGCATGACCTATTCAAGAGCATGTTCGTGGTTGGATGTTCATGGGGGCCAGCAGGCTCTCCTCCAGACATCATCAAAGTTTGGTCAAGATCCCTACTGCACTACTCCCAGCAATCTAACCTGAGCAGGCAGCAGGAAAGGTACCAATAGTAAATAATAGCTTGGCCCCAGAGCCTGGCAACAGCCCTGGAACCTGAAGGGGTAGATCCATATCCCACCACACACAAAGAAAATTCAAGCTCCAATGCACTCTCCCTGTCTCTCTGTCAAAATGCCAACAGCAGATCTTTCTCTCCCTCTCAACTGTCTGCAAAGACTAGTCAGAGCTGAGAGCTGAGAGCTGGGAGCCCCCACCCTCCCCCATGGCCTTTACTTTTTTGTAACAAATTTGAAGCTCCACACTTGAAAGGAAGACCTGCCTATCAAGCTAAATTGAGCTTAGATTGGGGTTTCCAGGGCAACAGCCGGAGTTCAGACACAGTTCAGACAATCCGTGCCTAAGTTGCCAAGGGAATTGATTGCAGGTGTCAGACTGTCTGGCTTGACGAACAGCAATGAACGAGGCTTGCAACAACCACCTGTTTGTTTAGAATGGGGCCTCATGAACAGTTTGTTCACAAACAGCAGAGTGGGCTGTTCGTGGCTTTTTTTTGGTTCGTATTGCTGTTCATGCCCATCTCTAATTCAAAGTCCTTACAGATGTTTCCTCAGAACACAACTTAAGAAAATTAAGTTAAGAACTGATTCTGTTTTCACTTGAGTTCAGTGACAACATGAACAGATAATAGATATTTATTTGCAGAAAATATCCATTGGCAAAATAGGATGGCTTACAGTGCAATCTAAAGGAGAGTTACACCCTTCTTAGTCCATTGACTACAATGGATTTAGAAGGTTGTGACATTGTTTAGAATCACACTGGATTTGAGTCTGACGGTCATCAATACAACAGACCTCTGGAATAGTAATTGCTAGGCTGTTCAAGTCCTGGAACCAGAAACAAAAACCACTTTGTATTACTTGCTTTCCATGACTCATGGAATCAATGATATGCTGGTACCCTCTAGAGGAAATGTTGTATTTGACATCTTCTCTGTTGATAGTTGAATTGAAGCCTGATGTAGCAAGTTGACCTTACTATCAAAAAGGTTGCTTCCATTTACCCTTTCCCACATCTTCACTGAGGGCATGGAGCAAACAAAAAGAGAAAGTGAATAACTAGAATTCAGCTGATCAAACAGATCAGTGATAAAAAAGAGTATGGCAATGTCTCTAATGACCTTTACTAGATGGCAAGCACCTTAGTAACTCTAAGCAGTCTGACCTGAAGATGTTGTTTTTAGCTTACTGTGTCTTACTTGTCAATTACTATGTGAACAAATATTGAATAATATCTCAGAAACTGTGTGAACCAGTCACTGTCACACAAGGTTACGCAAGTTCTATGTATGGCATATAGATTAGTTTGCTGCAGATAAATTAAGGTGACATTTTTATTATTTTCCATCTTAAAATACACACCTTGTGTGATATGTTTTCATCCTAGAAGGTTTTCAGATTCATTGCTATGATCATCTTGGTGTTCCAAATAGGGATTGGGCAGCCTTATATTTTGCTCTACAGTGATGCTAAATTTCAAATGCTTGGGAATTGTATTATCCTTTTCAATGCCTGATGTTCTTGTCCATGGACTGACTTTACTACTGAAATCAAATACTCAACAATTTAACAACAGGAACACAAAGTAATGAGCCTCTTTTGTTAGATAACAGTGGGAAGAGAACACATTCCTGTGTTGAGGCAATTGAGAGATGCTCCATCTCTTTTCTTTTTGTATGATGGAGAGCAATGACACTCTCTTCACAGTGCAACATATAAGGCATGAAGTGCCACCCATGAGGAATGGCATGAAAAAATAATTTTGTGTTTTGAGTTTTTATTATTTCTTCTTTATTATGGGTATTGCACATGTTTCTTTATTCTGTTCTGGATTTATTTCAAACATTTCCAGCTTTAACTTTTCTCCCCATTTGTTAGAGAAGAAATTCTTGGGGATATACCACTCACCGAAGAGCCCCTTACTGTCAAATTTAGCAGATATGGGAAAGAGTCCCCATTTTGTGGGTAGAATGCCAGAGTCAGGCTTTATTCAATCCAATAATGGATCCAAATATCATCTTAATAGGAGAGATCCTTGTGGATGATTACATCATTTACATCTAAAGTGAGGGGTTGTTTTTTAAACAAAAATAGTCTGCAGTTGAAAGGAGCTAAACTCTGCTCCCTTCCATGTTTTACTTCATTTTACTCTGTGTTTTTAAAGTCTCCTAATTCAATATACTTCCAGTATTAGAGCAGGAGTGAAAGAAAAAGTGTTTCAATTATCGGAGTTTAGTAAGGTGCAGGTCTTTGCATTCCTCACCTGTGTACTTTAAACAATACTTGTTCATAAATGCCAGGTCTGTTGCACAGTGACAAATATGTGGAAAATGTGCTTCATAATCTTCTCTAAATCCTGACATTTTCTGATATTCTGCTGGGTTTTTTTTTGAAGAAAATTCAAATGAGGTATACCTCATTTGCAGAGGAGAAGGAAATTACTTTAAAAATGCTAAAGTGTATCCTCTCATCTAGCAGTGTTAAGAAACAATGGACATCTTTGTGGGAAAGATTCATCATAATCTTCTGTAAATCCTGGCACTGAATGATATCTGGTATTTTCAAAGAAGGTGTATCTTTTACTCTTAACAAATATAGAGAAGGAAATTGCCAAATCAAAGAGATTCATTCATCTTGATAGTGCTAAAAAAGTACATCACCACAATCACAAAATAAAATTAGTTATCTGGTGGTAATCTGGAATGTCAAGGGACAATTGCACCACTACTCAAGAAGTTGTTCCAGGGCCATGCTATAATTTATTTTTACCCATCAACAATTTATTGAAATTCACAAACAAAGGGGCATAATTAAATATGACTCTTACCAATATAAAGCATTGGAAATAAGTACATAACAAACAGGAGGTTCTGTTTGGAGCTGTTTCCCAATGTGGTTGCCATTTATATCTGACTGGAAGTTTTCAGGAACTCAATAGATTGTTCTGGTGCAACAACTCAGCCATTGTTCAGGTAGTGAACAGACAGTCCTCTAAGAACGTCAGGGTCATTAGTAAGGTTAGTAAGGATCTTGGTCCTGTGATGTCTTCAGTTTAATATTCTTTTCAAGGTGTGGTATGTACTAGGTTTGGACAAGGGCATAGCTAATGCACTGCCTTGCTTTCAGGAAAAGCATTTCCACAAATCAGCACCCAGTGCAGAGCAGTATTGGGTGTCAATGCCAGATGGCCTGTGGCACCTTGGGATAGAGAAGCACACTGAGCAGTGATGGCCTTGCTGGTTCCAAGCACAAGGGCATCTTATGAAAGGAGTTTTTAGAGATGAGGTAGGTTTACAGCGAGCCTGGCCCTTGCCAGTAGAATATATACAGCAACTCTTGATTTCCCTGTAGGGAAAATGGTTTAGTGATAAAGATGCTTAGGGCTTACCTAGCTGCTTTGGCTTTCAAGACAAAGTTGAGGGCCAAGCAGACAATATGTCCAATTTTTGAATAAGGAGGCTGCTGGAGTACAGGTCACAAAAAACTCTAGTAAGGCAGGATTCTAGATGCCAACAGATGAGCAGCATCACCCTGGCTCCAACCGTGTCAGCATATTTCTGCCAGCCTTGCAATCAATAGTCCCTGCCAGTACATAGAATGTGCCAAGAGGTACCAAGCCTCATACCTCTCCCTGAGGTATGAGAGATGTTACTCAGCACAAACCCGACTCATATAACACAGCAATGGGCTGTTATAGAAATGTCCTCGATCATGCTCTGTTCTTGCTCTTCTTCTTCACAGCTTAACACACCTTGTTCCACCTGCTGACTATGACATCTTGCTGGCCTCGATCAGCTAAATAGATATTGCATCCTTCAAGAGAGAGGTGCATGCCATCATTCCTATTCAGGTGAAGCATATCATAACAAATGGACTGGAGGGAGATATCACCCCCTCTGTTCTCCACAATTGCCCTCCTTAATGATTTGCTAACACTGTGCTTCACTTGTTTGATACTAATAAGTTTTAAGGCTCCTTTCCAAATTCTCCTCTGAAGGAGTTTGGTCCAGACAAGGAAACACTTGGGCACCGTTCTTCAATCTTCTTCAAGTGCTTAAGTGCTTTTAGCAGGAGAGCAATTCTTTTTGTGTGCCCCACTCAAATAACAACAACAACAACAATAATAACATTCAATTTATATACCACCCTTCAGGATGACTTAACACCCACTCAGAGCAGTTTACATTATCCCCACAACAACAAACACCCTATGAGGTGAGTGGGACTGAGGGCGAAGCTACAAGTGACGAATGACACTTGAACGGCAAGTGTATTTCTCCCTGTTCACTTGTGCTCCACTCAATCCACTTGCCGTTCAAGTTTCATTCATCACTTGTAGCTTGGCCCTGAGGGCCAAGCTACACATGACGAATGACACTTGAACGGCAAGTGTATTTCTCTCTGTTCACTTGCCCTCCACTCAATCCACTTGCCGTTCAAGTGTCATTCGTCATGTGTAGCTTGGCCCTCAGAGAGCTCCTAGAGGCTGTGACTGACCCAAGGTCACCCAGCTGGCTTCAAGTGGAAGAGTGGGGAATCAATCCCGGCTCTCCAGATTAGAGTCCCACGCTCTTAACCACTACGTCAAACTGGCTTAACCACTACACCAAATGCAGGACCAGGGGCCAAGCTACACATGACGAATGACACTTGAACAGCAAGTGTATTTCTCCCTGTTCACTTGCCCTCCACTCAATACACTTGCCGTTCAAGTGTCATTCGTCATGTGTAGCTTGGCCCCAGGATTTCAGGATAACTGCCCTCTCTTAAAACCTGGTGGATTAAAAAGCAGGAACCAGTGCAGCAGATGGGGAACAACATTCCCCATCTGCTGCACCACTGGATGCTGGCAAGGGGGTAAAAGCTCAGCTGTGTCTCTCCATCACTGGATGCAGTCCTCTGTTTTGCCCAAAGATGACAGAATGACCCATAATGAGTGGGTTACAGGATATGCCTGCACCTGCAAAAAATATAAACAACGCTGAATTATTTAACATAACCCTTGATGTGATGCTGCTCATCTGTCAGCATATATATATATTGCTATTCAAAGCACAACAATTACATAGGGGAAATCTCTTTTGGGGGGCAATTGGTGGGAGATAGGGAGAGGTGGGAACTTACCAGTGAGGGTTGTGATCAGTGTCTCTGTGCAATATCACTTCTTACATGACCTGGAAAGCAACACTGTTGCACCAGGGCTGATTCTTTAACACTTGGGCAAAAACATAGTGTTTAAAATGTTTCTGGCTGAGGGCCAAGCTACACATGACGAAAGACACTTGCCTGGCAAGTGGATTGAGTGGAGGGCAAGTGAACAGGAAGAAATACACTTGCCATTCAAGTGTCATTTGTCACTTGTAGCTTGGCCCTGAGTGCTAAAGAATTGGCACTGGTCTAATTACCTTGGCTTCATATTCTTCTTATTGCAGTAAGAGAGCAATATTTCAGTACAAAGTATGTTGTACAGCTCTATAGCCAGAAGTTGTATATGAGAGGAATTTATGTTCAGCTTTATAGTGTGGATCAGGTCAGCTAGGAGTACTTTCAGATGACACTAGCCATGATAGGAACGAGTATAGTATAAAAAACACATGAAGAGATCCTACAGGAATCAAAGTGTTCCAAAACCGCTTTTAAAAATAATAATAATAACATTTGATTTGTATACCGCCCTTCAGGACAACTTAATGCCCACTCAGAGCGATTTACAACGTATGTCATTATTATCCCCACAACAAAACACCCTGTGAGGTGGGTGGGGCTGAGAGAGCTCCAGAGAGCCGTGACTAGCCCAAAGTCACCCAGCTGTCTTCAAGTAGAGGAGTGGGGTATCAAACCCGGCTCTCCCTCAGTGAAACTCCCTCAGTGAAAGAGACAGTAATAGCTTGGCATTCTTTCCATACACACATGCCCAGATCCTTTGGCTTGATCAGTAGGGCCAATACTTTTCTAGTGTTGTCCAAAGAAGAGTCAACGTAATGTCATATTGTTACGGAACTACAAGATGTTTGCCTCCCTTATTTAATCAAGGTGGGATGTTGGAAGGTGGAAACATTTATGCCTGTTCGTCTAATTTCATATGAGTTATCATGTTTCTCTTGTAATAAAAATTACAAGGAGGCTTGTGACACCTTGAGATCAGAATATTTTTACTGCCATATCTTTACAGAGCCAGAACTTTCTACACATCTGTTGTCCAGCAATGAGCATGCAAGTCTCAAAAGAAAAATCAGTTTGTTAATTCTGCATAGTTCCATTTGCTAGTTGTACCCTCTTTTTAAAAGATGTGCTTAGGTGTAACAACATATATAATCTTTCCAATAGTTACATTACGTAAGGTGACTTCTGTGGCAAGCATCAGAAAGCCATGTTAGCTGGTCCTTTTCCAACATGCTCCAAAGCTTGACCTCTTTTGAATCTGTTTTTGTGCTTGTGCTATAATGACATTTTTGCTTGTATTTATAAGTTTTAATGGGTTTTGACTTCTAAATTTTTTGTTTGTTCTTGGGGTGGATTTTTAGTTTAATGGTTAAGATTTGGGGGAAGGTTTGGTACTGTAAGTTTAGTTGATTATTGTTGGATTTGTTGAACTGATATTTGCATTCTTCATTTCGTAGTCCGCTTCAAAAGGAGGACACCACAAAATATAAATGTGTGTGAAATACACAAACAAATGCTTAGTCAATAGTGACCATTGTTGCATCTTTGCAAACATATACACAATTTTAGGATTGTTAGTATGTTCCAAGATAGTTGGGATTTATGTAAGAAAACTTGTGGCTGAACATTACACATTTTTGACAAAGTTTAAACAGCCTCTGCTTTTTAGTGATTCAACTTCTTGTTTACATGGTCCTCTCTTCATTTAATTGTTTCCTCAGAGATGTTATCTAATCACCACATTATCATTCACTCATTTTAATTGGCTGGGATCACTCATGTGATTGATTCAGAAAGAAGAAAGGAGCAATCAGAAGGAAATGGCACTGGCAAGGGGAAACAGTAATATACAACAGGATTTTTTTTTTAATTTTTTTTTTTCATAACTACAAAACACTACACAAAACTATCACAAGGAAAGGGGAGAGGGAAGGGACAAAGGGGGGGGTGGAAAAAGAAAAGGAGGGGAATGAACTACAAACACTAAACACTACACTTCAATGTTTCCCTTCATACTGTCATAATACAAAAATAGCTCCATAGGATAATGATGGAGTGGTTAATCATACAGAGAATAGGCATTTCAAATTCTGATTAAACTTTCCTCCCCCTTCTAGGTCCCGGACGCAATTCTCTCTGTGCAACTGCTGTTGCGATGCTCTCCTCCTCCCCCCCCCCCCTCCGGCTCCTCCTTTTCTTCGTTCTTGGTGCAGCAGAGTTCTGGGTTTTTATTCTCAAAATCCTTTAGTTGATCTTCTGATAATATCTTATAGGCCTGATCTTTATATCTGAACCATATTCCTTCCGGGAATAACCATTTGTACTTTATTCCATGGTCCCTCAGAAGTGCTACAAACTTTTTATATTTAAAACGCCGTTTCCGGACTAGAAATGGAACGTCCTTCAAAATCTTGACTTTCAAACCCATAAAGTCCAAATCCGCATTGTATGAGTTATATAGGATGGTGTCCCGAATCTTTTTAGATGAAAAGTCAATAATGATCTCAAGAGGCAACTGTCGCTTTGTTGCATATTTTGAAGAAGCCCGACGGACCTCCAAAATGGCGCTTTTAACCTCTTCTTTAGTCGTCCTCGCGGGTGTCGCCAGTAATTCCGAGACCAAATCCCACAGATCCTCATTTTCCTCCTCTTTCACGTTTTGGAGACGCAAAATTGTCTGCGTTCGTTCCACCTGTAGCCCGATCAGCTGGTTCTCCACCAACTTCAGGTCCTTTTTTGTAGCCTTCACAAGTGACGCACTTTCCAGAGCAGACTTTTCTGCCCCCCCCCCGCTGCTGCCTTAATGGTTTTCACCTCGCTTTCAATTAAGCCCACCCTTTGATCAGTTTCGTTCAGCTTGTCAACAAAGGGTTTTATAGCTTCCACCACCGCCCTGCGTACCAACTCTTCGAGCGACTCCCCCTTCTGCAAGGTAGCCGAGATTGACTTACCGAGAGCGGGACTTTGCCTCTTTGCTGCCATTTGGGGGGGGAGGGACGCCAACAAAATTCTGGAACTCAACGAAGGGGAAGAGCGAGTCTTCTTCAGATCAACCTCTCCTTCACAAACGCTTGTAGAACAGAAGGGATTCGCTTGTTTACAGGCTTCCGCCTGTTTCTTTTACTTGCCGTTTCTCGTTGCCCGGCGGCACTCGAGGCGCCACGCACATCTGCCGGCCTCCATAGGGACAAACGGGCAATTCCCCCCCCCGCATTGATTTCGGGGAGTTCTTCCCGCCGCGTCCCGGACCCTGGCTCCCTCCCTGGGAGTCCTGGGGGCTAATCCTTGCGGGTCAGCCGCCCGGTCAGGGTGCCCGGTCGTTTCCTCCCAGACCAGCCGAGAGGAGCGTCCGGCATGGCTGAGAAAACGAAACCGAATCACAACAACAGGATTTTTTTTAGAAGTGTGGAGAGTATTTTTCATTACAACAATCACTGCCTTGGATCCTGCTTAAAATTTTCAGGGACAGAAATATTTCCATCTCCAGAGCATGAATTCTCTACTTCCCCATTTTGCTGAACCTAAAATACCTCCCAAAATGATTCTCCTGGTAGATGGGGGACACTTAGGAATAGCTTAGTGAGGAATCTGCTGCAGAAGGTAAAGTCAATAAAAAATGCCCTCTTTTCCACCAATGGGACTTTTAGATGGGATCCTAGGCAGTACTTTGTCCCGCCCCCATTATTTTTTTCATAGCTCATATACCCCTAAAGAAGCCCCCCTTACTGAAAATTTTGAGTGCTCCATTTCTCTTCTGGAAAGTGAAACGCTTCAGCCATTATGCTTTAACTGCTCCTCAAATGAAGCATATGACATGCTCAAGCAATGGTTTGACAAGTACCTCCACCAGACTCTGCAACTACCAGCTGAGAACTTTTCTAAATGTGCACCAGTTCTAAAAGCCTTGGATTTTAACTCAATTCAACCATGAGATTGAGATAACAAGCAGCTTCTACCCTTGAGGTCCTGAACCCTGTCTGTTTTATCTCAAACTTAGTATGTACATGTTGACTTTATTTGAAATACCTTGACACATGTTTCTCAGGTTTGCACTTAATCAACAATGCTATAGCATAGATGCTTTCAATGCAGTGGCTATGTTAAGCAGTGCACATACAGGATAATGGTACAGCAAGAAGCCTGGAAATGGTTTGCAAATATAGGGTCTCTGCAGGCTGCAGAATCTTTCCTGCTGAGCTCTGAGTCACTTTGACTGGGCTTGCTGATAAAATTGAACCTTTCTCCTGTCAGCATTGCACATCCATGGCATATTTTTGACAGTCAAAGTCTGATAAATGATGGTGGACAAAGCAGAGAGAACACAGCGTGATATCCAGGTTGTTCTGGCAGGCAGAAAAAATCCAGCTTTTGATGTGAAAATTGAATCAATTTAACACAATGTTCACTACAGAAAACACAAAGATGGCCGAGCTGTGATATTTTGATAATGGTGCTAATACTACTTAAGGGCTTGCATGACTTCTTCTAATCTCTCTCTCTCTCTCTTTTTTAAATAAAATTTTATTGGTGAGTGGAAACAAAAGAAAATTTTCCAAATTTAACACATATAATCCCATTTTCCCCCTTACTCTGTCCCCCACCCTTTTCCTCCCCCCTTCCTATTGACTTCCAACAGCTTCCCAACCCTTAACCCTTCTTATTACTTAAATCTATTTCATTTATATTTTCCTACCAACTTTGAATCATAATATCTCTTACTCTAAGCACATTCTTATTCTTTTACATAAACTCTATCAAATATACTATCAATATAGTATATCTCATATCAATATAACATAACAATATAGTATAATATATAGCAGGGATCGCACTATCTCTTACTTTAAACTTATTCTATTTCTTTTCTTTTAGGCATATACTCCATCAAATACACTATCAATATAGTATATATTATAGTAATATATTATATATATATATATTGTATGCTATGCCACCAACGTAGCACAGTACACAACACCATATAGCATAACCACATAATATGTTATAATGTAAAGTCTGATCCACTAACCCGTTATTTTATGTTGTATATCATATATAGTATACCTCTCTCATATATTCAATGTAAAATTCCCTTAAATATTATATTAGCTTAGATTATAATTACATTCCCCCTAAATGGTAAGATCCCTTCTCTCTTCTCATTGCAACATTGTTTTTTTAAAAAAAATTCAAACTGCCACAGTTCTCCTTTTACATCCCACTTTTTTACCAAAAATTGTTTCAATTTCCCCCAATCAACAATATATTGTCCTAGGTCAAGGTCTTTAAGTTTCCTTGTCATTTTGTCCATTTCTGCCATGTACAGCAATTTGTAAATCCAGTCTTCTACAGTTGGTATTTCTTGCGTCTTCCATTTCTGCGCATACAAAAGTCTTGCCGCTGCTGTCATATAAAATAACAATGTTCTATGCTGCATTGGAACTGTCTCCATTCCCAAGTTCAGTAGCAACAATTCTGGGTTCTTGTTTACTTGTATTTGTAAAATCTCATGTATTGCTTCAATTATTTCTCCCCAGTACTATTTAGCTACTTCACATGTCCACCACATGACTTCTTCTAATCTCAAATTTGTTTACTTTGAGAAAATCTTGAGTGTGGGGCTTCAACACAGATGGCTAATAAAGAATAAAAAAGAAAAATACATATGACTTACAAAGTTGCAAATACATATGCAGATATACTGTCCCCAATAAGCCAAAAGGATCACCACATATATGATTAAAGCAAGATAATCTCTAGAAAAAGGAAGTTTTCTAGAAGCATAACATACTTTGAATGTCTTTTTCAGGCCAGTTTGGGCTTAGGGTCAAGCCACATAAATGGATCCCCCAATATGTAATGTACTTGCAAATTACCATTTACTATAAATTGTAATCATGGTGCTGGGGAAGAAGACATTACCTCATTCTTGGGCACAGTCCATAGGAGTTGTTTTAGCCCTCATACCAAAAAAAGAAAGCATCACAGCCCTGCTGCATATCTGGCCTCCATAGCTACCTTTCTGACAAAATTTCAAGTTTCATCCCCCGCTATCATGTGTAATTCATATGTTAGGTAGTATGGTAGTATACGGCAAACCTTTAAAGAACAATACATTAAAATCTTTATTTAGACCTAATTAGTACAATTATAAAGAAGGGAATATTTACAAAAGAAAAACACAAAGACTGAGACTCCTGGGCTGTGTGTGATGTTCCACATGTGCCCCAGAGCTTTTTAGCTCTTCATCCCATTCCCACCTCAGCCCCAAGTCCCCTAAACACCAATCCTGAAGGTCAGAGCATCCTTTGCATAGGGTTTTCAACCTCTAGGTGGGGTTTGGAGATCTCCCAGAATTACAGCTTATCTTCAGAATGCAGAGACCAGTTCCCCTGGAGAAAATGGATACTTTAGAGGATGAACTCTATAATTTTATATCCCGCTGAGGTCCCTCCTCTCCACAAAGCCTATCCTCCTGAGGTTCTACCCTCAAATCTCCAAGAATTTCCCAACTTGAAGTTGGCAACCCATACCTCTAGAAAAATACTCATTGTAGAATGAGAGCATACAGGAAAACAGCAAAATAAACCAGTAATCCTGCCATGTGGAAATGACTGAGGACAGCCATGTTATAGTAAAAAAAGAAAAAGAGTAAAATGTGATCTTAAAGTATAACAGTTTATTGTGGCACAGAGAGCCTTAGGGCACTTCCAGCTTTTTAGATTCCTTCCCAAAGAGTGACAAAATCTATATCAGTTAACAAAGATTGTATTTATTTTTTATGAACTATAATAATTATATCCTGCCTTTCCCTTGTGGATCAAGGCTGCTTTAAATCTAAATTAAAGACACACACAATATAGTAGAATCCCATTAACCCCCCATCTTCAAGAAAATGCCTGCAGCTTAGACCCCACTGAAGCCCTAGCAAATAAAATGGAAGTGGAGATTTTAGCCTATGGAGGGTGGAGTTTGGAGAGACAAAGGAACTCGGTTGTGTATAATGCTATAGATTCTACTTTCCAATACATACAGTTTCTCCAGGGGAACAGATATCTGTAGAGTGGAGATCAGTTGTAATTCCTGGAGATCTCCAGCCACCACCTGGAGAGTGGCAACCCTAGAAGTTTTTCCCTTGGAATTAAATTACATTTTTCTTTTGATATTCCTGAATGAATTCCACTATATGTTCCCATCATAAATGAGTACAAATATTTAAGATGTGAGCAAAACAATGGAGGGCTTGAATGGAAACTGAACATATGGTGGAAGCAAAATGGAGGCAAACCAGACTCCAAGCTGAAGAAATGTGCAGTCCAATGCTTTCATTTTGTTTAAGGTGTAGTACAGTAGATTATGATAAAAGCTTTTTGAAATCTGTAGATTGCCATGAAGGGAGATCAACAGGCAGCATAACAGATTAGTTTCAAAGTATCATTAACACCCACTCATATCCTGTAAAAATCTAAAAGCTGTGTGATTTCACAGAACTCACTAATAACAGCAGTCAGTTATGCTTTACAAAACAAGGGTTATAAAATGACATAAAAACAGCTGAGGTTTCTCTTCAAACATCATGTTGAAATCAGCCTTCATGCAATATAGAAAGGCATAATACCAAGAGTGCAGTCCTCAGAATTAGATGCCTTACCTTGTTAGCAGCTGCTCACAAAATGCCTTGCTGATTATTAAAGTTGGCTGCTATTTGGTACACAAGTAGCAGCTATATTAGAATCCATATTTCCTTTGAATGTTTTTGTTCCATTTGTCCTTTCTCTTGTTTATCACTGGCTGTTCTGCTGTCATGTGAAGCATTACAGATTAAAAACAATTCTTCTCCCATAATTCCAAATAACATGAAGAGAAGAACTATTTTCCCAGTCAATGGACCTGTAATGTGCCTCAGCATCTAAATAAATGTGTTTGACAATAAGAAGACATCAGTGTGGAATGCCTAACATTTGGTCAGCAAACATCTTTACTGTAAACCAACTTCATGGAATGCATCATATCTCACTTCAGGAAGACACAGTCATCTGATCATAATGGGCAGAGCTGAAACAGTTTTTTCTGAATGTTTCAAGAAGCACCGAAAAAAGGTATCAGCACTTGTGTGAAACTATATGCTCATTGATTTATATTTCCCTCACTTGCTCTTGATAACATCATAATATAGTAAAACTTGATTGGTTAAAATGTATTACAATGTCATCTCTTTCACTATAGAATGCCTTAATGATGCTTGCCAGCTGGGCAGATCAGAAATGTTTGTTTCTCCATGATTCCCTAGATGTGTAGAATCGCCATCTCATGTCTCTAATCTTTCTAGGCCAAGTGATTGATAGAGCAGTAGTCCACCAACACCAGGTCTTCTGGGACAACTGTGGTGCTCTAGACCCTTTTCAGTGTGGTTTCAGGCCAGGCTATGGGATGGAGACAGCTGTGGTGGCTGTAGTTGAGGACCTCTATCTGAAGGTAGACAAAGACCAAGCTTCTTTGGAGGCAGAAATGGATATCAGAGGATGTGCCTTGAACTGGTTTAAATCATTCCTCTTAGAACAGACTCAAAAAGTTGCTATTGGAGACCAACTATCTTCAGGGTGGAAATTATTTTGCTAAGTTTCACTGGATGCAATCTTATTCCCCATGTTATTCAACCTCTATGTAAAGCCTTTAGGAGAAATAATTTGTAGCTATGGATTTGGATGACATCAATATGCAGATAATACCCACCTCTATATTTCACTATGCAAATCTCCTGGTGATGCAGTAGAGGTCTTTTTAGCCAAACTGCCTCAAAGATGGGGAATTAATAGGCAATTGACGTGTATTAAGGGATCATAACCTGTGTATACCAGGGTCAGAGTTTCTGGAGCACACACAATAAGAGAGGAGACTAATACTTCAATGAATCAAGGAGGAGAGGAGACTAATACTTCAATGAATCAAGGCTTTCACTTAATAACATTTGAGCATACAGAGACCAAGAATCACACACACATTCAGTACAAGACTAGGAAACAAAGGTGGGAAAAATATAGAGACAGTTGTATTAGCAGGAAAATCGTTGGTGGGCAGTACGCACCTGTCTGCAGAGAAGCAGGGATCCAGCAGCGAGGAGCAGGATGCCTAGTATTGCTGCTTGCACTACACTAGGTGGGATGGGGTAGGAGCAAGAGAGAGAGAGAGAGATGGGTAAGGAACTCGAGGGGTCCGATCATCTCCCTTAAATAGCCAATTTCTGTACTTGGGCAGGACCTGGGGTGGGTTTCATGGCCCATTAATGGTTCTCAGGAGATGTAATAAAAGCAATTAATGTATCCATTTAGTGGGGCAAAGGAAAATCCAGATGGATACTTCGGAATCTAATGTTTGTGTTTGTGACACCTCAAGAATAACAAAAGGGCAGAGAGCAAGAGAGGGTGGGAAGTGATTGGGTTTAATGATGGTCCATGGTGACACTTCAGGAGGGATGAAAGGACAGAGAGGAAGAGAGGATGGGGAGTGATTGATTTTTATGATAGTCCCAGGCCTGATGGGTGGAAGTAATTATCTTGATGTGGGATTAACAGAGTCCGGAGGTGCCTTGCTTCATGGTCTTTGTCCCTGGCATCTGCATATCAAGAGACACATCTGGGAAGCAGTTCATGACAAGAGTGCTGGCATGTCATGACTTCTACAGGAAAATAGTTGTCCTATTAAACTGCTTTTGGAACATGGCTTCTCTCTGTCTCTCTACTGGTCCCAGTTGCTGTAAGGATCTCAGCGGTGGCTGCCATCTTGGCAAGAAGGCACATTGATCTGGATGCAGAGTGGCTACTCCAGAATGGTCCCAGGAAGGGTTGCTTGTGGGCACTGACTAGGGGGGTGCCCTGCCAGTCCCATGAAGTTCCTTCTCTTACAGAGGATTGGCCTCAGTACCAAGTTGTGCACAGTTCATATATAAAGTCCATGTCCAGGTTCTGGGAGGAGGTTCTAGGCAACAGTCTTCAGTCACTACCTGACAGCTGTGGTCAAATGGCTGAAAGTGAACAAATTGAAACTGAACTCAGACAATATGGAAGTGATGCTAGTTGAGAAGGTGGAGATCTTGAAGGAAATTTTGCTTCCAACTTTCAATGGTGTTCAGTTGACCTGTGCATGCAAGTTAATGCAGCTGCAAAAATGCCTCTACAAATTCAGTGTAGCCCAGAAGATCGATCCCTACCTTGACACGGCCAATCTGGATCCATGGCATGATGACATCAAGCCTAGACTACTATAAAATGCCATCTACATAGGTCTCCCCTTGCAGTCAATTTGGAGACTCCATTTCGTGAAGAACACCACAACCCAGTTATCAGGAGCTAGGTGAAGCATGCATATTACTCCCATTCTGCAGTTACCCCATTGTCTACTCATCAGTTTCTGGGCTGTATTTGAAATATTGGCTATTATATACAAAGCTCTTCATCATCTTGGTCCCTCATATCTATGGGACTGCCTCTCTCCCTGTGCTCCACCTTGGTAGCTTTGCTCATTTGAAGAGAGCCTCCTGCAGGTGCCACCCTGCACTTAGGCAAAATCAATAGCTGTCCATGCATGCTGAAAAATTAAGGTGCAGCTGAAAAATTAAGGTCCGGGTTCATGTGAATGGAAGCTCTACTCCACATGGATGGCCCACGTATTGACCATGTCACACAAGACTATGGGTCAAACCACACGAGACAAAATACATTTGACTTACACTCGAATTACACTCAAATACACTTGAATTACAAAATACACTTGAATCACCCGTGTAATTTGAGGGCCAAGCTACACATGACGAATGACACTTGAACAGCAAGTGGACTGAGTGGAGGGCAAATGAACAGGGAGAAATACACTTGCCGTTCAAGTATCATTCGTCATGTGTAGCTTGGCCCTGAGTGTATTTTGTCTCATGTGGTGAGACCCAAAGGCAATGTTATTGGGTACATTACTTTCCCTATATAATAAATAACAATAATAAAATTTGATTTATATACCGCCCTTCAGGACAACTTAATGCCCACTCAGAGCGGTTTACAAAATATGTCATTATTATCCCCACAACAAAACACCCTGTGAGGTGGGTGGGGCTGAGACAGCTCCAGAGAGCCATGACTAGCCCAGTATGGGCAGGCTCCTGGTTAGTGTGAACAGAACAGAATGTAATAACTGACTAGCTCTGATGAAACAGTGGATTGCAGTGTTTTCATCGAAGTTCTCAACTCCCTGCATGTCATTCTGTATTTTAGAATTGTTAAATAGCTTATTGTCATGTTTTTGCTTTGATCTCTTTCTGCCAGCTGACAGCTTCTTGTTAATTTATGCTATAATTGCCTAAGGTTGAGGCTGTCAACTCACTGTGTGGGCCTTCAGCCACTCTGTTCCCATTAGGATGAATGGAAGACGCAGGAACAAAAGCTTTTTGAACTGAGCGGCAATGGGGAGGAATGCAAATGATTGACTTATATTTATCCAGAGGGGACAAGGTTCTGTGCACATTTGCCTTATCTTTATATTATATTTCATACAAACTGAGTTCGCCTTTATGGAAGTGTAAGAGCCAAAAGCCACTCCTCACTTTCTCTACCTTTGGAAGAACTGCTCTAACCATCTGCCAAGTGATTTACATCATATTATGCATACAGATTTCAAGCCCTTGTTTACTGTTCTCATACACATACAATACAGGCTGTAAACCAGTTGTATTATAATTTACTCCTAACTAATATTGAACCCAGGAACTATCAAAGGAATTTTCTTTAAGAATTAATGAGTCAATTTTTGTTTACCTGTCATACATTAAGTTGGAAAATCATTAAAAAGAACACACCCTTTGTCCTTGCCTGCACTGTTGTGTTATGCCTTGTAGAGGTGGCTAATGATAAAGAAGATGTAGAAAAGGTGGAGGTTTTATTTTCCCACAAAGAGCTTAATGGATTTGTTTGGCTTAGTGTTTTGCCACTGACATTCAAAATGCTGTCCTTAGGGCTGACAACTTAAACTTTAAAAAAAAATCAAGCTGGACTGAGCTTGCTTGCAACCCCCTCAGGGACTGCAAACAATCAATATTGCACTGAGAAAAATAAATGCTTCCAAGGCAGGAGTGGGGGAGATCACCACAGTTCCATGGATTATGGGCACTAATGACAAAAGATGTTAACACTGACTTCCAAGAATAGGATGAACCTATTTTGGATCTTTTAAATACTCATTTACATTTTCAGTTCTTTGCTTTTCTCACTGTAGTTTTTATAGATTCAATGGTTTTCAGACATCATATGGTTTTTTCATGTAATGTGTACATTTAGATATACACTTATACATTTATATATACATTTATATAAAACATATTTCCAGTCACCTGCATGGAGTGTGCCATGTTTGTTTTCCTCCTGTAAAAGAAGACAGACTTCACTTGTCAGAATTGTAAGCTAGTCAGGCTTTTGAAGGAAAAGATTCAGAGCCTGGAGGAGAGGATCACCACCCTTCAGGAAATCAAGGAAGGGGAAGATTTTATTGAGAAGAGCCTGGGGGCTCTGCACAAGCATGAAGAAGTAAATCCAAGAGAAGAAGGGTTGATCTCCCTTCTGAGCCTCTTCTCAGTTCTGCAGTACAAACCAGAAGACATGGACTAAGGAGAATGGAGCTCAAGAATTGTTTTGAGGTGCTTGAGATGGTGACGGAGATGAGAGTGGAAGGAGAACCACAAAAACCTGGAGGAGGGAGTGAATAGGGCATGGGGCCACACAGAAGTGGAAGAAAACGGAAGGTAGTGGTCATCGGGGACTCTCTGCTCAGGGTTATGGAACGTCATGTGTCCAGGCCAGATCCCCTACTCCAAGAGTTGTGTTGCTTGCTGGGAGCCAGAATTCAGGATATTACAGAATGACTGCCAAAACTGATCAGACCGGCAGTGGGGGCACAGGTGGTATTCTCTTCTATCCTTCCTGACAGAGGAATGCAAAGGGAGCAGACCTCACTCAAGGTGAATCGTTGGCTGAGGTGGTGGTGCCGGCAGGAGCGCTTTGGGTTCTGGGTGTCAGCATTATATTGCTTTAGACAATATTGCTGTAAGACAGCAGGCACTTAGTGGCCATGATCACTGACAGCTTCCTAACAGCTGAATGTGCTGTTTGGTTTGAGCTGGTCAGGTCTGGTTCCTCCCCTGCCTGGATGATGCAATACAGGAGGGGATAGATGACTCAGCATGACTCAGGAGGAGCTAAAAGACTCAGCATGATGGCTAATTGGATAATTGTCAGTGCTGATATGTATATAAGTGTATATGCTTTGCTTAGTCTCTCTCTGCTGTAAAACAGACTGGCTGGCACAGCACTTTGTCTGATTGAATGACTGTGAACTATATGTTCTGTAAATAAATGTAAATAGTTTTTACACTAGCCTGTACTGGTGTGTGACTCTGCTTGGCTCACCTGCGGCTTCGGTGCTGGGATGCACATACACTGACAGGGTTATGGGCCCAGCATGCTGCACTGCACCCTGGAGGTTCTAAACGAGGCTGGTCTGCCGGAAAGAGGTGTGGTGAGCTGTGTATCCAGTGGCTGAGTGGATGTCTACAGCAGCTGGAGAAACAGAGGAAGACAGTCCAAGCCAGTCTGAAGATAGTGAGTCGGAGGAAGACGTGAGTGGAGCTGATATACAAGTGCCAGACGCAGAAGGCATTATGGCACAGGCAGCAGCGGCGTTGCTGGTAGATAAGCTCACCTCCACTAACTATAATGTCTGGTCACTCCGAATGGAACACTATCTAAAAAGAGAAGCATTGTGGCTTTACGTTGCTTCTCCCCGATATCAGCCGACAGCAGAGGACGATGCCAAAGATCAAAAGGCCTTGGCTACTATCATCCTGAGTGTGGCAGACGACCAGCTGGTGCACGTATCTGGTAAGGCAAAAGCTAAGGATGTGTGGGACAGTTTGAAGGCAATTTATGTGCAGCAAATGGCTGGGTCTTTGATTGCCATAACCCGTCGCATGTATAGAACTATTATGCGGCCGGGGGAGTCTGTGCAGGCTCACTTAAATGCCTTATCAACTTGTTTCCAGTTGCTGGAGCAGCGAGGCAAAAATGTGTCAGAAGAGGACAAAGTTTTTATTATCCTGAGCTCCCTTTCTGAGCAGTTTAACATGCTGATAACATCCCTGGAGACCCTGGAGACGAACAAGCTGACCTTGGCTTATGTCACCGGCAGGCTGCTAGAGGAAGAAGCCAGGAAGGGGGAGAACAAGTTGATCTCTTCCCACGCTTGTTACCATCCTGGACCAGAGGGAACCAAAGGAGCCGGCTGCAGCAATGGTGGAGGGAGAGAAAGCAGCAGAAGACAGCGTGCAGATCTGGAGCAGGTGGCTCTCAAGGTCCGGAGGTGTTTCTGTTGTGGATCAATGAACCATCTGAAAAGAGATTGTCCAGATGCCAGGAGGAGAGATGGAGGTGGGAGGCAGTCTCAGAAATCTGTGCAAAGGCAGAAAGCTACACTGGTAGTCACTGATTTGGCTGCTGAACGCAGGGTTTGGATCCTGGACTCTGGCGCGTCTCAGAATTTTTGCCAGAGTGAGAGCCTCCTACAGAACGTCCACCCTTCAAGTTTGCAGCATGTGAGTTTGGCAGATGGACGAAACTCCAAGGTACAGTGTGAGGGCAGTGTGACATTTCCTGCCTTGCAGCACACTTTCACAGGTGTGTTGTGTGTGCCTGCACTG
The DNA here is from genome assembly GCF_028583425.1 of Eublepharis macularius. Classification (NCBI taxonomy): domain Eukaryota; kingdom Metazoa; phylum Chordata; class Lepidosauria; order Squamata; family Eublepharidae; genus Eublepharis; species Eublepharis macularius. Next base: position 104,677,377 of record NC_072791.1, on the reverse strand, counting down.
GAAAATAATCTCCTCAGTGTCTTTGCTTTAGATAAGGCTGGCTTTACTGTTACTTTTGCTGGCAAATCATGCAAGATAGCAAGAGGCAGCCAAATACTGGCTGTGGGGAGATTGCATAACAATGTATATGTGCTTGATAATGAGTCAGTGGGGGTGAAATCAGTGACAAATAAGAGCCCACATCATAAATGTATACACTTACTACACAGGCGTCTTGGGCATGTGAGTTATAACACAATCAAAAAGACACTGGCATTTCTTGGGAATGAGAATGTGGAGGAGTGCAGTAATTACTTAGATTGTGATATCTGTAAATGCACCAAGTCAAAAGCGTTTCCTGTGTCTAAAAAGAGTGGTAGAGTGTCTGACAAACTGCTGGCTCTGATACATGCTGATGTAATTGGGCCTTATGCCAACAGTCACTCAAACAACAAATATGCTCTCATATTGGTTCATGATTATTCCCGGTTTGTTTGGGTGTTTGCACTGAAAAGAAAGGCAGAAGTGTTCACAACCTTTAAATATTGGGCACGGAGAGTGCAAAAGCAATTGGGTTGTGAAATATGTGCCTTGCAAACAGACATGGGAGGTGAATTCATGTCCTCTGAGTTTTCCCAGTGGCTAAAGGTTCAAGGTATAAGGCACAGGGTATCAAATGTCTCCACGCCACAAGAAAATGGTGTAGCAGAACGTAGAGGAGGTGTACTGCAAACAATGATGGGTTCAATGCTAGCTGATGCAGGTTTACCTATCTCCTACTGGGCAGAAGCCTTGAAAGCCGCTTGTTACGTAGTAAATAGGCTTTGGACACAATCCATAAATGATATCCTGTACAGGGTACTGTATAAGAAAGATCCCAGTTTGGGATACTTGAGGATTTTTGGTGCAAAGGCATGGGTAAATATCCCTGTTAGCCAAAGAAGGAAGGGAGGAGCAAAGGCTAAGAAGCTCCTCTTCCTTGGGTATCAAACAGGAATGAACGCTTACAGGTTTGCAAATGACCAACACACGTTAAGCTTGAGCAGGTCTGCTAATTTTTGTGAGGACCAAAACTGGCTCAGAATACATGCAAATGAGTTGCCTTCTCAGGTTATGTTTCCACTTTCAGAAAGCTCAGAGGAAACAAAAGAAATAAAACAGGAGGTAACTTCTCCTAGACAACATTCCTCTGAGGGTGTGCAGAGTGAAAGGCAACAGCCTAGAGTATCTAGTAGAAGTACAAAAGGAGTACCTCCAGTTCGCTATGGTTATGATACTGCCATAAATTATGTTTATGTTAAAGAGCCAAGGAATTTTCAGGAGGTGTTGTCTCTGGATGAAAAAGAGAAAAAAGCTTGGCTAGAAGCCATGCAGACAGAGTATAACTCTCTTGCAGATAACAAAGTATTTACACTGGCAACGCTGCCAACTAACAAGGATGCTATTGGTTGCCGATGGTTATACAAACTAAAACGCTTGCCAGATGGTGGGGTACAAAGGAAAGCACGATTGGTAGCTAAAAGGTACTCGCAAATTGAAGGAGTGGATTATGACGAATGCTTTGCTCCTACAGTCAGGGCAGACACTTTAGAAACAGCACTGTGTAAAGCAGGGGTAGATAACATGAAAGTCCATCACTTTGACTTTACAACTGCGTATCTGAATGCCAGCATTGATGAGGACCTGTACATGGAACAGATTCCAGGTTTTGAGTGCACTAACAAACACTTAGTTCTAAAAATCAACAAAGCCTTGTATGGATTAAGACAAAGCGCAAGAGCATGGAATGAATGCCTAAGTAAAGCACTAACTGCAATTGGTTTTACACAGAGTATTGCAGATCCGTGTTTGTTTCACAAATGTATTGAAAACAATGATTGTTTTGTGTTGATTTATGTAGATGATATCTGTTTCTTGTTCCACAAAGATGCTGAGCTAAATTGGTTCATGCATACCACAGAAGGTCTGTTTAAAGTTAAACATCTGGGCAGTATTCAAAACTATCTTGGTGTGGAAATTACTCAGAATAAAAATGGTTGTTTTGAGTTATGCCAAGAGGAAAAAATAAAGCAGCTACTGGAAAGGTACACTATGGCTGATGCCAAAAGTGTGAGCACACCAATGATCACTGGCTATGTAAAAGAGGCAGAGGATACTGTGTTTGAGAACAAAACAATGTATCAGTCACTTGTGGGGTCATTGTTATATATTGCTTGCTGGTCTAGACCTGATATATGCATGGCAGTACATTTACTGTGTCAAAGATGTGCATGTCCTTACAAAAGGGACTGGGTAGCTGCAAAAAGGTTGTTGAGGTATTTAAAAGGTACTGCAACACACAAACTTGTCCTGGATACTGTCAATGATCAACAATTGTTAGCTTACAGTGATGCCAGCTGGGGAGACAGAATAGATGGAAGGTCTACTACTGGCTATGCCATTTATGTTTGTGATGCCTTGGTCATGTGGAAATCTCTGAAACAAACCCATGTCTCCACTAGTACGTGTGAAGCTGAATATTCTGCCATCAGTGACTGTGTGATTCAATTAGAATGGATGCACCAACTGATGTCTGATTTAAAAATAACCTGTACATTACCTATTAAGGTGTTTTGCGATAATACAGCAGCTCAGCAGTTGGCTGACAATCAAGGGGTCAAAACTCGAAGCAAGCACATTAATATCAGATATCAAAATGTGAGAGAAGCAGTAAACAGAGAGCTTGTAATCCTACAACATTGTGAATCAGAGAACAATGTAGCTGATATGTTCACCAAATGTCTTTCTGTTGAAAAGTTTGAAAAACTTAAACAATGGTTAAAACTAAGAGCCTGAGTCTTAGGAGGAGTGTCAGCATTATATTGCTTTAGACAATATTGCTGTAAGACAGCAGGCACTTAGTGGCCATGATCACTGACAGCTTCCTAACAGCTGAATGTGCTGTTTGGTTTGAGCTGGTCAGGTCTGGTTCCTCCCCTGCCTGGATGATGCAATACAGGAGGGGATAGATGACTCAGCATGACTCAGGAGGAGCTAAATGACTCAGCATGATGGCTAATTGGATAATTGTCAGTGCTGATATGTATATAAGTGTATATGCTTTGCTTAGTCTCTCTCTGCTGTAAAACAGACTGGCTGGCACAGCACTTTGTCTGATTGAATGACTGTGAACTATATATATGTTCTGTAAATAAATGTAAATAGTTTTTACACTAGCCTGTACTGGTGTGTGACTCTGCTTGGCTCACCTGCGGCTTTGGTGCTGGGATGCACGTACACTGACACTGGGACCACAGGGTAAGTTTTCTTAGAGAAGACCTTCGAGCACATGATGGGCTTCACCTCTCAAGGTCAGGGAAGAAAATGTTTGGAAAGAACCTGGAGAGCTTCATCAGAAGAGCTTTAAACTGATGCCACAAGGGGAAGGGGACAATCAACAAGGGGATTTCAATGAAGAAGTTATAACAGTGGGGGCCCACCTGGGTAGGACAGATCAAACAAAGGTACAAGGCTACAAGTACCTACATACCAATGCCCGAAGTATCTTACTATATAATTGAGTAAGCATGTTTCAGACGACTCACTTTATACCCTGGTGCACCACCAGAGGGCGATGCTGCAGAGGAAAGCCCAGGTAACTTACCATATCACTCCAGAAAACATGCTGTAGTGGGAAGCCCAGGCAGGGAACAGGAGCGGAGCAGGTGGTAAAAGAAGGTGGTAAAAGAAGCAATTGGACCACTGGAAGGAGAAAAAGCAGACAGGCTTAATGACTTTTTTTGCTTCTATTTTCTCCCTGAAGAACTCGAGCCCATCTAGAGATGATAGTAGACATGACAGGACACCTGGGCGGCTAGTTGACATTGACAGAGAGGTTGTGGAGAGGCACCTGGCCGCACTGGATGAATACAAATCCCCTGGGCCAGAAGGTGTTCACCCAAGAGTGCTCAAAGATCTTTCTAGAGAACTAGCAGAGCCTCTGTCCATCATCTTCAAGGCCTCTTGGAGAACTGGGGATGTGCCACAAGATTGGAGATGAGCGAATGTTATCCCAATCTTTAAGAAAGGGAAGAAGGTATTGGGTTTTAGTTAAGGCACGTTAACTAAACAAACTGCATACAGAAAGCTCTCATTCAAGTTAGAGAACTAATAACTGTTTATTTATCAAAAGAAATATATTTACGTAAGTTTAGTGGAGAGAAAGAAGTAGTAACTGATCTAACTAGCTAGGATGGCTTTAGATTTAAAGTAGGCCATCTCTCTCAGGAGGAGACACCATGCTGCCTCTCCTAGTGCATGCAGGGAAGAAGAGAGAGGGGGGGAGGAGAGAAGGGAAGGAAGGATGTTCTCCTGGCAGGAAGGAGACTGATAGCAGCCTATCTATCTAACTGACTCTATGGTTATTGCCTTCCTTCTTCTCTGCTGGCAGTCCTAAAGGCCTCGGCAAAAGACATCGCCAGTCCCTTCTTCTAATACCCCCTCTCAATGGCTTTTGGCTCAGTGTACTAGGCCCATCTTCATTCATAGAGCTTCAAAACATTCTCTCTGGAGAAGTTTAGTTAAAACATCAGCAATCATTTCGTTCCCATCTTTGTACAGATGCTTAACTATGTGGTACTTCAAATCAATGTGCTTTGAAGATGTCCTGATGTCTTCGGTTTATGAAACATATTCAGCTTCTGCAGTAGATCCAGCAGTCATGGTCTGTTCCTTACTTGCCCAGTTTATGGCTCTACCACGACAGAAGATTATGTTGCCGCTTGCGTACTTCCTGTCAGATTTGTCCCTGGCGTGATCAGCATCTACGTAAAGTGTCCATTTAGGCATGTTGTCTGCTGGTAGCCTGAGTTTAAGGCTTGCAGCTTGCTTTAAATATCTTACTAAAGTTATTAGGGCTTTCCAGCCTTTCTTTGTGGGCAATATTTTCCATTCAGAAAAGTTATCATCCTCAAGAGCAGACATGTGTGTCTTGATCCTATATAGTAGCAGCCATTATACGTCATACTTTCTTTTTCTGTCTCCACAGTTTTAAGGTTATACTTGGTTAATCATAACTCAAATAGTATGTTCTGATAATTAACTTGGTGAGGCTAGGCCCATAACCATTATTGGGTTTTAGTTAAGGCACGTTAACTAAACAAACTGCATGCAGAAAGCTCTCATCCAAATTAGAGAACCAATAACTGTTTATTTATCTAAAGAAATACATTTACATAAGTTTAGTGGAGAGAAAGAACTAGTAACTGATCTAACTATCTAGAATGGCTTTAGATTGAAAGTAGGCCATCTTTTTCAGGAAGAGATACCATGCTGTCTCTCCTGGTGCATGCAGGGAAGAAAAGAGAGAGGAGGAGGAGAGAAGGGAAAGAAGGAAGTTCCACGGGCAGGAAGAAGATGGATAGCAGCCTGTCTAAATGATTCTATGGTTGTTGCCTTCCTTCTTCTCTGCTGCCAGTACTAAAGGCCTCAGCAAGAGACATCGCCAGTCCCTTCTTCTAACAGAAAGATGAACCCGGAAACTACAGGCTGGTCAGTCTGACTTCTGATACTGGGAAGATATTAGAGTAGATTTTAAAGGGATTGATGTGTAAGCATCTGAAGGACTGCTTAGTGATCCGGAGAAGACAACATGGTTTTTCCCCCAACAGATCTTGTCAGACCAACCAGGTTTCCTTCTTTGATTGAGTGATGCGCCTACTGGATCGTGGGTAGAGATGGGCACGTTAAAAAAAAAATTAATGATCCAGCTGATCGTGGATTGGTGCCGGCGACGATCCCGAATTAACGATCCACACTGATCATCTCCTGTTCCCGAGCTGTGGATTGTGGATCATGGATCGTGGAGGCCAAAGCGGGCCACGCTGCTATTCCCAGCTATGTGGGAAGGTGGGTGGTGGCGGCGGCCGCTGGGCCTGATGGACACGGGGAGGCGGCAATGAGCCGCCTCCCCTCAGGTCCCATTCATTAACACAGGAGGTCTGTGTTTGGCCGTCAGAGCTGCCTATCAGGGTTTGCAGGGATGAGTTTGGAGTGCCCATGGCTACAGAACACCCCCTTCCCCCTCCCTCCCCTGGGTGTCTTCTCCCAACTTGTGACTGCTTTGCTGCTCCGTGGTTGGAAGGAAGCCCTGCTGTTCAAGGAAAGCTGGGCTTCCATTTGGGTTTCCAGGGTGACAGAAGGAGGGCAAACAGAGCTCAGGCTTTCCCCTGGCTCCATTGCCAGGGGAATAGATTGCTGGTGCCTGAGTGTCTGGATCCCCGATCCGAGCCCGAATGCCCGAATCCAGGCCTCTCCCGATTGCTGGATAATTGGCTGTGGATGATCACAATCCGCCGGGTCACGATCATGCGATCGCCATTATCGTGGGGTTTTTTCGATCGTAATGCGGATCGTGCCCATCTCTAATCGTGGGAACTCTGTCGATGTGATTTACCTGGATTTCAGTAAAGCTTTTGATAAGGTTTCCCATGACTTTTTAATGGGTAAACTGGAAGACTGCAAACTGGACTATAGGACAGTTCAGTGGATAGGGAACTAGTTAGAGGACTGCACCCAAAGAGTGGTGGTCAATGGCGTTTCATCAGATTGGAGGGAGGTGTCCAGTGGGGTGCCACAGGGCTTAGTTTTGGGCCCAGTACTTTTCAATATTTTTATCAATGATCTGGATGAAGTGGTAAATGGGCTACTCAATAAATTTGCCGATGATACCAAATTGGGAGGAGTGACAAACACCCAGGAAGATAGAGTTAAAATTCAATAAGACCTGAATACTCTGGAGAAGTGGGCAATTGTGAACAGGATGCAATTCAACATCAGTAAGTGCACAATATTACATCTGGGCCACAAAAATTTAAAGCACAAATCCAGGATGGGGGATACACTTCTGGGTAGTAGTGTATGCGAAAGAGAACTTGGAGTAAGAGTAGACTGTACACTAACTATGAGCAGTCAATGTGATGCAGTGGCAAAAAAGGCAAACTCAGTCTTGGGTTGTATCAAAAGGGCCACTGCATCAAATTCGCAGGAGGTCATAGTCCCTCTCTATACTGCCTTGGTCAGGCCACACCTGGAGTACTGTGTGCAGTTCTGGAGGTCTCACTACAAAAAGGATGTGGACAAAATTGAGAGGGTGCAGAAGAAGGTGACGAGAATGATCAGGGGTCTGGAGACTGAGCCCTACGAGGAAAGGCTGAGGGCCTTGGGAATGTTTAGTTTGGAGAAAAGGAGGTTGAGGGGGGACATGATTGCTCTCTTTAAATATTTGAAAGGCTGTCATTTGGAGGAGGGCAAAAAACTGTTCCAGTTGGCAGCAGAGGATAGGACTTGAAGCAACGGGCTTAAATTACATGCAGAAAGGTACCAGCTGGATATTAGGAAAAACTTTTTCACGGTCAGAGTAGTTCAAAGGTGGAATCAGCTGCCTAGGGAGGTGGTGAGCTCTACTTCACTGGCAGTTTTCCAGAAGAGGCTGGATGAATATTTGTCAGAGATGCTTTAGGCTCATCCTGCATTAGGCAGGAGGTTGGACTAGAAGGTCTGTATGGCCCCTTCCAACTCTGTGATTCTGTTGTTCTGTGATATATATATGACATCATATCCCTACTCAGCTCCATCCCTTAATTCAGGTGAATGATAAGCAACAAGAAAACTGATATTTCCCCCCAGTCAATATAAAGAAAGGCCTAAGAGTATTTTTATGTTTTTCATGTAGAAGCTCCCAGGTTCAATCACTAGCATCTCCAGGATCAGGTAGTAGGTGATGCGAAAGACCTCTGCCTGTGATGCTGAAGAGTCCCTTCCATTTCAAATTGCCCCAATTTCTTATCCAATAAGATCTCGGTCTCTCCTTGCTTTGGATTATGCTTTGTCGTTTGTTTTGGATTTTACTTCAAAATTTTATTATGGTAAGTTGAGAAGAGATCATTTTTAAGCACATCATTAGGAATGTATATTCCATAGCTCAGTTTAAGAGATATATACTTTGCAGTATAGTGAAAGTCAAAAATAGCTAGATTAAACAAAAATGAAATATTAATAAACAAAATGGACCCAGACAAATTTGTGTGCCATGTTCCTAGTTGCTAGGAAAAAAATCTCAACTTTCTAGTTTCAACCTGAAAATTGAAAGTGAGTAGGAAACAAGTTGAGTTAAACTAAGCAGGAAGATGAGGAAGATGGTCTAATTTGTATCTACTAAAATATGTACATTTCATATGGATTTTAGAAATTACTGTCCCTGTGACAGAACTGCAATCTCTGTAATATGAGTGCATCAGATATACTATCAGGTCATGAGAATATGAAGAATAGTAACATAGACACTGCAAGGAAAACATGATGCAATGCAAACAGCATATTTGAGGATTCAGACAGTGAAATTCACATTTCTAGTTATGGCACAAGAGAGAGATAGAGCTCGGCCCTCCTGGCTGGCAGACAGTGGCTGCTTGGCCCAGGGGCCTCCTTTGCCACTCCAGAAGGAGAAAGCAGCAGTGTTCCCTTTTCCCAGCCATCTCTGTAGTGGGGTGGATCTTGGTGCCTTAAAAGGAAGCTCCACCCCCGGTTTGGCAGTTCAGCCTCATGATCAGCCGAAGTTAAATGTTTGCAGGTCTCCCAGCTCAAGCGCTGGAAGCAGCAGCAGTGGTAGTAAAAGCGGCAGCAGCAGCAGTTGGTGGCCCTCTGTCCCCACAGGTGTTCACTCACACTCGCCGCAAAGTTGGCTGGGGCTGTGTGCCTTGGGCCCTAACTTGGGCAGCGTTTGAGCCTCCACCCCCTCTCCGTTTGCCTGAGTCAGTCATCAGTGGCAGCCATGTTCAGGGATGGTTGCCAGTTTCTGCCCCCCCTCAACAGAGGAGGAGGCAGCAGTTCTGGTGTTAGCTCTGGGGTCTAGATTTTGGTGGTGGCAGCCTTTAAACCACCCCCCTTCTTGTTTACCTGATGGCGGCAGTGGCCAGTTAAGGAGTGGTTGGTGCATCTGCCCTCCCCAGTTGAGGAGGTGGCAGAAGGCTGTTGTGACCTGTTTTGAGTGGAGCCTAGGCCCCAATCTTAGCAGCAGTGGCTGCTTCTCTTTCTGGGCCAGTGCTCTCTTTGGCAGTCTTGGCCTGAGTCCTGCTGCTCTATTGGATGCCGATCAGGACCCAAGCTTGGTCTCAGTGAGTGGATCACCTTTGAGTGGCAGGGCTGATGGGGTCTGAGATGGCTGGGGCTCCTGCCATTTTTGTTTGAGAGGAGGAGCGGTCCTCTACCTCACATTTTGATCATTCACCTTGATTGGTATGACCTTGGCTTGGTACAGGGCAAGGCCCTTTCATTGCAAGTGCATGCAGACTTGCAGTTCATGGGCAAGCAGTGGCCTGATGTGCTTATCTTTTGATTCACAATCCTTCCACGCTGGTGTGGGAGGAAGCTTGGGATCCAAAACACATTGAAAGGGCTAGGTGCAAGGCCAATAAGAGTCCTACAGAAGGCATTGTGGGATGGACTAGGGATTTAACTGTCCCATCTGCTCCCACAAATAAAGGGAATTTGACAACCTCTACAGAGGTGATGGGGTTCACCTATCGGTGAAAGGCAACTACATTTTCCTGGAGGATTTATGGCAAGGCCTTCGGGTGACTTTAAGCCACTTTTGGGGTGCAAAGGCCTAAGCAGAGAAGTGAGCAAGCTGGTGAGCACCCTTGGCGCATTCCCAGTGTTGGGAGAATTGAGGTCTATCAAAATTGGCTGACATGCTTGACAGCTGCCAGTACCCCAAAGGGGCTGTTTTGCTACTGGGTTGTTTCATATGGTTTTGTTTCATAATTTTTTCTTTTGTTATTGTTGTTTACTCTTCATAATTCTATTTATTATTTTCCATTGGTTTAAATTGAAGTAACCCCTCCCCCCTTTCTTGGGTCTGTACCTTCTTGCTGTTCTATCTGAACTAGACAAAACTCAGTGGGATTTCAGTACTCCACTAGGACATTTACACTGCCAAATATCAGATAAACAGAATAAAGTGATACCCCCTTTTGGGGGTAATGAAAGTAGCCCATGTTCAATGTTAAAGGCTATGGGACAATTGATAGCAAACAGTAACACAAAAAGCAGGCTGAGGAATTGGCACTGCAGTTGTTTAGCCTGAAAAACAGTAGCTTGAGCTTGCAGGGGGGGGGCATTTAGTGCCAGGTAGACTGCTACTACTGTTGACTCCTGCTGCTTTTTCAAATTTCAAAGACTGCTGCCGCCAAATTTGTTCATTCCTTTCCCTCTTCCAGATGTGGCCACACCATACTGTACTACAAATCCCCTGCAAGTCGTGATGTGCTGTCTTTGTGTACAGATGTCATATAAGATGATGTGATGAAATGTATGCAATTTTATTACTGGATTGTATGGTTACCCAAATAGAAGTTCTCTTTAATTAGTTGGGGGAATTAGCATTAAAGGAGACAAGTGAGATGGGTAACTAGGAATCTCCATCAATGTTTACAGGGATTGTTCCCTTAGAGAACTCTCAAATAAATCAGGCAGATGTTCAACAGGAAAAGTTTTTTATTCAAAGAGAAAAAAAGGGCAATAACACAAATACACATAGCACATATACAAGGCTTACTAAGAGGAAAATGGGAGAAAGCAGTTCAGGGAGGGTGATAATTACCAGTCTTGAAGAGGAGATGTCCACAGATGCAGCAAAATGACCAGTGTTTCATGGAGAGAAGAAGAGGGAAAAGAAGGCCCAAACAAATCTGGGGTGTGTGTGGATGGGTCCCAGTACACATATACTGAGCAGAGCACATGGCTGAGAAGCCCAATTATAGGGCAAACATTCCCTGGGACAATGCTGACATTTTGCTCCCCCCAAAAATACCTTAATGGAGGTAGGACAATAAATTGGGAAAGGTTTGATATGACTATTTGGGATGGACTGTAGGTGAAAATATTGCTTGATGACCTGGTAAGTACTCGATGGGAAGGCTATCAGGAGTGCTGAATAAGTTTGATGATGATTTGGGGAGAAGGGGGGTAGAGGAGAACATTAATGGGATTAAGCAGGGAGTTTTATCAGGAAGCCTCATTATCTCTGCTGCTTTCTGGGGCATGGAAGCCTGTCAGTCTGTCATCTCCATCTCTGATTCATGTCCTGGTAACTTTCCAATCTTCAGGTCAGCTGGCATATTCTGTGCCTGGGGCCAGGCAGTGCCTAGGACTTATGGCAAGGGGTTTATGATATTCAGTATCTATAAACTGCCCTTTCACTGTGGGGAGGGGGTTTGACTGCTAACAGTATGTGATACATTAAAGTGTTGTGTTTGTTGGGGTACATGGACATACAACACTGACAGTTACATAACACATATCCCAAAATACTAATACTAATACTTTATTGTATGCCCTTCTGTGCAGATTACACAGTGTGAGTCAGTACAATCAATTTCAAAGACATTTCAATAAACATTGTAATATGGTACATAAATGCAAATTTGCAAGATTTAAAGCAGCAGAAATCCAATACAGAGTTGAAAAAAATGCTGAAACAGGGCAAAAGCAATTCTAAGATTGACATATTAAACAACATATTAACTACTGTTCATGGTGCTGGCAGGAGCAATTTGGATTCTGGAAACATGGCCTAAGTTTCTTTGAAGATTGTCTGCTTGCATGTGATGGACTCCTCCTGTCAAGGACTGGGAAGAATGTGTTTTGAAGGGGCCTGAGGAGATTACTTGGGAGGGCTTTAAACTGACTTTTCAGAGGAATGGAGACAACTGGCATAGGAATTTCAGGGAAGGAGAGCAAATAGCAAAGGCCTACCTGGGAAAGCCAGGTCAAAGAAGGGGGATGTTGCAAGGCTTCTGGTGCCTGTATACCAATGCCCACAACTTGAGCAAAAAGAAGGAGGAACTGATCTACTAATGCAGATGGAAAGATACGACTTAGTAGGCATTGCAGAGACTTGGTGGGATGATTCCCATGAATGGAATATAGTAGTGGATGGGTATGAGTTATTCAAGAAGAACCAGAAGTGACATAGAGGAGGTGAAATAGTGCTGTATATGAGGAAAGGACATTATTGTCAGGAAATACTGGGAGAGGAGAGTGAAAACCCAGTGGAAAGTGTCTGAATGAAGATAAAGGAGTGTAGGACGAGTAGTATTGTAGATGGGGTCTGTTGTAGACTACCTGACCAAAGAGATGAGGTGGATTCTGTCCTTCATGAACAGCTTAATAGGATATCCAAGAAACATGACCTTGTACTTATGGGAGACTTTGACTTTAATAAACTTAGAGATATGATTAAAATTATTCCACAGAAAAGAATGCTGGAAGGGAAAGGAGCAAGTGAGGTGTGGGCTCTTCTAAAAGAAGAGCTCTTGCAGGCTCAAGTTATCACAGTCCCAGCAAGATGGAAATGTGGTAGAGGATCTAAGAAGCCAATATGAATGAACTGAGAGCTCTGTGATGAGCTAAGGAGGAAAAAGATGTTCAAGAAATGGAGGGAAGGAAATGCATCTAAAGATGAGTATCTAGGGATATCCATCAACCTCATGAAGAAACTGGCCCAGACACAAACAGGCATCATCTTCCTTTCTAAATGCAAAAACCTGGACATTCTACCCAAGGGACTGTGTGTGAAGAACCACTTAGATCCACTTACTGCACAGACTACAGTGAGAAAATATGAAACACCTTATCCAGGAAACTCTTAAATCACCTCATTGGACTGATGTACAGCAAACAACAAAGGATCAAGCAAGAGATCTCCGAACTAGACTTTCCCATAAAAAACAATCCCTCCACACAAACCAGGAGCTGGTAGATGTTTACCAAAACAAGAGAATCCATCTATTGCACACTACTTGCTAAATTACAGAAGCAGGAGGAGAAGAAACTCTCAAAAATCCTGCATGTAACAGGGAAGAAGACCACTTTAGATCCACCTAGCAACATTATCAACTTCTCCAGCCACAAACTGAGCCAAGCAGAGGAATCTGTTTTCTCACGTGGAATATCTTTTTGCCCAGCCAGACCCTCACAAACCATACAACTCTGTGGAGACCTGGAGGCCTATTTTAGATGCCTAAGACTGAAAGAATTCTTCAACCACTCCACTGAACAAAATGATGAACAAAGCACTGAACAGACACCATCACAGCAGCCATCACCCTCCCAACCCAGCAATGCACAATCATCGTTGCAAAGTTCCAGAAACAAGAATTCCACATGGACACCCCCTGAGGGCTGCAGCTCCTCATCGGACTTTTACACTTAATGCTTCCGTCAACGTACACAGGCTGAGATAATTGATAAACAACACCACTTAAGGCATAATCTCAGCCGTGCAGAAAGAGATGCCATAAACAGGCTCAAAAACAATTTTAAGCAAACAACAGTGGCAACTCCCATGTGAAACTGCTGATAAAGAAGGAAACCCTCACGGGAGAAAAGAAAAGAATACAACTCTTGGTTCAGTTTAAAGCACAAATGCTAATAGTCACTTCTATTGTTTCATATATAACCAACAGGATGACCAAATTATATCAAGAGAACTCAATATCGTAAGTATTCATATAACATTCATATAAACATTCATATAAGCAAGCAAGGAAACAAAAGTCCGAGAGAGTCACAAAAGGAGACCACACCGTATCTTCTCTGGGTGTAATTGGTCCTGTTATCCAAATTAAAGTGCCACTCTTTTAGAAGAGATACAGGGGTTGACTGAATCCCTTAAAACTCCTGCTTCAACTGTAGACTATGAAAGTCGAATTAATGAAATTGACAGGCAAGTCGAACAGTTTGAAGCTTGTACAAAAGATATCAAAATTCAAAAATTCAAAATGGATACACTGGACTGTGCCAACAATCGAGTGTATTTTTTGTGGGACCAATCTAATTCTAACAGGGCAAGCCAGAGGAAAGTGTCATGGGCTGATCCAGTTATTTCTTTTTCGGATTTAGAAACATCTGGAGTCTCTGATAGTTCTGGTGATGAGGGACCGAGTAGCAAGAACTTACGGAGTAGGACTGTATACCCTAGCAGGCGGGTTCCTTTTTTAGAGAAAGGCAAAAAGAAAACTTTCCAAAGGGGCAGAATGAGACCCTAATTTTTAATTTGTCTTCTCGCCCCCTTAGTGCCTTAGAATCTTCGATTCTCAATAAAGGTTTCAGGTTTGTTCCCATCCCACCCTACAGATCCTTCCAGACACAGATTGATATCTTCAAATTGGTCCGCCAGATTAAATTACGTGCATTCTTTAAGAACAGCACCTTAGAGGGCCCAGGACTGACTGTTATATTACCTAAGTGTTTAAAGGGCCATTCACAATTTATACCACCCATTACTGATCATAGAATTGACACTTTCGAATATCATGGTATTAAAAGAGATTGCAACATTAGAAAGAGACCAAACCACTGTCTGGAATAACTTCTCCCGCCAGGAAAGAGATGCTGTACGTAGTCTCCAGAATGACAGGAGTATTGTGATAAAACCCACCGATAAAGGGGGCGGAATAGTTGACTTAGACCAAACAACATATGTCCAAGAAATCCATAGACAACTCCAGGATGAAACTAGTTATCTTCCGCTGACCTCAGACCCCACAGATGACATCAGGCGCTTGATAAAAATTGTTTTAGATGAGGCATGGGAATTAGGACAGATTGATGAAAAACTTTATGCTGCGCTGCAAGTCCCATCACCATGGGTACCTACATTTTACATCCTGCCTAAGATTCATAAACAGATTCTGCCTCCTCCAGGCAGACCCATTGTGTCTGGATGTGGCTCTATATTAGAGCCATTGGCCATTTTGTTGGACTCAGTTCTCCAACCCGCGGTCTCTAACATAAGATCTTTGATAAAGGATACTAAGGACTTTATCCTCCAGATTGAGGGTACACAACTAGAGGATGACATTGTCTTCCTGACCATGGATGTCAGATCGCTTTATACGATCATCCCCCATGAGTCTGCTAGAGCTGTAGTTGAAGAGACCCTCAGGACACAGGAATACGCCACTTATCCCACCAAATTTTTGTTACAACTTTTAGATTTGGTTCTTGAGAAAAATTATTTTCTATTTGAGGATTCTTTTTTCTTTCAAATAAAGGGTGTAGCCATGGGGTGCTCGGCTGCTCCGAGCATTGCCAACTTATTCATGGCAAAATGGGAGGAGGAACACATCCTACATGAATCCAATCCTTTTGCAGCTTTGATTTTTTGGTACAAGAGATATTTTGATGACCTTTATTTCTTATTTCGGGGGTGGGATCAAGTTGAGGCTTTTTGCACCTGGATTAATACCTGTGACCCAAATGTACAATTTGAATGGCAGTTTGATAGAGATCACATTGACTTCCTGGATATTACTACCTATAGGGATGTTAATAATAGGGTTCAAGTGAGAACGTTTGTTAAAAAGACTGACTGGAATTCTTATTTGGAATTTAAATCTTTCCATCCACGACACTTAAAAATGAATATTCCATATGGGCAGTTATTATGGATTGAGCGTAATTCAATTTCCCTGCAAGACTTTGAGAAAGATGGTGCTACTCTGTGCCAACAACTTGCTAATAGGAACTACCCACAGGAGGTTATTAAGTTAGCATTTTTGACAGCACGTAGAGATAGAGCATCTCTGTTTCAAAATCGTGATACCTCAGTGGAAGACAGAATAAAATGGGCATTGGAGTATTCCCCACTAGCAAATAGGATTAAGAAAATGGTAGACCACCATTAGAGACTAGTAGCGGACATTGAGGGTTGTGGGTTGTGTCCTCTTTGTGGTACCGGCATACAAGAAATTTAAGAGACATATTGGTTCATGCAAAATTACCAATTGGAGAACCAGAAAGAACTTTACCAATTGGCAATTTCAAATGTGGTCACTGCGGGATCTGTAGACGGATATGGGAAGGCCCACAGATTACTATAGGAAATAACTTACATTTAATCATTTTGCTACATGCCAAACCTCGGGGACTGTGTAGCTGATTAAATGTACTTGTCAACTATTATATGTGGGATGCACTATGAGGCCACTTAGGATACGCATTTTGGAGCATATATCTCGCATTAGGAATAATGTCCTTGAGGCCCCACTTACACAACATTTTTTAAATAAACATCATTCAGAATTAGATTTTTGTGTGGCGGTTCTTAGTGTTCTAGGAAAAGCCAACCAGAATAGTCTGTTGCAAAAAAAGGCCTATTGGATTTACACCTTGAAAACAACTAAACCATTGGGACTTAATAGCAAATTAATGTTAAACTGTTTCCTAGAATTGTTACTTGTAACTGATTCTGCTATGAATTACTTTGTAATTGCACCTTGTATCTTTAATTTGAGTGTCCCTTTAAGAGAGAGTGTGTATCATTGGAGGTGGATATAAACTCAAAGGGAACTATCACAGGGCGCACCTAAGAAGATACAGCCGCCACTATCTGGGAACATTACTGCAGTGATTTGTAACAGCAATGATAAGGTCTGAAATCCTAATTTGTTTGTGAAACATGTAGAATTGCATTGTATTGCAAGGATGGAATGTAGAAGATGTTATTTGTATTATATTATTTATCAGTGTCCTCCTACACCACACTCCTGAGGAAGAAATTCTGCGAAATCTGAGCTTTTCAGCTGGCCCCAGATTGGGCGTAGGGCTGTGATTTGCTAAGCTCCACAGCAGCTATTGTACAAACAACTAAAGAAGAAATAGGACACACTATTGCTTTTGGCACAGTCTTTATTTTGAAAACTGGACAACTGGACATAATAATTGCCTTTGGCAGAGACTTTAATTTGGATAATGGGACCAATTACACCCAGAGAAGATATGGTGTGGTCTCCTTTTGTGACTCTCCTGGACTTTTGTTTCCTTGCTTGCTTATATGAATGTCTATATGAATGTTATATGAATACTTACGATATTGAGTTCTCTTGATATAATTTGGTCATCCTATTGGTTATATATGAAACAATAGAAGTGACTATTAGCATTTGTGCTTTAAACTGAACCAAGAGTTGTATTCTTTTCTTTTCTCCCGTGAGGGTTTCCTTCTTTATCAAGAATAATTCTGGTATTGTAATCAAGGAAGCTGACAAAGGCAGCACAATCGTCATCATGGACAAACATAATTACATACAAGAAGCAGAGAGACAACTCTCCAAAAAACATTCTATAAAGCACTACCTTCTGACCATATGGAGCAATACAAAAGAGAACTCAATAAAATATTAAAGACACTCCCCATGGACATATAAGAATGTATCCATATGGACACACCCCAGGAACCACGGCCAGGAACATTCTACCTACTACCCCAAATCCACAAACCAGGTAATCCAGGATGCCCCATTGTTTCAGGAATTGACACTATTACAGTAGAAGTCTCAGGATATATGGACTCTGTCCTCAGGCTCTATGCCACCAGCACACCAAGCTATTTATGGGACACCACTGACTTTCTCAGGAAAATACAGTCCATTGACAACCTACCAGATGACACCATCCTAGCAACCATCAATGCTGAGGCTCTGTACACCAATATCCCACATGCGGATGGACTGCAAGCCATCAGGAATATTATCCTGGACAAAACCACAGCACACCTAGCCACTGAACTTTGTCACTTTGTACTTACTCACAATTACTTCAAATTTGGTGACAGCTTATATCTACAGGTTAATGGCACAGCCATGGGCACATGCATGGCACCACAATATGCTAACATATTCATGGCAGACTTGGAGCAGTGCTTCCTCAGCTCCCATCCACTTTTGTACCTAAGATTCTTGGATGACATCTTCATCATTTGGACCCATGGGAAGGAAGCCCTTGAGAGATTTTATCAGGACTTCAACAACTTTCACCCTGCTATCAACCTGAGCCTGGACCTTTCTACACAACAGGTACACTTCCTGGACACCACTGTACAACTACATAGTGGACAGATAAATACCACCTTATTCCAGAAACCCACCGACTGACACTCATATCTACATGCCTCCAGCTACCGCCCTAAACATACCACTCGGTCGGTTGTCTACAGCCAAGCCTTACATTACAATCGTATCTGCTCCAATGCTCTTGATTGGGACTCCCACTTAAGAGATTTACAACAAGCATTTGGGGGGTTATAGTACCCACCAAATGAAGTGAGGAAACACATCGACCGGGCCAGACTAGTATCCAGAAAGAGCCTGCTCCAGGAGAAACTTAAAGGAACTAACAACAAAACGCCACTGGTTGTCAGCTATAGTTCCCAGCTCAAACCCATCCAACGTATCATCAGTGATCTACAGCCCATCCTGGAAAATGATGCCTCTCTCTCACAAGCCCTGGGTGGAAGACCTCTCCTTGCCTTCAGACAGCTCCCCAACCTTAAATGACTTCTCACTAACAATCAAAAATTGGCTAGCAGAGTCACCAACACAGGTACCAGACCCTGCGACAGACCCAGATGCCAACTCTGCCCTCATATCTACTCAGGAAATATGATTACAGGACCCAGTGGTGTCAACTACACTATCTTTGGCTCTTACAGCTGCTCTTCCTCCAACGTGATATATGCCCTCATGTGCCAACAATGTCCGTCTGCTCTGTGCATTGGACAAACCAGCCAACCTCTGTGCAAAAGAATAAATGGACACAAATCTGACATTAAAAATAGCAACATCCAGAAACCAGTGGGAGAACACTTCAATCTACCAGGACGTTCCATCAAGGACTTAAAGGTCACTGTAGTTCAACAGAAATCTTTCAAAAACAAAATCCAATGGGAAGCTGCTGAATTGGAATTCATATGTAAATTTGTCTCAGTCAGACTTGGATTGAATAGAGACTATGAATGGTTATCTCATTATCAGAAGTAACTGATTTCATCAACAGAAGCAAACTGATCTCATCAGAAGCAAACTGATTTGCATTTACTCCCCCCTCACCTCACCACCTATATATGTATGGCCAGTTTCTTCTTACCCTCTATGCGTCTGACGAAGAGGACTGTGGTTCTCGAAAGCTTATTGGTTAGTTGGTTAGTCTTAAAGGTGCTACTGGACTCTTTACTATTTTGCTTCCACAGACTAACACGGCTAACTCCTCTGGATCTAGGGGTAGATAGGCACTGCAGAGCAGCTGTCAGAGAGGCCAAGGAACAAAATGAGCTGAGACTAGCCAGGGTGGCTCACCACAACAAAATGATGTTCTTCATATATGTAAGGAGCAAAGAAGGTGAAAGGTGTGATACTTCCATTGCAGGGTGAAAGCAGAGAAACTCTGATAGAGGACTGAGAGAAGGCAGAAAGGCTCAGTGCCTACTTTGCCTCAGTTTTCTCCCTAAAGGAGAGAACAGGCCCACCTAGAGATGGTAGTGTGTAACGTATGGGTTCAGACCTGCTGGCTGACCAGGGCAGAGAAGTTATGGAGAAGCACCTTGCTGCACTGGATGTCTACAAATCCTCTAGGCCAAATGGGGCGTACCTGAGAGTGCTTAAAGAACTTTCAAAAGAGCCTGCAGACACTTTATTAATCTTCTTCCAGGCCTCTTGGAGGACAAGTGATGTGCTGGAAGACTGGAGGAGGGCAAATGTCATCCCAGTCTTCAAGAAAGGGAATAAGGACTATCCTGGGAACTACAAGCCAGTCAGCCTGACCTCTGTCCCAGGGAAGATACTGGAATAGATATTAAAGGCATCAGTGTGCAAGCACCTGAAAGGCAACATGGTAATTCGAGGAAGTCTGCATGGATTTGTCCCAAATAGGCCTTGCCAGACCACTTTCATCTCCTTCTATGACTGAGTGACAAGTTCACTGGATAGCAACAATGCTGTCAATGTAATTTATCTGGATTTCAAGAAAGCTTCTGACAAGGTTCCTCATGATGTTCTGATGGGTAAAATGGTGGACTGTGGACTGAACTCTAGGATGGTTAGATGGATAGGCAACTGGCTTGATAACCGCACCCAAGAAGTAGATGACAATGGAATCACGTCTGTGGTGTTCTGCACCAGCTGGAGTCTCCAAGCTGACTTCTAGGGGAGTTCGATATAGTGTGCATCACAGTAAAGTCTTGATGTTACCATGGTGTGGCTCCAGGTGGCTAGTTTGGCTAAGTAAGGGGCTATCTTTCAAGCTAGGCCGAGTTTGTAGAAAGCATTTTTGGCAGTTGCCTTAACTTGCTTTCCTAGTAGTAGCACTGGATCCACTACAACCCCTATGCTCTTAACTGAGTCTGCAAGGGTCAGACAAATTCCATTGAAAGTGAGGCATACAATGTCCTTCAAGACATTTGCTTTCAGTCATTTGCCCACTGCTGTCAGGCGGTGACTCAGTGACCACAGCTGTCTCAGGCAGTGAGATGTAGAGCTGGGTGTCACCTGCATATTGTTGGCATTGAATTCCACATCTTTGAATGAGTTGTCCTAAAGGCTTTACTTAGAGGTTGAAAAACATGGGGGGGAAATATTGTGCCCTATGGACTACACCTGCTTCAATGGGGACAGGACTGGAGGCACAATTAAAAAACAAAAAGTTTCAAAGACACACTCAGGCAACACAATAACTGCTGGTCACACACTGGAACCATTAAAAATGAAAGAAGCAAATAAAACTGAAGGGGAGTAAACAAAAATTAGCCTTTAAGAGCTAGTATGCAGGAGAACAATGCCAAAAGTATGTAAAACAAGTATGGACTCTTACAAATTTACCTCCAGACAGAAAACCTGTTGGATGCAAATGGGTGTTCAAAATCAAGCACAATGCGGATGAAACTGTTGAGAAATACAAGGCACATTTAGTAGCCAAAGGATTCTCCCAGGAATATGGGACTGACTATTTTGAAACTTTTGCACCAGTTATCAAACATGCAACGTTCAGGACACTACTCAGTGTTGCAGCATCAAGAAACATGATAGTGGAGCACCTGGATATAAAGACAGCTTTTCTCAATGGAGAATTATCTGAGGAAATCTATATGGAGAACCTGAAGGTATCCAGATCAGAGGACTGGAAGATCATGTGTACAAACTCAACAAAGGTCTATACAGCTTAAAGCAAGCAGCAAAAGCCTGGTATGACAAAATATCAGAGTTACTACAAAAGCAAGGATTTAAGCAAGGAAAAATAGAACCATGTCTGTATACCAGAGTTAAAAATGGACAATACCAGTACATTCTGATTTATGTTGATGACTTGATCATATCTTGTCAAGACAGACAAGACATCAAAGAAATAGTTGATGGACTGAACAAAGAGGTGGAGGTGAAGCAACTTGGAGATGCAAAACACTACCTCGGAATACAGCTAGAAAGTCTTGAAGATGGAACTTTTATCTTGAGTCAAAAAAGAAAAATACTGAACTTTATAGAATCTGTTGACATGAAAAACTGCGATGTGTCAACTATACCACTTGAACCTGACTACCTGAAAGAAAGGGATGGACAACCACTTAGGAATGTTGGTGAATACAGAGAAGCAGTTGGAAAACTTCTTTACTTGAGCAAAACTACAAGACCTGATATAACAGCAGCTGTTGGCATCTTATGCAGAAAAGTAAGTTCTCCTAATCATCATGATTGGAACGTGATAAAGAAACTAGCAAGATATCTGAAAGGAACAGCAGACTTAAAGCTGAGAATCTCGCCATCTGAAAAGCCAAGATTGGTTGGATATATGGATGCCAATCGGGTAGAAGAATCAAGTAACTACAAATCAACTAGTGGATACCTATTCTTTTGTGGAGATGGACTGATAGACTGGACTAGTAGGAAACAAACCATCGTAGCACAGTCTACAGCGGAAGCTGAATGTATATCTGCAGCAAGTGCCTGCAGTGAACTAGAGTGGATCTTCAACTTACTAAAGGACTTTGGAATAAACAAACCTATACCTATAGTTACGTTTGAGGACAATCAAGCCTGTATCACTAAATTCAAAGGAGAAAGTACCAAAGCAAGAAGCAGATCTATTGGACTTAAATGTGAACTTGTGAGAGATATGTACCAGAAAGGACTAATCGAGATTGAACATTGTTGCACAGAAGAAATGGTGGCTAATATCCTGACTAAACCACTGTCTAAAACAAAGTTTGAATATCTTCGTGAAATGTTGAATACGTTTTGATACTAATGCTGAGATAAAAGATGAATAATGTTTGTTGGATATGAATGCATAATGACTTCCATGTTAGACCTTGAGAAGGCGTGTTGGAATATATGTTGCAAGGTCTGACATTCAGTCACTATGGGGTTAATGTGTTTACTCACTGTGCTATTGTTTATATTGACCCAGAAGAGAACCTGGCACAGAGCCAATAGCCTGGAAGCCCAGGAAACTAAGATGTCTTTGTAAACTGTTATTGGTCAACAGGCCAGGTGATTTTCTTTCAGGGTCAAGAAGACAGAGGAAGAATCCCCATTGCTATTATCTCATTGTTTGTACTCATGGTCAGTAAAGATATAGCTCATAGGTTTTATTATTTTGTAGCAATCCTGTGTACCTTTTTCCTTCAGAAATAAATGTTTTTAAAAGCAAACTGACGTTTGACTCTCTATTGATTCAAGATCCATCGCACCTCTGATTTTAAACTATTTTTAACCCATTCCCCCCAACAAAATAAAGGCGGTGACCTCAGTCTCTAGACAAAACTAAAATTAGTTTTGTACAATTATATATGCACTAATTGTGGTATTTCCTTGGTGGGGGCTTCCTCTAATTGTAATTCAGTGTGCAGGAGAAAGCAAGACAGAAAACAAGCCAAAAAAGCAGGGAAGAAGTGAAGGAGAGCAAATCCCAGCTAAAAACAGAAAAATGCTTCAAAAAGATAGAGAACATAGCGCAGAAAAAAATAAACTGTATTCAAGAAGAAAGTTAAGAAAGTAAGAAAGGAATAATATAAAACCCTACACTGTACTGTGGCACAAGAAAACTTGCGAATGATATCTCTCCTCTGAATGGAATCCTACAGAGACATTCCAGAATGTGAAACCAACTCTATTCTGATTCAAAGTCCTACTACATATGCTTCACACATATATGTAATGTTAGTGGCTACTGTCTGCAATCAATCAAGGAAACTCAGAAAAAGCTCTCTCTTTTCTCCCTCTAAAGAACACAGTTTTATACTGTTATTAGGAAAACACAGCAGATGACAGTGCAGGTCAGAGAGCAACGAAAGTAGTCAAACAGAACAAAGGAAAATCATGGTTTTTTTCTTCATTATACCTGTTTAGGAGGGTATTTTTTTTTCATATTAATTCCATAATTTGGAAAGACCTCATTTTCATAATTATTGTAATTAACAACTAAATAAATTCACAAGTCTAGTTATTATGCAATATAAAAAGTAGCTGCAATAAATGCTGTTTTAGTTTTTGAAATTTAATTTTGACTATATCTACAAATAAGATATTTATAACATGCTGAGAATCTTGCTTCTACTTTACAATGAAACTTTTCCTTCCTTCCCAGTTGGTCATCCAGACCCTGAAATGTGATATAGTCATCTCAGTTTTTGTAGTGAATCCCCTAGCTAGATCACACTGCTTTTTTATGTTAGTGCAAAATCAGGCCATTAACTTCTAGTATCTTGCTTTAAGTTTCTTCATGGGCAATATCTCATCCAACTTCCTGGTTTGCAGATTCTGATTTCTTTCCTGTTTCATTTTATCTGCAGTGTATTTTCACTCATAAATTGAGGCCCTGTTGTTTTATTCAACAGCATTTATTTTCTAATGGTTTAACAGAGGTACCTTTTCTGGTTTCCATTGATTTATTACCTTCTCTGTTCTGCTTTGTCAGACATGAATGTTTGTCCTAGCTTTTTGAATGCAAACAAAAATTGAAAAAAGTCATCTTCCAAAAATGAGAAAGAGATGCTTTACCTTGTAATGTATTTTGTGACTCTTCCTCCAAAATCCCATATTACCATAATGAATAATAACATTCCATATTTCAGAAGAAGAAGGGAGATCAAACTAACTCAATTTATGTTGAAGAGACGGCAGTAAACAATAATGGGAGTTCTTTGAAGGAAGTCTCTTGTTGTGAAAAGAAAAATTATTATAAAACTTTTCAAATAAAGATAAAACAGTAGGTATCCTCCTCAGTGGAATCCATTCAAGATTTCTTCCAAGTTGCATTTTGAAGTCAGTATTTTTAAAGCAACAAGCAAAGAAAAGAAAGCTAATATTTATTATCACCAAAAATCTCTCCATGCGACATGGCAATATTCTTTCCTGTTGGGCAGGAAGCTGAGTGAAAGAATATTAATTATGCACTCAATCATTTATGGTAACATTACTTTGCATGCCTTGGCTTTAGTGGCAAGAGTCTAGCCAGCTCGAGAAAAGATAGAAATGTTTGGGCCAAATCATACCTAAGTCCAAACCATTTCCAGTCCACAAATAGATCCCTAAATTGATATTTTAGCTGTAAAAAGAAACTGCCTGGGACCCACTATAAATTAGGGATGTGGATGGTCCTGATTCGGTTTTGTTTTCTCAGCCATGCCGGACGCTCCTCTCGGCTGGTCCGGGAGGAAACGACCGGGCACCCTGACCGGGCGGCTGATCTGCAAGGATTAGCCCCCAGGACTCCCAGGGAGGGAGCCAGGGTCCGGGACTCTGCGGGAAGAACCCCCCGAAATCAATGCAGGGGGGGGGAATTGCCCGTTTGTCCCTATGGAGGCCGGCAGACGTGCGCGGCGCCTCGAGTGCCGCCGGGCAACGAGAAACGGCAAATAAAAGAAACAGGCGGAAGCCTGTAAACAAGCGAATCCCTTCTGTTCTACAAGCGTTCGTGAAGGAGAGGTTGATCTGAAGAAGACTCGCTCTTCCCCTTCGGTGAGTTCCAGAATTTTGTTGGCGCCCCCCCCCCAAATGGCAGCAAAGAAGCAAAGTCCCGCTCTCGGTAAGTCAATCTTGGCTACCTTGAAGGGAGAGTCGCTCGAAGAGTTGGTGCGCAGGGCGGTGGTGGAAGCCATAAAACCCTTTGTTGACAAGCTGAACGAAACTGATCAAAGGGTGGGCTTAATTGAAAGCGAAGTGAAAACCATTAAGGAAGTAGCGGGGGGGCAGAGAAGTCTGCTCTGGAAAGTGCGTCACTTGTGAAGGCTACAAAAAAGGAGCTGAAGTTGGTTGAGAACCAGCTGATCGGGCTACAGATGGAACGAACGCAGACAATTTTGCGTCTCCAAAATGTGAAAGAGGAGGAAAATGAGGATCTGTGGGATGTGGTCTCGGAACTATTGGCGATACCCGCGAGGACAACTAAAGAAGAGGTTAAAAGCGCCATTTTGGAGGTCCGTCGGGCTTCTTCAAAATATGCAACAAAGCGACAGTTGCCTCGTGAGATCATTATTGACTTTTCATTTAAAAAGATTCGGGACACCATCCTATATAACTCATACAATGCGGATTTGGACTTTATGGGTTTGAAAGTCAAGATTTTGAAGCACGTTCCATTTCTAGTCTGGAAAAGACGTTTTAAGTATAAAAAGTTTGCAGCTCTTCTGAGGGACCATGGAATAAAGTACAAATGGTTATTCCCGGAAGGAATATGGTTTAGATATAAAGATCAGGCCTATAAGATACAATCAGAAGATCAACTAAAGGATTTTGAGGATAAAAACCCAGAATTCTGCTGCACCGAGAACGAAGAAAAGGAGAAGCCGGAAGGGGGGGGGGAGGAGGAGGAGAGCACCGCAACAGCGGTTGCACAGAGAGAATTGCGTCCGAGACCTAGAAGGGGGAGGAAAGTTTAATCAGAATTTGAAATGCCTATTCTCTGTATGATTAACCACTCCATCATTATCCTATGGAGCTATTTTTGTATTATGACAGTATGAAGGGAAAACATTGAAGTGTAGTGTTTAATGTTTAGTGTTTGTAGGTCATCCCCCCCCTTTCTTTTTCCATCCCCTTTGTCCCTTCCCTTTCCCCTTTCCTTGTGATAGTCCTGTGTAGTGCTGTGTAGCGTTTTGTAGTTTGAAAAATAAAAATTTATATAAAAAAAAAAGGGATGTGGATAGTCCTTTGGGGTGGGGGTCAAAAAGCCTCCTCCAATATGCCTTAAGGCTCCAGTAATGGCTTATGGAGACTGAAAGCAAGCTAGGAAGGGGTATTTCCAATTAGGGGGAAAGTACCATGGCATTAATCTTTATCATCCCCTTATCCATTATAAAACTGATTTTTTCAGGTGTATGGTATGTGATCATCATGAAATGATATGTGATTTGGCCTTTTTCCAGTTGAACTTTTGGTTGAAAAGTTTGAAAAAGTCAGTTGCTACAGAAGTTTCTGCCAATTGTTTTAAATTGGAGGACAATGAGCAACTAATTTGTGTGTTTATTTTATCACTAAGAAAGAAACAAAGCTGCAATAAGTAACCAGGAAAGGGAGGTGGGAGAGGAGTGGAAATAAGTTGGTGCATTAGGCATCTAGAGGTTCTCTATGATCTCTGGGTATGACAAGAGAGTTTCCCACCCATGTGGTCAAAAATACCTTTAGAATTGTGATTGGTTTGTTATTAATCCAAACAATATGGGAACAAGGAAGGAACCCATGATAACTTGCATTGGTGGAATGGAAAAGCTCATCATCCCATTGGGTCTATTTTGCAAACTATCTTGATCTTCCTTTCACTTGTAGCAACTGCAGTTTCACCCCTTCCCCTATCTGCTTCACTCCTTCTATCCAGCCCTCAGCTCCTCCTTTGCTTCATTTTTCTTTCCTCTCTCCATCTGGCTCTACTACCTCAAGCCACCTTGTCATTCCTGCCTGTCTATTCCTTCTCTCCCACAATTCTCCTCTGCTGCAGCCATCTTGGATTACCTAAAGAACTGCAGTTGCCTAGACAAATCTGAAATTTTTGCCAAAATGTTTTGAGGAAATCTCACAAAACTTTGGCATTTTAAAATTATTTTGTTTTATCACTGGATACCTTTTATCACTCCCCCCCCCTTTTTGTTGACTTCCAACAGCTTTCCAACTCTTTGTCCCCTTTCCCTTACTTTTATTAGCTTTATCTAAAACAAATATATATTCTCCATTATTCTAAGCAGTACATCCTTAACTATTTTTAACATTATATGCCCAAACTGTAAGCCTTTGTTTCCATCTTAGATAAACAATTTATCCCAATTTTTCAATTTCAGGTATTTCTATATATCATAAACCATATAGATCATACATTCGTTTATATCAAACAATTTGACTTATTCTCTATATATATTACTCATTCTATCTTTTTATAATAGTTCTATATATCTCTCCTCACGCA
Organism: Eublepharis macularius; assembly: GCF_028583425.1. Lineage (NCBI taxonomy): Eukaryota > Metazoa > Chordata > Lepidosauria > Squamata > Eublepharidae > Eublepharis > Eublepharis macularius. The sequence continues at coordinate 104,650,134 of NC_072791.1, read as the reverse complement.
GTCAATCAATTTGACCCATCTATATCTTCAGACATTCAGTTTGGTACAAAACTTGTCAGAAAAAAAAGAAAATGTTGTTAGTTAATCGCTCCTTATATTTAGTCCTTATAATTAATTATTTTCTCTATGTTCTGTTTGTTAACCTATCTATCTATATATATGTCAATCTATTAATCTGACTGCTTATTAATTCACATTTATCTCTTCTCCCCCCGGTAAAGTCTCCCTCCTCTACTTCAATACTTCAGTAGTTCTCAAACTGCCACAGTTTTCCTCCCACCTCCCATTTCTTCTCCAGGTATTGTTTCAGCTTCTCCCAGTCTGTGTTGAACTGCCCTGAGTCCAGATCTCTCAATTTTCTTGTCATCTTGTCCATTTCAGCCATATACAGCAATTTGTAAATCCAATCTTCAATAGTTGGCACTTCTTGTACTTTCCATTTTTGCGCATACAAAAGTCTAGCTGCTGCTGTCATATAAAATATCAACGTCCTGTGTTGGGCTGGAATTCCCTCCATTCCCAAGTTCAGTAGCAGGAGTTCTGGGTTCTTATTAATTTGAAATTGTAAAATTTCACTCATTGCTCTTATTATTTCCCCCCAGTACTGCCTGGCTACCTCACACGACCACCACATATGATAGAGGGAGCCCTCATGCTTCTTACATTTCCAGCATTTATTAGAAGTATTCAAATTCCCTAGCGCAATCTTCTTTGGTGTCATGTACCAACGATAGATCATTTTATAAATGTTCTCTTTGATATTAATACATGTCGTTGTCTTCATTGTAGTTTTCCACAAGTATTCCCATGCCTCCATTGTTATTTCTTTATTAAAGTTTATAGCCCATTTCACCATTTGTGTTTTAACTATCTCATCCTCGGTATACCACTTCAACAGTACTTGGTATACCTTGGATATTCTTTTCTTATCTTCTTTAAGAAGGGTCTGCTCTAGTTCCGAATTCTCTATTCGTATACCTCCCTTTACAGAGTCCGAATTATATAAGTCTCTGATCTGTCTATACTGGAACCAATCGTAGTTAGGTGATAGTTCCTCTTGTGTCTTTATTCTAAGTTTGGATGCTTCAGTTTTAGTTATTTCTTTATACGTTAAACATTGTTGTTCATTATCAACAGCTCTCGGGTCTATCACCTCATATGGAACCACCCACAAAGGGGTTCCTTCTTGTAGATAAATTCTGTACTTCTTCCAGATTATGTATAGACTTCTCCGAACAAAGTGATGCAGGAACATCGAGTTGACCTTTACTTTGTCATGCCATAAATATGCGTGCCATCCAAATATTTTTTTATATCCCTCTAGGGCTAATAGTTTCTTGTTCTTTAATGTCATCCATTCTTTCAACCAAACTAGGCAGATTGCATCATGATAAAGTCTCAGATTGGGCAGTTGCATTCCGCCTCTTTCCTTTGCATCTTGTAAAACTTTCACTTTCACTCGAGGCTTCTTGCCTGCCCAAACAAAATCTGATATTTTCCTCTGCCATTTTTCAAATTGTTTGGAGTCTCTGATGATTGGTATTGTCTGTAGCAAAAACATTACTCTTGGTAACACATTCATCTTAACTGCTGCAATCCTGCCCAACCATGACAAATTCAATCTATTCCATTTAATCAAGTCTCTCTCTATCTGAGTCCATAGTTTTTCATAATTGTTTTTGAATAGATCTATGTTCTTTGCAGTTAATTCGACTCCCAAATATTTCACTTTACTTGTTACTTCACAATCCGTTGTTTCCATTAACAATTGTTGTTTCTGCTTAATCATATTTTTGCATAATATCTTTGACTTCTTTTTGTTAATGAAGAAACCTGCCAAGTCTCCAAACTCCTTGATCTTATCTATCACTCTTGGCATGTTCTCCAATGGGTCCTCTACAATTAACATTATGTCGTCCGCAAATGCTCTGACCTTGTATGAATAGTCCTTTATTTTTAATCCACGAATTTCATCATCTTGACGTATTTGTATCATCAGAATCTCCAATACTAAAATGAACAACAATGGAGACAACGGGCAACCTTGTCTTGTTCCTTTACTTATCGTCAATTTCTTGGTCAATTCATCATTCACCACAATTGCTGCAGTCTGGTCTCTATAAATTTCCTTAATTGCTCTGATGAATCTTTCTCCCAATTGTAGCTTTTCCATAGTGGCAAACATAAAGTCCCAGTTTAAATTGTCAAACGCTTTTTCAGCGTCAACAAAGAAGAAACCAACCTCTTTGTCACAACGCTTGTCATAATATTCAATAGCATTGATCACTGTCCTTAAGTTGTCTCTTATTTGACTGTCTGGCAAAAAGCCTGCTTGTTCCTCCTCTATGACTTCCGAGAGCCACCCCTTCAATCTCTCCGCCAATATCTTCGCAAAAATTTTATAGTCATTGTTGAGTAGCGATATAGGTCTATAATTTTTCACATTAGTCAGGTCTTGGCCCTCTTTTGGGATCAATGATATATTCGCTTCACTCCAAGTTTCTGGAATCCTTTGATCCCTTAAAACCCCATTCATCACCTCTTTTAGGAATGGTGCCAGTTCATTAGCCATTGTCTTATAGAATTTAGCCGTAAGTCCATCTGGCCCTGGCACCTTTCCTAGATTTGCAGATTGTATTGCCTTACTTATTTCCTCGTCAGTTACTTCACTGTTCAACTTATTTCTCCAAGCTTCCGAGATTTCTGGAAGTTTGGTTTTCTCCAAATATGACGCTATTGATTCTTTGTTTACTTCTTTTTTATTATACAGCTTAGCGTAAAATTTATAAAAGGCTCTACTAATGGTAGCCTGCTCCAAATACGTTTTGTTATCTTCGCAAATTTTATTTATTATCTTCTTTTCCCTTTTCTTCTTCAATTGCCATGCCAGGTACTTCCCAGGTTTATTAGCACCCTCAAACGCTTTTTGATTCAGTCTTTTGAGATTCCACTCCAATTCTTTATTGCTCATTGCTGTTAGCTGTTCTTGAAGTATTTTAATTTCCTGGTATACCTTCTTTTTCCCTGGTCTCTTTTTTAGCTGTATTTCTTTGGCTTTTATTTTCTCCTCAATCTCTTGTCTTTTCTCCTCTTTCTTCTTTCTTGCTCTACCATTTAAGTCCATTAGTATGCCCCTTACAACCGCCTTGTAAGCATCCCAAACTTTATTGGTTGGTACTTCTTTATTCACGTTGTATTGTATAAAAAACTTTGTCTCTCTTCTCAGTATTTCCATATTCTCTCTTTCCTGTAACAAGTCCTCATTTATTCTCCATGCTTTCCTTTTTCTCTTTTTTCCAAATTTCCACATAATTGGGTTGTGATCTGAGCCTACCATAGGCATTATTTCTACCTCCTTAGTCCATAATGCTAAGTCTTTTGAGGCCCAGATCATATCAATTCTTGATAATGTAGAATGTCTTGCAGAATAAAAAGTAAACTGTCTGCTTTTAGGATATTCTCTCCTCCATACATCTTCAAGAGTCTCTTGTTGAATCAACTCAAAAAAAAAGCTTTGGTAATAGTCCTCTTTTCTTTTGTGCCGTTGTAGTCTTTTTGTCTAGTTCCAAGTCTGTCACTCCATTGAAGTCTCCAGCAAGAATTATCTGGTCGTATGCAAGATCGTCTAAATGCTTCCTTAAATCCTCAAAGAAGCTTTCTTTTGCACCGTTAGGTGCATAAAGTCCGACTACCAACACTCTCTTTAAATTCCAAATACATTCCACTGCTACAAATCTAGCTTCCACATCTCTCATAACAAATTTTGGCTGTAGCTCCTCTTTTATGTACAACACCACTCCTCTTTTTTTCTTGTTGGAGGCCGCTACATATTCTTTGCCCAATTTTCCAGATTTTAAATATTTTACATCCTGCTTTCTGATATGGGTCTCTTGCAAACAAACAATGTCACATTTTTGTTTTAGTAGCCAGTGAAAAGTATTTTTCCTCTTATTCGGTGAGTTTAGTCCATTTACATTCCAAGATAATACTTTACACTCCATACTCATGATCTTGTTGGTAAGTCTTTTTCATTGTCCTTAATAAATCGCTCCATCTCTCGCTCAGATCTGATGCGTTTTTTGGCCCCTCCAAACTCAAAGGACACTCCTTCCGGTAACTCCCATCTGTACCTGATTTTCCTGTCCTTCAAAATCTGAATTAGCACTTTATATTTTTTCCGGTCCAGTAACACTGATCTGGGCAGTTCCTTCATTATAATAATCGTCTTGCCATCAATCTCCAATGGATCTTGAAACTGTTTTGTCACAATCCTCTCTTTCATATTTCGTGTTGTAAACTGCACAATCACATCTCTTGGTAGTTTCCTCTGGGTTGCTATTCTCGAATTCACACGGTATGCCACATCTAGGATAGCCACAACTTCCTCCTCCTCCTTCCCCAGGTACTCAGCCAACACCTCAGTCATCTGTTCTTGCGCTGACTTTCCTTCCACTTCTGGCAAGCCACGAAAACGTAGCTGCTTCTCCATATGTTTAGTTTCTGCAACTGACATTCTCCCCTTCACCAATCTCATCTCTGTTTGTTGCGTGTCTGCTAAATTCTCCATCGCGTCTTCTACTGTTTTAACTCTCTGCTGCGTTCCTTGTAATTCACTTCGTATTGTTTCCATACCTTTTTTCACTTCTGACAGCTCCGATTTTACTGTCTGTGTAACCTCCTTAACCTCTTTTATCAGCTCCAATTTCGTGTCCTTAAGTTCTTTAATCATATCTAAAAGTTTTTTGTCCAGGTTTTTATCCAGGTTTTCTATTGCCGATTGCCACTCTTTTTTTGACATCGTGGGGCTTGCTTTAGCTCGCTCCCACGAATCCGCTCTCTTCCTTAACTCCGTGGCGTAAAATTTAACGTTTTTCTATTTTAAATGTCCCGGTCTTCTTATAGAAATTAAATTTTAAAGAGTCCAAAATGTCGGGCGTCTTTTCTCTATGGTTTCTCTGTGATTTTGTAATCCAAGATGGCCTACTTCCTCTTCCGCTGAAGCCGCGACCCTTCCCCTTTCAAAAATGGTGATTCCCTACTTCCTGCCCTCCAGCAAGGGCCGCTTCTCTCCAGCCACTCTATTGTTATTACGCACTTCCTGTCTCCCGTCTTCCCACAGCAGATCTCGCGATGGTGTCTTTTTCTCACAGCTCCAAAGCCACAGGTATTCAAAACAATAGTCCCATTTCTTTAATAACTTCTTTAAACTTAGTCTCTTTTTAAATTCGATTCCTGCCGAGTCTTCCCCTCCTTTTCACTAGTCTGTTGCAGTTTAAAAATCTACTTTTTTTCCTCTCTGTTTTTATCAATCTGTCCCGTCTCAGAAGATAATGATCTTTACCTTCTCTTCACTTTTCTCGGGTTATAATCGCTGTTTCGATTTTAAGTTCTCCTCTCAGCTTCTTCCCCCAATCGATGCTTGGGTATGTAGGTCTTATGCCAGCCGAATTGGCCCCAAAACTGCCGCAGAGATTATAGCTGACCCGTCGCAAGGTGGGACCTCAAGGATCAGGGGGAGACTCGTTGTGTAGAGCCCCCCCTCGTCCGAGATCTAGCTCACCCTAGGGTCTTGAGCGTTCTTTGCCTGCTCCCCGCCTGAGAGCAGTCGGCCGCGGGCTATTTTCACCCCGCCGGCCGGTTTAAAACGGCAGTCCGGTCAGCTCCGCAAGTGGAGCTGCGTTAGACCTCCATGGATCCCAAACAGGAAGTCCATTTTTGCCAAAATGTTTTGAGGAAATCTCACAAAACTTTGGCATTGTAAAATTATTTTGTTTTATCACTTCTTTTAATGTTTTTTTTTCTTGCATACCTTGATTTATCCAAGATTCGTAGAAACATGGCCTTCTTCTGCACTATGCCCTAATGTGCAGATTTTTTTTGTCCACCTGGGCCAGGTTCAGAATTAGATATATAGTTGTTCAGGTACAGAAACTTGAATGGTCAGAATTTTGACATGCTTGTGAGGTCAGTCTGGGGGAGGAAAGAGGTAAACAAGGTAAGGGGACATCATGGTATCATTTTTCTCTCATTACTCCATTTAGATGTCACTTCTCTTACTCTTGCTCTGCTTGGGATCTGGGTTGGAAGGGGAAAAAATGCCATTCTACTATCAGCCCTGTGGCATTTTGCCCCCTTATGTCAGGCTATGGATGATAGGCTATGGCAGATAGATCCCTGTACCATTGCTGCAAGAATCCAGACTCTTGGTTAAATTGTTTTATTCAGAAATCAAATCATTTCTACAGATATGTCCATAGGATTACTCAGAAGCATGGTAAGCATCTAAGCAGTAAGGATCAATTTGGCAGGAATGGCAACATGTGAGAAAACCCTTTCTCTTAACTCACACATTTACTCCTCCCTCCCATCAGCCAAACAGGACTTTCGGCGCGAACGCATCCTGGGAATGTCTCACATATTTGTACTATCAAGTCTAGACACTGAGAAAGCAGGAGATCAGAGTTGTAACATAACCGTGCATGGGAATGAGCAGGGTACAAGGTCAGAAACATTGAGAGTTTCTACAGTCCGTTAGATAAGACACCTGTAGCTTCTATAAGCCTGTGAATGCAAAATAGTTATGGCATTGGTAATATGACATCAATTTACAGCATGTAACATTGGTTCAGAACAGCATCACTGGTTCAGCATGAAAAGAATGGCATGGATGGGGTACAGACATGACATTTCTGCCCCCCTAAAGATGGCCCCTCTTCTTCTGGGGTCCAGGTTTATCAGGATAATGTTTGTGGAAGTTTGAAATAAGTCTAGGTGCATTCATATGGGATTGTTCCACCCATTCTCTGTAAGATTCATCAAAGTCTTTCCACCTGACTAGATAAAAAAGTGTATTGTATTTTATTTTAGAGTCTAAGATCTCTTCCACTTCATAGTGAATGTATCCATCTACCCGCATTGGATAAGGGGCTCCCTTTTCTGGATGCCATTGGTCAGGTGGGGGAACTTTTTTCAGAAGACTGAAGTGGAAAATAGGGTGGATTTGTCTTAAGTTTTTGGGGAGCTCTATTTCAACTGTCACTTCATTGATTAATTTCTTAATAGGAAATTGACATAAGCATTTCCACCCTAACTTCTTGCTTGGTTGCTCCCTTCTTATATTTTTTGTGGAGATGTATACAAAATCTCCTGGTTGCAGTGTCCATGGCTCAGAACGTTTTCTGTCAGCAAACTTTTTATAGTCCTCTTTTGCTTTGTTCAGAGTCTTTTGTATGATTTTCCATTGGGAGGTTAAGTTAGTACACTATTCTCCTATATCTCCTGCATGTTGGGAGTCAGGTGTTGTAGCAAAAGGGAAGGCATTTCCTTCATATCCATGTACTATTTTAAATGGAGTAGCTCCTGTAGAGCTGTGTAGTGAGTAGTTGTACGCACATTCAGCAAAATCAAGAAAATCAATCCAATCATCTTGTTGATAGTTAATATAGCATCTTAAAAACTGTTCCAGCACTTGATTTGTGCATTCCAATTGCCCCTCACTCTTGGGATGATAGGCAGAGCTAATTCCTTGTTCAATCCAAGCAAGTTTGAGACGCTCACACCAGAAGTTGGCAACGAACTTTGGGCCCCTGTTAGAGATCACCTTATTAGTAAAGGAGTGTAGTTTGACCATGTGTTTGATGAACAGGCTGGCTAGTTTCTTGGCTGTAGGGATCGTAGTACATGGAATAAAATTAGCCTGTTTTGAGAACAAATCCACTACTACTAAAATGACTGTATGTCCTTTTGAGGGGGGAAGATCTGTGATAAAGTCCATTGAGATCACAGCCCACAGTCTAGGAGGGGTTTCTAAGGGTTGTAATAATCCAGGGTTTTTTCCTCTCCTAGATTTACCCATTATGCATGCTGGGCATGAGGATACATATTGAGAAACATCTTTTCTCATTGCTGGCCACCAAAACTGTCTCTGCACTTAAGTGTAGGGTTTTTAAATACCCAAAATGTCCAGCTGTTTTGGCATCATGACATTGTTGTAAAATTTCATTTCTTAAGCTGGCTGGGATATATAATTTGCTCATTTTGTACCAGTGGCCATCTCCCTCCTGTTTCAGATCAGCTTTGGGCACATTTCCTCCCTCCCTTTCTGTTTCAGCTTTTATCTTTTCCCCTCATTCTGAGAGATTAGGTTTTGTGCTGCTTTGTGTTTTCATAGCTTGACTGTGTGTCGTCACCGCTCCTCCCAGTTGAGCTGGTGAGAAAACTGTATCAATTATCTCATCCTTCTGGCTGTTGTGTTGGGGCATGTGTAAAAGTGCGTCTGCTAGGAAATTTGATTGGCCAGGGAGGTACTTCAACTTGAAGTTGAACTTGGAAAAGAATTCCGCCCACCTTAACTGTTTGGCATTCAGCTTGAGGGGTGTGTGTAAAGCTTCTAAGTTTTTATGACCAGTCCATACTTCAAAAGGCAATTTAGCCCCTTCTAACCAGTACCGCCAGGTGGTAAGTGCAAATTTTACCGCAAAAGCCTCTTTCTCCCATATGCTCTAATTGCATTCCAATTCAGAGATTTTTTTAAAAAAATATATGCTCAGGGATACAGTTTCCCCTCTTTATTGAGTTGTAGGAGCGCCCCCCCCCATGGCGGTGTCACTTGCATCGACCTGGACCACAATTTCTGGTTCTCGTCAGGGTGCTGTAGAACCGGTTCAGAAATAAACAGCTTTTTTAGCTTTTCGAAAGCCTCCTGGCATTCTGTAGACCAATTCAACTTAGCACTGGATTTTTTTCCTTGCAGTCCCCTCCCCTTAGTTTTTAGTAAGTCCATTAAGGGGACAGCGATTTGAGCAAAATTCTTTATGAAGGGTCGGTAAAAGTTAGTGAACCCTAGGAATGACTACAGCTGCCTTCTTGAAAGTAATGGCATGGATGGGGCACAGACATGACACCTTATATGTGACCTGTATATTTCTGCTTCCCTGGTTTCCTTTAGTGTTCTCCTAGATTTTTGCTGCCACCAAAGGCTTTTCCCTTAGTTCTTTCTCAGTTTGACTTACAGTATAGGATATCTTAGCTGTAGACAGTAATATGACAGAATGGTCAGCATATGGGAGTGGCTGTGAGGGGAAAATAAGATCCTTTACTTTAGATGAAAGAGGCATTTTACTTAAGTAGAAATATGCATAATGGTTTCAGAGAAATTTATAAGCATATTGGTTTCAGAATGGTTCATAAACTTGGTGGTTTCAAAATAGGTATTGACCTTTAAATATTCGTACACAAACCCAGTAAAAAAGACTAATTTCCCACACTGTTGCCCTTAGGCTAAAAATACCCCCCAAAGAGAAGAACATGCAATTCTTTTGAGTCTCCAGAAGTTCCCAAAACATTACAAGCCCTAAGTGAGTTAAGTGGGAAACAGAGAATGGTGAGGTGGAGAGGGAAAGACTCCAAATATATCCACTCAGTTCCCCAGGTATGAGCTTTTTTGCACAGTTATTTTCATTGGTTCGGTTCCATACTGCTTTGTTAACCCCTGATTTCTGCATGCATTTTTGCGCCTTTAGTTTTTGCTTTCTTTTTTTTGTTTTGTTAGTTTGTTTCCCCTGTTTTTCCTGATTCTTTTGAGAACAATTTACCCCAGTTTTTTTTTCTGGAAGCCAAATTTGACTCACCTTTTCCCCTGATACATAATGTTTATTTTGGTTTATTCTACCCACTCTCATCTACCCCAACCCATTTTTTGATTATTGGACTGTTGTTATTGTCCGGGATCTGAGGCACAGCCCCCGGACTTGCCAGGAGGAAGCAATGGAAGGCAGCTGGGAGACCACTGTCCAGCCACCCTGGCTGGCAAACAAGACCAGAACCTGCTGGTACCAGGGGGAAGGGGGGAAGTTCCAAAGCCTCAGAGGGCTAGAAGTGGCAAGGGGAGGCCAGCTAGCCCCACCCTCCAGGGGGAGGACAGGGGGCTAGACAGAGCAGAGGGAGGGGGCAAAGGCAGTGGGAATAGGGACCCAGCAGCTGCCCAAACAGAGCTCTTACCTGACGAGGAGGAGAAGCAGCCCCAACAGCTCAGAGCCACACCCAAGCCTATGCACCAGCTGGAAAGCAATAACCTGGCTAAGGGAATGCCAGGAGCAAAGCAACCCCAGATGGAGCTGCCACATACATTCTGTGGGAGGAGCTGGGCAGCCAAGGGGCCACAGCTGTGCCTGCCTTCATCATTCAGCTTAGCCAGAGAGCTTTGGCAGCCAGACAACAAGGCACAGCTCTTGCTGGCCAATGCAGCCAGATCAGCTACCCCAGCTGCAACAGCTTGAGGCAGCCCAGGACACTGCTGGAAGGAGAGCAGGGTGGGGATAGAAAGCCCTATAAAGGATGGCTCGGAAGAGCACTGGGGTGGTGGGTTGAGTAGGAGTGATGGAGTAGAGTTGGAGCAGAGGCAAGGAGGAGATGGTGAATATCAAAGGAGATGAGTGGCACAGGCTGAGCAGGCCAGTGAGTGGACTGAGAGGGAGTCTGGGTGAGGTATACCACCCCTCCTTCCACAGAGCAGGGTCCTGCAGCATCCCTAGCACCCCTTTGACATCAGGACCTGTCCATTCGGTGCCTTGCCCAGCGGCAGTGGCTGTGAGCCCTGACAGTTATTATGAAGCCACTCCTTCCCTCCACTCTGAAGATGAGTGGTTTCTTTTAAAATCTTTTAAAAAATAATTCAGTCCTTCTATTGATATGTTGATATAGTATGCACCAAATTTTTTAAAAAGGGGGCACTGTGATGCCACCAATGTTACCACAAATGACAACAGCTCCCTCCTTTATAAATCCTGTTTATTTAAGGCATGTGCAGAAGAAAATAAACTGACTCTACAACTGTAAAAATGCAGAGGGAGGGAAAATAGGCAGAAGAACCATGCCCAAACCAATTCCAATACTTGTGGATTGACTGCCATGGAAAATCAAGAGTAAGCTGAACATGCAGTAATGTTCTATGTCTATGTTTTGTCCAAGAACACAAAAGAAGTATTTCAGATCTTACAAATGGCCTTTCTAATTATGTTCAGCTTCTGTTTAAAGTTATCTTTATTTCTTATTTATTTATCTTTATTTTTATTTTATTTTTATTTCAGTTACACCTCACCTTTCTACCCAGTGTAGACTCAAGTAGACACAGTATGGACTCATCATTCTCTTTTCCATTTTTTCTTCACAGTGAGGTAGATTAAGCTGAGCATTTGTGATTGACCTAGAATCATCCAGGAAACTTCCATGATAGAGTGTGGAATGGGTCGCCCAGATCCTAGTTCATCACTCTAGACATTACAACAAACTTGCTTTCATTTCCCAAGCATTCTGTGTGTTCTGATTAGCATTTGTGTGTCAAGTACAGGTTTATTCAGTGACTTGTGTTCAGTCATGCATACTCAATCTTTGTATTTTTCACACAGTCGCACATGAATTTTACATTCTTTAAACTACATAAATATTTATTTCCAACAGATAATAGATCCCCCCTCATCTTTGAGTTCCTGCATTCTGAGGACCTAAATAATAGACCCCAACCTTGATTCCTTGTAAGTTGCAGAGAACAAAGGAAGGAAGGATTTAATGAATCCCTCCTGAGGTAGGCTGCTCTTCCTTGTCAAAACAATATTCCTAAATCTAAGCATAAGAATATCTATTTATTTGTTCTTTTTCACATAGAGCACTGGATGCAAGGGGTATCTTCCACTGACAGAAGGATTTTCTTTTCATCAGACGGGGAAGAACAATTGCCACCCCATTCAGAAAAGAGACGGACACCAAGTTGGATCTAAGGGACACTTTATTAACTTAATACAGACAGAACAAGCCAAACAGCGGCAAGGACCTAAAGCGGTACAGGTCAAGCCATGGTGTCCCACCTGGACCACCGCCTTGACCTGTCTGGGCGAGCCCCGAAGCCCCAGGTGGGACCCATCCGGTGGATGGGGCGGACCCAGCCGGCCAGGCAAATTTGGTCACCCCCCCTTTAAGCTCCTGACACCTCAGCCGTATAGCAGTGAGGGAAAGGACTCGCAGGCAGGGGTTCCCGAAGGCAGCCTGCCTGTGGGCCTGGCAGCCGTCACAGCAGTACCAGCCCTTTAGGCAGGCCCCTCTTCCCACACAGGGAAGCGCCAAGGGTGCTCACCGTCCCGCACCCTACTCCTACAAACCAGCCATGACTCACCTAACGGGCACCACCTCGCCAAATTTCTCAATCCCCATACATCGATGCAAGGTAGGCGAAAAACCCCCCTTTACCCAAGCCAATACGGAAAGGGGGAAAAAAATTCCTACCTGGCTCCGAAACGGCAGCCGGCTACTCCTGCACCAATAACTTAGGGAGAGGCGGGTGGGCCGAGTGACTGAGCTGCAATGAGCTGGGAAGGGCAGAGCTGTGTCACAAAGCTTGCTCTGCCCTCCCAGCCACTCCTTATAAGGAATGGAGGGGGTGGTGCCGTCCATCCCTCAGGAGTGGCAATAAACGGCCCCTGGCTGAGCAGCGTAGCTGCTTGCCAGGAAGGGGCCGAATTGCCACCCCATTCAGAAAAGAGACGGACACCAAGTTGGATCTAAGGGCCACTTTATTAACTTAATACAGACAGAACAAGCCAAACAGCGGCAAGGACCTAAAGCGGTACAGGTCAAGCCACGGTGTCCCACCTGGACCACCGCCTTGACCTGTCTGGGCGAGCCCCGAAGCCCCAGGTGGGACCCATCCGGTGGATGGGGCGGACCCAGCCGGCCAGGCAAATTTGGTCACCCCCCCCCTTTAAGCTCCTGACACCTCAGCCGTATAGCAGTGAGGGAAAGGACTCGCAGGCAGGGGTTCCCGAAGGCAGCCTGCCTGTGGGCCTGGCAGCCATCACAGCAGTACCAGCCCTTTAGGCAGGCCCCTCTTCCCACACAGGGAAGCGCCAAGGGTGCTCACCGTCCCACACCCTACTCCTACAAACCAGCCAACGCCCGGGCCAAGCCTCTGCTTAGGCCCAGGCGCTCCACTGATGGCCTAAGGCCAACTGAAGTCCTTGCCGCAGATCATCAAGAAAGATCTGGTTGCCTGTCTGAGACAAGTGCACCCCATCACCCCTGTAGAGGTCGGGGAATTCGGCCCTGATCCTGGGGTGAGGCAAATAAATGCCTAACCCCCTCCCCAAACCCCTTTGGATAGCCCGATTGGCTTTCATCCTGGCCCGCTCGATGGCCTGGCGATTTTCAGCCTCCCTCCAGACTCGCCGGGGGACCATAGCTGACCACATGATCAGCACCCCTGGCCAACGCGCCGCAATAAGGCGCATATCAGATAGCGCCTGGGAAGATAATGCCTTACCCTGCAGTAATCCCAAATCGTTTCCCCCTAAATGTATCACAAGGATGTGGGGTGGCGTGTCACACCCAACTCCAAACAACAATGGCAACAGGCCCGGCCACCGAAGGCCCCGCCGGCCCCGCCATTCAACCGTAGCCCGGTCGCTAAGCCCCAGCTGGGACCCAACCGGCGTCCTGCGTGCTTGATGGGCAGCCCAGAATACAAAACTGTGCCCACATATCAAGATGCGCTGACGTCCAACCCGCGACGCAGGACCTAAGAAAAACAACAATTAGTAACGTTTAAACATGCTTTAAAGGACGCACATAAGAGCGGTAAGCCGCAGACCGCCACCTACCAACCTTCTGGATAACCTGACCAGAATACCCCATAGCAGCAGCTGTCAAAGCCGCTCCAATTCTAAAGGAATGAGTTCCAAAACTCACCCCCTGCAGTCCAAGCGCCGCCAGAGCTCGCTTAGTCACTGCCCAGAACTGGTAGCGAGTTAAGGGGAAGCCATCTAGGTGCCGAAAAAGGCATCCCTGCCCACTGCCCCTCACTTGCCAATACCTCTTCAATGCACGGACTGGGCACAGCTCCGCGTCGGAGCAAGAGCCCAACCGAATGCAAGCCCCCTTACGCATCTGGTCTGTTTTAGACCAACGTATTGTCAGAGAAACCGAATCCCCCTTAAAAGTTAGGTCGCTAGCCATAAGAGCGTGGCCAGAGGTATCCTTACAGGATGAAGCCACCAGCTCCCCAACCCGGAGGGCCCCAAAAAAGGCAGTCAACGCAGCCGTGTGAAAGAGCCTCGCCTCATAGCCAGAGGTACAAACTGTTTTCCAAACCGCACTAAGGCCCCTAAGCACAGACGGAGAAATGGGTTGACGCGGATCCTTATGGACCGCGCCCTCCCTGGCCCAACCCTCGAGCATCTTCCGTACCCGGAAATTGCCCGTGGCCTCAGGCAATCCCCGAGCCTTGCTAACAAAGGCCAGGGCGGCCAGTTGCCCTTTAATGGACTTCACCGCCAGCCCCCGAGCCTTCTGGTGTACACAGAACTGAAGAATGTGCTCCACCGGAATGGGCCAAGTGTCCTCAATCCCAGCTTCCCGTCTGAACCCCTCCAACTGGCCTACCGCTCTCCAATACGCCCTCCGAGTACTGGGCGCGATGGCTAGCTGGATGGCGCGGCATGCCTCGACCTCCCAAGCAGCCAAAGCTCTGGAGGCATCACTGCTGGACGAGAATCCGCCTCTGGGGCAAGCTGCCAGAAACGCTCCATCTGTTGGCGAGACAAAGCGTCCGCCACGCCGTTGCACATGCCAGGAACGTGCCTAGCCTTAAACAATATATTGCGCCGAAGGCACAATAACGTAAATGCCCTCACCAAACGCATAACCCTGGGGGACTTTGAGGACAAGGAATTGACGACGTGAACCACAGCCAAATTGTCACACCAAAAGTGGACAGTGTGGTTCGCCAGCTCCTCACCCCATAGATGGACTGCTACCAGAATGGGAAAAAACTCTAAAAAGGTCAAGTCTTTAACCACATCTGATGCCAGCCAATCTGCAGGCCACTGCTCAGCGCACCAGTGCCTTCGGAAATAAACTCCGAAGCCAGTGGAACCCCAGGCGTCAGACGTGACTTGCAACTCAGCCTCGAGCAACAAATCATCCCGCCAAAAGGTAATACCATTAAAGTTGCTCAAAAATTCCGACCACACCTCTAAGTCAGCATGCATGCCACCCGTCACTTGCAACCTGTAATGGGGTGCACGCAGACGAGCCATGGCGTCACAAAAGCGACGCAAAAACTGCCTACCAGGCGCAACAGCTTTGCACGCAAAATTAAGGTGCCCAACGAGCTGCTGCAACTCAACCAAGGAAGCCTTGTGCTTACCCTTGAAGTCCCTCAGGCGGGCCCTAAGGTCCTCAACTTTATCCAAAGGAAATCGTAACGATTGCTGAACAGTGTCCAACTCAATACCCAAGAAGGTGAGAACCGTAGAAGGGCCCTCCGTCTTCTCGTGAGCCAATGGAACCCCCAGCTCATCTGCCAGCTCAATAAAGGTGGCCAAAAGCCTGGCACATTGAGATGACTGTGCCCGCCCAACGAATAAAAAATCATCTAAATAGTGGGCGGAGTCACTGCTAAGAGCGCGCCGCCTCAGTTCCCACTCCAGGAATGAGCTGAATCGTTCAAAGGCTGCACAAGACACGGAGCAACCCATCGGTAGGGCACGGTCCATGTAATAATCGCCTTCAAAGGCAAACCCCAAAAGCTCAAAGTCCAGCGGGTGGACCGGGAGAAGACGAAATGCAGATTTAATATCGCATTTCGCCAGCTCCGCGCCCACCCCACACCTGCGCACTACCTGCACAGCCTGATCAAAAGAGGTGTACCGGACAGAGCATAAATGCTCAGGAATGGCATCATTAACTGAAGCCCCTTTAGGATAAGAAAGGTGATGGATGAGGCGGTACTCACCCGCCACCTTCTTGGGGACCACCCCCAAAGGAGACACCCTAAAATTGGGGGTTGGAGGGGTCGCAAACGGCCCCAAAACTCTGCCCTCCGCACATTCCTTTTGAAATTTATGCCTGACAATATCCTCCATGCCGCAAACTGAACGTAAATTCTCGGCCATAAATGGGGCCCTAGAACCCTGAACGGGGATTCTGAAACCATCCCTAAAACCTTCCAACAAATAAACTGCATCATCCCTAAGAGGATAATCACGTAACAGGCGTTCAAGGACCCTCAGCTTTACCGGGCTGGGGCCCTTTTCCAGGAGGCTGCTGGCCGCCTGAACCGCCAGCACCTTGCTTTTTGCCTCCCCACCCTTGCCGGGCTTTACCGCACGCATTGTAAGGGTGCTGGCCCCCACAAGATGGGCATTCATGCCGGAATCGGCAAGGTTTTCTAGGGCAGGTTCCCTTATAAGCATACTCCCAGCAGAGCAGCCGGGGTTGAACCTGCTGCCCCGCTCCGCCGCGGGTATTGGACGATTGGGTGTTGCGAGAAACTACATGGCCGCTGTCTGAACGATCCCCTAGGTTAGGCTTAGCAGGGGACATCACCGACAACCACAGCTGTTGGTGAATACGGTCCCACGGTAGGCTGGGGTTCATAGCCGCCCGCATACGGAACTCCTCATCGTACTGCATCCATGCAGCACCTGAGAAGCCCGTATAACCTTTCAAAATGATGTCGAGGTACTGAAACAGAGATGCAGCCCGACTGGGCTGCGCCCTGGCGATTACCCCAGCATAAATCAAGAAGCCAGGCAGCCAATTGTTCCAAGTCCTGTCAACCCGCCTCCTTTTCAAACGTTCCTTGTCTCTATCATCCATCTCGTCCTTGTCCTTCTTCTCTAACTCACGATAGAGAAGGGAAAAGACGTCCACATACTCCCCACGAAGAATTTTCTCCCTCGTGGCCTGCGCCAGATGGTCGCCTAATGGAAGGGCCGTATCACCAAAAGGCAGAGCATGAAAAGGAACCTGGCCATAGTCCAGTGCTGGGTAAGGATAATAGCCCGAAGGGCCGGCCGAAAAGCCAGGCCAACCAAAAGGAGGACCCCCCCCAAACCTGAAGGGGAACCGCCTGTTGTTGCTGCGTACCTGGAGGAACGCTCTGATTGAAAGCAGGCTGCCCCCCACCCGCAAGAGCGGCTGCAGCATTGGATGGGGCATCCTGTACTCTGCTAATTGACCCGCTGGCAGTTCCCTGCGCCCACGGGCCCCAAGGCCACGGGTAAGTGTAGTGTGGTGCATGGTCCTTACCAGTCGCCTCTACTGGGTCCACTGCCACTGCCACAGGCGGCAACTCATCAGGCGCATCCACAACTTCTGCCACCGGTTCCTGGACATCAGACACCATCGCTGCGTGGCCACTGCTGGCTCCAGCCGCCGGGGATCCAGTAGCGCCCTCCAAAGCGGATAAACGACGCAAAATATCACAATTAGTTGCGTCCCTAGCTGCACGCTGCACAGGCCGTACTGCACGCCCCCCTTGCGGTGCAGAGCCCTTATCCCCTTTTGACTGCTCAAGAGCCTCCAGGCGCCTCAAAATATCCTGCCGATCCCCCAAAGAATCATCCTCATCCGAAGATGAAATAGCTGGGGGAGGGGGCTGCTTAGACGGTGCCCTCCTAGCAGGCTGCTTCCCCTTGGAAGTTCCCTTGCCTTTCTTGGGAGCCATACTCCAGGCACACCCACTCATATAATACCAAGCACCCAAAACAACTTCCCCCAGGCCAAAGGCCGGGTCCAGCCCCCAACCCACCAAGCAAGGCTAACCCTGCTTAGCTTCCAAGATCTGATGGGACAGATAAGTCGCCTGTGAGGCAACAAGGAACCAAGATGTCCTAGCTCCGGTTCCGCTAACCACTAGGCAATGCTCCCCAGCCGCGTGCTAAACCAAAAGAAGGTACAGCCAAAGAGGGCAAGCAGTCAGATTCCAACCATGTAAGGTAGCCCAATGCCCCTTAAGTAAGCCGCCCTTCTCACTAGGCAACACTGCCTTGCTGCGCAGTAGCAGCCTAAATGGCCCTCCAAACAGGGCCGCACACAAAATGGCCGCCGGCCTCTAACAACGCCAAAATGGCGGCCGGCAACAGAGGGCTATCCAATGGGTTCGCCCTCCAACGGACCCTAAGGACCCCAATTAATGGCGCTCTCCCAAGGCCTGGCTATGCGGCCGCGTTAAGGGGGACCCCAGGGGCACACTGGACGGTAGCCGCCCCAGCCGCGCCGCGCCTCCAACGGCCAGCAAACTTCCGTGCCACGGAACGGCCCGCCCAAGCTCCCAAGCCGTCCCGAGGCCCTTGTAGCCTAAACGCTTCGGCTAGGGTGCACTCTCACGCGTGGACCCAGCCAACAAATGAAGAGTCCGCGCGGCCGTGCCGCGCCTCCGCCGGCCGGCGGACTTCCGAGCTCCGGAGCGACCCTCGCGCCTCCCAAGCCGCTCCGGTGACGATCGGCCTCGCTTCCGCCGCTCTCCCCGCGCGTAGGCTAGCCCACAGGCCCAGGCCTAAGCACAGGGCCCTCAGTCGTTCGCAGGAGACGTCCTCCTGTACCGAGCGACTGAGCTGCAATGAGCTGGGAAGGGCAGAGCTGCGTCACAAAGCTCGCTCTGCCCTCCCAGCCACTCCTTATAAGGAATGGAGGGGGTGGTGCTGTCCATCCCTCAGGAGTGGCAATAAACGGCCCCTGGCTGAGCAGCGTAGCTGCTTGCCAGGAAGGGGCCGAATTTATACTAATTATGTGAAATGTGATTTGGGTTGTGGTTTCTTCAACCCAACTCACATTTCATGTCTGACTCAAAATGCACCTTTAAACTGTGTATGTGTGTGTGGGAGGGAGAGATCAACCCCAGAGCATAGAGCCTCCCTTCCTCTTCCACCCCGTGCTACTTTTAAAATAAAAAAATGCTGTGTGGGGGTGGGGGGCATAGGGAGTAGAAACTGTTAGTCTCACTGCTGGTCCCAAGTGTCTACCTGGGTCATGTATTGTACAATGAGATCTTACATATTCTATGTAGAAATTACACCTCCATATCTCAATAGGTTACATTTGTATAAAGCTGGTCCTGAATATCCACAGTTTACTTTCCCCACCCTATAAAATAAACTTTTCTTTTGCTGTGTTAGATCTGTGTTCTTCTTGGTCTTAAGGGAGTAAAAGGTTATAACTGGGTTTTATCAAGAACACCATTGTGATTTACCTCTGGAATAGCTAGCAGTAAACAGTGCCCAACATTTCTTTGACCTCTTTCACAGTTGTGCTTGATGTGATGGGAAAGTGTGGGAAGTAGTGATCCAAAAATCAATACATACTACCATTGTGAGGACAATGCCACTGGACCACAAAAAATATTTCACTGCCCACATGTGCTGCCCCAACTCATCACAGAGGGGTTGTTGCACTTATGTGAATACAGATTGTGCCTTCATACACTCTGAACAATGTACTTTTAGTTCACTTTCAAAATGGATTTTTCTTTGTGAAACAGAAAAATCCACTTGCAAATGATTGGGAAAGTGTATTGAAAGTGCATTATTCAGTGTGCATGGAAATATTTAGGAGAGCATCAAATTGAAATTTTAGGAGAAACTGAGAGGTACTGAAGCACCTTGGGAAAGCCGACAAGAGATAAAGTGTCTCTGGTTCAGGATGGTTCATCTCAGAGAGATGAAGGGCTAGGTATAACACTTCTACAGGGAGATAGATTAGAGTTGTCAACTGAGATGGAGACAAACAGTGCAGATGACCTAACTACGTCTCGAGGCAAAGTGTGCCGGGGAAGTTACAGGTGTTTATATACAAATGCTAGAAGTGTCCGAGGTAAAATTGGGGAGCTGGAATGTTTAGTGTTGGGCGAATCCATAGACATTGTGGGCATATCAGAAACTTGGTGGGATGAGGAAAATCAGTGGGACACGGTGATTCCTGGATATAAATTATATCGGAAGGATAGGGAGGGAAGGGTTGGTGGTGGGGTGGCTCTATATGTCAGAGAAGGTATACATTCCAGTAAGATTGAGAAGGTAACTGAATTAGATTCGCTTCTGGAAATGCTATGGGTTGAAATTACGGGCCCAAATGGAAACTTAACTGTGGGAGTTTGTTATCGCCCTCCAGATCAGAAAATAGAGGAGGATTATAAAATGATGACAGGATTAAAGATGACTGCTAAACAAAAAAACTGTGTTGTAATGGGTGATTTTAACTACCCACACATTGACTGGGCCAATGGGTGTTCGAATCGGGGGAGAGAAAGTGAGTTTCTAGACTGTCTCAATGACTGTGCTATGGAACAGATGGTTACAGAACCTACTAGGGGAGAGGTGATCCTGGATTTGGTCCTCAGTAATGCTGAAGACCTGGTGAGAGATGTAAATGTGATTGCACCACTTGGGAACAGTGACCATAATGTTATTGAGTACAACATATGTATAAATAGGAAATTGCCAAATAAAACCAACACAGCCATGTTTAACTTCAAAAGGGGTAACTTTTCTGAGATGAGGGGGTACGTGAAGAAGAAACTGAAAGGGAAAGTAAAAAAGGTCAAAACACTTGGGGAATCTTGGAGACTATTTAAAACTACAATCCTGGAAGCTCAAATTAAATATATACCGCTGGTTAGGAAAGGCACAAATAGGTTTAGGAAAAGGCCAGCATGGTTAACAAGCAATGTAATAGAAGCTGTAAAAGGTAAAAAGGATTCTTTTAGGCAGTGGAAAACTAGTCGGAGTGAGGTTGATAAAAAGGAGCATAAGCTGTGGCAAAAAAAGTGCAAGTCTGTGATCAGACAGGCAAAAAGGGAATATGAGGAGCATATTGCAAAGAACATAAAGAAAAACAATAAACAATTCTTTAAATATATTAGAAGTAGGAAACCAGCTAGGGAGGCCGTGGGGCCCTTGGATGACCAAGGCGTAAAAGGATTACTAAAGGGTGATAGGGAAATGGCCGAGAAGCTGAATGCGTTCTTTGCTTCTGTCTTCACTGTGGAAGATAAGAAGTGCATGCCCACTCCGGAAGCACTGACTTTGGGAGGGGTTTTGAAAGACCTGAGTCACATTGAGGTGACGAGAGAGGAGGTTATGCGACTGCTAGATAATTTAAAAACTGATAAATCACCGGGCCCAGATGGCATACATCCAAGAGTTCTGAAAGAACTCAAGTGTGAACTTGTAGATCTCCTCACAAAAATATGTAATCTGTCATTAAACTCTGCATCTGTTCCTGAGGACTGGAAGGTAGCTAATGTTGTCCCCATCTTTAAAAAAGGTTCCAGGGGAGATCCGGGAAATTACAGGCCAGTCAGCCTGACGTCAATACCGGGTAAGTTGGTGGAAACTATTATCAAAAATAAAATTAGTGGGCACATTGATGACCAAAAGCTGATGAGGAAAACTCAGCATGGGTTCTGTAAGGGAAGATCTTGTCTCACCAATCTGTTAGAGTTCTTTGAGGGAGTGAACAAACAAGTGGACAAGGGAGACCCGATAGATATTGTTTATCTTGACTTCCAGAAAGCTTTTGACAAAGTTCCTCATCAAAGGCTCCTAAGTAAGCTCAGTAGCTATGGGATAAAGGGCCAAGTCCTCTTGTGGATCGAAAACTGGCTAATTAATAGGAAACAGAGAGTGAGCATAAACGGGCACTTCTCACAGTGGAGGATGGTGAGCAGTGGGGTGCCACAGGGGTCGGTATTGGGTCCAATGCTTTTTAACTTGTTTATTAATGATTTGGAATTGGGATTAAGCAGTGAAGTGGCTAAATTTGCAGATGACACGAAATTGTTCAGGGTGGTGAAAGCCAGAGAGGATTGTGAGGCACTCCAAAGGGATCTGTCGAGGCTAGAAGAGTGGGCATCCATGTGGCAAATGAGGTTCAATGTAGCCAAGTGCAAAGTAATGCACATTGGAACCAAAAATCCAAAATATAAATACAAGTTGATGGGGTCTGAACTGGCGGAGACTGACCAAGAGAGAGATCTTGGAGTCATGATAGATAACTCACTAAAAACGTCAGCACAGTGTGCGACTGCCATAAAAAAAGCTAATGCTATGCTAGGGGTTATTAGGAAAGGGATTGAAAACAAATCAGCCGGTATCATAATGCCTCTGTATAAATCGATGGTGAGGCCTCATTTGGAGTACTGTGTACAGTTCTGGTCGCCACACCTTAAAAAAGATATCATAGCACTGGAAAAAGTACAGAGAAGGGCAACTAAAATGATTAAAGGGTTGGAACACTTTCCCTATGAGGAAAGATTGAGGCGCTTGGGGCTCTTTAGCCTGGAGAAAAGACGACTGAGGGGAGACATGATAGAGGTTTACAAGATAATGCACGGGTTAGAGAAGGTCGAGAAAGATGTGTTTTTCTCCCTTTCTCACAATACAAGAACTCGTGGGCACTCTATGAAATTATTGAGCAGTCGGGTTAGAACAGATAGAAGAAAATACTACTTTACACAAAGGGTGATAAACACATGGAATTCGTTGCCACAGGAGGTGGTGGCAGCTACAAGCATTGCCAGCTTCAAGAGGGGACTGGACAAATATATGGAGCAGAGGTCCATCAGTGGCTATTAGCCACAGGAGATAGATGGTATTCTCTTTGTGGGGAGGTGGTGCTCTGTGTCTTGGTGCTGGAAGGAAGGCAGTGGGAGGGCTTCTGGTGTCCTGGCCTCACTGACAGTCCTTTAGATGGCACTGGATTTCTAGCCACTGTGTGTGACAGAATGTTGGACTGGATGGGCCACTGGCCTGATCCAACATGGCTTTGCTTATGTTCTTATGTTCTTATGTTCTTGGGATGCAGAATCTCTCTTTCTGGGATTGGATGTGGAGTATACATATACACTGCTCTGTAGGAGTTCTTCTTTGCCTCCAGCTGTGTTCTACTTGTACATTTTGTAAATAAGCAAATACAACAAAACTAACATAAGTCTCCAATGCTTTTTCCTCCAAAAGTTACTTATCTACATATGCAGTTTTATATACAGTCAAGCTCATGCAGATACTCTAGAAATCTATTAAAACAACAATAAAACTATCCTTGACAATAGGATATAATGAATGTGGTCAGCAGGTCAATCATTTCCTTCCTCTTTAAGTAGACCCAATAAAATCAGCATTGAATATAATCCAAGACAGTTACTAATTCTTAATAGGAGCATCAATCCCTGTGTAATGGTTAAGCATAAATTATTTTTGAATAAATTTAATTTTAAAACAGGTTTGACTACAGAATTAGGGACTGATTCAGAGCTGAATCAAAATAAGTGCCAAAATTGATTCCTAGTGAAATGAGCATTCTGTTGTTCGAAACGTGGGTTCATTCCCAATGTACATCACATAAACATCTCTGGATAGATAAGACATTGCTTTACCCCTGAGTATCCCCCCCCCCACTACATATGTGTAAACTTACTCGTTCTGGGTACGTTCTTTATCTCATTAATGCAATTGGAGCATGTAACTCCAATTAGCCTTAATGGCAGGTGCTTGTGCAGCCTTCAGGGAAGATTATACTCCTGCTAATTTAATTCCTTCTTTGCACAGAGGAGCTAGCATCATTATACAAGGAAACATTGTATGAGTGGCTGGCTGCCTTAACTAACAGCAATAACATCAAGGCAGTACTGCAAAGGAGAGCAATATAAACAAAGAGAAACATAGAAGAGTTAAAAACAGCTCAGCTTTATTTCTAACCTGGGGACAGCATATTATGTTTAAGAATCAGTAAAGAAGAGGGAGATGGATTGTTTCTCTTTGGTACCATTAAACTTTACTTGTCCTAATACTAGCCAGACCTTAAGAGTTTCCTTGAGGCAACTTCCTTTTGATTCTCTCCTATGGTTCATGTTCCAAATGGTGGGGTGGAAAAGATATTATTTTTTAAATGATCTTATTTCAAGGAGAAAAGAGATTTTTTTGGTAGAAAAGGACAAAATGCATTCACAAGACAGGTTTAGGATGGTGGTTTCCTTTAAAGAAATGTCTGTTCGTTTTGACTTTTTGCCCTTTCTGGCCTTTAGCAGACTATGATGGAAAGAGTTGTATTAGGTAATTGGTACTCCCCTGAGGCAGTTTCTCTGCAAATACTGTGAAGACCTTGAAAGTTACTGAACTGATGCACCTGAGAAAATAAAAGCTTAAAAGTCCTGAGTTAATATTCCTTCTGACCTTGTGCGTCTTTCTCCAGTCTTTAGGGGTTTTATTCCCTGCAAGGTTCTTTGGTCCCCATCCTATTTAACACCTGCATGGAACCACTAGGATAGGTCATATAGAAATATGGGATGAGGAGTCATCAATATTTTATTCATTTATTTAGTTGTTTTAAATAGTTATATGCCTGCTTCTCTCAAGGTGGGTGGATGACATGAATATGTGGATGACAGCTATCTGTTTCTCCTTTTCATCTACTCCTGGAGCTAATCATGGTATGGATGGGGGCTAATACACTGAAATGGAATCCAATACATACAATGCTGGATGAAGTCATTCTCCCCCTTAAAGATAAGGCTTGTATGCAGGTGCTGTTAAATTCAGCACAGCTAATAATTGTACAAGTAGAATCTGTGCTTGGAGTGCCTCTACCAACTTTACTGTTTGCCCACTGTTCCAGTGCTCAGCCTTTACCTGGCTTTTGATTTATTTTTGAGCACAGTTCAAAGTTCCGGTTCTGAATTCTAAAGCCACAATTGAATTGCCCATCAGTTCAGATTTCTGGATGCTTCAGATACTGGAGGTAAGGAGTTCTCTGTGGTTGCACAGCAGCAATGGAATTCCCTGACAAATTATCATCACCAGTCACCATGTTCATCATCTTTAAGGTGCCAAGCAAAGTCTCTCTTATTTTCCTGGACCTTTGTAGCCTAAGTTTGTATATGTATGTATTTGTTTTGTGCTGTATTATGTTACTGGCACTGTGGTTCTTGTGAGTTAGTGTGTTTACTGCTGGTGTTTTGGTCAATCTATCAATATTGTGGTTTTGGGCACATTTTATAAGCCACTTTGAACGTACCTTGGATCAGAAGGATGAAATATAAATTATTAAAATAAAGAAATAAAACATGGAGCTGCTCAGAGTACAGTAACAATGTAAGTTAAATCAATAGTATTATACCATAGACACCTGGAGCTGAGGCTGAAAGAATGTGGCCACTTTAAATTGATTCATACCAGATGAGAGTAATCTGTGAGATTCTGGAAGGGAAAAGCCACACTAAAAAACAACACTCAGGTCAGTAATAAAGGACTCTCAAATCTTATAAGTAGGCCCTTTACCACAACAGACTCTGCCACCATCAACATATCCTTACCTGGAATCTATGACCATGTTTGTATCAGCAACCTCCACTCTAGTTCCCACTTTTGCCTAGGTTTAAATTTGACACTGGAAATACCCAGACCTTCTCGAACCATTCCCAATTTTACCTTATTTGAAGTCATAATCACCTTTTCTAGCTCACACGACCCTGCTGTGGGAGGACACATCAACCTTAAAAGGACCCATTTCCACTACTTATTATTTACTTTGCTTATTGTTTTCTTATTCCACAAACATTTCCATTTTTTTTATTTTCTAGTTATTTTTAGCATAATATTCTCCAAATCATGTGCATCACATTGCCTTCCAATCTGTTTCCTTTTCCTAATTTCTCTCCCTCAGTTCTTTCTGTTATTTTATATCAGTAATAACAAAAGGAAGTGCATGTCTGTCCATCTATCTATGGCAGGCATAACTGATTAGAAAATAAACTGTTAGATCATGGAGTGCAGAGGGGCATATCCTCTATAAAATAATATTGGAGGTTACAGGGTTGGTGAGTGGAGTAAGCAGAGTCAGATCCCTGGTGTTCAATAAAGACTAAAAGTCCTGTTACTGTTTCCTTTTGTCTCATTCCACAGTTTTACCTGAGATATGAGTTGAACCCTGCGAAGAAGAAGATGTGGCCCCCACAGTAGCGAATCCAATCATCCTTCCAGCTCGACATCATGTGACTGTCCTCTTGGTGCGACACCACCACGAGCGGGTACATCACCAAGGACGCCACTTCACAGAGGGAGCCATCAGAGCAGCAGGTCTATGGATCGTAGGAGCAAAGAGATGTATTGCCACAGTCCTACAGGCCTGTGTACAATGTCGGAAACTCAAGGGTCCCCATCAACAACAGAAGATGGCTGACCT
Source organism: Eublepharis macularius (assembly GCF_028583425.1). Classification (NCBI taxonomy): domain Eukaryota; kingdom Metazoa; phylum Chordata; class Lepidosauria; order Squamata; family Eublepharidae; genus Eublepharis; species Eublepharis macularius. The sequence continues at coordinate 104,624,127 of NC_072791.1, read as the reverse complement.
GCCACCGGAACGACTCAGTACCGAGCCCCCTTTCACCAATGTTGGACTTGACGTGTTTGGACCCTGGAATGTGGTGACGCGCAAAACCAGGGGAGGACAGGCCAACAGCAAACGATGGGCAGTGCTTTTCACATGTCTGAGTATCCGAGCTGTGCATATTGAAGTGATCAAGTCCATGGATACCTCCAGCTTCATAAATGCCCTCAGAAGATTCCTTGCCATACGGGGACCTGTCAAGCTATTGAGGTCTGACCGTGGAACGAACTTTGTTGGCGCCTGCAAGGAGCTGGGAATCAATGGAAGCACAGATCTTGATCCAACCCTCAGCAGCTACCTGAGTGATCAGAATTGTAAATGGATCTTCAATCCTCCCCATGCCTCTCACATGGGAGGAGTGTGGGAATGATTGGCATTGCGCGCAGAATATTAGACTCTATGCTAGCAGGAAAACCTTCTCTCACTCATGAGACCTTAACCACCCTCCTGGCAGAGGTGTCTGCTATCATCAATGCCAGACCTTTAGTTCCAGTATCCTCTGATCCTGAGAACCCTACCATCTTAACACCAGCCACCTTGCTGACACAGAAGACAGGCAACTGGCCTGCACCTCAGGGAGACTTCATCTCCAAAGATATGTTCAAGCAGCAATGGAGGCAAGTTCAACTCCTCGCTAACACCTTTTGGAAGTGATGGAAGCAAGAGTACCTCCCCACTCTACAATGCCGACGCAAGTGGGAGAAGTCCGAGCCCAACTTACGAGAAGGTGACGTCGTCCTCCTGAAAGACAAGGACGCCCCCAGAAACTCATGGCCCATGGGACTCATAGACCGAGTTCTGCCCAGTGCGGATGGGTTAGTCCGCAAGGTTGACATCCGTGTCGCTAGACATGACGGCCCGAAGATTTTCACCAGACCAGTCACCGAGGTGGTCCTGCTTGTACGGAAGACTGATCTTGAAGACTGAATCTCAAGCTTTGCATGTCACTGTTTTGCTTATCTTAGCCTGTAGCGTAGCATGCCTTATATACTCAGTTACGTATGTAGTGCATGTAGTATTTGCTTAGTATTCTACTAGCCTTGCATGTTGGGGTGGAATCCACAGGATCCCAGGCGGGGAGTGTGCTGTTAGCCACAGCTTAGAAGCTTGTATTAGCTCTATAGCTTAGAAGCTTGTATTAGATCTATCAGAAATATGTGTGGCCTCTTTAAGGCTTTGAATGATGGGAATTGTAGTTTACACTGCCACCAACAAGACGAGGGATATTTGAAGCCTTAATGACCTTGTTCCTGTTTTTAGTGTAATGTTTTACAGCCTCTCTTCCTCCCTTTGTCTGTACTGAGCATCTCCCACGAGGAAAGGGGGGAAATGACTGCGTTTACCGCGATCATCTTGAATAAACTACTGCTATAAGACACAAGAAGCATCCGTCTCTTGGCTGAACTGTGAGTTAGTTCTGGGTCAGTGGGAATGGAATCCCTTGGGTCAGCGGTAGCTAAAGAGGAGTGGTAACCTGGAACTCCAGGACAGGTCCTGTATCTAGATTGCGGTCTATCAGGTTTAGGGATCTGTATCCCAGCCTTTGGTGGGATGCCACTTAATCCGGTGCCAAAGGAAAGCAGTCTGGGTGTAATCCTGGATGCCTCCTGGTCAATGGAGGCCCAGGTTATGGTAGTTGCCAGATCTACATTCTTTTATCTTCACTAGGCCAGACAGCTTGCCCCCTACCTGTTGACCTGTGACCTAGCAGCAGTGATCCATGCAATGGTCCCCTCCAGGCTGGATTACTGTAACTCACTCTATGCTGGGCTGCCCTTATGACTACTGCGGAAGTTGCAAATGTGGTGGCACGTTTTGACCAGGACTCCATTCCAGTTACATATTACACCTGTTTTGCAAGAGCTACATCGGCTACCAGTGGAGTTTCAGGGCAGGATCAAGGTTTTGGTTTTGACCTTTACAGCCCATAGCAGACTGGGACCAAAATATTTGCAGGACTGTCTCTCGCCCTATATTCTCTGGAGGCTGCTTAGATCAGCAGATAAACAGCTACTGATTATCCCTGATGCCAGGGAGGTTCTTGCCTCAACCAGGGCCAGGGCTTTTTTAGTCCTGGCACCTACCTGGTGGAACTCTGTCTGTGGAAGCCTGGTCTCAGCAAGATTTGTTATCATTTTGCAGGGCCTGTAAGACAGAGATGTTCTACCAGGCTTATGGTGGTTGAGGCAGACGAATCACCCAACTGACCCCTCCTAGTGGGGGGAGAGACATCCCCGACCTGTACCTTAAATCTTAGCCATCCTGCCCGCAGATCTTGGGGTGCTTTTGAGATGTGGGGTGCAATGTGAGCTGTCTGGGATGCTTTTAGTGCAATATTTTAATCATATTATTGCTACCAATGTTTTGTTATGTTTTTATCATATGTATTTGTATGTTGTGAATCCACTCTGAGCCTGCTTGCAGGGAGAGTGGATTATAAATTAAGTAAGTAAATAAATAAAATTTTCTTTCTAAGTTTGTGCTCATATAGAATAAGGACTTAAAGATCCCTTACCCTGAGAGTTCATGTGTGAAAGCCATATTCATGAAGTTTCCCTAACAACAGTGGGGCTTCAAAAGTTGTCAATTAAAGCAGAAACTGATCTTGGGAAGATCTGACCACACCCAGTAACTCCTCTAAGACCACCTAAAATGTTCATTGCTGAACTGCTTTTGAATACAGAGATTTCCTTAATCACCTCTGTCTAAACCATTACAGAATTTTGGTGTCTTGATGTTTTGGGTTTTACTAATAGCTTTCCTCTTCTTAAACTTTAAAATATTCCTTTATACATATACTTTGTATAGCAGGTAAAAAATCAATGATTTTTTAAAAAAATTTGAAGACTAAGGCTATCCAAGTTATGACAGCTAAGCAAAACACAGAAATATTTATTATAAACAATGAAAAATCCAAGATCAAGATACAATGGGATTAAAATGAATAAATTAACAACTAAAAGAATTATTATTCTAAAACCCGAACAAGATCAAAATGGTACCTCAGGGCTTATATTTCAAATATCCATTTATTATCAAATGGTAATTATAAATAGAGATGTTGAATTAAAATATTTTCAGACTAAAGTGATAGATTTTAAAAAGATTTTGGTGCCCGAAGTTATCCATAGTTATAATTGTCGCAGCTAGATTTTTATGTTCTCTCTCGTCAAAATCCAAAAGTCTTTTGACAATCTCAATTGCCATTTTAGAAGCCAAAGCCACAAACTTAGAATAATAAACTACATTAAAAGCCAAAAGCTGGCTTTGTTCAAAAAAAGTTCATTGCTGCAGTGGTTAATTAATAACATCCGATAACCAATAACCTCAGAAAACATCACAGTAACATTTTCTTCTTGAATCAGTCCTCAAATTCAAAAAGAGTCCAGTAGCACCTTTAAGACTAACCAATTTTATTGTAGCATAAGCTTTCGAGAATCAAGTTCTCTTCGTCAGATGCCTGACAAATTGGCATCTTCAGTCAGGTGGCATCTGAATCTTCAGCTTAGGCAATGTCAACGCCTTTACCACATCTTTCTATGAGTGGGAACAGTCCAACAACTAAATGAATTAAAGTTTCTCTGAGGCAAAACTGTTCAGCTTGACATTTTATTTCCTGTTAAATATATGCCAATCATCCCTTCTGAGTGCAGCAAAAGGTTACAAATATGCAGGATGCAATTACTTTAAAGCTAAGCTTTAATGCTTGGCAGTCACTTCACAACATTCAGTTTTAAACATGTCACTTGAATAGAAATCCAAAATTAGTATCCTGCATTTTTTAAGGATCTATAATTTGTCCCAATCAGCATGTTTTCTGTCCTGTTTGGGTTCAATTTCAATTTGTTTGTTTTAGCCATTTGACCACAGCTGTCAGGCAGTGACCCAAGGTTTCTACAGCATCCTGAGGTGCTTTGGATAGTGAGCCAGTCCAAGGCACATCCTTTAATATCCAATTCTGCCTCCAAACACCTCAATAATACTGCATACTCAATAATAATGCATGTATTAAAGGTTGCAGGTAGATCCAGGTGGACCAATAATGAAGTGTGGCCTTTGTATTCAGGAAGAGATCATCAACTAAAGCTACTAGAGTAGTCTCCATCTCATGGCCTGGCCTGAATCAAAACTGGTGACCCCCACCCTCAGCTGAGGTGGCCACTGAGCTTGGCCCCAAAGCCTGGTAGTGGTCCTGAGATGGGGGGGGGGTAAGCCCAACCACACAATGGACAGAGAGACCTGACCTGAGCAAGCAGGATAAGTGCACAAAATAAAAAAGTGCTGACAAATAAACTCAACAACAAAGGAGATGGTGACCTCTCAGCCGAGGTGGCCACTTAGCTTGACCCTAGAGCCTGGCATTGGCCCAGAGACCAGGGAGGTAGAGCCCTACCACCCCACAGAGAGAGACCCTGACCTGAGGAAGCAGGACATGCACAAAATAAAAAAGACTTGAATAATAAACTCAAAAAGAAAGGTGACCCCTCAGCTGAGATGGCCACTAAGCTTGGCCACAGAGCCTGGCAGTGGCCCTGAGACCAGGGATGTAGAGCCCTACCACCACACAGAGAGAGACCCTGACCTTTGTGGGCAGGACAGGTACATACAATATATATATATATATATATATATACACACATAAATTAAAGATAGTAAATAAAACAAAGAATGGTGTGATCCCTCAGCCGAGGTACCCACTGAGCTTGGCTCCAGAGCCAGGCAGTGGCCCTGAGACCAGGGGGTAGAGCCCTACCACCCCACACAGAGAGACCTGACCTTTGTGGGCAGGACAGGTACATACACAAAAATATATAAAATAAAAACAGTAATCAAAACAAAGAACAGTGTGAGCCCTCAGCCAAGGTTCCCACTGAGCTTGGCCCCAGAGCTGGGCAGTGGCCCTGAGACCAGGGAGAACAGCCCTACCACCCCACACAGAGAGACCCGACCTGACCTTTGTGGGCAGGACTGGTACACACATACAAAAATATGTAAATTAATCACATAAACCAAAGAACAGTGTGAGCCCTCAGCCAAGGTGCCCGCTGAGCTTGGCTCCGGAGCCTGGCAGTGGCCCTGAGACCGGGGTGGGGGTGGGGGTAAGAACCCTACCACCCCACAAAGACACCACCTGACCTGACCTTTGCAGACAGGATTGTGGTGCACAAAATAAAAAACCCAGAAGGAATAAAGAAAAATAAAGAAAGAAAATCCCAGGAAAAAAAGGGTAGGCCTCAGTCAGGCTAGGCCCCAGGCAGAGCCAAGTGGCCCAGGCCCTGGCTGGGGGATTGGGGTGGGGTGGAGGAAAAGGCACCCTTCACAGCAATGCCAAGAGTGGAGTTTGAGAGGCTTGTCCCTCTCTCTTCTTCACAAACCAGCCAGCAGCAGCCAAGCTTCCACTCTCACTCTCTCCCCCTCCAATGCCAGCAGCAACAGCCCTCCGCCCTAACTCTCCCACTGGCTGTGCTGAAACTGAAAGCAGGAGGCAGAGAGCAGTGCCTTATATAATAAACGTTGTGATAGAGCAGAACAGAAGCTCTCTGGTTGGCAGTCAGAGCTGCCCAACAGGGTTTGGAGGGATGAGATTGGAGTTCCCATGGCAACAAAATGCATGCAGAAATCAGGGGACAAATCAAAGTAGTATGTTGCCAGAACCAACAGAAAAAATCTGGGTGGAAAACACCTTAGATATGTGACATTTGTGCTTGGCTTTAGCCAATCAGAATGTCAAATCTGGTACTTTTTTGTACCAGATTAATATATTATATTGTTCTTCCAACAACAAAATGGAATTGAATAAGACTCCTGAACTCACCATCACCCATGCAGGTAATTCCCTCCAAATCTTTGCCTTATTGACTAACACTTCACTTTTGCACTGTTTACTTGCTTTATTGATTTATTATTCACCTTGGGATTATGTTTCAGAGAAATACAGGCAAGTAATAAAAACCAAAATAACAATATATATATATATATATATATATACATATATAATAATAATTATGAATTTTAAATGAGAAACAATAGTTGATGTATGCTTACAAAAGGTTTCTTTCTTGCAGTGTTACTGATCTAAGCTCCTGTTTCAATTCCTTTCTTTAACATTTTGTCCAGGACAATAGCATCTCCTACTTTATATCCTGGGGTTGTTAAGGGTGAGTTATTCTCTTCTATTAATCTCACAGGATTTATGATACAATATTCACTCATCACTTGGTAACTTGAATATGTGAAATTGCTAGCATCTTTTACCACATGGTGAGTCACTACAAATCATTGCATCTTACCACTTTAGGCATATAACCCCAATCAGAAGCCAAGGTGGGAAGTGATAAAAGACAGTGATCCATATAGACTCACCATGCGGTGACTGATATGAATATGTCAGCATATGCCTATGAACACTTTCTTGAAGAAGGTTGAAATATGATGTTAATATAGAGAGGGTGGAGTCCACAAACTTTGAAACTAGCAGTCAGTAAATTATAGTCCATAGTTTGCTATGTTGAAGGATAGTGTTCTTAGGTAAATTAATGGCAGTAAACAAGAGTTAGAGAGGCACTGATTGCTGGGGCATGGGGGCCAAGTTTCATGTTTGTTGGGGTATAACATAAGGACTTTGCATCTGATATGCAATGGGAGTTTTATGCCTCTCAGACACAGATCAGCCCTTTTCTACTTGGAACTGTGGTACATGGAAAGGAAGTAGATTCAGCCTCCCATCTGCACTGTTTTCACACACTCACATTACCCCATGGAGCTACTATGGTGCCTTATATAACAAATCTGAGACTTCCAACAGTTTTCCAACCCACTGTCTAAATCTACTACTTATATCCCCTTTTCTATTCTTAACTATCTTAACACACTAGTAAAATAGATAATATATATTAGATTAAACAAAACCTAACATCAAACTATCAGTTACATTATGTTTCTAACTTATCTCCTCTCTTCTCTTGTAAAGATCAATATCTCCTCCTTTCTGCAAAATTAATAGTTATCTAACAACCATAATTGTCCCTTTACGTCCCACTTCTTTTCCAAATACTGTTTTAGTTTACCCCAGTCATTAAATTCTTCTGGATTCTGTTCTCTCAACTTTCTCGTCATTTTATCCATTTCTGCCATGTACAGCAATTTTTGTATCCAATTTTCAATAGATGGTACTTCTTGCGTCTTCCACTTCTGAGCATATAAAATTCTTGCTGCTGTTGTCATATAGAATAATAAAGTTCTTTGTTGCCTGGGAATCTCTTCTAATTTCAGATTTAGCAACAACAGTTCTGGGTTCTTATTTATTGGGATTTGTAAAATTTCAGTCATAACTTCTGTAATATCTCCCCAGAACTGCTTTGCTACCTCACAGGTACACCACATATGATATAATGAACCTTCATGGTTTTTACATTTCCAACACTTGCCTGACATTTTGTTGTTCCCATATGCTATTTTCTTCGGCGTTAGGTACCATCTATATATCTTCTTTCTATATATATCTTTCTTTCTATATATCTTCTTCATTTTCTTTAATATTGGTACAAGTCGATATCTTCAATGTATTTTTCCACAAGTATTCCCATGCCTCCATTGTTATGTCTCTATTACAATTTATGGCCCACTTCACCATCTGGACTTTAACAGTTTCGTCTTCTGTATACCATTTTAACAAAATCTTATAGACTTTAGAAATCTTTTTCTTGCCTTCTTGTAGTATACTTTCATCCAATTCAGAGTTTTTCCATTTAAATCCTGATTTTAAACGATCCTTGTCATATAAGTCTTTAATCTGTCTGTATTGGAACCATCCATAGTGAGAGGATAATTCTTCTCCTGTTTAAGTTTAATCATATTTTGCTCCATTTTCAGCACCTCCTTATATGACAAACATTCCTCTCTGTTGTAAATTGTTCTCGGGTCAATAACTTCCAGTGGCACCACCTACGTCGGGATACCCTCATCCAAATATTTTTTTATGTTTTTGCCAGACCGTGTAAAGGCTTCGTCTAATATAATGATGCAGGAACATAAAGTCCGCTTTAGTTTTATCATACTATAAGTACGCATGCCAACCAAAGAGTTTCTTGTATCCTTCAAGTGATAAAAGTTTAAGATTCTCTAACGACATCCATTCTCTGAGCCACACCAAACATATTGCTTCATGGTATAGTCTTATATTTGGTAATTGTAGTCCCCCTCTTTCTTTGGCATCACATAACACTTTCATCTTCACTCGAGGCTTCTTCCCTGCCCATACAAAGTCCGATATTTTCCTTTGGCACTTATCAAATTGTTTATTGTCTCTTATTATTGGTATTGTTTGCAATAAAAACATAATCCGTGGTAGTACATTCATTTTAATTGCTGCTATTCTTCCCAGCCATGACAAATTCAACTTATTCCATTTGATTAAGTCTCTGTCTATTTGTTGCCATAGCTTTTCATAATTGTTCTTGAATAAGTCAATATTTTTAGCAGTAAGTTCTATTCCTAAATATTTTACTTTATGTGTTACCTCGCAATTGGTAATTTCCATTAACTCTTCTTGTCTTTGTTTCACCATATTCTTGCACAATAGCTTAGATTTTCTTTTATTAACATAAAATCCAGGCAAATCTCCAAATTCTTTTATCTTATCCAACAATCTTGGCATGTTTTGAATTGGGTCTTCTACAATAACCATTACATCATCTGCAAAGGCACTGATTTTAAATGTAAATCTTCATACCTCTTATGGCATCATCCTCTTGTATCTGCATCAATAAAATTTCCAATATCATGACAAACAACAGTGGAGAAAATGGGCAACCCTGCCTTGTGCCCTTCTGTATTTCCAGTTTCTTAGTTAATTCATCATTTACTACAATTGCTGCACATTGGTATTTATATATAGTTCTTACCTCTTGAATGAACTCTTTTCCCATCTGTAACTTCTCCATTGTGGTGAACATAAAATTCCAATTTAAATTGTCAAAAGCCTTCTCTGCATCCACAAAAAAGAAACCGACTTCTTTTTCACAATGTCTATCATAGTACTCTATTGCATTTATTACCATCCTTAAATTGTCTTTAATCTGTCTGTTTGGTAAAAATCCTGCTTGTTCTTCTGCAATAAATTCAACCAGCCATTCTTTGAGCCTCTCCGCCAATATTTTCACAAATATCTTATACTCATTATTTAACAATGATATAGGTCGATAATTTTTAACGTTGCATAAATCCTGCTCTTCTTTTGGAATCAATGATATGTTAGCCTCATTCCAGGTTTCAGGAATCTTTTGTCCCTTTAAAATCCCATTCATCACTTTTTTCAGGAAAGGCACCACTTCTTTTGCCATTACTTTATAAAATTTAGCCGTTATTCCATCAAGTCCTGGTGCCTTCCCCAATTTGGTCGATTGTATTGCATCCATAATTTCTGTTTCTGTTATTTCAACATTTACTTTTTCCTTCCACTTCTCAGATATCATTGGTAAATTAATTTTGTCCAAATATCGATCAATAGTGTTCACATCCACCCTTTTACTCTGATATAATTTAGCATAAAATTTATAAAACGCTCTACTTATAGCTGGTTGGTCCGTTAACATTTTGTCGTTCTCCACAATTTTGGTTATCATTCTCTTTTCTTTCCTTTTTTTCAATTGCCAAGCTAAATATTTCCCCGGTTTATTGGCCCCTTCAAATGTCTTTTGTTTTAATTTTTTCAGTTCCCACTCCAATTCTTTATTCTCCATAGCTTTTATTTGCTCTTGTAATATCCATATCTCCTGATGTAATTTCTTTTTTCCTGGTCTTTTCTTTAATTGCATCTCTTTGACTTTTATTTTTTCTTGAATTTCTTTCCGTTTTTCCTCCTTTCTTTTCTTGTCTCTTGCATTTAAGTCCATTAGAATGCCTCTCATGACAGCTTTATAAGTATCCCATACCTTAGGTGTTGGTACCGATTTGTCTAAGTTATATTGTATAAAAAATCTGGTTTCTTTCTGTAACACGTCTAAGTTGCTCTGATGCGTTAATAAGTCTTCATTCATTCTCCACCTGTACTTTTTCACGCATTTTCCAAATCTCCACATAATTGGGTTGTGATCTGGGCTCACTTTAGGCATTATTTCAACCTCCTTAGTCCACATTGTTAAGTCTTTTGAGGCCCAGATCATATCTGTTCTCGATAGCAATGAGTGTCTTGCAGAATAGAAAGTATATTGCTTGGTCTTAGGGTTCCTTCTTCTCCAAACGTCTTCTAAATTCTCCTGATTTTGTATTTCAAAACATGATTTTGGCAATAGTCCCCTTTTCTTTTGTATTCCCTTCGTTCTCCCCAGGAGAAGCAACAGTGGAACACGTTGCTAACCTGAGAGTCCCAGTTATCTGATATAATTTTGGAAATATTGCAGATAGAATTATCAGAGATCAACTTAATGAGAAAACACATAAGGAAGTACTTGCTGTAAGAATTAAACTCCACCCTGGGGAGAAAAGCCACAACCATGGCTTCTCAATTTGAGACAACTTTGCCAAAAGTCAGAATTAGTATGAATACAGGAAGTACAATTTAAATTGTAGATTCTCTGCAGAAAGCTTTGATGAAAATGCAGCAGGAGAGTTAGTAAAAATTCTCCACTCTCAGCAAGTTCAAAGTTCAGGAAAGCATATTTTAATTGTAACTCTAACCAGCATCTTGCAAACTGTGCACTATATCTTTCAAAGATGATTCAGTATAGAATCTGTAAAGAGACTGGCCAGTGTTCAAGAAAAAACATACATGCAGTTCAAGTGTAGACTCATATATTACAGGTGGGGAAAGCACACTATTAAGTTTTGTGCACAGCCTCAGGAAAGGTGCATGATTGGAGTAAAGGTGGATACTGGTCCAGCAGTCTTTGCATTAGCTAAATAAATCAAGTTGTATAACTTCAGAAATATTCCACCTACTGAATTGATTTAAAGAATTTTTTTAAATCATTTTTTTGCCTATAGCCACCTATTGGAACAAGGGACTTTCGGTGCCTTCTATGTACTTGCAGAATTCTACATCATCCATGCTTCTATCATTTTCAGCTATTTATTTAGCACATTGGTCCTCTTCAGTCAAGCCCTACCACACTACAAACACTAATCATGGCTAGAAATGGGCACGAACAGCAATACGAACTAAAAAAAGCTACGGACAGCCCAATCTGCTGTTTGCAAACAAGCTATTCATGAGGCCCCATTCTAAATGAACAGGTGGTCATTGCAAGCCTTGTTTGTTCATTGCTGTTTGTCAAGCCAGGCAGTCTGGCACCTGCAATCAATTCCCATGGCAACTCAGGCAGTGTTTGTCTGAACTCTGTCTGAACTCCTGCTGTTGCCCTGGAAACCCCAATCTAAGCCCAATTTAGATTGATAGGCAGGTCTTCCTTCCAAGTGTGGAGTGGAGCTCCAAATTTGTTACAAGAGGAAAAGACCAGGTGGGAGGGGGGCTCCCATCTCTGGCTTTCAGGGAGAGACAGCTGCTGTTAGAGAGACAGGGTGAGTGCATTGGAGGTTGAATTTTCTTTGTGTGTGGTGGGATAGGGATCTACCCCTTCAGGTTCCAGGGCTGCTGCCAGGCTCTGGGTCCAAGCTATTATTTATTATTGGTACCTTCCCTGCTGCCTGCTCAGGTAGGGTTTCTGGGAGTGGTGCAGTAGGGATCTACCCCTTCAAGTTTCAGGGTTGCTGCCAGGCTCCGGGGCCATGCTATTATTTATTATTGGTACATTTCCTGCTACCTGCTCAGGTAGGGTTTCTGGGAGTGGTGCAGTAGGGATCATGATGGCTGGAGGAGAGCCTGCTGGCCCCCGTGAACAACAAACAACAAACAACAAACATATTTGTGACAGGATCATGTTCATCAGTGTCTGTTGTTCGTTTGTTCGTGGATGGCAATGAACAATGAACACCATGTTCATTTTTTTCTGTTCATGCCCATGTTTAATCATGGCTATGACTGAGGAATAGTCTGAGGAAAAAGTTAGCTCTGAAGGAAGTTAAAAAGCAACCTATTTGATCCGCTTTTTTAAAGGGAGTCGTGGCGGTGGAGAGTGCCCTTAAGCTATAACTGACTTATGATGATGACACCTGGTGTTTTTTTCATGGCAAGAGACTAACAAAGGTGGTTTGCCATTGCCTGCCTCTGCAAGTCAGGGAGAGTACTACAGAAATATATTATTGAAGAGGCTGATTTATCTGAATGGGCTGCATTTAAAGTACAACCCTAAGTAGAGTTATCCCCTTCTAAGCCCATTGATGTATATTGAGTTAGTAGGCTGTGTTTATGCTAGCACCATTACGGTGGTAGTGAAGAAAACAGATGGAGGGTTTTGTTTGGATTTAAAGTAAGTGAAGAAAGCCATTGTTATTGGCAGCCATTCTCTTTTGCACAAATTTACAGAATTCCATGGAGAAAAATATTTCCTGACCTTGACTTGCAGAGTACGTATCACCACAATATGTTGCAAGAAGAAATCAGAGACTTCCCAGCACTTATTACACATTATGGATGATTTCATTTTAAACTTGTCTCCTGTGGACTGCATCAGCTGTCAATGTTCTGTGAAGAAGGATGCCTCTGATTTCCAATATGAAATTCATTGTGATTTGAATGATATTATTATTTTGGGTGATACTTCTGAAGAGCATGAAAGTAATTTGCACTAAACTGCATCAGTGCAGGAGACCTGGAACGTAGCTCAGTCTAATGCAAATGGAGGAAAACAGAACTCTTCTTTTAGGCTCATACTGTTTTTCCAGTCTGAAGGTAGTGATGCTGAAACCTTAGAGAAGGAGAGATGTTTATAAATTTATTTTACCTTGCTTACAATGCCTTTTCATTCAATAGCATCCCTTGACATCCTTGCACCCTTGTTTACAATTAAAATTGAGCAGGAATTTGAGTGATTTTGAATCATTCCGAATGGCTAAAGGCTAAGTAGCTGCTGATACAACATGCACACAAGTTTTCAGACTGGGATACTTGTATGGATAGCCCATAATCACCATTAGCAGGTCACTCATCATTTGAAATCAGCTATGTTTTGAATGCATGTGTTGCTTTTGCTCAAGTAGAATTAACAGCAGTGATAATTCATATCATATTGGTGCATGCTCAGAAGTTACATCAGACTCTCATTTCCATGAGACTCTTTTTTGTAAGTTATTTTGTTCCCTCTTCAGTTGGGTGGATGCTGGATGGTGGCAGGAATAAGGGACAGCTGTAGGAAAGCAGCACAAGAACAAACCCACAGAACTGAAGATCCAGTGCGATATAGTGGTTAGAGCATTGGACTAAGATCTCGAGACCCACGTTTGAATGCCATGGAAGCTCACTGCATAGCCTTGTGCCAGCCACATACACTCAACCTAACCTACCTTGCAGGGCTGTTGTGAGGATAATATAGAGGAGAGGAGAATGATGTGAGCTGCTTTGGGTCTCCATTGGGGAGAAAGGTGGGGCATTAAAAAAGAAATAACTCAGAACAATGTGGAGTCCTTGATAAAAAGTGAATTTTTTAATTGTTTGAGCTCCTAAAGCCTTTAGGAGATGTCATTCATAGCTGTGGAACTGGATGTCATCAATATGTGAATGACGCCCAGCTCTATATCTCTCAACCTAAATCACCTAGTGATACAGTAGAGGTCTTAAATCACTACTTGACCTCTGTTGTCAAATGGCTGAAAGCTATTGTCAAATGGCTGAAAGCAAACAAATTTGAAACTGGAACCAGGCAAGATGAAAGTGATGCTGGTTAGAAAAGCAGAGAACTTTAAGGACATTGTGCTTCCAACCTTTGATGTGGTTCAGTTGACCCTGGCTGACTTAGTTAAGAGCCTAGGCATTATACTGGATCCCGAGCTGCTGCTAGAATAACAAGTGAATTGCTGCTTCAGAAAAAGCCTTCTTCCAACTCAGACTTGCCTGGAAGATGGCCTCCTACCTTGACACAGCTAATCTGGCTGCCTAGATTCATGTCATGATAACATTGGGACTAGACTACTGTAATGTATTCTGCATAGGTCTTCCCTCAAAATCAACTTGGAGACTACAGCTGGTACAGAATACTGCAGCTCATTTACTTTCAGAAGCTAGATGGAGCATGCATATCACTCCCATTCTGCAGATATTCCACTGGCAACCCATCAATTACTGGGTTCAGTTCAAAGTGATGACTATCACATTCAAAGCCCTTTATGGCTTTGGCTCCTGATTTCTGCAGGACCGCCCCTCTCCTTATGTTCTGCCATGGCAACTTCACAGGGTCTTCTGCTGATATCACTCCACAGTTGGGCAAAATCAACATTTGCCCATACATGTGCACATCTCAGTGGCAACCCCCACCTTATGGAATGGCCTGCCTGAGGCAGTCAGAAAAGCTCCCACTCACCTGGCTTTCTGCAAACTATGCAAAATTGAACTATTCAGTAGGGCTTTCTACTCAGATTATAGGATTGTATCATAAGAAATAACAACAACATTAGATTTATATGCTGCCCTTCAGGATGACTTAACACCCACTCAGAGCAGTTTACGAAGTATGGTATTATTATCCCCACAACAAAACACCCTGTGAGGTGGGTGGGGCTGAGAGACCTAGAAGCTGGGAATGACCCAAGATCACCCAGCTGGCTTCAAGTGGAGGAATGAGGAATCAAACCCAGTTCTCCAGATTAGAGTCCCGTGCTCTTAACCACTACACTAAACTGGCTCAGAGTGTTGCCTTGGTAAGGGACAGGGACTATAGACTAGAGATGGGCATGAACAGAAAAAAACTGAACATGATGTTCATTGCCATCCACAAACAGGGACTCACGAACAACCACAAACATGGCCCTGTTCACAAACATGTTCATGGTTGGCTGGTTGTGGGGGCAAGCAGGCTCTCCTCTAGCCATCATCCAATTCAATATCCCTACTGCACCACTCCCAGAAACCTGACCTGAGCAGGCACCAGGAAAGGTACCAATAATCAATAATAGCTTGGCCCCAGAGCCTGGCAGCAGCCCTGGAACCTGAGGGTGGGTAGATCCCTACCGCACCACTCCCAGAAACCCTACCTGAACAGGCAGCAGGAAAGATACCCATAATAAAAAACAGCTTGGTCCCAGAGCCTGGCAGTAGCCCTGGAACTTGAAGGGGTAGATCCCTATCCCACCACACACAAGGAAAATTCAAGCTCCAATGCACTCTCTCTATCAAAATGCCAACAGCAACTGTCTCTCCACTGTCTGCAAAGTCAGAGCTGGGAGCCCCCCTCCCCCCTGCTCTTTGCTCCCTTGTTGTAACAAATTTGGAACTCCACACTTGAAAGGAAGACCTGCCTATCAAGGTAAATTGGGCTTAGATTGGGGTTTCCAGGGCAGCAGCAGGAGTTCAGACAGAGTTCAGACAATCCCTGCCTAAGTTGCCAAGGGAATTGATTGCAGGTGCCAGATTGTCTGGCTTGACAAACAGCAACGAACAGCAACAAACAATGCTTGCAATGACTACCTGTTCTTTAGAATGGGGCCTCACAAACAGCTTGTTTTCAAACAGCAGATTGGGCTGTTCGGGGCCTTTTTTTTGTTCGTATTGCTGTTCGTGCCCATCTCTGCAATAGACTATGGTATTGTGTGCTGTATGTTGATGTAGATATGCTCCTACTAGATAGTTTCCACATTGCTAATAGATGCCATGTTAATAAGTTACTGTTTGTTTCAGAAAGGTTTCATCTCTGTGTTTTGGTTTTATGCTTGTTTTCAAATTTTCTGCTACCATACTCTATTGCATCTGTTCACTGAATTTCCTAACTGCAGATCTTATTGTATTTTGCTCAGTAAATATCCTAGCTGTTAATTATATTGTATTTACTTTCACTTTGTAATCTGCCTTGGGTCTCAGTGAGAAAGGGATATAAAACTCAGATGTGCGTGGAATTGCTTTCAGTTCATAGTATGGATATGACATCAGAATTGAGGGTCATTTCTTTTCTCCTGAACAATGTTATTTTCAATTGTATCCTTTCTTTTCTGAATCTCTGCATAGATTCCAAGATGTAAATTTCCCATTTATCATCAAAATCACCCTTTAGCTCAGGTAGTTGCTTTTTGACTTAAAGCAGCAATATTGATATAACTGCCTATTTTCTGTATGCTGCTCAGCACCTTAAAATAAGTTGTTTGTTTCAGATTCTGATGGAAACATCTGGAGCTGTCTCAATGGAAATCGCTGCTGAATTAGACAGATTTCAGATCATCTCCTTATTTCACAGAAAAGACACTGCTCGTTCTGCACCATTGTTCATTGGATCAAAGAGACCCATTCAGATAGTGGGCAAAGAGTAGGCTAGCTTTGGAAATCAGGATGGAAAAAATGAAACTCCTCAATCGTGTACCCTTAAGTGGCTCATTTCACCATTAAGTAAATCATGTTACAAGTATCATTACCTACAACAAAATATGGAGGAGTGGAACTGGGATTACTTTAATGTGTTCCACAGAAACTCAAAGGAACAGATTAATCTAACAATTATCATCTACTGCTTTTCATAAAGTCAGCTATTCATTTGGAACAGCTGGCAAATTAGGATTGTTTCAAAAAGTGTTAGGGGACAGAGTCCTGTTGACAATTTTAATATGGCAAAAAAACTTTCACCGATGAGGTTGGGGAGCTTGCAAAGTATTCAAATCAGTCATAAGTACTAGCTATGCACAGCACCTAAGTGCAGAGCAGTTATTTCATTTCCGCCTTGTCTTCATGCATTTCAAAGCTTTCTTATAGTCATTATTGAAAATAGGTATGAATCATGCTTAACTGATTAAAGCAAAATCTGATGTCCTTTTTAAAAATTCAGCATGCCTATGATTAAAATTAGAGATGAGCACGAAACAAATCATGGAACAAAATTCTGTATGGAATGGCTGGTTCGTTTGCACCAAAACACGCGTTCTGTGAGAACGCATTTTTCCGGAACAAATGAATTTTTCCAGCCATTCCATGGCTGGTTTGGAGTTTCACAGACCCAGTGCTGGTTTCAGTCCATCAGCTGAACTGAGTGGGGTCTGTGAAACTGACAGCCCCTTTCTTGTGCCACTCTGGCAGTAGGAGAAAGAGGCTGTCAGTTTCACAGACCCCACACTGGGTTCAGCCGATGGGCTGAAACTGGTGCAGGGTTTTGGAAACTGGCAGCCTCTTTTCCTGCTGCCTGGGCTGTCAGTTTCACAGACCTCATGCTGGAACCGGTGTGGGGGTCTGTGAAACTGACAGCCCAGGCAGCAGGAGAAAGAGGCTGTCAGTTTCACAGCCCCCATGCTGCATCCGGTGTGGGGGTCTGTGAAACTGACAGCCTCTTTTCCTGCTGCCCAGGCTGTCAGTTTTACAGACCCTGCACCGGTTCCAGTGTGGGGTCTGTGAAACTGACAGCCCCTTTTTTCCTGGCAGTCTGGCAGCAGGAGAAAGAGGCTGTCAGTTTCACAGCCCCCACATTGGAACTGGTGCATGGTCTGTGAAACTAACAGCCCCTTCCTTCTGCCACTCTGGCAGCAGGAGAAAGAGGCTGTCAGTTTTACAGAACCCGCGCTGGTTTCAGCTCATCGGCTGAAACCGGCACAGGGTCTGGAAAATGATAGCCCTGTTCTTTAGCTGCCTGGTCAGCAGAAGAAAGGGGCTGTCTGTTTCAAACGCTCCACATCAGCTTCAGCAGCCGGTGCAGGGCAGTTGAAATACCACAGAACCACGAACCACGAACTGGGAAAAAGTTGGAAGTTCATGGTTCAAGGTTCTTGGAATGCTATGAATCACAAATCATGTGGTTCAGGTTTTTTGGTTCGTGCCCATGTTTAATTAAAATCCTTTTAAACTGCTAAAAGAGAAAGTATGTTTAATACTGAAGTTGTCCCCCAAATACTTGCATTAAGACAACTAAGTAAACAAGTTTTATAGCACAACTGATGTAAGTATATCTATAAAGGTCTACAGAAAATGACTTGTAAGACTCTCTCATAAACAGCAACTAATGTATGAAGGCATTTTTTAAAAGATCAAGCCATATAAAATAATTGGGAATCAATAAATGTCTTAAAGTGGTAATGGCTTTTTACGATTGGAAAGTGTTTGCCTTTTTAATGATTGTCTGATGATTTTAAAACATTAATATATTCTTCTCCTTTTTATTCCCTTTCTGGTAGAGTCTTTAGACCTATTGTGTGCTGAGATGAAATTTAATTTATCAGTTGCCTTCACATTGTTCTTTTGGCCCACCATTGTCATATCACATCAGAAGACTGGTAAGCTATCTGTTTACACCAACTGAATTCATGCCCTGTTCTTGTTCCCTTAGAGTCAGAGGTTGACTATGCAGGGTAAGGCATTCATAATGGTAGTATTAAAATTAGGAAGGTCAACTCAGTTCTATCCAGCTTGGTCTTTAGGTTCCTGATAGATTGTTCCTTTTGAAATGGGCATGTGGCCCTCACAGCTTTAGGTGTTAATGACTGCAAACGCTAATTAATTTCAGTTTTATTGTTTTACTGATCATTGTTGCCTTCTTTGTTGGGCCTTGAGATTTGCTTTGTGGTTGACTAGATCCCGCTTGCTCTCTCCCCTGACCAACCCTGTGGCTCACTGCACTTGTGATATTGTTTTATAGAGGCTCTGCCTCAGCATGTTCTGTGCACTAATCCCTATAATGATAAGTATTTTCAAGACAATTGCTTCCTTTAATTCTTCCTCTGCTGCTTCCTCTAGAGTATTATTCTACTGTGCATCATCCTCAAGAATGCCTCTCAGTACACAAATTGTCTTGCGTAAACAGCAAGATTTGAGTCCAGCAACAAGATTGTCAGGGTATAAGCTTTTAAGAGTCAAAGCTCCTTATGTCAGATACTTCATCAGGTATCTGATGAAAAGAGCTTTGACTCTCAAAAGCTTATACCATTAAAATCTTGTTGCTTTTCAAGGTGCCACTGGCTGTTCTATTGCAGACAAATACAGCTACTCAACTGAAACTGTAATTTAAAACAGGGGATATGCTCCACCCTCACTGTCTGTGCTGCAGCTGCCTCTACTTTCCAGGCTTCTAGGCAGTAAACAGTCATATCCATTGCAAATGTTCTGGAGATAATCTGGGTCAGCATGTTCCAATTGCCTTCATCTTTGGTACTGCAGCTCCTACAACCATCCTGAAGCCAATCTCGAAATGCCCAATTAATTTTCTGCCACAAAGAGAGTATTTTACATTCCATTGCCAATACCATGGGGCTTGGGAGCTTCTAGAAATAATGTGGGCCAGGATGATCTGATTCCTTTCATTTTTTGGCCCTGCAACTCCCATGATCATCCTGAAGCAGATGTCCATTGCTGAGGCTGCTAGCTTTGTTTTTTGATGAGTTTTGCCTGCCACAGATACCTCCTTTTATTATTATAGATTATTCATTTGAATACTATTGATTACTAGCTGAGGGACTGTAAGGAAGCACAAAAAGATCAAAATGTCCCCTCCAGGATTTTCTAATCTCTTAGGGGCTTTAACAGGTTACTGTATTATTTCCATCTCTTCCCTTTAACTGATGCACACCTGCTTAACTTTCTGTCTGTTCTAGAACATTTTTGTTTGTTTCAAATATTAATTTTTCCTGCATTTCTCCTGAGTAGGGCCCTGAGAATACCCAAAATAGGTAACAAGAAGTTATCTTCTGTCCAGTTTCTGAGAATTTTGCTTTCTTTTGTTAATTTACAAAGTCATCTTTTTTATGCTAATCATAGTTTTTTTAATAGGTAGATACTTTTATCTCCTCTGTAGGGTGGCCTTGCTTTGAGGCTTCTATCATCTTCACAAAGGCTACCTTATAGTAATTCCAGAGGGGTAGCCATGTTAGTTTGTAGGCCCAGCATCAAAAAGGGTTTGGGGTTAGGGCAAAATATCAGAAGATGCAGACAACATGTTGGGATTAAAAAGGCCACAAGTTTATTGGTTACAGCTCATGGAGCCTTGGCAGTTCATGGGTACAGATCCAAGCACTGGCTGATTTTCTAACTTGTTCACCACTCTGGGTGAGGCACTAATCTGTCTAGAAGGGTGGTATATAAACAAAGTTGTTGTTGTTGTTGTTATTGTTGTTGTTGTTGTTAATTAAACCTTGTTGTGGATCCCCCTAGCACCTGGGAGTGAGCATGTCCCAACAGCCCCTGACTGGGCTTGTCCCTGCAATGCCTCACCTTCAAGATCCTTTAACAGGATCCCCAAGTGTAGGAAAAATGGACACAAGGCCCTGTTTTTCTCCAAAAAAATCTATGCCAAATGCCAAAGCTGCCCTACCCAAAGTTGTGACAAAGACAGAATAGCCTATTACTAACAATATCATTGTGCTTTGATGTGATTGATTTTATTATAAAATTGATACATAAAGTATTTTTTAAAAGAAGGCAGAATAGCTGGGATCATGAAGTACAGATTATGAAACCCAAGACCCGTTACAAATCTCAAAAACCTCTGTAATGAGGGTGGCTTGAGTAGGAAGCTGGTTCAGGAGTCGAGATGGGCACGAACCACAAAAAAAACCGAACCATGAGGTTCATGGTTCGTGGGTTTTCACAATTCCAGTGGCACCTTAGAATAACATTTATTCCAGTATAAGCAATTAGATAAATTCCATTGTATCTGAGGAAGTGAACTCATACTAGAATGTATTTTGTTAGTCTTTAAGGTCTCACTGAATTTTGTTTCACCTTAAAGTAATCCAGACAGCAAGATGTTTATATAGATAACATTCATAAGAGAACAAGCAGAGCTGAAACCCAAGTGTCTAATAGATTTATTCCTATTCAAATATGTCCTGAAAAATGGGAGAGTTGTTGGTAAAGCGGCACAACAGTACACAAAAAACAATGTTGTCTTGTGCGCTTCCACAACTAACAGGTTTATTGTAGCATAAACTTTCACAACCACAAAAGATTGAGCCAAAAATATCAGATAGTGCAATCTTAAACAGAGATACACCTTTCTAAGCCCACTGAAGTCAATGTACTTTAAGTTTTTAAGTTACCGTCAGACTTCCTACTGCATAAGTCTTTTTTGAAAATAGTACACAATAATAAATGACAAGGAACTCTGCATTTTTCTTACATGGTTTTAGGAAGGCTACTGCATATTTTGATGTAGATAACAAAATTCATTACAAAAGCCATCTTGCAAATTGTAACTGTACAGAATTCCAGACTAAGCCACACAGGACTGATTGCAAGGAAGTTGCACAGAAGATACAAAATATTGTCAGAATTGGCCTTGACTTTGGAAGAGATGAGGAAGGATGTTATTCAGGGCAGAAAATTACTACTTTAGGCTGTGGATGAAAAATTACATATGTAAACACTCCCCTGTTAAAAAAGAACCCTGAACTTAGAAAACTAGTACATCAGCGAAATATGTGCATTGAGATTTTTTCATCAATTATGAATCTTCCCATCTGCTATTTAAGTTAGTACTGTCCCAAAAGGCTATAACACATGAATCACTGTATAAGTTGGCTGTAATTATAGAGGTTTGAATGACTACTTTCAGCTGCCTTTATTCTCTTATGAAGAGCACAAAATACAAATAGGTGCCTGGGAAGAAGTTATGGACAATTACATTGTCATTTCATTATTTCCTTCTGACCCTGCTGTGGCCATTTACCCTGCTTCAGAACTATGACTATTAAGCTCTCCGGATAAATACGGTGACAAATTTAATGAGGTATCTCAATATTCCTGCAGTTCATTAATCTACTCTAGAAATACCAACATACACTTTCTTTTAATATGTTTAAATGAGCAGCATTATCCTATACCTTAACCCCATTTTAGACAGAAAATGTGTTTATGGAATGTAATTGTGCAAATGAGAGTTATGTTTTAGTAATAAAAATGAAATGCAAGATAAGTATACATTGCCTGCGTGAAAAATGCACCTTCATTTTTTTTTTAATGAACACGTTAATCTGCAAAGGAAAGGAAGATTTTCTTGTGATTCAACCTGAGGGTAGAATACGTTAACTCCATTTAATAAATAACACATTGGCTTTTTAAAAGTATCTTTTATAAAGGTATTTTTAGCAAAAACTTAAAAGGATTCATTCTGGTATCATTCTGGATCATAAACATATCATGAAAACAAAGGGGTAGTCATAAGATTTATTTCAGAAAAATAAAAGATCGGGGTGTACATTTGGGGAGGGGGCGGGAATTGGGATTTGGATTTTGGAAAGGGCATAGATTCAATGGTATTTGGATTCCTTGGTACCATTTTGCGATTTATGCTCGGTTTTTTTCTGGAATACAGAATGATTCGGTTTTCATTTTTCCCTACTAAAAGAATTGGAAGGAGGGAAGAGGACTGGAGTGGCTCTTTTTCAACCAAATTTGCAGGGGTAACTAGTATTGCCTGTCTACTAAAACCTCCAGTTTTAAGCAAATTGGACCAAGGGATCCAATTTCACAGGCCACTGAACAAGGTGGCCCTAGCCATCCTACTTGAATATGAAAAAAAGTCTCAGTCTCCATGAAGGAGAAGGAGTGAGCCGGAATCGCAGCTCTGCCAGGCCCTGCATCTAGCTTGCACTGCTGACAGCTACCTTCCCCAGGACATTGCCTGGGAAATTAGGAAGAAGAATAAGACTCTTGCTGCACCTGAACACAAAAAAACTACATGGATTTCCTGCTATATGTGTTCATTTTGTAATGTCTAAGGATCCCAGATTTGTGTAACTGTTGTGGAAAATCACAGTAACAATCTAAAACAGCAATTTTTTTGTACTTTTTTTGTCTGGGAATTCCAGATTACTTACCTCTAGCAAAACATCTTATATATGGATATAAGTGTCCATGATTTGAGAATGCTTAAATCCAGAAACTGGAGCCTTGAACGAACAAGACACATCTTCCCACACTTGTGAGAAATGCCCCAAGTTTGCAGAAAAATATAAAATTTAAATGTGTGTGTATGGGGGGGAGAGTTTTTTTAAAAACACAATGATAAAAGAAGCACCTATAGCTTTAACCAGGTGCCCTCAGCGTCTCTTCAACTAGTCTTCAGTGTCTTCAACAAGTTCAACTAGTATTCCAGGCTTGGTTTATGTCAGGAACATGTGGGGGAGGAAGGCCCTTTCTAGGGATATTTTGTCCTTTCCGGCCAGGCCTGCCAGCAACCACTAGGTGACTTGATGCCACATGACTTACATGACTCATCAATCCTACTGCTTGCTACTGTTCAACAATAGTCTTCCCCTTCTAGCAAGTGTGCATTAGTGGTTAGAATTTCAGAGTAGGATCCAAAAAATCCTGGTTCAAATCACCACTCTTTCTATGGAAACTCACTGGGAAACTTTGATCCAGTTACTCTCACTATCTTTCTTCTCAGGGAAGTTGTGAGGATAATACTGAGGCAGTGAGAATGATGTAAGTTGCTTTGAGTCCCCATTGGGGAGAAAGATAATATATAAATGAAGTAAATCAACAATAATAAATATAGATGAAGATGGGGGCAGATAAAAGGTTAGTTGTTTAATGGTTTTGAAGGAGAGAAGGACAGAGGGAAAAGTGAGCGCATGGAGGTAGAAAGGAAGAGAAAAAGAGGAAATTGTGGGGAGAAAGGGATACAGAGAAAATTGAAGTACCCCCACAAGTCCTTCCAGGTTCTTCACCATGTAACTCATCCCAGTTCAGCCAACACCAATCAAATAGGCCATAGGGGAGAGGCTGCTGGGGGTGAGGTGAAGATGAGCCAGACAAAGGTGGGTGGGAAGAACAGAAAGAATCAATACAAAGGAGAGAGGTTTGGGGGCAAGGAAGGGCAAGAGGACATGGTGAGGAGGGGAAAATGAGATGCCTCCACAGGTTCTTGTGGTCCCCTGCTTGTGCATTTTAAATATTGAAATTTAGCTGCTTGGATAGCTAAAAAAAGGGATATGGGGGTATAAATGAAGAAAAGAAGCAAAGCAAAGATGTCTTATTGCCAGGCCATTCTGTTATATTTGGCTATAACATTTAAATCACAGCTGGGTTTATAATTTATAATACATAGAAATTGCTACAATATCACCCTACATTTAATAAATCCATTGGATGAGATCTCCTGAACAGAGTGTGCTTTCCATCTGGTAAGTTGGCATGTGCATCTTGAAACTTTGGAAGTGAACACTGGTAATTAGAGATGGGCATGAACAGAAAAAAGCCCCAAACATGATGTTCGTTGTGCGTTACCATCCACAAGCAGGGACTCACTAACACCCACGAACATGGCCCTATTCACAAACATGTTCATGGTTGACTGTTCGTAGGGGCCAGCAGGCTCTCCTCCAGCCATCATCCAAGTTTGATCAAGATCCCTACTGCACCACTCTCAGAAACCTGACCTGAGCAGGCACCAGGAAAGGTACCAATAATCAATAATAGCTTGGTCCCAGAGCCTGGCAGCAGCCCTGGAACCTGAGGGTGGGTCGATCCCTACCGCACTACTCCCAGAAACCCTACCTGAACAGGCAGCAGGAAATATACCCATAATAAAAAAATAGCTTGGTCCCAGAGCCTGGCAGCAGCCCTGGAACTTGAAGGGGTAGATCCGTACTGCACCACTCCCAGAAACCCTACCTGAGCAGGCAGCAGGAAAGGTACCAATAGTAAATGATAGTTTGGCTCCAGAGCCTGGCAGCAGCCCTGGAACCTGAAGGGGTAGATCCCTATTCCACCACACACAAAGAAAATTCAAGCTCCAATATACTCTCCCTGTCTATCAAAATGCCAACAGCAGCTGTCTCTCCCTCTCCACTGTCTGCAAAGACTAGCCAGAGCTAGGAGCCCCCCCTCCCCCATGGTGTTTGCTCTCTTGTAACAAATTTGAAGCTCCACATTTGGAAGGAAGACCTGCCTATCAAGCTAAATTGGGCTTAGATTGGGGTTTCCAGGGCAACAGCGGGAGTTTAGACAGAGTTCAGACAATCCCTGCCTAAATTGCCAAGGGAATTGATTGCAGGTGTCAGACTGTCTGGCTTGACGAACAGCAATGAACAAGGCTTGCAATGACCACCTGTTCGTTTAGAATGGGGCCTCACGAACAGCTTGTTCTCGAACAGCAGATTGGGCTGTTTGTGGCTTTTTTTTGTTCGTGCTGCTGTTTGTGCCCATCTCTACTGGTAATAACTTATCATAGTCAACATATAAATGCTTGGCAAGCTAATCATGTGCCATTGGTATCACCCTGCTGAGCAATGGGAAGAATTTTATTATACTTCTGAGCCTGATCAAAATCTTGGAGGCACTGAAATTTTCCTCACCATCTGGCAAGTCAATGCAGACATCTGACTTACAAATAGTGCCTGTGTATAGTAGCAGTTGGTAAATGGCCATTAGTGTCCATCCATAGTCCATCCAAGTCAGTCAGACACCTGATATTGTTAAGAAATGTATAGCAAATAAGATTCAAGCAAAACCTATAGATGAGACAAAATTATTAATGTTCATAATATGATCTATAAAGGTCATTAGAGGAAAAAAAACCTTTAAAAGATTTAAATGGCATATGAAAATGGATAGATAAAATTAACTACTAATAAATAAAAAGGAAGAAGTGAAAAGAATAATAATTATTCATATATCTTAATGGAGTCAGATCCCAGTACTTCTGTTAATAAAAACCACTTTGGTATCATTGTAGGCAATTCAATAAAGGAATCTGTTCAATGTGTTGCTGCAGATGAAGAATAAAATAATATTTTACAAATCTAAAAAGAAATAAAGTAACTAAATGTAATCAGTTGGATTTTATGCACCCATGTCTCCTTTTATATTGCAGCCTGTTGTGCTGCGAGAAATCCTAACCTGTATCCAACTATTCATGCAGAGAAAGCACTCAGAGTATGGGTGGATGTGATCTTTAGGGATTTGGGGCCCAAGCTATTTAGAGCTTTAAAGTTCAAAACTAGCACACTGAACTGTATTTATGTATATGTGTATGTTCATTTTTAAGAGCTGGAGTGAACACCTCAGGTATAATTTCTAGCAAGTTAGCATTTTACATCAGGTGAATTTTCTGAACTGTCATCAAACCTACACAGCACAATGCAGTAGTCTAATTTGATCAGTGTTAGGTCATCTTTCTCTGCCTTAGAGATAATGTCTAGGGTGCTGTCTAAATTCTGTAGTTCCATGTTTCTTTTACTGGGGAATAGGATTTGTAGTTTACTGTAATGTTTATTGTATATATCACCTTGCTATTACGGCATTGTCCTCTACCTTTGCAATCTATTTTCTGTATTATGGCTTGTCAGGCTTTAGACAGTTTTTTGTTTGCGTTGTTTTCAAATTATTTAATCTTAATGTAATTGCATTCTTTATGAGATGTTTTATACTGTCTATAGAATCATAATGTAATATTTTGTAATCTGCTTTGAGTCTCATTGAGAATCTGGCACTCCTGGCTGCTGCACTGCAGCTTAAACTGGGGGCCAGGCTTTGCCTCCTCAGAAGGAGGGAGAGGCAGAGTTCTTTCCCAGGCATCTGGGTACTTGGCCGGGGGGATGGAGCCATGTGCCTTAAAAGGCGGCTCCACCCATCCGGCTGGCAGTTGCTCCACATACTTGGCCTGAGCAGGACATCAAACTCTCTCTGGTGAGCTCGTTGGAGGCTGGTTTTACTGAAAGCCCTCAGTAGCTGCCTTGGAGAAGGCAGTAGCGGCAGTAGCTGCCTTGGAGAAGCTGTGCTATTCCACTGGTTGCTACTTTCAAACTCCAGGATGAGAGCCGGGGCCCAGCGCCAGGCTCAGTGGTTTGGCAGAGGCTTTTTCTTATTTACATTTGGGGCCTGTTGTCTATTAGTTGGGAGGGGTAAAGCAGGGTTAGACCCAGCCCCTGCAGGCCTCTGGCCTATTTAGGCTTCTCTCTCTCCCCTACCACTGTTTTCACTTTATTGGGAGAGAGTACTTCCAGCAGCAACAGCAAAGGCTTTGCTGGAGGCCACAAAGGGTGGTTTGGAGCCATACGAGGGGTGGATTGCTTCACACATTATTGCTACTGGCCTAGCAGGGATCTGCATTCCCAGGGTTGATGCTGGTAAGCTGCCCCCTCCATTTTTTTCCTGCTAAATTTTGCTGCCTTTTTAAGGGCTAAAGAACTGCTATTAGGCTTTGCAAGCTTAGCCGTAATAAGAGACAGACACAGGCTTGGAGATAAATGGTCGTTTATTAATATAACTACAACATATAATAACTGTAACTACGGCAAGGGCCAACTATGCGGTACAGGTCAAGCCACGGGGTCACACCTGACTGCCGCCTTGGCCTGTCTGGGCGAGCCCCAAAGCCCCAAGTGTAGGCCATTCATAGAATGGCTGCAACCCAGCCAGCCAGGCTAACGGATCCCCCCATCAAGCTCCAATCGCCCCAGCCGTACAGCATGAGGGAAGGACTTGTTCCTGGGGATCCCCACAGGCATCTGCCTGTGCACTGGTAGCCGTCACAAGCATACCGCACTGATGGCAGACCCTGTTCCCCCACGTATGGGGGAAATGCCACTGGGTGCTAACCAGCCCGCTCCCTATTCCCCAAGAATCTCCTGCCAGGGAAACCTAAACGGCACCACCCAGGACAAAAACCATCACCTCTGCCAGCAGCGCAAGGTAGGCGAAAAAAAAACCCGCACTAACAGCCAATCCGGAAACAGGGGCAAAAAAATTCCTACCTGGCTCTGGTAACAGCAGCCGGCTAATCCTGCACTACAACAGGGTGAGGTGGGTGGGCCGAGCGAAGCCAGCAACTGAGAGGCCGGGAAAGCGGAGCCGCCCTCTAAGGCTCAGGCTCCGCCCCCGGCCAAGTAACCGTATGCCCGGGAAGGGAGTCTGTCTCTCTCCCGGGCAAGCCTGCAAAACATGGCCCCCGGCTAAGCAGCATTGCTGCAGCCGGGAGTGCCAAATTGCAAGCTTAGCCGTAATAAGAAACAGACACAGGCTTGGAGATAAATGGCCGTTTATTAATATAACTACAACATATAATAACTGTAACTACGGCAAGGGCCAACTATGCGGTACAGGTCAAGCCACGGGGTCACACCTGACCGCCGCCTTGGCCTGTCTGGGCGAGCCCCAAAGCCCCGAGTGTAGGCCATTCATAGAATGGCTGCAACCTGGCCAGCCAGGCTAACGGATCCCCCCATCAAGCTCCAATCGCCCCAGCTGTACAGCATGAGGGAAGGACTTGTTCCTGGGGATCCCCGGAGGCGTCTGCCTGTGCACTGGTAGCCGTCACAAGCATACCGCACTGATGGCAGACCCTGTTCCCCCACGTATGGGGGAAATGCCACTGGGTGCTCACCAGCCCACTCCCTATTCCCCGAGAATCTCCTGCCACCGACAGGGCCAAGCCTCTGCTTAGGCCCTGACACCCCACAGGCGGCTTAAGGCCAACCGAAGCCCCTGCTGTAGGTCATCCAGAAAAATCTCATTGCCCTCTGGCGATAAATGCACGCCATCATCCCGGTAGAGATGGGCAAATTCGGCCTTAATCCTAGGGTGCGGTAAATAGATCCCCAGGCCTTCCCCCAATGGTTTTTTCATGGCCCGGTTGGCTTTACGCCGAGCACCTTCTACAGCCCGTGGGTCAGAAGCCTCATGCCACACCCGGCACTGCAACATTTCAGACCAGAAAATAAGCACGTCCGGCCACCGACGACTTATTTCACGGAGGTCCACAGTTGCCTGCAGTGACAGGGCCTTACCCTGCACTAGACCAAGGTCATTACCACCCAGGTGTATGACCAGGATATGCGGGGGCGGACCCTTCCGCCCCCGAAAAAGGAGTGGTAACAAGGCAGGCCACCAAAGGCCACGCCGTCCCAGCCACTCGACCGTGGCCACAGCACTGAGCCCCAGCTGGGATCCAATCGGAGTCCGTCTGGCTTGGTGAGCGGCCCAGAACACCATGCTGTGTCCACAAATCATGATCCTGCGTTTCAAAGGGCCAGGTGCCGCACCTAAGAAAGAGCAGTTAGCAAGGGCTGTCAACAATGGGACAAAGGGCGTATGTAAGATCGAAACGCACCCGACCTCCACCTGTCCACCCGTTGAATCGCTCGTTGAGTATAACCCATGGCCGCAGCAGTAGAGGCCGCCCCAATCTGAAAGGAATGAGTGCCGAATTTGACCCCTGCTAGCCCCAGCCTACAAAGGGCCTTCTCTGTAACCGCCCAAAACTGATAACGGGTCAGAGGAGCCCCGTCAATGTGCCGAAACAATGCCCTTTGGTCGTCACCTCGCAGCTCAATATAATCCCTAAGGGCTCGCACCGGACAGAGCTCCCACTCAGAACAGGGGCCCAAAACTAAAGTGGTGCCATGCTGCCTCTGGTCCGTCTTGGAGCAACGGATCGTAATGGAAACCTTGTCCCCCACAAACTTGATGTCCTTAGCCAGCAGGGCCCTACCGGATGTATCCGTACGAGCCTGCACCACCAACTCACTAACACGCAACGCGCCAAAAAAGGCTACTAAAGACGCTGCATGAAATAACCTCTGTTCATAGGGGGAGGAACAAATGTCAGGCCAAATGGCTCCCAAACCCTTCAGGACGGTAGGGGAAATCGGCTGCCACTGATCCTTAGGAGCACCAGCCTCCCTAGACCAGCCCTCAAGCATCTTCCGTACCCGAAAGTCGCCGGTGGCATCAGCAAGGCCGCGAGCCTTGCTGACAAAAGCCAGCGCTGCCAAATGGCCCCTAATAGACTTAACGGAAAGACCACGTCTATGCTGCACAACACAAAAATGCATAAGGTGCTCCGGCGGAATGGGCCAAACATCCGGAAGACCCACAGTCTTCTTGAATTCCGCAAACTGCCCTACCGCACGTTCATATGCCCTCCGGGTACTAGGGGCTAACGCTGATTGGATCGCCTGGTTCGCCTCCACCTTCCAAGCCGCCATAGCTCATTGGGCATCTGCGCCGGAAAACGATCGGCCTCTGGGGCAAGGAGCCAAAACCGTTCCATCTGTTGGCGAGACAAAGCGTCTGCCACACCATTACTAACCCCCGGGACGTGTCTGGCTCTAAACAATATATTCAGCTGGAGGCACCTGAGGGTAAAGGCCCTTACCAACCGCATACCCTAGGCAACTTTGAAGTCAAGGAGTTAACCACATGAACCACCGCCTGGTTATCGCACCAGAAGTGCACCGTGTGATTCTCCAACTCCTTGCCCCACAGCCAAACAGCAACCAGCAGGGGAAAAAATTCCAGGAACGTTAAATCTCTAGACAAACCCTGCTCAGCCCAGTCAGGCGGCCAACGGGCCGCACACCAGTGTCCCCTAAAATACACTCCAAAACCCAGGGACCCCGATTCATCGGAAGTAACCTGAAGCTCAGCTTCAAGCAACAAATCCTCCCTCCAGAACGTGACCCCATTAAATTATCCCAAAAAATCCCTCCAAACCTGAAGGTCCTCACGCATGCCCCTACTGAGACGCACGCGATGATGGGGCAACCTAACGGACCCCATGGCATCACATAATCGCCGCAGAAAGGCCCTACCAGGGGTGATTGCCTTGCACGCAAAATTCAAATGCCCCACAAGCTGCTGCAGTTCCAGGAGGGAAACTTTATTCCGCCCCTTAAGGTCCTCTAACCGCCCACGCAAGTCCTCAACCTTGTCAGCAGGGAGTCTCAAGGTCTGTTGTATGGTGTCCAAATCAATTCCCAAAAAGGTCAAGACTGTGGAGGGGACCTCGGTATTCTCATGAGCCAGAGGGACCCCCAGCTCTTTTGCCAAAGAAACAAAGGTGGCCAACAACCTAGCGCACTGCCCACTGCCCACAGGCCCAACGAACAAAAAATCATCTAAATAATGACAGGTGTCCTGGCAGGCAGTACGGTGACGCAACTCCCATTCCAAAAAGGAACTGAAGCGCTCGAAGGCCGCACAAGATATGGAGCACCCCATGGGAAGGGCACGATCCATATAGAACATGCCCTCAAATGCAAAACCGAGGAGCTCGAAGTCGTCCGGGTGAACCGGGAGAAGACGAAAAGCTGACTTAATGTCACACTTTGACATCTCAGCACCCACTCCACAACGGCGCACGACCTTGACTGCCTGGTCAAAGGACGTATAACGCACTGTGCACAGGTCCTCCGGAATGGCATCATTCATGGAACTGCCCCTGGGAAACGACAGGTGGTGGATGAGGCGGAACTCCCCGGCCGCCTTCTTTGGCACCACACCAAGTGGGGAAATCCGCAAACAAGAAACAGGAGGGTTGTGAAATGGGCCAAGAACACGGCCCTCCGCACACTCCTTGGCGATCTTAGCCCGCACAACATCTTCCATACCAGCCACAGACCGAAGGTTGGCTGACATGAAAGGCTTGCGCTCGCCCTGAAATGGGATACGGAACCCAAACTTAAACCCAGAGACCAGAAACTCGGCGTCACTTCGCCTGGGGTAAAGGGCCAACAAGCCCTCAAGTACCCTCAGATTTATTGGGGAGGGACCCTTTTCCAGGCCCCTGCTGACCACCCCCGCCCCCGAACCGTTTGCCCCCACCGCCGGGCCTGGCCTTGGGACAGGCCGCATACGAGTGAGATCCTGCGCAGGCAGGGCACTCGTGGCGGTACTTGCAAGCCTTACAATTGCATTGCCCCTTGGATGTGAAATCCCAACAGAGCAGCCGGGGTTGAACCGGCTGCCCCGTGGAGGCGTGGGTGCCAGGTGTGTTGTGAGGGTGGAAAATCAAGTGTCCACTATCCGACCTGTCCCCAACATTAGGCTTGGCCGGGGTCATAACCTGCAGCCATAGCTGCTGGTGAATCTGATCCCATGGCAGGTTCGGGTTCATGGCCGCGCGCATCCTGAACTCCTCATCATATTGGAGCCAGGCTGAACCAACAAAAACCGTATAACCTTTATAGATTATATCCAGGTATTGAAAAAGCCCAACAGCGCACCAAGGCTGGGCGCGTGACAATACACCCGCGTAAATCAGGAACCCGGGCAACCAATTTGACCAATTACGGTCCACTTTACGCCGCCTTATTTTCTCCTTATCTTTCTCGTCCAAATCGTCTTTGTCCTTCTTCTCCAGCTCCCTGAAGAGAAGGGCAAAGACATCTACGTACTCCCCCCGGACAATTTTGTCCCGTGTGGCCTGAGTTAAATGGTCACCAAGCGGTAAGGCAGTATCACCAAATGGCAGGGCCCTGTAAGGCACCAAACTGTAAGGAGAGGGCCCATAAGCAGGGCAACCCCCTTGTCCCACATAGCCATAAGGCCAACTAACAGGCGGCAGGCCAGAGGACACGGACTGGACCTGGAGCTGACCTGGGCCAAGAGGAGCACTAGAACCTCCCTGCCAGCCAGAAGGGGCAACCGGGGGCCAAACCGGAGCTGCCTGCATCAAAGTCCCAGGGAGGGCCGGATTCCAAGCAGAAGAGGTGTGTTGCATGGTGGGAACAGTGTACCCGGGAGGCCCGGAGGCAGCAGGCTGACCCCAGGGCCCCCACGGCCAGGTGCATGGCTGCTGAGGCACAGCCAACTTACCCTCCTGCAGCACTGGTTCCACCGCTATGGCCTCTTGGCCACCATCAGCCGCCGCCTCCTGTTCAGCCTCAGGCACGGGCTCTTCTTCCACAGCTTGAGACGGACCCTGACTGCCACTGGATTCACCGCGCTCACATCCTGAAGCAGCCTCCAACGCTGAAATACGCTTCAGGATGTCCTTCTGCAAAACAGCAGGAGTAACTTTTTTAGTAGGCCGACAAACCCTACTCCCTGTGACTCCTTGCTGAGCTCTCCCCCGAGCCTGCTCCAAAGCCACTAGACGGCTGAGTATCTCTTGCATGCCAGATTCACCATCATCCTCCTCGGAAGATGACTGAGCAGGGGGGGTGAGGCCTCTTTGCAGCTACCTTTTTTGCAGGCTGTTTGCCCTTAGACGGGCCACTCCCTTTTTTAGGGGGCATCCTAAACCCTATAAAGTTTCGGATACCAAGGGCAAACTCTCCCCTTGAAGAAGAGGGATGGGGGGGCGAAGGGAGAAACAGCACTGGCTGACAAAATGGCCGCCACCAAAGCCCAGCCACAAAATGGTCGCCAAACACCCCTTACCCTGGGTAATGCCCAGTAGCTAAAGGGACAGATCACTTGCCACAAACCAGGCACTCGCCCCCACACCCCCAGCCCTACGACCCGGGGGGGAGGACCAGAGCAATAGCCCAGATGGCCCTAAAACAGCCACCAAAGCGCCCCCACCCACGTAGACTCCCAACCCCGTTATCTGGGGAAGGAGCAACCGAGAGGAAAACCCCCCCCCCGGACAACCGCAGGGGTGGGTATCAAAAGACCCTGCTCAAATTGCCCAACTACAAGGACGGGTCAAAGCAGGGGGAATCCCCAAACTACGGCTGCGCTCCCAAAAACCACAAGGGCCGTGGAAACAATGGAGCCGGCGGGGAAAGCTGCGAACAAGCAGCAAAAGCCCCAAAGGAAAAAAGGGGGGGAAGCACAGGCGTGCTGCGGAGAAGCCACGGCGGGCGCAAAAAACGGCCAAGCCCCAGCCGCGCTGAACTCAGGCGCGGCAAACGGCTCCACAAGCCTTCAGCTGCCGAGGGGAGTGGGGCACGTGCCACGCAGAACGCTGCCGACACGCAGCAAAGGGGGCAGAGGTGTAAAGCAGCCGCAGCGGGGTATGCAGCCGCACCGCCGCGCCGCCGTGCCGCCACAGGCAGGCGCGGCCAAGAAGCCTCCAGACGCCTCCCGACTGTCCTATCCACCCGCCGCCGAAAAGCCGCTCCGCCGCTCGCACAGCTGTCTCGGGGTCTGTTGCTGGGAATGCTGGAGCAGGTAGGCCCCCTCCACAAACGCTCGGGGAGCAGGAAGGTTCCTTCCTTCTCCGAGCGAAGCCAGCAACTGAGAGGCCGGGAAAGCAGAGCCGCCGTCTAAGGCTCAGGCTCCGCCCCCAGCCAAGTACTCGTATGCCCGGGAAGGGAGTCTGTCTCTCTCCCGGGCAAGCCTGCAAAACATGGCCCCTGGCTAAGCAGCATTGCTGCAGCCGGGAGTGCCAAATTCTCACCCAGACAACCTGATGGCATATTGTGTTATTGCATCTGCTTTAGCAAGCTCTGGGTTTTTGTGCAAGAAAGGGAGGCACAGAAGGGGTGAGTAGAAGTAAACTGTTTGATTGACAGTGTGTGGGATTTGATAAATAGCATTTAATTTACAACAAACAGAACAAACTGATATTAAAGGTCAATCATCACATTTACTAGGTGTCAGGCTTTGTGGGTTGCTGTAACAGCATGGTGGAATGCCACCCAAAAAAGCAATCCAAAAGTCACCCAAAAGAAAGGGGGGGCATGTTTGTGACTCACAACCAGGAGACTCCTGAGGCAAATTTCCTCATCTTCTGAGTATGAAGTGGCATCATGGACCTAGTGGCACATCTAGATGCCTAGAAAAGACCAAGGCCCAAAAGAGAAGGTCATATGAGGAATCTTCTAGGGTGAGTGCAGAAACCTGCAAAGCTGTCAGAAAGGCCACAGAAGTCTAAGATGTTATCTGACCTTTCTGACAGATTAGTGCAAGTGATGGGCGGTAGCCAAACTGGGCTAGGCTGCTGTAATCCAGTCCTGTTACAGTGGCAGTGGACCCAACTGATGAGGCCGGGTCCATCCTGCCCGAGAGGATTGTCCAACGTTCCTGGCAGCAACGGGTCTGGTAAACAACCTCCAGAGGACATGACGGTGGAAGCTGATGTAGATATGGCCAACGGAGGCTGGTCATTGGAGCCTAAGCTGGTAGCAGTGGTGGTGCAACCACCTGATAATGAGGTAATGGGAGCATCTGCCATGTTGGTGGTGAGGGAGGTGGATACCAGACAATAGAGTGAATGGCTGTGAGGCAAAAGCGGTGACAAATACTGAGTTTGGTCATTGGAGGCTGGGCTGGTTTCTGTGGCAGGTATCCAGTGGTCAGCGATGGTAAGTCCATTTGGTCCCAGCTGGGGTAAACTTGGCCATGGGGGCCTATGGGTCAGTCCCTGCCTCCTTGCCCCTGGCTCTTTATGCCCCACATGACCAGGCTAGCACATCCTGAGGTTAGTGCCCATTGGTAAAGTGCATGGGCCTATATGGTGGGGTAGGTGGGGTGCTGTCCACTCAGATGTCTATCAGCACACACACACACCTTCTTTGCAGCTGGCTATGTCATGCCTATTCAGGTCCCTCGGGGATGGCTTCACCCCACCATAGCCTGCCCTAAGCTGCTAAGTTTGAGTGTCAGGTGCTGGTGTCTCTGAAGGAAGCCCAGCAGCAGTCTGGTATGGGGACCCAGCCCTATACAGGTGAAATTAACACAGGAGAGAGGTGCGGGATGAATCAGCAAACAAACTGTATAAACCGCACCCTACTAACTAGATTATATGAATATATCAACTTGTTTAATAAAGCACTTTCATAAGAATCATTAATACAAGCATAATACAAATTCACATCATCTGAGGATCCACATCCATCATAACCCAATTCAAATATATAATTTTTGTTGTGCTGTGCAAGATTCTAATATAATAAAGGTAACTGCTGACGGGTTGCCAGCAGGAACTCCCGTTCCGGAATCCCTTTATCAAAGCAGTTACTTAAACAGTTTTGATGGATGACATTTCAATAAATATAGTAGCAGTTCAATACATTTTTCCAAAAGTTAAAGTGCAAAGTGGCTGACGCCATTGAGCAGATTGCCACTTTGCACTTTAACTTTTGGAAAAATGTATTGAACTGCTACTATATTTATTGAAATGTCATCCATCAAAACTGTTTAAGTAACTGCTTTGATAAAGGGATTCCGGAACGGGAGTTCCTGCTGGCATTGTATTAGAATCTTGCACAGCACAACAAAAATTATATATTTGAATTGGGTTATGATGGATGTTGATCCTCAGATGATGTGAATTTGTATTATGCTTGTATTAATGATTCTTATGAAAGTGCTTTATTAAACAAGTTGATATATTCATATAATCTAGTTAGTAGGGTGCGGTTTATACAGTTTGTTTGCTATACAGGTGAAGGCAATTTGGCAGCATGGAGCATCCTCCCAAGTGTGCTGATGCCTTGTTTTGCAGAAGAATGTTCCAGCAGACAGGAAGCCTCTCTTTTTTCTGTCTGGTTCCCTCCCCCTTTTTGGTTAAGTACCAGGAAGTCTGCTGTAGTTCATTCCATTCATCACCCTTCCCGCCCAGTGGAGCCCAGTAAATGATGCCATACCAGAGCATTCCTGCTCTGTGTACACATGCTCTTTGACTGGGCCATCAGGTTGTTCAGTGCTGTGGATGCTGAGTTGGCATTTAGCCTCCTCCGAGTCCTACCAGAGGACTCTTTGCTGTTGGGTTGTCATCAAGAGCCAATCCTACATGGTCAGGGCTCTGCCAACTGGGCTCTCTGTCTCAGATGTGGCCTTTGAGCATGGCAGCTCTTTTCTTGAGGGAGCATGTAACACCTGCCCACAGCTGTAACAAGGCCACAGTTACCCCACAGTTTTCACATCTCAGGCTTAGGATTCGAGCAGGCATGAGGCAGGACCTCCAAGTATGGGGTTTTCTTGACTCTAACGGAACCACTTTATGGAGGGAGGCCTGTGGCTAGTTGGTGAGCTTTAGGCCTTCTCCAATGCCTCTGTATACACAGCTTGAGGGTATTTTGATTGGGCACTGGTTAGCTTGCCCTTGAGGCATACTGGTCGCTGGCCTGGATTCCTCAGGATTTTTCCAGCTTGGAAGGCAAAGGTATACAGGGCAATCTAGTTTGCCATTTCACCCAGCACTCAACGGGCCTTAGATCATGCTGTATGCTTGTTTAGGGGGGGAGGGACATGGTGGCTTTGGTATAGTGTGCCTCCCAGCTTTGATGCACCACCTTTTCTTTTGGCCACTCCAAAATCCCTTAAGAATGAGTCATGAGGACCCTTTATGGTTCATGATACAAATCTTATAGATGACACTGTTGCAAATGAGCCAAAGGCAGTGGGGCTTAGGTGGTTCTTGGACCCCAGGGTGGTTAGGAGCTATGCCCAGGATCCCCCTCGGGCAGTATGTGGAGGCCCAGTGATGGGTGTGGCCTCTGTTCTGATGTGCATGGTACACCCTCATGATATCCCAGCCTGGACAGTTCAGGGACAGTGGTGCCCAAGTTGGCTTGGCAGCTCTCTTTTGGCATCCAGTTCTTAGGATTGGGCAGCCTGAAGGGCTGCAGCCATGTACCTCCAGGCCATTTATCTGGCAGGTTGTTTGGTGCCAGGCAGCAGTGCTCATTTGAATTTGTAGCCCAGTGCAGTGTTATAGAATGTCTTACTTATCATGTTTTTTTTCTGTAGACGTGGAGTATTGCCGCAGGAGGCTTATCTGCTGACAAAGCACGGTGTTGTGTCAGCGGTCAATCAGCTGACCTAGCTTGGCTTAGTCAATGGCCATTGTCAAGTGGTGGGGCCAACAAGGACTGTGATGGCTGTTGCCACTGTTTGTGGAGGTGCGTTCAATTCTTCTTGAGGTATTATTGCTCTTTTCCAGAAGGATGCCAGTAGAGTTCTTGCTGCTGTTACTCCATGAATTATAAAATATTTCTGATCTCTTCCAATTTCTTCTGGTACACAATTTAACAAAAATATCTCAGGTTTAAAAGGGATTGTACATTGTAAAATTTGTTGTAACAGGTTATGCACCATTATCCAGAATTTGTGGACTTCTTTACATGTCCACCACATATGATAAAATGTTCCTGTGTGTTTCACACATTTCCAACACTTGTTTGACATATTTTTATACATTTTAGCTAGCCTATCTGGTGTCAAGTACCATCTATAAAACATCTTATATAGATTTTCTTTGAAAGCAACTGATTTAGTTATTTTAATATTAACTTTCCATATCTTATTCCATTGCATCAAATCCAAATTATATCCTAAATTTTGTGACCATTTCGTTTTATATTCTTCCACTCCCTCATTTCTTTTTTCCAATTGCATTAAAAACACATACATCTTTTTATCAGTTTCTCATCAGAATTACACAGCAAAGTTTCAAATACATTTTGTTCTAAGTAAAAACCTCCCAGTTTTTTTTATCTTTGTTGTATCTGGACTCAATCTGAGCCCTTGCCCACCAATCTAACTTAAAGCCTTGTCTTTGGAGTTCTTGTCTGGCAACGCCGGCCTTTTGTCCACCCTCACCACCAGCCCTGCAGCAGCAGGCACCCCCTTTAGGTACTGCAGCACAGCCTCTGGCAGTACCTCAGTTGCAGGAGCCCCTACAGGCCTCCAGGCCTCTCCCACCTTTAGGCCAGTTGCAGCTGACGCCCAGGCACTACTCTGGGGAACAGCCTGCAGCCACTCAGCAGACTCACCTGTCTCCTGCAGTTGCCCAGATGGCTCCACTTCATCCAGGCTCACAGGAGGTTGCCATCAGCACAAGTCAGGCAGGTGCAGGCCCCAAGATGCCAAGGGAGCCACTGGGGAAGGTTCAGAAGCAGCAGGGGCGAGCCAGGCAGAGAGCAGACCAAATGCCACACCCTAGGTGGGGATAGAGTGGGTGGAGCCAGGAGACTACAGAGTATACCCAGCCCTCCTATCAGATAGGCTGGGAGCAGGGCCAGTCAGGGAGACGGGGTGATGATTGGGGCCAGAGCCAGGGAGGTGGGGCCAGGGGAGGCCTTTAAATTCAGGTTCCTGTGAAGGCCGAGGAGGATTTTGCAGGGAGAGACAGCTGGAGGGTGCTGCTACTCCCAGGGCAGGAGAAGGAACAAGGTGGTGCAACCCCCTTCCCTGCCCATCTGAGGCCGGAGGA
The DNA here is from genome assembly GCF_028583425.1 of Eublepharis macularius. Taxonomy (NCBI): domain Eukaryota; kingdom Metazoa; phylum Chordata; class Lepidosauria; order Squamata; family Eublepharidae; genus Eublepharis; species Eublepharis macularius. The sequence goes on along the minus strand of NC_072791.1, from coordinate 104,585,248 downwards.
CACCTGCCTGGAGAGTTGGTAGGATGGCAGGCCATCAGGAGAGGGTGCCAGTGAGGGAGGATCCTCACAGTTCTTCTTTTGATTTTGATACTCCTTTATCATCTAAAAGATCTCTGTATCTAATACTCTTATCTAGGGAAAACGTATTTGGTTGTGAGAATGCTTCTAAAGGTGAAACCCATTGTGGAACCTTCTTGTAAATTTCCGGTACAGTTTTTTCCCATATAGTCATAATAGATTTCCTAATCAAATGATTCTTGAAATATTTATGCCCTTTAGCTTTCCCATACCATAGAAAAGCGTGCCAACCTAGTTGCAAATCATGTCCTTCTAGGGCAAGTAATCTTTGATTTTCTAGTAAAATGCAATCTCTCATCCACACCAGGCAACATGCTTTATAGTATATTCTCCAGTCCGGTAGAGCAAAACCTGCATTATCTTTGAAATCTTGGAGTCTTTTCAGTTTAATCCTTGGTTTCTTCCCTTGCCATATAAGTTTAGATATTATCTTATTTAGTTCTTCAGAGGAAGTCTTATTGATACAAAACGGGATAGTTTGATATAAGAAGATAATCCGTGGTAATATATTCATTTTAATAGTTGTGATTCTTCCCAATAACGAAAGCTGTAATCCTTTCAATTTCTCTAAGTCATTTTTAATTTCTTGTAACAGTTTCATATAATTATCTTTCATTAGTGAACTACATTTAGCTGTTAAATAGACTCCTAAATATTTAACTTTCACTGCAAGATGAAATCCTGTTACTTCTGTGAATTCCATTTTTTGGGCCATTGTCATGTTCTTCATTATCACATTAGTTTTCTGGTAATTAATTTTCATTCCTGCCATCTCACCATACTCTTTAAGGCAATCCATTAATTCCTTTATTGATTCTAGAGGTTCTTCCACTATAAATAGTAAATCATCTGCGAATGCCTGTACTTTATATTTATGCCCTTTGATGGATGCTCCCTTAATCGCCATATCGCTCCTTATGTTCCTCATTAGTACTTCCAGCATCAAAATAAATATTAATGGTGTGAGAGGGCAGCCTTGTCTCATTCCTTTTTCAATCTCTATATTTTCAGTATAATTGTCATTTATAATTTTTTTTTGCCTTCTGCTTTTTGTAAATGGCTTCAACCGCTTTTGTAAATTCTGTTCCAAATTCCATCTCCTTCATCTGTTCAATAAAAAAATTCCAATTAACATTGTCAAAGGCTTTTTAAGCATCTAAAAATATTATGGCCATCTGCTTCTCTGGATGTTGTTCATAATATTCCAATAGATTTAAGGCAATTCTAATATTATTTCTCAGTTGTCTTTTGGGAAGAAATCCCATCTGATCTTGATGTATTATATCTATTACTTTTTTCAATCTCATAGCTAAAATTGTAGCAAAGATTTTATAGTCACAATTAAGCAACGATATAGGACGATAATTCGTAATTTCTCTCCTGTCTGTTCCTTTTTTATGTATTGAGATTGTTGCTTCCATCCATGATTCCGGCAAAGATACCTCTCCTACCACTGTACAGATCATATTTTTAAAGGCTAGGAGGATAGTTATCTTCTAATACTTTATAATATTCTGCTGGTAGCCCATCTGGGCCTGGAGTCTTCCCATTATTTTGTTTTTGTAAAGCTTCCACTCTTTCCATTGGCATAATTGGATCATTCAACCACTTTCTTTTCTCTTCTGATACCTTTGGTAAATCTTGTTTTCCCACATACTGTTTCTGCATTTCAATTGGTATTTCCAGCTTACCATATAATTTCTTATAAAAAGTTTCCACAATTTTCCTTAACTCTTCTTTTTGTGTCTTTTCTTTTCTTTCTTCATGGTATAAGGAATAAACTGCCATTAAAATGAATGTGTTACCACGGATCATGTTTTTATTAAAAACAATTCCAATAATTAGAGACAATAAACAATTTGAAAAATGGCAGAGGAAGATCTCTGACAGGCAAGAAACCATGAGTAAAAATGAAAGTTTTGTGTGACACTAAAGAAAGAGGTGGACTGCAGTTGCCAAATATTAGACTATACCATGAAGCAATATGTCTAGTTTGGTTAAAAGAGTGGATGTCACTGAAAGATTGTAAGCTCTTAACATTGGAAGGTTATAAGAAGCTGTTTGGATGGCATGCCTACTTGTGGCAGGATAAAATAAAAGCTGATTCTATGTTTTTGCATCATTATATCAGAAGGAGCCTCTTCACGAACTGGAAAAAATATAAAAAATATCTGGGTGAAGGCATCCCCTCTTGGGTGGTACCGTTTGAAGTGATTGATCCGAGAGCTATCTACAAGGAAGAACAATGTTTACCATATAAAGAGATATTGATTATGGAACAGAAAATGACAAGAATTAAATCGGAAGAAGAGTTATCTTCTTGTTACGGATGGTTCCAATATAGACAGATCAGAGACCTTTATAATTCGGATTGTTCAAAAGAAGGAATTAAATGGGAAAACTCAGAGTTGGAAGAGACTATACTACAAGAAAGCAAAAAGAAGATATCTAAGATTTATAAAATACTTTTGAAGTGGTATACAGAGGATGAGATGGTCAAAGTACAGTTGGTGAAGTGGGCAATTAATTGTCATAAAGAAATAACAATGGAATCATGGGAATATTTATGGAAAACTACACTGAAGATTTCAACTTGTACCAGTATTAAAGAGAATGTTTATAAAATGATCTATAGATGATATTTAATGCCAAAGAAGATTGTACTTGGAAATGCTAACATGTCAGATAAATGCTGGAAATGTAAAAAGCATGAAGGATCATTGTATCATATGTGGTGGACATGTGAATTAGCCAGACAGTTCTGGGGAGATATTATAGAAGTAATAAATGAGATATTGCAGATACAAATAAAGAAGAACCCAGAACTAGGGATGTGCGTTTCGGCATTCAGAATGCCGAAAGAATGCCGAAACAAAAGTGTTTCGGCTTCTTTCGGGGAATGCCGAAACGTTTCGGGGAATGCCGAAACGTTTCGGGTAGCCGAAAGAAAAAAGCCGAAACGTTTCAGGATTCTTTCGGCTTTCTTTCGGCTTTTCAATGGGAAAATGCCTCCGTCTTCCCGGATGTCTGGGGGAGGCATTTTCCCACCGAATAAGCCCAAAATTGGTGGGGACCTTCCTCTAACCCTTCTCTAACAACCACCCAAGTTTCAGACAGATTGGACTTTGGGGGGCCATGTTATGGCCCCCCAAAGCAGGTCCCCCCATCCTCCCATAAGAAAGCGAAGGAGCAGCATATTGTTAGCATGCTGCTGCTCATCTTTCTTCATTATTTCCTATGGGGAAAAATGAAGAGGCAGGCTTCCTTTGCCAGGGGTGGCATTTTGCATGCAAAATGCCCCCTTACCCTCAGAGGCCCTTCTCCCACCCCTCCTCCCACCCCCCACCAAGGCTCAGCCTGCTCCCACTTGGGGGGGCCATTTCATGGCCTCCCCAAGTAGGTGCTCTAATCTCTACCACTGACAGCTGGGGGAGGCTTGTGTTGCCACTGCCAGGGGTGGCATTTTGCATGCAAAATGCCCCCCAGCCCTCTGGGGCCCTTCTCCCACCCTTCCTCCCACCCCCCACCAAGGCTCAGACTGCTCCCACTTGGGGGGGCCATTTCATGGCCTCCCCAAGTAGGTCCTCTCAGCCCCTAAAGTCCACCCCTTACAGCCCCACACAAACCCAATTCCCCCCCAGCTGCCACACACAGACCCAAATCCCCACATTAGCCCCTCACAGACCCAAATCCACCCCCACCTGCCCCACACCCATAACCCCAGGAACAGGCTGGCAAAGGCCAGCCCTCTCCCTTTGTTCCCTATGCTGGGAACTTCTAAACTCTCTTTCCCTGGGCAATTCTGCACAGCCCAGGGGTGCCACAATGGTGGGCACACTTCTGAGTGCCAGCTGGTCCCTGTGAAAGAGCACCTGAACCACAGACACCCTCCCTCAAATTCCCCCGCCACCTACAGAGATGGCTGGCCAGCCAGCCCCATTGTTCCCTATGTTGGGAACCAACTGCACAACAAAGAATAAAACAAGAACAACACAAAATAAAGTTTTAAATTTTTTTTTCTCCCTTCCAAAGTACAAGTAGGCAAAGCATTATGACACATTACACCAGCAGTCCCCCACACAGAAAAATAACACAACTCACTTAACATCAGAGAATCACAAAGAACGATTCCTGTCAAAAACACTTTATTTCTTGAACAGCTTTAGGTTACACAGCAGGGGGGAACACCAAAGGGCATGGCAGCACTATCTTACACAAACATAACACAACTCACTTAACATCAGAGAATCACAAAGCACAATTCCTGTCAAAAACACTTTATTTCTTGAACAGCTTTAGGTTACACAGCAGGGGGGAACACCAAAGGGCATGGCAGCACTATCTTACACAAAAATAACACAACTCACTTAACATCAGAGAATCACAAAAACACAATTCCTGTCAAAAACACTTTATTTCTTGAACAGCTTTAGGTTACACAGTAGGAGGGCACAACAGGGCATGATAGCAATGTACTACAAAAATAATACAACCCACTTCACCGTTTTTGACAGCAATTGTGTTTGTGTGATTCTCTGATGTGAAGTGAGTTGTGTTATTTTTGTGTAGTACACTGCTTTCCTGCTCTGTGGTGCCTTCCTACTGTGTAACCTAAAGCAGTTACAGAAATAAAGTGCTTTTGACAGCAATTTTTGGGGTGATTCTTTAATGTGAAGTGAGTTGTGTTATTTTTGTGTAAGATACTGCTTCCATGCCCTTTGGTGTTCCCCCCCTGCTGTGTAGCCTAAAGCTGTTCAAGAAATAAAGTGTTTTTGACAGGAATTGTGCTTTTGTGATTCTCTGATGTTAAGTGAGTTGTGTTATTTTTGTGTAAGATAGTGCTGCCATGCCCTTTGGTGTTCCCCCCTGCTGTGTAACCTAAAGCTGTTCAAATAATAAAGTGTTTTTGACAGGAATTGTGCTTTGTGATTCTCTGATGTTAAGTGAGTTGTGTTATTTTTCTGTGTGGGGGACTGCTGGTGTAATGTGTCATAATGCTTTGCCTACTTGTACTTTGGAAGGGAGAAAAAAATTTAAAACTTTATTTTGTGTTGTTCTTGTTTTATTCTTTGTTGTGCAGTTGGTTCCCATCATAGGGAACAATGGGGCTGGCTGGCCAGCCATCTCTGTAGGTGGCGGGGGAATTTGAGGGAGGGTGTCTGTGGTTCAGGTGCTCTTTCACAGGGACCAGCTGGCACTCAGAAGTGTGCCCACCATTGTGGCACCCCTGGGCTGTGCAGAATTGCCCAGGGAAAGAGAGTTTAGAAGTTCCCAGCATAGGGAACAAAGGGAGAGGGCTGGCCTTTGCCAGCCTGTTCCTGGGGTTATGGGTGTGGGGCAGGTGGGGGTGGATTTGGGTCTGTGAGGGGCTAATGTGGGGATTTGGGTCTGTGTGTGGCAGCTGGGGGGGAATTGGGTTTGTGTGGGGCTGTAAGGGGTGGACTTTAGGGGCTGAGAGGACCTACTTGGGGAGGCCATGAAATGGCCCCCCAAGTGGGAGCAGGCTGAGCCTTGGTGGGGGGTGGGAGGAGGGGTGGGAGAAGGGCCCCAGAGGGTTGGGGGGCATTTTGCATGCAAAATGCCACCCCTGGCAACACAAGCCTCCTCCAGCTGTCAGTGGTAGAGATTAGAGCACCTACTTGGGGAGGCCATGAAATGCCCCCCCAAGTGGGAGCAGGCTGAGCCTTGGTGGGGGGTGGGAGGAGGGGTGGGAGAAGGGCCTCTGAGGGTAAGGGGGCATTTTGCATGCAAAATGCCACCCCTGGCAAAGGAAGCCTGCCTCTTCATTTTTTCCCCATAGGAAATAATGAAGAAAGATGAGCAGCAGCATGCTAACAATATGCTGCTCCTTCGCTTTCTTATGGGAGGATGGGGGGACCTGCTTTGGGGGGCCATAACATGGCCCCCCAAAGTCCAATCTGTCTGAAACTTGGGTGGTTGTTAGAGAAGGGTTAGAGGAAGGTCCCCACCAATTTTGGGCTTTTTCTGTGGGAAAATGCCTCCTCCAGGCGTCCTGGAAGACGGAGGCATTTTCCCATAGAAAAAAGCCGAAAGAATGCCGAAAGAATGCCGAAAGAATCCCGAAAGTCGAAAGCCGAAAGAGATTCTTGTTTCGACTTTCGGCTTTAACGATAGAGAATCTTCTTTCGGCTTTCTACTTTCGGCTATAGCCGAAAATTTTTGGCTTGCACACCCCTACCCAGAACTATTGCTATTGAGCTTAAGCATGGAAGATGTTCCTACTCAATACCGAACATTACTATTTTATATGACGACGGCAGCAAGACTTTTATATGTGCAAAAATGGAAGGTGCAAGAAATACCAACTATTGAAGATTGGATGCATAAATTGCTGTACATGGCAGAAATGGATAAAATGACAAGGAAGCTGAGAGATCAGAATCCAGCGGAATTTTTTACGGACTGGGGAAGATTAAAAACATATTTAGAAAAGAAGTGGGACGTAAAGGGGGAATTATGGCAATTTGAAAATTATTAGAATGGATTTGCTATTAGAAGAGATAGAGTCTTTACCATATGAAGTGAAGTATTAGCTAATTGTTAGCCCAAATGTAAGTGGACTTAGAGTTCATAGATATTGTTAGAATTACTAAAGTAGATATTTTATCCGACTGTTAGTTTAAATTTAAATATATGTGGAGCTAATATAAAGTAATAGATAATAGATGTTAAGTTTATAACAATATTTTTGAAGTTAATAGATAGGGCTTAGTTGAATAAAAGAATAAGTAAACATGAGATAAGGAGTTACAGAAAAAGGGGACAGATTGGGAATAGATTAGGCTATAGGGTTGGAAAGCTGTTGGAAGTCTTGGAAAAGGGGGGGAGGGAAAGGGGGGGAAGGATAATGAGATGCTATTTGAAAGTTGTATATTAATATTCTCACCTAATAAAAATTTTCTAAAAAAAAGGAATAAATAAATCTTTTTTCTTTTTCTTTTCTCAATTCATACGCTGACCACCTCCCTGATTTATTAGCATGTTCAAAGTGGTTTTGTTTAGCAAATTTAATCTTTTGTGTCACCTCTTCAGTCAGTAATAAATTTATTTGGTTTTGTAATGCCTTAATTTTACTTTTTAACATTACATTTGAGGGCTCTTTTTTAAGCTCTTTTTCATTCTTCTCCAAACTTTCCACAATGTCTTTATATCATTGTTGTTTCTCTCTTTTCCATTTAGCTGCGTATCTTATTGCCAGTCCTCTAAAATATGCTTTACTTGCATCCCACACAATATTCATGTGAGTTTCAGGTTTTATATTTTGTTGAAAATAATGTTTCATTTCTTCTTTAACATCTTGTAAACAATTTTTGTTCTTCAGTAACTGGACATTCAATCTCCATCTAAATTTTTTTGGCACTTCTGCAATTTTCACCATCAAAGGATTGTGATCAGCATAGGTTCTAGGCAGTATATCCACATCCTTAATCTCTTGCACAAGGGATATCGAAGTCGAACACATATCTATTCTGGACCAAGACTTGTGACCATCTGAGTAAAACGTGTAATCCTTTGCTGATGGATTTCTTACTCTCCAAGCATCAATCAGTTTATATTCTTCTATCAATCTAAGGAAGGATCTTGGAAGAAATCCTTTTGAGTTCTTGCTTTTCTTTGATGTTTTCCTATCCAAATCATGGTCAAGCACTGCATTAAAATCTCCTATTAAGCACATATTCATATAATCATATCTTGCCAATATTTTATTTAAAGCCTGGTAGAATTTATCTTGGTGTTCTACATATATCATTGCTAGCAGAAGATTCTTTTCTCCAATGGTAATCGCAATCATTAAGATTCTGCCATCTTCCGCGGTGTAAACTAATTTTTGTTTCAGGTCTTTTTTGACATATGCTACTATACCTCTTTTTTTCTTTTCCAACTCAGCAGCAACAAACATAGTCCCAAATTTTTTGCATGTCAAATAGTGTTGATCTCTTTTTCTTATATGCGTTTCCTGTAAACAAATAATATCCACATTTAATTTTTTTAATTGCCTGAAAGTTATATTTCTTTTTTCCGGTCAATTTAAACCATTGATATTGGTTGAAAAGATCCTTATGGGTTTCATCTCCATTATGGGCGTTCTTTGTTACTATCCTCTTTATTTCTTCTAGTAGCTCTCTATGGTTTAGCTTTGTTGCTTACAGTCTTGGAGGTTGTGGGTCCAGTCTCTTCCTCCGAAGCTGTCGAGTAGTCCGGAGTTGAAGCTCCTTCATCTTTTTCTGGCACCTCTTGTGATTTAGGTCTTATTTTTTTATCCTTCACTTCCCTATTTCTCTTCTCATATCTTTTCATGAAATTCTCCATCTTCTGGATCGAGTCAATTTTGAATCTTTGCCCTTCTAGGTTAAAGAGTACTCCCTCCAGAATTAACCATCGAAAAGTTATTTCTTCTTCTTTTAATTTATTTGTAAGCGGTATATATTCTTTCCTGCTTTGCCTTACCTTCCATGGTGTCTCTTTGAGCACTCTTTTCTCTCTCTCTTGTTTCTTGAGTGGCTTATCATGTAACATTCTCAGGATGCGATCTCTTATAGCCCGTCTTGCAAATTTAATATGCGCTTCTCTAGGCACATTATTCTTTTTTGCATAGATTGAGTTCACTCAATATATGAGATCAAGTTCTCTTGCAATATCCTCCGGTTCTTCTTGTAAAAATTGTGCCAACACTTCTGGCATCTCCGCCCTCAGATCTTGTTGTTTCTGTTCTGGGACATTTTGAAACCTTAGAATATATGCAGCTCTTTCCATTTCTAATCCCATCACTGAGTTCCAGGTGATATTTTGCTGAGAGGCAATTTCCTCCAATCTCTGCAGGGCTTCCTCACTCTTTTTATCTATTGATTTAATTTGTTCCACTATATCTTGAGTTGCTTGTTTGTTTTCCACCAGTTGTGTATGAAATTCATTCCTTTCCCCTTTTAATTCACCAACTTCTGAGATCAAATTTTTAATTTGGTCCACCACTTGAGATAATGTACTTTGTATTTTCTGTATTCCTGTTTGCAGGGACTCTTGTAAATTTGCTTGGGGATCTGATATAGTTCCTTGAGCCATAACTGTAGTTACTTTTGTCTGTAGTGGTGAAGGTGGAATTGTCATTTGTGTTGTTCCTTTCTTCCCTTGTTTACTCATTGTACCCAAATACACACAGTACTCTATTATGTATCATTACTCTAATGTTATTTTAACCTGGTTATCAAAATGTTATACTCTCTATATAAATCCCCAATACATCAATTCTTGTTCCCCCACTCCTTCTCTGTCTCTCTTAACCATACAATAATTAACACTCAGTATATCATTCAATGTTCTTTCAAGAACCTAATATTTACTCAATCGACCAGTAGATGGCAGCAGATGACAGCAGATGACCATTGCTCGGAGGCTCAAATAATTCAGTCAGGTGACTTTACCACAGCGCTCTTCTCTTCTGCTCTCCAGAAGTCCCAAAGACAAAACAAACAGGAAAAAAAACAGGGGGGGAGGGAAAATGTCCTAGTCTTTCACCTCAGCAAGCAAAAAGGGGAAAGAAGCAAATATAATAATCCACACACAAGAACATCTGCAGTGAAGTGTAAAAAAGAAAAAAAATAGTAATCATATAAAGAGGGCTAGATCAGGGAGAATACAAAAATAAGAGAAAAAAAAACAAGGCACCCCAGCCAGAGAGCATAAAGTATAGTCTGTTATTCTCACCCTATAAATCCCTCTATATCCACCAAACCTTAGGTTAAAAAAAATCCACTTTATTTTTTGGTATCTTCAAAGCTATTCCATAGAAAAAAAGGAAAGAAAACAGTCTCTCTACTATCAGTAACTGCTTGGGGGAGGATCAGGCAGCCCCTCCCCCCTTTTACTCTTTTCGAGTAGAGTGATTTACAGTCTTTAATTGTTTATCTTCTGAATACTTTGACTACACTTGGCAATTAACTCACAGTTCGAAGGTAGGTTCAGTCTCAAGCAGAATAAAGATTAAATTGGTTCTGTTAAAGTCCGGCAGTCTCCAACTTTGTAGCCATTATGACTTTCCCTCTTCCTGTCTGGTTACAAGGAAAAAACTCTTCGAAAACTCTTTTCTCAGCTGCAACTGATGGATGAGTCCTCAAAGAAAGGATTCTCCAGCTTCAAAGCATCTTCCAGACACTTTTTAGAGATGTTAATCTCCCAAATGGGAGGGGTTCAGCTTGCCTCTGAAAGATAACTCCCAAGGCTCGACTGATCTCGTTGGAGCGTCACCAGCTTCTTGTCAATGGCCATTGTCAAGCGGCGGGGCCAACAAGGACTGTGATGCTGTTGCCACTGTTTGTGGAGGTGCGTTCCCCCTCCTCACATCTGGTTATTCACCTGAGGAGGTAATGGCCCAGCTGGTCAGGTCATGGCCCCCCTTTTGTTATAGGATCACACAGACTTGTAACACACAGGCAAGTAGTGGCCTGATGTCTCAAAGGAAGGTGCAATCTTCTGCCTCATGTTCTGATCATTCATTTGGGTGGTAATGACCCAAATGGCTGCAGGGCATGACCCTTCCATTACAAGCTCACATAGACTTGCAGGGCATAGACAAGTAGTGGCCTGATGCATTGATATTTGGGTTGCAATGTTCTGTGTCACATGTGGCAGGAAGTTTGGGACTCACTTGGCCGTGAGAGGGCTAGGTGAAAGGCCAACAGAGCCCTAAATACAGCATTAAGGGAGGGTCGGAGCATTTATTTGCCACACTCCTACCGAAAAGCCGAATTTGCTGACTTCTACAGAAGTGATGGGGGTTCACCTGTCCACTTACCTCATCCTGGGATATGGACCAAATTTGCTGACCTCTTCAGAGGTGATGGAGTTCACTTGTCACTGAAAGGCAATGACATCTTCTTAGATGACCTGCAGCAAGGGCTCTGATTGGCACTAGGCCACCTGTGGGGTGCTAGGGCCTAAGCAGAAGCTTGGCCCTGGTGGTGGCAGGATAGTTTTTGGGGAAAGGGAGCAGACCAGTGAGCACCCCTTAGCACTTCCCCATTGGTGGGAAAATGGGGTCTGCCAGGAGCAGATGGTATGCCTGTGACAGCTACCACCTGGGCAAACTGCCTCCTTCCCTTATACTGTATGGCTGAGGATTTAGGAGCTTGAAGAGGGGAACCATTTTGCCTGGCTGGCCGGGTTCAACCTATTCTAGGGATGGTTCCCAGCCGGGGCAGCAAGGCTTGCTCAGACAGGTCAAGGCAGAGGTCCAGGATGACCCTGTGGCTTGACCTGTACCACTAATTGTTCTTGCCGTATGTAATGGTTGATGTTATGCTTAATAAAGTGGCCCTTTAGTTCCAAGCCTTGTGTCTGTCTCTTCATTCTGACTGAGGGGGCAAAGGCTAGCTATAAACGTATGAAATAATTAAACAGTTGTCCTGTTCCAATTAGGGGGGGGGGGGTTGTGCCTGGGGCTTGCCCTCCTTCTCTGCAGAAGCTTCTACGTAGCTTCAGAAATGGGGAGGAGGGGACCTACAGTACCCTCAGCCCTCTCTCCCCATTGCCAAGTCTTGCTTCCTGCAGTGTGAAGTCTAGTGCAGGCTCTCTCTCCCTCCTCAGCAGCCTGTGGGAGTCCTCCTTTTAAGAGATTCCCCCTTCAGCAGCGCTACCATTCCCCCAGGAACCACCAATGTCTGTATGAGGTTCCCTCTCCATAGCTGACTGAGCCCTTCTAGCATATCTCCTCAACCTGGAGTCCTGCCCTATCTCCTCCCTTTTCTGACTTATCAGAGCCAGGCCATGAGGTGGGGCTGGTTTCCTCCCAGAACCACACCCTGGCCAACGCTTTGGCCACAAAAGGACACCTTACTCTGCCTTCCCAGGCCAAGGCTCCATCATCATCTCTGGTTGCTTGAAAGCCTGGGCCTCCTCCTCCTCCCCTCAATGAGAACTGGTGCGCCAAGGGGGCATTAAGGCCATGGTCACTCCTTCCCAGCCCTGCAGAGCCACACTATTGGCCATCACCATGTATGGATGCATCCTCTGCCTGGCTTCCCTTGCCAGCAAGCTCCTCTCTTGGGGCTGCAACCATTCCAGTGTGTGAGGCTGTGGAGTTGCCTGTCGGCATCCTTTGTTGCTTACTGTTTATCAGATCCTCGCTGCCATGCAGCCCTTCCCTCAGAGCCACCGCCTCCCATCCTGAAGCTGGGATATCCCCTTGAATGTCAGAGGAGGCTGCTCCTGCTACCCATGCTCTTGTCTGGGCTGCACTTGGGGGCAAAGGTAAGACCAAGGCCAGAGAGTCTTCTGACCCTGGACAATAGTACAAAGAATCAAATCATATGCTGGAATAATTTTTTTTGTCTTTTAAGGTGCTACTGGATTTCTGTTCAAGTTTATTGCAACAGAATAATATTTCTACTCCTCTGGAATTAACATGCAGTAAATGAAATTTCTACTACTATTAGCTAAGAAAAAAATTGATCTCAACCACTAGAGAGAGGGAACTGAGAAAGTAGGATAAAAGAAAAAGAGAGAAGTGCTACAAGAATTTTCCCTCCCCTTTTCTCTTTCTCACTAACTCCATTCACTTCTCATCAGGAGCACAAATAGTTTGCGGTAAGATAGAGAGGAATTTGGCAGCTTATGCATCTCTGGGCCAAATACGTTCTCAACCTCCAGGTGGGATGTGTAGATCTTCCAGAATTACAATTAAACTCTAGACTACAGATATCAGTTCCCCTGGAGAAAATGACAGCTTTGGAGACTGGACTGTATGACATTGTACCTTGCTGAGGGTCCTTGACTCCACAGACTCCACCATCTCCTAGAGCCACACCCAAATCTCCAGGAATTTCCCAATCCAGAGCTGGTAATCTTATGTTCAAAATATCTCTGGTAAGAATGAGATAAAGGGTGCCTGACCTGACCTGTAGTCACTTGTATGATTGAGTGATCTCACTGTCAATGCATTCTATTGTCCTGTTTGGCTCAGAAGTGCTGTGAAGGGGGAATTTCATGTATGTAAAGCAGATATGAAAGGGCAAATAAGCTCCCTCTGTGGCCATTTCTGCTAAATGGTACAAGCAGGGAAGGGGGAGCATGAAGCTTCTTTCCCCAACCTCACAGCACTCTTGAGGCAAACAGGGCAACAGAACACTTTTTGAAGGTGAGTTCCCTATGATTACAAGTTTGGGTCAGGAACCCATGATATGACTCAGGTCACACATATTGTTTCAATTTGTTTTTTTTTAGATAAAATGAACATTGATTCATTTTCTTGGGAACAGGCATCTTCTCCCCCCTCCACTTCTCCAGGAAATCAACCTATTTTTGTCTTTCAGCCTATATCACAAGTTTACAAAAATAAATGATGGGAAGGTATTCTAGTAAGCTACCCAAGATCCTTAATAAAAGGGTGAGATAAAAAAAACCATTTACAAAAACTAATAATGATTCACCACATCATGAAATCAGCTCAGAAAAGCATACATTATGTCACTGTAGTCTCTGGAAATTATAATAAATATAGAATCCTTTCCACAACAGATGATGTGAAAGCTGTGGCACTGTGGCAGCATTCAAAGGTCTCTCAACTGAATCATGACTTATAACTGCTAATTTTATATGTTGCTTATTCTATTCAAACCTACTTTTCTCTCATCAAAAATAATATTCACAATCTCATTACTTTCTGAACTGCAGGCCAGGGAGTTGTGAGATGTAAGCATAATGCAGAATTTACAAGCTGTCACTTATGAACAGATTACTAGTGGTTTGAAGGCACTTTTTGATTATATTCCTCTATCTTGATAATACATCTGTGTTAAAATGATACTGAACAACACATCTCTTTCTTCTGACCTTATGATTTAATCTCTCCCAGTAGAGGTCTAACCATTCAGCTAATTTAATTCTCTTTTTCTTTAACTGCTAGGAAAATGACATCCCATTTGACCCAAAGCACATGTATATACTTAGCAAGACTGCAAGATATCTGTCAAAGGGTGACTACTCGGAAAAGGTCTTTAAACTGCCAGAGGTGTGATAATTAAATCTGACATAAATGGGAAAAAATATTTTCCTTTTCCTTTTTATTTCTTATAAGTTGCACTCTTTTTACTGGGAAAGTTGACAGGATAGGTGTACCTATCTCAGATGTTAAAAGTAAGTGCCCTTCTTGTAAGTGGTCATACTTGCCCTCACCATATTAAGGCTTATGAATATGGCAATATCATAAGCCCCTCTGCTCATGTATTTAAAGAACAGACAAGCTGCCTGGCTAGTTAGGAGATGGAAAAGTACTGGAATGTGAGAAGTGAAGTAAGGCCCCACACCCCAGAGGTTGTGCATAACAATGGAACAATGGAAGTCTCCAGAAGTACTTGAATGAATCCATTCACACACCCTGCCAATTCTAACCTTTACACACTCTCCTATTGTAGCCTCACTCATCCAGCCATTGTGGGTCATCAAATAATCTTTTTACACCTATAGTTCCTCCCAGGAAGACCTAATCAAACCTTTCTAGTTCATTGTCCCACCTTAGAGACAGTTCACCAGCCTTATTGTCTCACCCTACAGAGTTTCCCAGTCCTTTATCCCACCCTGGGAAGAACCATTAAAGCACTGTTTTAGGGCAGAGACCCTCAGTCCTGCCTCAGGGTATGTTGCACAGTATATCTGACTGTCCTGCCATGTGCTCAGTGTGTATGTCCTGGACCCTCCACACATCCTCAGATGGCATGTCTGGGCCCTTCTCCCTCTTGCCATGAAGTACTGCTCACTGAAGCTGCTCTCCCTCGGACACCCCCAATCTAATGGACCTGGTAACTATAAAGCCGACTCTGCAACTGTCTCCAACTTTCCTCCCTGTTCTTTTTTCTAGTTAGCTCTCTGTGTGGCCTGTGTGTTTTGCATGCAATTGATCTTAATATTTTAAATAAAAACCCCTTTTTGATTGAATATTTGCCTGCTTATTGAAAGGGTTCTCTAGAGAAATGGATCCTCATAGACATTGGTGCATAAGATCCCAGTTACCGGCCTCTTGCATAGCCATTCTCCTTGCTAGCTAATTCCCCCACAAATTATTTTTTGCAAGGAGACAATTTCCGGTAACATTCTGAAAGTCAGTTATGAAATGTCCCCTCACCCACCAGCATTTTATATTCTGTCAAGAAGTAAACAATATCACCAAATGAGTCTGTACAAAAATTATAAGAGGTTCTTTCAGTGAGCTCTGACTCTCAAAAGTTCATAACCTGAAAATCTCGTTGGTCTCTAAGGTGCCACTAGACTGAAATCCTGCTGTTATATCGCTGATCAACATAGCTATCTACCTAAAGCTACCTATATAGCAGTAACTTTTCTCTCTGGTTCATTTTAAATTATTTATTTTATCTCACCTTCCCTCATGGTGCAAGACGGCTTACAATAATATATTAAAAACAAGGGCTGCTCAATTCAAAGCCCTGAGGCAGCACCTCTACTTGTGCATCGACGTAAATGCGGTTCTGCTCTACCACTCTCTATGGACTTTTGCAGTAGAGTCACAGTGGCAAAAGAGCTCGGCACGGCAAGGTGTGGCTGCCACCAAGAACACTGGCCTGCTGTTCCCCTGATAACCCTGCTCACACCAGCCAATGGCCACACTGCTTCCCTGACAGGCAGGTGAGGGGCAAGCAGCAGTGCAGCCAATGGGGATGCAACGATCCTTGCCGCTCACCAACACCCCCCCCCCAGTCAGGGAGCAGGCATTCCTGCCGAGGAGGGGGCAGAGGTGACAGTGAAGGTCCAGATTGAACACCCATCCTCTCGTCTGTACAGCTCCCATTTCTGATGAGGCCCAGGCCAGTACCTGCAGTGGAGTGTGTCTACAAATCCCCCCCCCACTGCTGCTACCATGAGAAACAGCTTCCCCCTCCCTGAAAAGTGGTACTAGAAAGCCTGCAGCACTTGGGATCAGTCCCCAGGATCTGAAGAGGCAGGTCGGGGGGGGGGGTTCTTCAATGAGTGACAGGAATGCCCATTGGAAACCACATGAGAGGCCAGAAGGCAGCGAAAAGCACCCACAGACTTGCAGCGGCACCATTTGAACACATCACTGCATAACAACAATGCAAGAATGCGGGTTGGAACTCAAGAGCCATGGTCCAGTCCAGAGGTGATGCCCACCCAGTGGACTAACAGCCCGTGGGAGCAGAGAAACTGCTTCAGGGGCCACCATCCACTCCCTCCCTGTGCCAGATTTCCCAAGTCCATCCTGCTTCTGAAAACAGCGAAATAGATGGTGGTCCATTCTCCCCGAGGAGGAATCCTGAAGATCTCAACATATTGCTTAATATCCCCCACCTCCAAGAAGCAACTTTCTCCTTCCCCTGCATGCAGTGACCATCTGCCTGGCTTATCAGATGCCAGCAGCTCAGTCTATCAGAGAATGAATGTCCTCAGTGGAGCCCCCTCCACCTTGACAGATGTTCATGGGCCACACTTCAATTCCCACCCCACTGCCTGAAGTTACATTGAGGGGAGGAAGGGGGCAGGAAAGCTGGACAAGGTGCCACTTGACTCCTGCTCCTCCTGGCAGCATAGCCCATCCCAGCCCTGAGCCAGGAAAAAATTGTGGAGATGTGTGAGAAGACATCCTAATGGGGAGTTGGGGGTGGCAGCAGCTACTATCAATGTCAGGGGAGTGAGTGAACAGACAGTAGTTTGTTGTTTTTCAACACATATTTTATTAAATTGGAAAAGGTGCAGAGGTTCTCTGGATGTGTTTTCTGCCAATGTCCCTCAGCTGGACAGGGAGCAAAGGCAGTTTGCGCAGCAGTCAGAGCCGCAAAATCCATCCCTCATCCTGCCCTCACGCAGGCATGGCCAAGCTGCAGGCTGCCTTGGGAAACTGTTCCCTGGGCTGGACCTGAATGGCACTCATGGAGGTTTATGGGGAGGCTCAGAGAGCCAGGGGCCTTGGTCTCTCAGACAATTTGCAATCTGCCTGCAGGGGAAACAGACAAATGTCTTGCAAGTGACCCAGGCTGGTGCGTGGCCGAGGCCAAGCCCAATCTGCAAAGTCTAGGAAGGTGTCCATGGTTGAGAGCTGTGGCAGCAGCTCCACAGGTGCAGCTCACAACCACATGATGTGTGACCCTCTGACGAGACAGCACTCTGTCTTGGGATGATCTTATCCTGTGAGGGAGAAAGTCAAGTGACTGAGCATCCTCCAACAACAGGGAGTTACAAACACCCAGTCAACCTGTCCACTTAATGTGCTTACAGGCAGGAAACAGACACAATACTGCCAATCCTGCTAGGGGCTTGCCCCCCCCTTTGAGCAGGTGGCAGCCATTTGCCCCACTGCAAGGATGGAGGCAGACAGCTGCAGCCTCATCCGGGGTTTCAGCCTTGGGGGCGGAGTCTCGCAGCGTTTTCTGCCTCTCCGCCCCCGTGGCTTCAGTCTTGCCTCGTGCTCGGTGGAGGCAACACGTTTCAGTTTGCTCCCCGGCACGAGGCATTTGTGACGCAGGACCTTCGGATTCGCCTCGGCTTTTCTGCTCGGCTGGGTGAAGGGTTGGCTGGGGTGGAGGGGTGGAAATTGCTCTCCCCTCTGCTTTTGGACGACCGGCCGTTTTGGTCCTACTGCTGCCTGGCTCGTGGTTGTGCGGGGTGGGGGAGTATCGGGCGTTTTGCTCAGCCGCCGCCTTTACGGGCCTTCGGGCGGCGAGTGGTTGGGCGCGGCGGGCGGATCTCTTTCCCCCCGCCGTTTTGGTGGCGAGTGGGTCAGCACGCGAGCCTGCGTGCCGTTCCCCCCCCCCCCCCCGCTGCTCCGATTCGCATTGGAGCGTAGTGGGGAACCGTAGGGAGAGAGCAGCTTTGCACCTTCCGTTTTGGCGTGGCTGTGATCCGGCCGGGCGTCTAGGCGCGGCGCTTTGCGCGGCGCCTGTTTAGCCCCCTAAGGGACCATTTCGTTCCTCGCCGCCGCTTTCTTTGGCCGTCGGCGGCTCGGGGGTGGGCGCGGATTTCTCCCTCCCACTGCTGCCGCGGCTCCCTGTTCGGGGCTCGAGCCTGCGGGCCGTTTCAGAGCCCCCCCCTCAACCCGGCGGAGGGCGGCCGTGCATTTTGGGGAAGGCTTCCTGCCCCTGCGTAACCGGCCGGCTCTGAATTTCCCCCCGGCTGTTGCGGTGGCCATTTTGTGCTAGCCTTTGGTGGCCATTTTGGGGGTAGTTCTTTAAGCAGCCATTTTGGGCTCCGTAGGTGCCGAATGGTCCTGGAGCGGTAATTACAGGGCCAGGATCTTTGTTATCTCCCCTGGTCCATTGGCTGTATCGGGGGCTGAGTTCCTGGGCCTGGGGTCATTGTTGGAGCAGCTTGGGCACAGTGGTTAAGTGGTCTGGCTGTGAATCAGTTCTTTTCTGGTTCATATCCCACTACTGCACTGTAGCTTAGTAGGCAGCCTGCTAAGCCTCCCCTCCCTGCTCCAGCTTCTTTAGCTGTTTTTGTCAGTGGGCACGGTTGACCCCCCTTTTTTCCTGGGTCGGTCCTTGGTGCCCTCTGGTGTTTTAGGGGGACCTCCCTTCCCCTGTCTTTAGCTACCACTTCTTTACTTTGAGATTTATTGAGGATGGGACCCAAGAATGGTACAGGTGCGTCTAAGGGCAAGCAGCCTGCCAAGCGCTCACCTAAGCGCGCGGCTGCTGCCTTATCATCTGATGAGGAGGATGTTCCTGCAAGACGCGATATTTTAGCGAGGATTGCTGCTTTAGAGCAGGCACGGGCATCTTCTGCTCCGTCAGCTGAACCGGCGAGTAAGAGACCCGTGAGGATTGCGTCTAAGACTGCATCGCTTAACGATATTCTCTCTCATTTAGCAGCTTTAGAAGGGGCATCTTCTGGTGGTACTTCGGCTCCATCTACTTCTGCGGCTAGTCATATCATCGAGGACGAGGTGGCGGAGGCGGCAGCCATGGAGGTAGAGGGGACTTGGACCCAGGATGCTGGACAAGTGGCGCTGGTGGTGCAACCGCCCGAGGCTGAGGGTAAGTGTTCTTGGCCACAGCAGCCAGGCGCCTGGCCCTGGGGTCAGGGGCATCAAAATTCATCACATGCTGCGGGTACACACTCTAGTTCCTCGGTAGGTCCATCTTGTTCCGGTTTGTTTCCTGATTGGGGCAACTGGAGCCAGCCGGCTGTCCCGGGGCAGCTGCCCGGCACTGCTAGTTGGGTGCCCCCCCGGCACAGTTTCAGGGCATGGGCCTTGTTCCACCATGGGGATCTTATTATGGAGTTCCCTGGTCCAATTATGGTTCTGTGCCTTATAGGGCCCTCCCAGTTGGGGACATGGCTATGCCGTTACGTGATCATCTTACCCCGGCCACTAGAGAGAAGATCCTGCGCGGGGATTATGTAGATGTCTTTACCCTTCTCTTCAGAGATCTGGAGAAGAAGGATAAAGAAGATCTGGAAGACCGTGACAAAGAGCGTATCAAGAGGCGCAAGATAGATAGAACATGGCATAATTGGCTTCCTGGTTTTCTCATATACGCGGGAGTCATAGCTAGGGCGCAGCCCTGGAAGGCTGCCCCACTCTTCCAGTACATGGACATTATTTATAGGGCTCATACGGAATTCTTAGGTGCAGCCTGGCTGCAATATGACGAGGAATTCCGGATGCGGGCGGCCTTGAACCCATCTTTGCCTTGGGATCAAGTCCACCAGCACCTGTGGTTGCAACTGATGACCCCGGCTAAGTCTTCAGTTGGGGACAGATCAGATAGCGGTCATATTGTGCAGCGTTCATCACAGGCTTCTGGGGAGTTTGCCCAGGGTTCTTACGGTTCCCGCGCCTCGGCGGGGCAGTCGGTTCAGCCCCGGCTGCTTTGCTTTGAGTTCACCTCAAAAGGGGTTTGCAACCGTAAAAACTGTCGATTTGGACATGAGTGCCCGACCTGCCGAGGTCCGCATGCCCTCAATGCCTGTAAGAGGCAATGGCCGTTTGGAAAGAAAGGGGGTGCCCCCCCAGGGCAACAGGGGCCTAGTAAAGGGCCCCAGCCCAATAAAAGTGAGGGTACTTGAGGCCATGCTGGCCGACTACCCTAACAAGGTGGATGCCCAGTTTTTGTTACAAGGTTTTTTGTTTGGTTTCCATATACCTTTTCAGGGCCCCAGAACTGCCTTCATGTCAGCTAATTTGCGTTCGGTTATTGGCATGGAGGATGTTGTGCGGGCAAAGATCCAGAAGGAATGTGCTGAGGTCAGGGTTTTAGGCCCTTTCCCCTCCCCTCCAGTTCCTTGTTTGCGGGTTTCTCCCTTGGGGGTAGTGCCTAAGAAGGCAGCAGGTGAATTCCGTCTTATTCACCATCTGTCTTACCCTAGGGGTGGTTCTGTCAATGACGCAATTCCCGAGCATTTATGCTCGGTGCGTTATACATCCTTTGACCAGGCAGTCAAAGTGGTTAGACGTTGCGGTTGGGGTGCTGAGATGGCGAAATGCGACATCAAGTCGGCATTCCGCCTTCTCCCTGTTCACCCCGATGACTTTGAACTGCTGGGGTTTGCCTTCGAGGGCAAATTTTACATGGATAGAGCCCTTCCCATGGGTTGCTCTGTTTCCTGTGCAGTGTTTGAATGTTTTAGTATGTTCCTGGAGTGGGCACTACGTCGCAGGCAACGCTGCCGTGACTCCGCCCACTATTTGGATGATTTTATCCTGGTTGGGCCCCCACACACTGGTCAGTGTGCTCGCCTGTTGGAAGATTTTGTACGTTTAGCTGATGAGTTGGGTGTTCCCTTAGCACACGAAAAGACGGAGGGTCCCGCGACGGTTTTGACCTTCCTAGGGATAGAATTAGATACCGGGCAGCAGACTTCGCGGCTGCCCTTGGTAAAGCTTCAGGAGTTGCGGTCTCGATTGCAGACCCTCTTGGGCAAGCGGAAAGTTTCCTTATTGGAGCTACAGCAAGTCGTAGGTCACCTTAACTTCGCATGCAAGGTGGTGGCGCCAGGAAGAGCCTTCCTGAGGCGCCTTTGTGATGCAATGGGGTCCCTTCGGCTTCCGCATCATAGGATTCGTATTTCTCCAGAGATGAGACAGGACTTGGAAGTTTGGTCCCAATTTTTGGGCAGTTTCAATGGTGTTTCTTTTTGGAGACAGGAGCTGTTGTTGGAGGGTGACCTTCAGGTTTCCTCTGATGCAGCGGGCTCAATAGGTTTGGGAATTTATTTCAGGGGGCACTGGTGTGCTGCGCCATGGCCTGCCGGCTGGATGGAAGCTGGCCTGTGCAGGGACCTCACATTTCTTGAGTTCTTCCCGATTCTAGGGGCTGTTTACCTATGGGGCGGGGAAATGGCCAACCACTCCGTGCACTTTTGGTGCGATAATATGGCAGTGGTGCAGGTCGTGAATTCCCTCTCTTCTAGATCCCCCAGGGTAATGAAGCTGGTCTGAGCCTTCACCTTAAGGTGTCTTCTCCTTAACATTTTGTTCTTAGCCAGACACGTGCCCGGGTTAAATAATGAGGTGGCAGACGCCTTATCTCGTCTGCAGATGGACTGGTTTCGACAGCTTGCCCCAGAGGCGGATTTGCTGCCCGCCCAGGTTCCTTTGGAGCTATGGAGGATTGGGAATCCGAGGCATTCAGAGCTATCCAGTTAGCTCTGGCCCCTAGTACCAGGAGAGCCTACGACAGGGCGGTAAGGTACTTTGCGGAGTTCAGGCAGGAGTCTGGTCTTCCGCAGATTTGTCCAATTCCAGTTGAGCATGCAATTTTGTGTTGCTCAGAAAGGTAAGGGGCACAGGGTTAAATACATTCGTAGTCAGCTTGTGGCTTTGGGCTTTGCTTCAAAGGCTCGGGGCCTGGTCGACCCCACGGGGGACTTCCGCATTAGGAAAATGCTGGAGGGTTGGTCCAGGGAGGCCGTCGTCACGAGGGACGCCAGGCAGCCCATTTCCCCTAGTATTCTACAGGGTTTGAGGGCCATGTGGCCCCTGGTCTGCAGTTCCCCTTTTGAGGAACTGTTATTCCATGCCGCTTCCTTGATTGCATTTTTTGGAGCTCTTCGAGTTAGTGAGCTCGTTCCCCAGTCCCTTAGGGACGTTTCTGGTCGTGCCATCTCCGCTTCTGATGTTAAGATTCAAGGAGATCAGGTGATGATTCGCATTAGGCGTTCTAAGACCGACCAGATGCAAAAGGGGGTAGATTTGTCAATAGGGCAATGCGCAATTAGGGATTTGTGCCCGGTGGCGGCTTTGAGAAAGTATTTGAGAGCCCGGGGCACAGCGCCTGGGGCACTGTTTTGCCATGAGAATAACTCCCCGCTTACGAAGTACCAGTTCTGGACTGTCACGGGTAGGGCTCTCTCGAAGTTGGGGCTAGAAGGGGTCAAATTTGGGACCCATTCTTTTCGTATAGGTGCGGCTTCCACGGCCGCAGCAATGGGGTATTCAGGAGCTGAGATTCAGAAGGTGGGGCGGTGGCGCTCCTCCGCTTACAAGTCTTATGTGAGGCCCCTGGCTGGTGGGCAGTCATGCTGACGTTGTTTTTCTTTCAGGTGCTGTGGCGTGGCGCGAGAGGATACGCATCCTCATATGTGGCCATAGTATGGTCTTTTGGGCGGCGCACCAAGCGAAGAGGACGCGGATCGGGTCCCAGCTTGGACTCAGCCATTGGGCCACAGTGGAGTGGCGAGGCAGAAGAGGCCTGCGTTGGGCAGGTTTGCTGCCGCTGTTGTTTGAGGGCCGGAGTCCCCCTCCCCCACACATTCTTGTTGTCCATTTGGGTGGCAACGATTTGGGTCTGATGAAGGGCGTGGCCCTGTCGTGTCAGGCACAGGATGACTTCCGTGAGATTATGAGAAGATGGCCCGGTGTCCTGATTTTTTGGTCGGCGATGCTTCCGCGCCGGGTGTGGCGGGAAGCATTGGACCATAGGGCTGTTGAAAGGGCGAGGCGGATGGCCAATAGAGCCCTGTTTAGAGCAATGACAGAGGGTCTTGGGATCTATTTGCCCCATCCGCAGATAAGGGCCGAGTCTGCAGACCTCTACCGAGGAGATGGGGTACATCTATCTGCACCTGGCATTAAGCCACTTGTGGGGCGCTGAGGCCTAAGCAGAGGCTTGGCCTCTGCGGTGGCAGGGTGTTAGTTAGGGAAGAATCTGTAGCGGGCCGGTGAGCACCCTTGGCACCTCCCCATTGGTGGGGAATTGGGGTCTGCCAGATGTGGCTGGCTGCCGTACGGCCCAGTTGCGTGGTTAGACGCCCTGGTGGGGAACCCCTGGACAAGCCAGTCTCCCCCCGCTGCCGTACGGCCGGGTGGGGGAGCTTTACAGGGGTGAACCACTTCACCTGGCCAGGCCGGGTCCCAGCCATTTTCTGATGGCTCGCACCTGGGGCAGCGGGTGTCTCGCCCAGACAGGTCAGGGCGGGGTAGGGAGCGACCCCAGGGCCTGACCTGTACCGCTAGTTAGGCCCTTGCCGTAGTTAATGTTTTCTGGTTGTTGTTTATTAATAAAGCGGCCCATTTTTATAATCCAAATACTGTGTCTGTCTCTTATTCCTAATAGTGGGGCAATACTGCCAATCCTGCTAGGGGCTTGCCCCCCCTTTGAGCAGGTGGCAGCCATTTGCCCCACTGCAAGGATGGAGGCAGACAGCTGCAGCCTCATCCGGGGTTTCAGCCTTGGGGGCGGAGTCTCGCAGTGTTTTCTGCCTCTCTGCCCCCGTGGCTTCAGTCTTGCCTCGTGCTTGGCCCACCCACCTCTCCCTATTTCAGTGCGGGACTAGCCGGTTGCCTATTTGGAGCCAGGTAGGAATTTTTCTCTCACAGTCCCCGATTGGCCATGGGGCTGGAGTTTTTTCGCCTACCTCGTACTGTTTGAGGGGGGGTTAATTGGTTTGGTGAGTCTGAGTTAATGCCATGGGTGGCAGGGTGTTAGTTAGGGAAGAATCTGTAGCGGGCCGGTGAGCACCCTTGGCACCTCCCCATTGGTGGGGAATTGGGGTCTGCCAGATGTGGCTGGCTGCCGTACGGCCCAGTTGCGTTGTTAGACGCCCTGGTGGGGAACCCCTGGACAAGCCAGTCTCCCCCCGCTGCCGTACGGCCGGGTGGGGGAGCTTTACAGGGGTGAACCACTTCGCCTGGCCAGGCCGGGTCTTACTCAGTAAGTAACTATCAAACGAACTATCAAACAAAAGGGGTAGCGATGGGGTGCGCGGCTGCACCAAGCATCGCTAACCTCTACATGGCGGACATGGAGGCTAAGTGGATTTTCCACAGTAGTAACCCCTATTTAGATCAGATAGTAATATTCAGACGCTACATAGGTGATGTCATAGTCATTCTACGAACAGCTGATGTTGCCGAAGCCTTTGGGACCTGGATTAATACTTTGGATCCCAATATAGAGTTCTCCTGGGTGGGAAGTAATACATGTATTAACTTCTTGGATGTTAATATTTATAAATGTAGTGCCAATTCCCTAGGAGTGCGACCCTACAAGAAAGCCGCGAACCGCAATTCTTATTTACACTTCACGTCGTTCCATTCAGGACACTTAAAGAGAAATATCCCCCTGGGTCAGTTTCTCAGGTTTAAAAGGAATTCCACCAGTCAAAGAGATTTCTGGCTAAGTAGCGGGGAGCTGAGTGCAGCCTTTTCTTCGAGAGGCTATCCCCAGGATTTGATTGCATCTGCTCGAGCTGCAGCCCTTGGGAAATCACGAACAGCATTGTTACAGCCTAGAGAACGGGTTGGAGATCGCACGTTTAAATGGGCATTGGATTATACCAGCCTCGCAACTCCAATAATAAAGATAGTTAGATCACATTGGCACTTACTGAGTAATGTTCCTGGCTGCCAAGATCCACCGAAGGTGGGACTGCGGCGGACGCGATCACTTAAGGACTATCTGACCCATTCGGAATTTAAAATAGACGTGAACAGAAGAACTATGCCGCAAGGTCATTTTCCTTGTGGGGAATGTAACGTTTGCGGGCTAATGGATAAAGTAGAGAACTTAGGCATTCGATCTATGAGAACACCAGTTTTTTCTACATGTAAAACCAGCAATGTAGTGTATGTAATACAGTGTCCGCCAAAAATATTATGTGGGAAGTACCAAATGACAACTTAGAGTCAGAATTCAGGAACACCTCTCGAGGCTTAGGAACAAGATCCAAGAAGCCCCCCTAGTCTCCCACTTTACCACAATACATCGTGGTGTAGATGATCTCAAGATATCGGTATTAGAAGTGATTCAAGATTCTCCAAACCGAGACCATTCTAGAAAGTTGCTTCAAATGGAAAGCAAATGGATTTTCCGGTTGGGCTCTTTAAGCCCTCAGGGACTTAATAACGAAATGGATTTCTCCTGCTTTATTGGTTAATTATGAATGGCTGGAGTTGTTTTTGTGATCATGTGCCTTGAACAGGATTGATATTTGTATTTATTGAAGGGGTTTTGGCTTGCCTGTATCTGTATCTGTATCTGGACCCTTATTGATTGCATGGCTGTATAAGCGCAGGTGGCTTCGAGAGTGAGTATTTGCATTGGCATTTTTGAATTATGTAGTTGTGTGATTATGTAATGGGGTAATTAATGTATGTACTCCTTTAGTTCACCAGACGACTGCCCAGGAGGAAGAAATACAAAACGGGTATTGGAAAAAGTTGCTTTGCAGCATCCCGTTGGCAATTATGCCCATTGGCTTTATTATTCCCTATATGGGATTGGACTGGTGACTACTCTAGATCTCTACCTGGCTGCGCTATCTTGCAAATTTATGTATTAACTCATGTGAGGTTCAAAAGTTCTTGTATTTAGAAAGGCATCGATACAGTTTATAAAATCTATAGTGTGTATTGTATTATAATGGTTGTATGAATTTCCTATTGTACTGTTATTTTTTCTACAGAAAACAGGACAAATTAAGCTCCATATTCAAACTTCTGGGTTGTAAAGACCCCAAATTGTAAATCCATTGAGCTTCACGTTTCAAAAGATCTTTCTGTATTGAATGTTGTGTCCCTCCCGGTGAAACGTATAAGACAGTAAATTTAAGCTCTGTCTCTTTTAAGTGGGCATTAGTGAAATGACCTACAAGTGGTGTTTCCATAACTCGATTCTTTATCCTGGATAAATGTTCCAATATACGTTTGTGTATTGGCCGTATGGTACTACTCACATAAAGCAGTTGCCTTGAGCTTGGCCTGAGTAGAGCACACTTCAAGTCGAGCTCCTCTGAGGCTGGTTTTATCGAAGGCCCTCAGGTCTAGGCAGCAATAGCTGCCTTGGAAAAGCTGTGCTATTCCCTTGCATGCTACCTTCAGACTCCAGGATGGTTTGGCAGGGAATTTTTCTTTATTTACATTTGGGGTCTGTTGTTTATCAGTCACAAAGGCTAAAGCAGGGTGAGGCAAGTAGTGGTCTGTTGGCTTGAGGGGAGGTGCAGACCTCACCTCACGTTCTGGTCATTCACCACATGGTAATGACTATGGCTCACAGGGCCTTGCTTTTTCCTTACAGGTCACACAGGCTTGCACCACCTAGGCAAGTAGTGGCCTGATGGCTGAGGGGAGATCCAGTCCTCCGTCTCATGTGTGCTCATTCACCTGGGTGGTAATGACCCTAGTTCTAGTCTTTGCAGGTGCACTTCGACTTGCAGTGATGGGCAAGTGGTGGCCTGGTGTCTTGATCCAAAGGACTAGGCATGAGGCCAGTAGAGCCCTATTTAAGGCATTAGAGGGTAGGCTAGGGATTTATCTACCCCACCCGCAAATAAGGGCCAAATTTGCTGACCTCTACAGAGGTTGCCCATTGGTGAAGGGCAACAACATATGCTTAGATAACCTGAAGGCTTTGGTTGGCAGTAGGCCACCTGTGGGGCACAAGGGCCTAAACAGAGGCTTGGCCCTAGTGGTGGCAGGATTAGGAGGGGGAGAAATGAGCAGGCCGGTGAGCACCCTTGGCACATCCCCATTTGGGGGGAAATTGGGGTCTGTCAGGATCACTGGTACTGCTTGACAGCTGCCAGCTGAGAGGGCAGACTGCTGTGTGGATCCCCTAGACAAGTACGGCCCTCCTGCTATATGGCGAGGTGCTATAGGCTTGGTGTGGGGAACCATTTGTCTGGCCGGCCAGGTCCCAGCCATACATGTGGATGGCTCGTGCTCGGGGCAGCAGGGCTCACCCAGACAAGTCAGGGTGGAGGTCCAGGGTGACCCCAGGGCCTGACCTGTACCGCTAGTTAGACCCTTGCCGTTCAATGATATGTTGTTGCCAAATAAATATTTCCCAACACTTGTGTCTGTCTCTTCTTTCCATCTGAGGTGGCAAACAAGAATTTTCTAATTGGGCTTACACCTTTGGAACTGCCTGCTCTTTGCTCTGAGTGAGTGAGGAAGGGAGAGGAATGGTGTTTCCTGGCAGTTTGTTTCTGTTATCATTGAGATAAGAATTCCAAGGACCTTCCAGTGTTTTGTGTTGAGAATTGCCACTACTATTTTGTGTATCCTGTACACTGGGAGACTGACTGAATGATCACGGTCTGCGTCAATTGATTTAGTGATGAAAAGCATATGTGTTTAGTATTCATATATATGTGTTGATAAGTTGATATTTTTGAAATCTTGACTGTATAAGTCTCATTATGTATAACTTTTGAAACTGATTACACTGTACATTTGTTGAGTTAAATCTGGGGAGTGGTGTACATAGCTCTATTGTATGCCCCATCCCAAGGCACGCCAGTGTTGGAGCTAGGAAAAATCCTCCTTTGACACTGATGATGTGCAATGCCAGGTCCATAAATAATAAGACCAGTATGCTGTGTGATACTTTCATGGCAGCTAATATGGACCTGGTATGCATGACCAAGACTTGGGTGAGGGAAGGAGAAACAGTTGCTCTTGGTGAGCTGACCCCACCGGGTTATACGGTCCTTCATCAGTCACAAACTGAGGGTCGGGGGGGAGGGGTTGCAATCCTTGTCCGGGAGGGTTTCTCCTTCAAACTGCTTCCCACCCTGAAGATCTCTGGCATTGATTGTGTGGGTCTGGTGTGGAATGCTGAGGAGAGTTTGGCTGTCTGCTTGGTGTACTGACTGCCCAGTGCACTGGCAGATGCCTTACCACGCCTGCTAGAGGTGGTTGCTGGGTGGGCCTTGGAGTACCCCAGGTTAATGGTGCTGGGGGATTTCAATGCCCATGTAGATGATGCCACCTCGATACAGGCTATGGACCTGGTGTCAGCCATGGCAACACTGAGACTCTTCCAGTTTGTATCGGCACCCACACATGAAGCAGGCCACACGCTAGACCTGATCTTTGGGATGGGATTGGATGTGGTTCTGGATAGAATAGAATTGGTGCCATGGTCAGACCATGCAGTTGTGAAGGCCCAACTGGGGGTGCCACCCCCCACCTGCAAGGGCGGTGAGCAAATTTATGCTCGCCTGCAGAGACTCATGGACCCAATTGGGTTCCAGAATGCTCTGCGGGAACCAGACTTCCGGCTTGGAGTTCATGGAGGGCTGACACAGCTCAGGGAGCTGGGCTGTCCGTGCTGCTGTTTGTGAGGGCTAGTGGGGTGCCAACTGCCCATAGCCCCCTGTTCTCAGACAGAGAACAGGCAAGTACACTCAAGACCCCGAGAGTGTGAGGGTCTCAGCTGTGGGGGGGGATCTACATAATGATAACCCACCCAGCCTTGAGACCCCACTCGTAGATGGGTGGCAAATATCTCTGCAGTAGCTCTGGAGTCAAGTTTTTGGCTTAAGACCTCCGTACCCAAGCTTCAGCACTAAACTGGGAATACTGGACTATCGTAACTACTGAAACAGCAATTACAACCCATAAAGAAGATTTAAAAAGGTAAAGATTGCTATCTCTTTATGTGAGAAGAAAAAATGGTAAAAGAAACTGAATCAAATTAGAAGACAAAAATTGCAAAAGACTTAATAACTTACTGTGAATATTCCGGCAAAGTAACTGAGAAAAAAGAATTTTTTAGAGAGGAGCTAATGCGGAAAATAGATTATTGTTTACATACCTGCGGCTTGTAAGAGATAGTGAAGTGTAAGAAAGTTGAAACATCGTGAGAAACGCTGTGTCGAGAAGAGAAACCGGAAGTGCATCAGTGCAATAGAAAGAGAGGCTGGAAGTGGCCTCTGAGGAACCGGAAGAGGACGTGCGCCATTTTGAAGAAGGGAAAGAACTTGACCTCAAATTGGGCAGAAGTAAAACATTTTGGATAAGGGAAAGGGCATAAACTTCAAGTAAAAACCATAGAGAAAAGATGCCCGACATTTTGGATGCTAAGATCGCAAATTTTTAAAAGACTTTGTTAAAATTTGACACTTAAGGTGAGGAAAGTAAATCAGCCATGCCACGGAGTTAAGGAAAAGAGCAGACTCGTGGGAGCGAGGTAAGGCAAGCCCCACGATGTCGAAGAAAGAATGGCAAACAGCGCTGGACAGTCTCGATACAAAAATTCACAGAGGGGAATAAGGAGATCAAAGATATGATGCAAGAGATTGTGAAAGACATTAAGGAGCTCAAAGAGACTTTTAAATCAGAGATGGTGGAGATGGTTAAAAATATTGATGAGGTCAAGAAAGAATGACAATCGACACAGCAGAAAGTTAAAACAGTGGAAGATGAAACTGACAAGTTGGCTGTATCACACAGGATAGAAACCAAGGGTTTGAAAGAGAGAATGGCCGTGGCGGAATATAAACATATGGAAAAACAACTTAGATTTCGCGGAGTCCCGGAAGTGGAAGGGAAATCAACCCAAGAGCAGATTTCAGAAGTACTAGCAGAATTTTTGAATAAGGAACCAGAGGAAGTGGCAGCCTTTCTGGATGTGACATACAGAATCAACTCAAAATATGCAGCACAAAAAAACCTACCAAGGGATATAATAGTCCAATTTACAACGAAAAGAACAAGAGAAGAGATTGTGAGTAAGCAATTTCAAAACCCTCTGGAAATTGGTGGGAAAAGAGTGAGAATAATGAAGGAACTGCCTAGGGGGATTTTGTTGGAGAGGAAGAAATACAGAGAACTAGTACAAATGTTGAAAGAATTGAACATCAGATATAGATGGGAAATACCAGAAGGATTGAGTTTTGAGTTTTGTGAGACCAGAAGAACACTCAGATCCGGACAGGAGATGGAAATGTTCATAAAGGACTATGAAAAAGACTTACCCAAAAGATCTAAAATTTGATAATGGAGTGCAAAATTATATCTTGGAACGTAAACAGACTAAATTCACCTTCGAAACGTAAAGCTACTTTCCACTGGCTATCTAAACAACATTGTAATATAATTTGTTTGCAGGAGACACATTTTAGCAAACAGGATGTGAAATATTTAAAATTTGTTAAATTGGGGAAAGAATTTGCAGCGGCGTCAAAGCAGAAAAAAAGAGGAGTTGTTTTATATATTAAAGATGAGCTGCAACCAAAAGTGATTTTAAATGATCCGGAAGCTAGATATATAGCAGTGGAAATAATTTGGAATGCAAAGAAAATACTTTTGATTGGGATTTATGCACCTAATGGCGCTAAAGAGAACTTTTTTAAAGACTTACAGAACCAACTGGATGGACTGACATATGCTCAAATAATTCTGGCAGGTGATTTTAATGGAGTAACAAATTTGGATGATGACAAAAAAATGAAAGGTGCTCATAAAAAAAGAGGACTTTTGCCAAAATCCTTTTTTGGAATTAAAGGTCAGGAAAATTTGGAAGATGTTTGGAGAAGAAGTAACCCTAAAACAAAACAATATACGTTTTACTCAGCGAGGCACTTGACACTATCAAGAATTGATATGATCTGGGACTCTAAAGATCTGGCGGTATGGACTAAAGAGGCGGAAGTAATGCCTAAGATTGAGGAGAAAATAAAAACTAAGGAAATACAGTTAAAAAAGAGACCAGGGAAAAAGAAATTATACCAGGAAATTAAAATATTGCAAGAACAGCTAAGAGCAATGAGTAATAAAGAATTGGAGTGGAATCTCAAAAGGCTGAATCAGAAAGTGTTTGAGGGTGCAAATAAACCTGGGAAGTACCTGGCATGGCAACTGAAGAAAAGAAGGGAAAAGAAAACAATAAATAAAATTTGTGAAGATGACAAAATGTATTTGGAACAGAATACCATTAGTAGAGCCTTTTATAAATTCTACACTAAACTGTATAAGAAAGAAGTAAATAAAGACTCAATAGCGTCATATTTGGAGAAAATGACACTTCCAGAAATCTTGGACGCTTGGAGAAATAAACTGAACAGGGAAGTAACGGATGAGGAAATAAGTAAGGCAATACAATCTGCAAATCTAGGAAAGGCGCCAGGGCCAGACGGACTTACAGCTAAATTTTATAAGACTATGGCCAATGAGCTGGCACCATTCCTAAAGGAGGTGATCAATGGAGTTTTAAGGGATCAAAGGATTCCAGACACTTGGTCTGAAGCGAACATATCATTGATCCCAAAAGAGGGCCAAGACTTGACTAGTGTGAAAAATTACAGACCTATATCGTTACTCAATAATGACTATAAAATCTTTGCGAAGATACTGGCGGAGAGACTGAAGGGGTGGCTTTCAGAAGTTGTAGAGGAGGAGCAAGCAGGCTTTCTGCCAGACAGACAAATAAGAGACAATTTAAGGACAGTGATTGATGCTATTGAATATTATGATAAGCGTTGTGATAAAGAGGTTGGTTTCTTCTTTGTTGACGCTGAAAAGGCATTTGACAACTTAAACTGGGACTTTATGTTTGCCACTATGGAAAAGCTACAATTAGGAGAAAGATTCATCAGAGCAATTAAGGAAATTTATAGAGACCAGACTGCAGCAATTGTGGTAAATGATGAATTGACCAAGAAATTGACTATAAGCAAAGGAACAAGACAAGGTTGCCCGTTGTCTCCACTGTTGTTCATTTTAGTATTGGAGATTCTGATGATACAAATACGACAAGACGAGGAAATTCGAGGAATAAAAATAAAGGACTATTCATACAAGGTCAGAGCATTTGCGGATGACATAATGTTAATTGTAGAGGACCCACTGGAGAACATGCCAAAAGTGATAGATAAGATCAAGGAGTTTGGAGATTTGGCAGGTTTCTTCATTAACAAAAAGAAGTCAAAGATACTATGCAAAAACATGACTAAGCAGAAACAACAATTGTTAATGGAAACAACGGATTGTGAAGTAACAAGTAAGGTGAAATATTTGGGAATTGAACTGACTGCAAAGAATATAGATTTGTTCAAGAATAATTATGAAAAATTGTGGATTCAGATTGAGAGAGACTTGATTAAATGGAATAGGCTCAATCTGTCATGGTTGGGTAGGATTGCAGCGGTTAAGATGAATGTGTTACCAAGAGTGATGTTTTTGCTACAGACAATACCAATCATCAGAGACTCTAAACAATTTGAAAAATGGCAGAGGAAAATATCAGATTTTGTATGGGCAGGCAAAAAGCCTCGAGTGAAAATGAAAGTTTTACAAGATGCAAAAGAAAGAGGCGGAATGCAACTGCCCAATCTGAGACTTTATCACGATGCAATCTGCCTAGTTTGGCTGAAAGAGTGGATGACATTAAAGAACAAGAAATTATTAGCCCTAGAGGGATATAAAAAAATATTTGGATGGCATGCATACCTATGGCATGACAAAGTAAAGGTCAACTCGATGTTCCTGCACCATTTTGTACGGAGAAGTCTATACACAATCTGGAAGAAGTACAGAATTTACCTACAAGAAGGAACTCCTTGGTGGGTGGTTCCATATGAGGTGATAGACCCAAGAGCTGTTGACAACGAACGACAATGTTTGACATATAAAGAAATAACTAAAATAGAAGCATCTAAACTTAGAATAAAGACGCAAGAGGAACTATCACCGAACTACGATTGGTTCCAGTATAGACAGATCAGATATTTGTATAACTCGGACTCTGTAAAGGGAGGTATACGAATAGAGAATTCGGAACTAGAGCAGACCCTTTTTAAAGAGGACAAGAAAAGAATATCCAAGGTATACCAAGTACTGTTGAAATGGTATACTGAGGATGAGACAGTTAAAACACAAATGGTGAAATGGGCTATAAATTTTAATAAAGAGATAACAATGGAGGCATGGGAATACTTGTGGAAGACTACAATGAAGACAACGACATGTACAAATATCAAAGAGAATATTTACAAAATGATCTATCGTTGGTACATGACACCAAAGAAGATTGCGCTAGGGAACTTGAACACTTCTAATAAATGCTGGAAATGTAGGAAGCATGAGGGCTCCCTCTATCACATGTGGTGGTCGTGTGATGTAGCTAGGCAGTACTGGGGGGAAATAATAAGAGAAATGAGTGAAATTTTACAATTTCAAATAAATAAGAACCCAGAACTCCTGCTACTAAACTTGGGAATGGAGGGAATTCCAGCCCATCATAGGACGTTGATATTTTATATGACCCCAGCAGCCAGACTTTTGTATGCGCAAAAATGTAAAGTACAAGAAGTGCCAACTATTGAAGATTGGATTTAAAAATTGCTGTACATGGCAGAAATGGACAAGATGACAAGAAAACTGAGAAATCTGGACTCAGGGCAGTTTAACACAGATTGGGAGAAGCTGAAACAATATCTGGAGAAGAAATGGGAGGTGGGAGGAAAACTGTGGCAGTTTGAGAACTACTGAAGTATAATAAAATGTAGAGGGGGGTGACTTTACCGGGGGGGAAGAGATAAATGTGAATTTATAAGCAGTTAGATTAACAGATTGATATATATATAGATATATATAGGTTAATAGATAGAATATTGATAGAAAATAATGAATGATAAGGTTTAAATATAAGTATTGAGTAACCAACAATATTTTCTTTCTTTGATAAGATTTGTATAATGCACCAAACTGAATGTACAGAAGAGTTAAATTGATTGACTATGTGAAGAGTTATATAGAATTACCATAAAAAGACACAATGAGTAATATATAGAGAATAAGTCAAATTGTTTGATTTAAATGTAAGATTTCTATGGTTTATGATATATAGAAATATTTAAAACTGGAAATGGGATAAATTGTTTATCCAAGATGGTAACAAAGACTTACAGTTTGGGTATATAACAAGAAAAGTAGTTAAGGATGTACTGCTTAGTATAATGGAGAATGTATATTTGTTTTAGATAGAGGAATTTAATAGAAGTAAGGGAAAAGGGACAAAAAGTGGGAAAGCTGTTGGAAGTCAACAAAAGGGGGGAAAGGGAGGGGGTTAGAAGTGAAAAATTTGGGGAAAATTGAATGTAATGTAAATAATAACGGATTCTAACCCAATAAAATTTTTTTTCAAAAAAAAAGGAAAATTTGGAAGATGTTTGGAGAAGAAGTAACCCTAAAACAAAACAATATATGTTTTACTCAGCGAGGCACTTGACACTATCAAGAATTGATATGATCTGGGCCTCTAAAGATCTGGCGGTATGGACTAAAGAGGCGGAAGTAATGCCTAAGGTAGGCTCAGATCACAATCCAGTAATGTGGAAATTTGGGAAAGGCACCAAAAGACGAGGATGGAGGATAAATGAAGACCTGCTGCAATCAGAAGACAATATAATGCTACTACAAAGAGAGATCAAATTCTTTATACAATATAATCTAAATAAAGGCGTTTCGACTGACAAAGTATGGGATACCTACAAAGCAGTAATCAGAGGAACTTTAATGGATTTAAACGCAAGAGACAAAAGGAGAAAAGAAGAAAAAAGGCAAGAAATTATGGAAAAGATAAAGGCCAAGGAGTTACAATTAAAGAAAAGACCTGGGAAGAAGAAGTTGTATCAAGAAATAAAAATTCTGCAAGAACAGTTGAGAGTAATGAACAATAAAGAATTAGAGTGGGAATTGAAAAAACTGAACCAAAAATTATTTGAAGATGCGAATAAACCTGGGAAATATTTAGCGTGGCAATTGAAAAAGAAAAGGGAGAAAAAAGAAGAGCAATCAAACCCAGGATGAATCAAACAACCAAAGAAAAACAGTCTCCCACAGGAAAAGTGTTTTTGCCATATATCAAAGGAATTACTGATCAGATGGGAAAGCTTATGAAAAAGCATAACCTTCAAGCAGTATTCAGACCCACCCGAAAAATACAACAGATGCTACGATCAGCAAAAGACAGCAGAGATCCCCTCACCTCTGCAGGAGTATACCGTATACCCTGCAGCTGTGGACAAGTTTACATCGGGACCACAAAGCGTAGCATCCAGACAAGAATAAAAGAACATGAAAGACACTGCAGACTTGGACAGCCTGAAAAATCAGCAGTGGCTGAATATAGCCTAACTCAAACAGGGCACAGTATCTTATTCCAGGACACCAAAATACTGGACAACACTTCCAACTACTTTGTCAGACTGCACAGGGAAGCCATTGAAATTCACAAGCATAAGCAAAACTTCAACAGGAAAGAAGAAACCTTAAGAATGAACAGAGCATGGGCTCCAGTTCTGAAAAACACCAGGCCAACAAAACACTCCACACCCGACAATAGCCCTGCAGAGAAGATTAGCACATCAAGCACCAATCCATATGCAAAAGAACCGCCTCAGGATACAGTGAAGCCTCCCGCCATTAGCATTCCACACCCTGGAAAACTCTTACAGAATGACTCAGCTCAACCCCACCCCTCCTGAGTAGATACAAATGACCTACATCTTTTCCACACTGTGACACTGAGAGATCTCCGTCTTTTGGTGCTACACCTCTGAAGATGCCAGCCACAGCTGCTGGCGAAACGTCAGGAACTACAATGCCAAGACCACGGCAAGACAGCCCGGAAAACCCCCAACAACCATCGTTCTCCGGCCGTGAAAGCCTTCGACAATACATCCTATAGGCTGTTTATGAGGTCCTATGAGATGGCGGTGAAAGCTGTGAAGAAAGAGTATTATGCAGCTTCCATTGTATCAGCTAGCTCACGCCTGGCTAAATTATTTAATGTGGTCCGTTCACTGGTCTCCCAACTAGGTGGAGACCATCAAAAGTTGAATTCGGAGATAAGCTGTGAGGCTTTTTAGAGCTTTTTTACTGATAAGATCTTGCGTCTCCGCCGCGACTTACCAGCCACAGTTGATACGGTAAATGAACTAGAGGCCCTTGGCCATCTTCGGGACCTATATTTGATCATTTCAGCCCTCTTTTTGGGGAAGAGGTGGACAGGATTCTGCAGGTGGTACAGCCTACCATGTGCCCCTTGGACCCGTGCCCATCATGGCTGGTGAAAGCCAGTGTTGACGGGCTTCGGGATTCCTTGGAGGTGATTGTAAACCTGTCCTTGAGCTCTGGGGTTTTTCCCAAGGCACTGAAGGAAGCTGTGGTACGGCCTCTTCTGAAGAAATCAACATTAGATCCTGCCGACCCGCTCAGTTACCGACCAGTTTCCAATCTTCCGTTTCTGGGGAAGGTGATTGAGCAGGCGGCAGAGAAGCAACTGTAGAATTTCCTGAAGGAGACCTCGGCCCTAGATCCCTTCCAGTCTGGCTTCCTCCCGGGACATGGGGTCAAAACACTGCTGGTCGCCCTTACAGACGATCTCCGCAGACATCTGGATCAGGGCGGATCAGCACTGCTGATTTTATTGGATCTGTCAGCAGCGTTTGATACAGTTGATCACGAGCTTTTGACCCACCGCCTTGCCGATGTGGGAATCCAGGGGACAGCTCTATAGTGGCTGGTCTCCTTTCTCCATGATCGGGGACAGAGGGTGGCGCTTGGGGAGAGAGTGTCATCTCAGGCCGCTGGTATGTGGTGTGCCACAGGGAGCAATACTCTCTTCATTATTATTTAATATCTATATGCGCCCCCTTGCCCGGTTGGTGCGGAGTTTCGGGCTTGAGTGTCATCAATATGCGGATGACACCCAGCTTTACCTGTTGTTGTACGGGCGGCCTGGATCGACCCCTGATGTCCTAGAGCGTGTTTTTGAGGCTGTGGCTGGTTGGTTGGGACAAAGTTGGCTGAAATTGAATCCCACGAAGACGGAGATCCTGTATGTGAGTCGTGGGGAGATGGCTTCGGGACCCTGGCTTCCTACACTTGATGGGGCACCACTTACATTGGCCCCGAGAGTTAGGAGCCTGGGGGTGATTCTGGACTCCTCCCTGAAGATGGAGGACCAGATCAAGGCAGTTGCCAGGTCCTCCTTTTATCATCTTTGGCAGGCCAGGCAGCTTGCCCCTTATTTATCTCCCAGCGACTTGACTACAGTGGTCCAAGCAATGGTCACCTCTAGGCTGGATTACTGTAATGCACTCTACACTGGGCTTCCCATGGGCCTGATTCGGCGGTTACAGCTGGTACAGAATACAGTGGCGCGGGTCATTACTAGACCACCGGTGTGGGAGCACATTACGCCAGTGCTATGCCAGCTGCATTGGCTGCCAGTGGAGTACTGAATCAGGTTCAAGGTTTTGGTGTTAACCTATAAAGCCCTATGCAGACTGGGACTGACATATCTGTGGGACCGTCTCTCACTGTGTGAGCCCCAGAGGACTCTTCGATCTAGTGGAAAATATCTTCTAAATGTCCCTGGCCCTAGGGAGGCCCGCCTGGCGTTGACCAGGGCCAAGGCCTTTTCGGTCCTGGCCCCAGCCTGGTGGAATGCACTGCCTTGTGAGACTAGGGCCTGGCAAGATTTGCTTGCATTTCGCCGGGCCTGTAAGACGGAGCTATTCCGCCAGGCATATGGCTGATGCCGGGTGGTGCCCCCCCCCCGTGGAGGGGGGGTTTAAACTATTCCCCCATGTGAATGCAGATGCTGCTGCCACACTTATTATTATGGTATGGATTTGCTCTGGTAACACCACTGTGTGATACACTAAACTTTTGCTATGTGCTGCTTTAAATTTTTTTTTTAATTATTTATATGTAATAGATGTAGATGAGATGATTGTGTTTTTTTAAGGTGTTTTTAATGATGTGTATATTTGTATTGTATTGTATTTGTTATCTGCCCTGAGCCTGCGAAAGCGGGGAGGGCAGAATATAAATACAATAAATTAAATTAAATTAAATTAAATTAAATTAAATAATAAAATAAAATTAAATTAAATTAAATTAAATTAAATTAAATTAAATTAAATTAAATTAAATTAAATTAAATTAAATTAAATTAAATTAAATTAAATTAAATTAAATTAAATTAAATTAAATTAAATTAAATTATTGGTTCCCTTGGTAACGCCTCTGTTTGTATTGCAGTGGGGATAATAATGGCATACTTTGTAAACCTCTCTAAGTGGGTGTTGTCATCCTGAAGAGTGGAATATAAATCGAATGTTGTGGTTGTTGTTGTTGTTGTTATCATTATTATTTCTAGTCAAGTCCATTTTGATCATAGAGAAATTTGAAGAAAGAAGGGGTCAGGAATATCTATAAAATTTCAGAATTTTGCTGTTTAGATGCTTGGAGACAGGCAGTCTCTTCTCAGAACTTCTTACCTTCCTGCTAGAGTAACAACCACAACCCTGTTCAAAGAGAAGTGAAATAGAAACTCTTAAAAGAGAAAAAAGAGAAGAGGAATCTATATCTTTAAAAAGTGCATTTTGGAAAAAGAAATTTCCCCTCCCTGTAACAATCCTACAAGAGGAATCTGGCAGTGATTCTTGCCAACTTCTTCCCAACTGAAGTTAACTGAACTTGTCCATAGGAGTAAAAGAGTATTTTAAAACATAAGAAGGAATAAAAGATATGTAAACGAGTTTAAAACATAAGTGAGAGGGAGTGGAAATTCAGACAAACCATTCAGAGAACTTTTAGGAATCTAGTTAGAAGTCCACTAGTAATAATGGTCTTCAAAATTAACCACGAAGCAGTTTGCAACAGTGCAGAACCTTTTCTGAACCACTTACTGATTTTTCATCTGCGGCTGAACCAAATGTCTCACTTGCTAAAGCTTTTTGCTACTTGACACCTACCAATTTTTGCTTCTGCCAGAACGGCAACATATGTCTGAGAAACTTCAATCATGAAACAATAAGTTGAATAAAATTAAGCAAAGCAGTATAGCAGCTGAAAGTGCTGTACCCACTAATTATCTAGGGTATTAGTGAGGCTATCCCCCCTGGATTTCTGTCTGTGGTCCCTAATTCCCACTTCTCAAAAGCTTGTAGATCTAGACCATGAGATTTTTGGATGACTCTCACAGAGCCATTGTATTGTACCTAGTAGTAGTATGCGATTCGGGATTCCAATTTGGAAAACCTCCCTGAATCGGGCTGATTAGGAAATATTTGGGATTCCCGAATATGGCCTAGCATTGCTGGCCCAATTCGGAAATACCAAACCTAAGCTTTCTGATGCAATTCGGATTGCTTTGGAAAGCTTTGGGTCAAGCAGGAGCAACTCACAGTACTTTCATGGTTGTTTACATTTCCAAACAGCCAGAAAAGTGCTGTTTGTTTTCAAACTTCCTACCCTGCCACTTTCCCCCCCCCAATGGGAGGGGGAGAAGGGTTCCCTCCCCTTCCCATCAGCTGAAGCAAGCAGCATGGGGTTAAACTTAAAGTGCCCCATTCTGTGTTGCTTGCAAGCTTGCAAGCAGCATGGAATGGGGAGCTTTCAAACCCCAGGCTGCATGCTTCAGCTGATGAGCATCCCTGCC
Organism: Eublepharis macularius; assembly: GCF_028583425.1. Lineage (NCBI taxonomy): Eukaryota > Metazoa > Chordata > Lepidosauria > Squamata > Eublepharidae > Eublepharis > Eublepharis macularius. The sequence goes on along the minus strand of NC_072791.1, from coordinate 104,545,508 downwards.
AGTCAGCTGAAGCAAGTGACATGGGGTTTAAAACTTAAAGTGCTCCACTGCTTACTTCACTCAATGAGAGGGGGTGAGGGAATTCTCTCATTTCCCTCCCATCGGATAAAATAAGCAGCAGGGCGGGAAGGTGAATTGTTGTTTTCTGGTGTACCCCAAATCTTTTTTTTTTAAAGAATTTTTATTAGGTGAGAATATTAATATATACAACTTTCAAATATCATCTCAATATCATTTCCCCCCTTCCCTCCCCCCCCCTTTTCAGGACTTCCAACAGCTTTCCAACCCTATATCTTAATCTATTCCTAATTTATCCCCTTTTTCTGTAACTCATTATATCATATTTACATTCTGCTTTGTTAAACTAAGCCCTATCTGTTAGCTTCGAATCTATTATTATTAACTTAAAAATCTATTATCTATTACTATCTGTTAACTTCAAATATATTTAAATTTAAGCTAACAATTAAATAAAATATCTACTTTATTAATTTTACCAATATCTATTAACTCCAAGTCCACTTAAATTTAGGCTCACAATTAGCTAATACTTCACTTCATATGGTAAAGATTCTGTCTCTTCCAATAATAAAAAAACCATTCTAATAATTTTCAAATTGCCATAATTCTCCTTTCACGTCCCACTTCTTTTCTACATATGTTTTCAACCTTCCCCAATCAGTAAAACATTCTGCTAAGTTCTGATCTCTCAACTTTCTTGTCATTTTATCCATTTCCACCACGTACAGCAATTTATACATCCAGTCTGCAATAGTTGATATTTCTTGCACCTTCCATTTCTGCGCGTATAAAAGTCTTGCTGCTGTCGTCATGTAAAATAGTAATGTTCTGTATTGCATAGGGACATCTTCCATACTTAAATTCAGTAGCAATAGTTCTGGATTCTTCTTTATTTGGGTCAGCAAAATCTCATTTATTACTTCTAAAATATCTCCCCAGTACTGTCTAGCTACTTCACATGACCACCACATATGATACAATGATCCTTCATGCTTTTTACATTTCCAGCATTTATCTGACATATTTGCATTTCCAAGTGCAATTTTTTTAGGCGTTAAATACCATCTATAAATCATCTTATAGACATTCTCTTTAATACTGGTACAAGTTGAAATCTTCAGTGTAGTTTTCCATAAACATTCCCATGGCTCCATTGTTATTTCTTTGTGACAATTAATTCCCCACTTCACCATTTGTACTTAGACCGTCTCATCCTCTGTATACCACTTCAAAAGTATTTTATAAATTTTTGATATCTTCTTTTTACTTTCTTGTAGTATAGTCTCTTCCAACTCTGAGTTTTTCCATTTGATTCCTCCTTTTGAACAATCCGAGTTGTAAAGATCTCTAATCTGTCTATATTGGAACCATCCATAACAGGGAGATAACTCTTCCTCCATTTTGATTCTTATCATTTTTTGTTCCATAATCAGTATCTCTTTATATGGTAAACATTGTTCTTCATTATAAATAGCTCTCGGATCGATCACTTCAAACAGTACCACCCAAGAGGGGATACCTTCGCCCAAATATTTTTTATATTTTTTCCAGATCGTGAAGAGGCTCCTTCTGATATAATGGTGCAAAAACATAGAATCAGCTTTTATTTTATCCTGCCATAAATAGGCATGCCATCCAAACAACTTCTTATAACCTTCCAATGTTAAGAGTTTGCGGTCTTTCATTGTACTCCAAAGCTTTATGGATCATAAAAAAGAGTGTCAATAAGCAATTTCTGAAACAGCTTGCCGTTCATGACCCCAGGGCTTGACCTATACTGCTAGTTAACCATTGCCATTTATTTGGTTGATGTTACTTTAATAAAGTGGCCCTTAGTTCCAACCTTGGTGTCCATCTATTCATTCTGACTTGGGTGGTAATATGATATTTGTTTACCTTCCATTCAGTCAATGAAGGAGAAAACTTACAAATTCCATGATGTCCAGCAGGAACTTATTCCTCTAAGCATTCTAGCAAGGATGGGGGAGAGTCAGGGCCAGCAGAATTGGATATATGTGTAGTGAGCCTTCCTTCCCATCAGTAACCCACTATCCTTCTTAAAGATGAAGTTATTTTGGCTTGGAAAGGAAGAGGGTGGTAACTGGGAGAGAGGTGGACACATTTTACCCTTTAGGTTTTTAAGTCTTCTTGTCAAAAGTTCAACAAAACCTATTTAAACTAAAATTTCAAGGCATTTTATAAAACAACGTAAGAAAACTACTGCTGTATGTGATTTGATGCTTACAATAATCCCAATCAGAATAGTGGAATACACGCTCTGCAGTTTCTTTTTGAACCCCTATAATTCTTCCATCCAGCTATATATTCAGCAAAATCATGATCAGGGAGTGAGAATACTGAGTTATATCCAAAGTAAATATTCAAGTGGCAGACTAGAACTTTCTTGCCCCTCCCCTACCACTCCAGTTTACTGGTCTCCACAAAACGCTGCTCCCAGGGGACCCTCAGGAATGATGGGGACTGGTCTGCAGCAAGAAGGATAAATCAGTGGAAATTGCCAGTTCAGGATCCAACCCACTGTCTTGACTAGAGATGGGCACGAACAGCAATACAAACCAAAAAAAAGCCACAAACAGCCCAATCTGCTGTCCACGAACAAGCTGTTCATGAGGTCCCATTCTAATCAAACAGGTGGTCATTGAAAGCCTGGTTTGTTGCTGTTCATTGTTGTTCGTCAAGCCAGACAGCCTGGCACCTGCAATCAATTCCCTTGGCAACTTAGGCAGGGATTGTCTGAACTCTGTCTGAACTCCTGCTGTTGCCCTGGAAACCCCAATTTAAGACCAATGTTGCTTGATAGGCAGGTATGCAAAGACCAAGGGGGAGGGGGGCTCCCAGCTCTGTCTTAGTTTGCAGACAGTGCAGAAGGAAAGACAGTTGCTGTTGGCATTTTGATAGAGAGAGTGCATTGGAGCTTGAATTTTCTTTGTGTGTGAACCCCTTCAAGTTCCAGGGCTGCTGCCAGGCTCTGAGGCCAAGCTATTACTTATTATTGGTACCTTTCCTGCTGCCTGCTCAGGTAAGGTTTCTGGGAGTGGTCCGGTAGGGATCTATCTGTTCAAGTTCCCGGGGCTGCTGCCAGGCTCTGGGCCCAAGCTATTATTTATTATTGGTACCTTTTCTGTTGCCTGCTCAAGTCAGGTTTCTGGGAGAGGTGCATTAGGGATCTTGACTTGGATGATGGCTGGAGGAGAGCCTGCTGGCCCCCATGAACAGCCAACCACGAACATGTTCGTGAACAGGGCCATGTTTGTGGTTGTTCATGAGTCCCTGTTCGTGGATGGCAACGAACAACGAACATCACGTTTGTTTGTTTTTTTCTGTTTGTGCCCATCTCTAGTCTTGTCTCCTGTTCACCCAAGACAGACTTGTACCTAGTACCATAGATTGCTGATGTAGGCTCATTTTCCCATCCAAAAGAAAGTATTATGTTATTAAGTTTATTATACCCTGAGAACAAGATCCAGCTGGTGTTACTAAATTTAGTTTCACACTGCGACTTGTGGGAATTTCTTGCAGATGGCAGTCATCTCATCTGCGCTGGCAAAGGTAAGAGCAGTGTAATTTCATTACTATTACTGAACCTCAGTCTGCAGCATCTGGTTCAGAGCGCTGACACTGAGACGACACATTAAACTGTTTGTTAGATGTCATTCAGATAATGAACACGCCGAAGTGGTTTCAGCCCTTGTTCGTGAACAACATAAGAAATGTCTCAGGCTGCTAGCGGTCAGGTGCTGTGTCTTTGAAGCTTTGTGACATGGCCTTCCTGGATAACACATAAAACCATCATTTAGCCTACTGCTATTAATTTGTCTTTTTAAAAGGAGCTTTTTAAACTTTAGGGTTTTAAAGATGTTTCTTTTACTTGATGTGCAATGAAATTAAAGCAAGAATAACTTAGTTTAGGTAATTATTTTGATCAGGGCTGTTAAGCCTGTCAACTACAACTTACCTAAAAACAAAATAGTAAAAGTGAGAAAACAATGTGATGATTCTTTAAAAAAAAACAGATTTTACAATATTAGATTCTAAGTTGCAATTGTCTGATCATTACTTGATCTATCTCTGATTTTTACTGATTTTTATAGCAGAAACAGAAACCCATTTTACTGGTGTGGCATCCACCATGGGATTTTGGTAACAGCATTTATTTTTAAATGCTATCCCACTGGCAAATTAAGGTGGCGCACAACTAGATCATAACCAGCAAGTTCACACCCATAACAGAAGTAACTTCAAAACACTATTGTAAAAAAAAAAAAGAGGATTGAAACTGGTTATGCAAAACTCTTGTAAAGGCTAGGGTTGCCAACATTTGGGTGAGGCCTAGAATGATATCTCTCAGAATTACAACTGAATTTCTAAACTATACAGTTTGTTTCCCTCGATCACACAGCCCTGCAGTCACTTGACTGTCCCCTACAAGACATGTGCCCTCCCAGAAGCTGGTGTAGGACATACAGGAGGTTCTAGTAGGGGTGTGCAAGGAAAAAACTTTCGGCTTTCTTGTTTCGGGATTACCCGAAACAAGATTCTCTACCGGCATTAGCCGAAAGCCGAAACAAGAATCTCTTTCGGGATTCGGGATTCGGCATTATTTCGGCATTCTTTCGGGATTCTTTCGGGTTTTTTTGCTGGGAAAATGCCTCCGTCTTTCAGGACGCCTGGAGGAGGCATTTTCCCACCAAATAAGCCCAAAATTGGTGGGGACCTTCCTCTAACCCTTCTCTAACAACTACCCAAGTTTCAGACAGATTGGACTTTGGGGGGCCATGTTATGGCCCCCCAAAGCAGGTCCCCCCATCCTCCCCATAAGAAAGCAAAGGAGCAGCATATTGTTAGCATGCTGCTGCTGATCTCTCTTCATTATTTCCTATGGGGAAAAAATGAAGAGGCAGGCTTCCTTTGCCAGGGGTGGCATTTTGCATGCAAAATGCCCCCCAGCCCTCAGGGGCCCTTCTACCACCCCTCCTCCCACCCCCCACCAAGGCTCAGCCTGCTCCCACTTGGGGGGGCCATTTCATGGCCTCCCCAAGTAGGTGCTCTAATCTCTACCACTGACAGCTGGGGGAGGCTTGTGTTGCCAGGGGTGGCATTTTGCATGCAAAATGCCCCCCAACCCTCTGGGGCCCTTCTCCCACCCCTCCTCCCACCCCCCACCAAGGCTCAGCCTGCTCCCACTTGGGGGGGCCATTTCATGGCCTCCCCAAGTAGGTGCTCTCAGCCCCTAAAGTCCACCCCTCACAGCCCCACACAAACCCAGTTCCCCCACCCCAGCTGCCACACACAGACCCAAATCCCCCCAGTAGCCCCTCACAGACCCAAATCCACCCCCACCTGCCCCACACCCACCATAACCCCAGGAACAGGCTGGCCTGCCCTCCCCTTTTGGGAACCCCTAAACTCTCTTTCCCAGGGCAGTTCTGCACAGACAAGGGGTGCCACAATGGTGGCAGTGCCAAATCGTCCCTGGGAAAGAGCACCTGCCCTGGCACACAGACAACCACCCCCCTGACCCCCCCACCACCCGCAGAGAAGGCTGGCCAGCCTGCCCCATTGTTCCCTATGCTGGGAACCAACCTCCCATCAAAGAAGGGAACACAGACACACAATCATTAAGTTTAAAAAACCTTTATTTTCTCATTTTCAAATTACAAGTGGTCAACAAATCACAACATATTACACTTATTGTCCCTCATAGCACAACACAACACAATTAACTACACATCAGAGAATCTTAAACACAATTTTTTTTTGAAATGGACAAACAGTGAAGTTTTGAACATTACAACAGGTCACATAGTGAGCGGGCACAACAGGGCATGGAAACAGAAGATGATCATAATAACTACCAGCCTAATACAACTCTCCCTCCATAACATGACTTAATGGGGGGGAACCACAGCAACAAAATCCCCCCCCAACCCTCTGGGGCCCTTCTCCCACCCTTCCTCCCATCCCCCCACCAAGGCTCAGCCTGCTCCCACTTGGGGGGGCCATTTCATGGCCTCCCCAAGTGGGTGCTCTGCTCTCATCTCTACCACCGACAGCTGGGAGAGGCTTGTCTTGCCAGGGGTGGCATTTTGCATGCCAAATGCCACCCTCACCCTCAGGTGCCCTTCTCCCACCCTTCCCCCCTACCCCCCACCACATGCATTCCTTGACAATCAAGAAATCTGGAGTTAAATATAATGTGCATGTAAGTCCCTCAAAGACAGAAGCAATATGGAGGTAATGACCCATTTGATTTCCACAACCTCAGACACAATTAGGGATTCGTTTCCCCTTGGTGGGGGATCCCCCACTCTCACCTATCACCCCGAAGGGGGAAAGTCAGTGAATGAGCCTTCAAGGTACGCTCCAGGGGCTGCTGCCGTGATGTCACTGATGTCATCTGGCTGCCCTGAGAGTATGCCTGTGCTTTGCAGTGGGCTGATTTGGGCCCTACAGGCCAAAGCAGGATCCCTTGTGGCCCAAATCTGCCTGCTGTGAATTGTGCGTGCTCCCCAGCCTTGTGTGATGATCACATCACCTCCTAGAACAAACATCATCATGCCAGAGCATTGCCATTAAATGATCATGCGTGTGTGAACAGACCCTAAGTATCCTGTAGGCTTCAGTGATGGTATAGTAATGTTTTCACTCACATTATAGAGAGAGAGAGAGACAGAGAAGGGGGGGAGGCACTGAAGCTAGATTATTTCTTCTATTTTACTGTCCCCTTCCAAAGCCAGGGTGGCATTGGCACAATGCCCCCCTCCCCCCGGCCAGAGCCTTAGTACCAGTATGCATTGACAGGCCCATGCATCATAGTCCTTTTTGAGACCCAGCCAAGTTGTGCCTTTTGGAGAAAAATGTTCAAGTTGCTGGTGGGGGTATGAACAGTTTTTAGATATCCACTGTAGTGCAATGGCTAGAGAGTTGGTCTAGAATCTGGCAGACTCTGATTCTGTGCCTTGTAGGCTTGATGGATGTTCTTGGCTCAGCCTAAGTAAACAATTGTGTTGTGTTTTCCAGAGGCAGTCTACGTGATTTTGGGGCCCTGGACAAATGTTCTGGACGGGGCCCCAGAACCAGTGCCGCCCCACCACTGGCTCCTTGCCAAGGCCAAGCAATTTGGTCACCTAGGCCCCAGATAGAGTGGGCAGGAGTGCGTTGTTTCCTTCCTCCCCCCCCTCCCCCCCCCTCCAACAACTAAGAAGGCCATCGGTGGAGTCACTCCAATGTGAGGCATGGAGCAGCTGTCTATTGTTAGCCTGGTTGTGATGAGGGTGAAACAAATCAAGGGAGAACAGCAATGTGTAAACCACTCTAGGTTCCCATGGGGGAGAAAACCGGGGCATAAGATAAACCTTTAATTTGGTGGGGAGGGGGTATATACATTTTATGTGTATGTGTCTGTATGTTTTATGCATTCAAATCACTTGTGGTGTACTTTAGAATTATATTGAGCTCCACAGTATCCCAAAAACCTTGTCCATGTATTGCAAACCGCAGTCAATCTACCACATCTAGGGTATTCTTCTTTTCCCTACTGCCTTCAATTTTTCTTAGCATTATTGTCTTTTCTAGTGAACCTTGTCTTCTCATGATGTGACATAAGCACTATCATCAATTGATATCTTCAAGGGAGAAAGCAGGCCTGATTTGGTCTGGATCCCACTTACATGTCTTTTTCGGAGTCCATGGTACATGTAAATTGAAACTTTCTTCCCACTTCACAGTGTGAATGCTTTTTCCTCCTATGAGCTTAGTCTAAATTTTACTGTACTGATACTGCTCATTTGGCCAAAAGGCCTGCCCTTGATCAATGCCACATTAAATACTTCATAATAAAAAAATGTTTTTAGAACCATTTAAAAGTGTCCTTAAGTGCCATACGCTGATTTAAAAAAACATAAGCTAAATGTTTGGGAACACAACCAGATATGTGAATGACTGAAATGCAGCCCAATCCCACTGCTACTTAAAATCCATTTTTGATGGAGGTCTGGATTGTCTTACATTGGTGTCATTGGGCTTGGAATCAGGAACCTGGAAGCGTTCCATGGGGGCTACAACTTTCATGCCAAGGCTAAGAGGGTGGGAACGGGATCTCTCTGGGGTGGCAAACTCTGGCCTTGGAAGTTACTGGCAATTTGGGGGTGGGACTTGTGGAAAGGAAAATCTGAGTAGGGATCTCCCCCAGAATCCATGGTCCGCATTTGCCCTCTAAAGAGATTGCCCTTGGAAGCAGCCAGTTTCTCTGTAGGGAACTACTCTCTCTAACCTGAACTCAAGCCCAACCAGGAGTTTGGCAGCCCTAGGAAAATTTCAGAAAAAGATGGCAAAGGAGGGCCAGCAACTGATGGAGGCATGGAAGCCCACACCAGGACAGTAGCAGGGGCCTACTTGGGCACAAGGGACAACCAGTGCTCTCATCCCCCATAGTCCACTCCTTACAGCCCCACACAAACCCAGTTCCCCCACCCCAGCTGCCACACACAGACCCAAATCCTCCACTCAGCCCGTCTCAGAACCAAAACCACCCTCAGCTGCCCCACACCCAGTACCCCAGGAACAGGCTGGCCAGCCTGCCCCATTGTTCCCTATGCTGGGAACCAACCTCCCATCAAAGAAGGGAACACAGACACACAATCATTAAGTTTAAAAAACCTTTATTTTCTCATTTTCAAATTACAAGTGGTCAACAAATCACAACATATTACACTTATTGTCCCTCATAGCACAACACAACACAATTAACTACACATCAGAGAATCTTAAACACAATTTTTCTTTTGAAATGGACAAACAGTAAAGTTTTGAACATTACAGCAGGTTACATAGTGAGCGGGCACAACAGGGCATGGAAACAGAAGATGATCATAACTACCAGCCTAATACAACTCTCCCTCCATAACATGACTAAATGGGGGGGGAACCACTGCAACAGGGTCCAGCAGAACCTATGTCATTTCCTGTGGCTGTGCTTTCAGTTCAGACACACAAAGCTGAACTGGGCACTTCCAAGGCACTGGACAATGGTATTTCTGGAGCAGTTCTGCAGAGGTCTCCCCCCACCCCCACACCAGCCTCAGAATTTACCTGGGAACATCTGTGAGAGATCATCATTGGCCGGTGCCCATCCACCACTCTACCCGCATCCCCCAACCATGCAAACCCAACATTAACATCAATTTTTTTTTTTTAAACATGAACATTGAATCAACTTTTAAAAAACATAATCACAACATTTTTTTTTGGTTTTTTTTCCTTTTTTTTACATGAACGGAACATCAACTTTTAAAAAACATAATCACAACATTTTTTTGGGTTTTTTTTTTTTATGAACATTCAATCAACTTTTAAAAAACATAATCACAACATTTTTTTTTGGTTTTTTTTCCTTTTTTTTACATGAACGGAACATCAACTTGCAAAAAACAGTACAACAATTCTTCTACAATTTTTTTTTACAAGGAGTTCATCTGATAAAAACACCTAAGCAATCCCTATCTAACCTGTTTCTCCCTCCAGTAGCAATCCATGTTTCTGGGGCATTATTTCTCATAATAAATTTGGTCCCACAGGGTATGTCTCAGTGATGGGAGATGTTTTGAATACCCTGGGGGGGGGCTTTCAAATTGCTGGGTGTTTTACCTTTGCCACTGGTTCCTAACCACCCTCCCTCTACTGGCCGGTTTTAACTGTATATACAGGGTTTTATACAGGGGAGAGCGCGATTCCAAAGGATTGGACTCATAGAGGATGCAGGCCACAAGTTGGGCTCACCTCAGTCACTCTGGAAGTCCAGTCCTGAGAAATCGAAGAGGCGAGAGTTGACCTTCAGGAAGGTCAACTGCTCGACTCTCCATGGGAGAAGGCGAGTGCGATGTGGGCCGACAATGTCGCCCGCATGTGAAAAGACGCGCTCGCTCTCCACGCTCGTCGGAGGGCATGAGAGCAGCCGCTGCGCCTCGAGGGAGAGGTCCGGCCAGACCGACTCCTTCCTGGCCCAGTAGCTGAGCGGATCGGTGGAGAGCGACTCGCAGGGCTCCGCGAGGTAGTCCCTGACCATCGCCTCCGCCGGATCCTCTCTCACGGTCCTCACGACCCCAGAGGGGACGAGGGCCCACCGGAGCATCTCCATCTCCATCGGCACTCCGGTGGTGGCCTCGGGGGGGGCCTGCGCAGAGGGGGCGTCAGAGGGACCCGCACGGCAGGGCCCCTCTTGCGTCCCCCCTGTCGACAGGCGTCCCCTCTTGGCCTGCCTGCGCCTCACCCAAGAGTAGAGCCCGTCTCTGGCTTGGGTGAGGTTCCCGTCCCGCTCGGCGAAAGTGCCCTTTATGCGCGGGTCACACATGGTCGCCAACATGTATGACTCTTCCTTAGTGAGAGGAGTTAGCCTGGCAGCTATGCCCTGCTGCAGCCTTCTCACTAATGCGCGCACCGCTGGAACAAGGTCAGCACGGGGCGCGACCCGGTCTGCAAGGGTGGCCAGATTCCTCTGGAGCGTGTGCACCAGGGGAATGACCAGACCGAGGGTCGCCGTGTCTGACGAGACCACCACAGTGAAGTCCTTGAAGGGCTTCAGGACCTCCACTGTCTGGGTGATGGTGAGCCAATCCTCCCGGTTGAACTCACCCACCTGACTCGCACCGCGGTGCTCGGAGAGCCACGCGTGGAGTGCGGCCTGCTGCTCCACCAAGCGCTCAAGCATGGCGCAGGTGGAGTTCCAGCGAGTGCTGACGTCAGTGATCAGAGCGTGCTCTGGCACACCTGTCCTGACCTGTGTCTGGCGCAGTTCGTGCGTGGCCTTCACGCTGCGCGAGAAGTGACCCGTGAGCCTCCGACATTTCTGGACAAGTAACTGGAGTTCACGGGTCCGGGTATCCACGGGTTCCTTCGAGGAGCCCAACCCCAGCGCATCTCTCACCACTAGGTGAAGCTTGTGAGCGGCACAGTAGACGCTCTCTCGGCTCACTAGATGCGCCGCTGCCCTCATGTTCTTGCCACCGTCCGTCACCATGCATCCCACGGTGGCGGGTCCCTGGCCTATCCACTCGTCCAACTGTCTCCTTAAGGTGGCAGCGATGTTCTCCGCCGTGTGGGACACGTCGAGCACCTCGGCGTGAAGCAAGGCCTTGCAGTAGCCGGCCTGGCGGTCTCGCATCCTTCCCTGTCTAGCTGTGCTAGGCACCTCCCCCCGGCCCCCACCCAGAACCGACTCGGGTTCCCACCAGTGAGCAGTAAGCGAGAGGTACGCTTGCTGCACACTTGGGCAGGTCCAGATGTCCGATGTGAAGTGCACAGTTCTCCCGGCAACCCGGGACAGCTGTGCCTTCACATGATCCCTGGCAGCCCTGTAAAACGAGGGCACCACCGATCTGCTCAACGACGTGCGAGCAGGGACGGCGTACCAGGGAAAGCAATCTTGGAGCAGCCCTGAGAAGCCGAAGTCTTCAACTACGGAATACGGTTGCCCATCCACTGCTATCATGTTGACGATGTGGCGCGTGATGCGCCTGCTCGCCCTCCGGATCCCCTCTCTGGGCACACTAGCGCCCTGCATACCAAGCATCTCCGGGAGAGAGGCTTGGCGTCCCTTTCCTGCAGGTACCCTTGGGGGGAGAGCACCAGAGGAGCCTGCCTCCTTCTGGCTAGCTGGCGGCCGTGCGGCGCCACTCGAACCCTCCTCCCGAAGAAGCACCGCCTGGTGGTGCCTCTTCATATGGTACCTCATCCCAGACGTGGAGAGATGCCACACATCTTTGCCACGGCTGACGCGCTGCCTACAATGCAGGCACAGGGCTGCTCGGGGATCCTCCGTTGTCTGGAAGTGCTTCCAGATTTCGGAGGAAAAGGGCATCCCACGCTTCCCAGGAGAAGCGCGTTCGGGACCACCCTGCGGCACCTCCTGTGAGGTGCTCTGGCCGGACACACCGTGTCCCACTCTCGGCCGGGCAGGTGGGGATGGACGAGGCTGAAGGGGCAGAGATGTGGGCTCTTCCACCACAGTCTCTGCCTCTTCCTCCCGCGTCCTCTCCTCCTGCACAGCCGCGAGAGGCCTGCTGCTGGCCTCAGAGGAAACTGGGGTGGACCGCCCCAGGGGGGGTCTCACGGGCAGTTCCTCCAACATCCTCCGGGTTCCTGGGGTGAGCGGGAGCGCAGGGAAAGTCATGTGCTCCGCGCCCATCCCAGGAGACACCACATGCTGCCCCTCCTCCAGCAGCTGGCTCGCAACCACTGGAGGAGGAGGAGCCTCAGCAGCAGGCCCCTGCCCAGTGCCAGCCCCTGCCTCACGCACCCGGGTTGGGGGTGGCCCTCCAGCAGCTGCCTCAGGAAAGAGAGTCTTGCGAACCCTCTTCCTGTCACCAGAAGCCAGGCTGGTGAACGGCAGCAGCGCAGGGGAGGGCCTCCTCCGCTCAGATGGAGGGGCTGCCGCAGCAGTCCCCCTCCCCCTCCCCTCCTCCCCTCTAGATTTCTCCCTAGCCTTTCCCCCGGGTCCCCTCTCTGCTTTCCTCTCTGACATACTTTCCCCTCCCAAATTCAACCCTAACTAATCAGAAAAGATTTAGAAAACAAAGGTCAACTTTGTTTTCAAGACCTAACTAACCTGCTATAAATCTGTGTTTCTAGTGGCTCTGTGACTTGGAGAT